>NC_134082.1:206712947-207337947 GCF_000715075.1 Nicotiana tabacum
TTCCTTGTAAATCCCTCTAGGTTGTTCAGAGTTTCTTCTATGTTTTGTCTTCCCAAGTAAATTAGAAAAAATAATGTTAATTGGACTATCTCTGAAAGTTCAAATGAATTTTGAATTACTTGCGCTAATAAGATTTTTAATTAATTACGCGGGGAGGAATTCTAATTATAGACAGAGAGAGCCAAGAAAGAAAAAGAAAAAAATTAATAGAAAGAGGAGGAACGGTATGACTGTAAATAAACGGAAGTAAACGGGTTATTTTACTGGAATTGGTGAATATTTGTGACGTAGAGGATTTAGGGGGTCTATGGGTTCACTATCCGATTCCATAAAAAAAAACTAAAAAAAAAAAAGCAATTCTCGTGGGCTCCACGTATGCTGACCTACTTATCTTTCAAAAATAAAAAAAGAATTTAATTATTTTTAAAAAGAATTTTTACCTTCCTATACACTATTTAAAATTTTATTACCTTCTTACTCGAGTTTCAATTTATTACATGGTCATATACAATTTATCAATTATGTACAAATAACTTTTTGTTATAAATAGAATTCTATTTAAGGTGAATGTCTATATTCTAAAGAGATTCTAGGGTTTATTACTTGGTGGCTAAGTCACCATCTCCCTATAAATAGAGGGTTCTACTCCATTGTAAATCATCACATATCAATAAGAATTCTCTTCTCCCTACTTTTCTCTGCAATACTCTTCTTCTTCTTTTATTGTTTCATAACACGTTATCAGTACGAGACTATAACCAATTGAGTAGAAGCTTTGGGATTGAGCATAATGATTGTCAATTGTTCTATGAACTTCCTTCATGATTAAATTCTGAATTTAAGGCAAGTATTTTACTTTTCTCTTTCAAATTCTTGACATTCTATAATTTGATTTTAAATACAAGCAAAGACGATAAATTTTGATTGCAACTCTAATGGAGTTTGAAAGAAATTATAACCACCCAAAGTGGTAAAATTTCTATACCTTGCCATGATCAAATTCATGTATGATTGTGGGCAAAGAATTGAAAACTCGTCCCATTGAATTTGCTCCATTCTCATTCCCTTAAGAGAATGTGATAGCAATATGTGATAAGTCTGAAAGAAGACAAAATTATTACTATGAATGTGTCAATGGATATGAACGTGGCAATAGACGAAATTATAATTGTCATCATTATGGTAATAAAAACAATAAGGATTCTCAAAATAATCCTTCACTCTGTGAAAGTAATATTTGTCATCGATTTGACATGAGATTTTATAAAGCACATATAGATGATTATTGTCCATTCATGATGTGAATGTGACAATATCTAATTTATGAATACATATTCATTCTTGGAAGAATATGAACGTGCTAGTGGTAGTGAATATACCACACTCACCTCTAGAGGGAGGTTTGAGAGGAAATAAGAAAATAATGTCATTATTATGGCATAAATGGTCGTTAATCACGTACTTATTGTACGCCAAAATATTTTGGCAATGTAATTATTAAAAGACAATGGTAATGCAAGAAACATATCTTGTATATAATTTTGACCATAACCATAATGGTATAACTTTCTCTTTAAAATAGATATTCACCATATGGATGTTGATGAATATATAGTAGTACCAAATTAATTGAGACCTCTGGAAGAGCCAATTATTACTATTTTGGAGAAACACAATTGATTACCAATAAGGTATTGTGTTGTAGTAAATCTCAAAGAAACTTATTCAGTTTCCAAAGTACACGCAAAAGCGGTTGATTATATTGAGACTATAAATAAAGGAAAGATTTAATATCTTTTATTACTACAACTTGTAGCGGGATAATATGTATTAGAAAAGCTACCCGCTGTATTCTCCAGTTTGTACTACACAAATAAAAGAACACCACACTAAAGTGGATGTTTATTGATATAAAAACTCATATCATAATAAACTTGGTGTTCATTGATAATTGCACACGTCATGTTGTAAATCTGAACTTTATCAATATTGATAATTTATTCAGTTGGCATAATTGGTTTGGCCACATCAATTTAAGTATTGATGTGCAAAAATAATAAGAATTCACATGGGTAAATATTAAAGAACTAGAAAGTTCTTTACGAATTCTCTTATATTGCTTGTTCTCGTTAATTAATTGACCAATTAAAATTGGGATTGAATCCCATGAATGCTGGAAATATCAAAAGTGAATATGAGCCAATTCACCTGCCATGTATACCACATAAGATGCATCTATGAGATGGCTACATGTGCGATTATTATTAACCTGCAACTTGGTGTTTGCGAGGTAATTTGCTCAATAATTTAAATTAGAGCTTAATTTCCAGATTTTCTATCCAAGATATTTTATCTTGATAAGTTGGGTTACTTCATAGTTGGTTTAGCAAAATGATTTATTGAGTGTCTCCACTTAATAGCTAAAATATTGTTTATGAGAACGAAGTTATCTATATCAGTTTGATATACGTTATATACGAAAATATATTATATTCTCCCCTCACAAGTGGTTCGGGGTCAGGAACCAAATAATTCCATCTTGTTATTATTGATGTGCGTTGTATATATTGATTAACACCATAACGCACAAAGATGGGTTCCCAAAATTGAGGAAAAAAGTTAGTTTTTCTAACATGAGGGGGAGACAAGATAAACAATTGAGAAAAAGTTACGTGGAATGAATTATTATTTATACATCTCGATCCTCGAATAAGATAATATGAACTTGAAGTTCATAAATAGATAATTCATCTGCAATATATTGCAAAGCATGCCAAATACATTTGCTGACCCAAAGAAAGTAACTATATTCTCATTGCAAATGCTCATATTAAGTCCTAGAAGGACAAAGTCTATGGTATGCTTAAAGCGTATAGACAAATCGGTTTCAAATAGAACTTCTTGATAAAGAAGACGGCCAAATGATCAAAATGATTATAATAAAGGAGGCAAGTGATCTAGAAGATCACATGACATAACACTTCATAAAGTCTCATGAGAGATTCAGGTACCTGAATATATGAATGAAGATATCTCTATTATGTCTTTATGAAAAATTATTAGAACCGATATAAAACATTCGTCGACGAATCTATCATAGCGCTAAGTATAGATGGGGACCTTAAGGCTATCGAGACAGATACAAAAATATTAGTCAAATAGACGATACACAATTCAAATAGAATTGGTTTAATATGAAAGACATGTAGTTTTGGACATGTAGTTCAAATACTTGAAAGTATAAAGTCAATGGTATGTGCAATCAGTTTTCGATATCTTATTTGTCTAGCATGACATGAAAACTTGATATGCATTTAATTAAAGTCCATTATATGACTTAACTTATATGACAATCTTTGAAGGATTTAAGTCGCTTAAAGCATATACAATTCTTGGTCTTGAAGTACCACATCCTAAGTGCAATTTGTGCACATATGTATCTTGCTATAACTATAAGCATGATAATGTGATAGCGAGAATACCTCTATGGAGATATTGAAAAGGCCATTCTACGGAAGTTTATGAAGACATTACATCTCTATCAAGAATGATGATTTCAAGATGCAATATATTCATTCAAGTTAATATTGCTGATTTATTTATCAAGTCTCTACCAAAGATCCTTTGAAGATGGTGCACAAGATTGGAATGCATATGCTTAAAGATGTAAATTAATGCTCTCATCAGGGGGAGTTAATACGCGTTGTACTCTTTTTTTCTTACAAAGTTTTGTCCCACTGGATTTTTCTTGCAAGGTTTTTAACGAGGCAACCAAAAGGCGTATTATTAGATATGTGTACTCTTTTTCCTTATCTAAATTTTTTTTTCCCATTGGGTTTTATTTAGTTAAGGTTTTAACGAGGCACATTATCTGTTGAATAAACATTCAAGGGGGAGTGTTATAAATAGAATTCTATTTAAGGTGAATGTCTATATTTTAGAGAGATTCTAGGGTTTATTACTTGGTGACTAAGTCACCATCTCCCTATAAATAGAGGTTTCTACTCCATTGTAAATCATCCCATATCAATAAAAATTCTCTTCTCCCTACTTTTCTCTGCAATACTCTTCTTCTTCTTTTATTGTTTTATAACACTTTTAAATGAGTATCCATTTATATTAGGAATTGAATAAGGAATATCAATTATTTCCTTATCAATTTATACTTGCCCACTCTCTCTCCGTCTCTCTCTCTTCGTCTCTCTCTCTTTCTCTCTTTCTATCTCTCTTCGTCTCTCTACTCTCTTTTTCTGCTTTTTCACCAATGTTTCTTCATTTGATGTTATCTGTTTTTTATGATTTCATGTTGTATATAGTTTTAATGTAATTCATCAATGAATTTCAATCGATTTATCTTAGCAATTTTCTTTCATGCTTCATAATTGGTGTTCAAATTAAAATTATCAATTAATAAATTTTGAAGGTGTTTGACTCCCCACCATTGACAGTCATTAAAAAACTTTGAAGCTTTGAAATTGAATTTGGGTTTTCAAAAACCATTATTTATTTGGATTGGGTGTTGTTTCAAATAATTGGGAATATTGTTTGAAGTTCATATCTCAATTTTGAGGGTATTTTGGTGAAGATTAGACTTGATTTTCGCTGAATTTCAGATTGAAACTCGAAGAAGAACTCGAAGAAGAAGAAGAAGAAGAAGAAGAAGAAGAAGAAGAAGAAGAAGAAGAAGAAGAAGAAGAAGAAGAAGAAGAAGAAGAAGAAGAAGAAGAAGAAGAAGAAGAAGAAGACATGACATATAATATACTTACAAAGTTATAGTAAAGTTGTAGTAAAATTATAGGTAAATTGTATTCTGTTATGGTTATATTTTTTTTATTTGAATATTGTATGAAAGTTGAAAAATAATTGTATGATGATAAAATCTAGTTGCCTCCCTATGTATAATTTGAGAAACTGGTGATATTTGACATAATAACACCTCTTGACACTTAACTCTAATATTCACATAATTAAGCATCACGAAATTCTTCTTTAGCAAATGTCTTTCAACGAATAATATTTATCTGATTATGCTACTAGCTTAACACAATTGATTTCCTTAAACATGCATTACTTTTCATAACGCGGAGCAAATCAAAACTACATCATAAGCACCAAAAGTATGCAGGTCTATCACGTAACCAACTTGAAAATATGAGTCTTTATTACTTAGACAAATGGTAATACTCAGTACAAGTATTGAGAATTGGTACTCAGACATTTTGAACTTATCGACATTTTTGACAATTATAATCACAAGTTATTTGATCAAATTACATGTTCAAATACCCTCAATGAAATTATAGGGGATAATGTATAAAATTATCCCCCGACCTATGACCATAATATCAACTACACACATTTTCTTTTCGGGGGTCCTATTACCCCTCCTAAACTATTTTAATGTGTAATAAACACCACCCTAAATGTTGATGTGGCATAAAGAGTGTGCACACTCTCTTAAGGCAAGTGAAAGTTACAAAAATAATTTTAAAGCTAATTAACATGTACAAGTTTCATATTTTTATTAGACATTACATAATTAATCATCTAATTAATTAGTCTTCTTCGTCTTCTAAACCTCTTCTCGCACGAACAAGGGAGACATCGTTTCAACGGCGAAATGCCAACGCGAAAATCCAATACAATGCAAAATCAACCCATAAATGAAAACTAGATATGTTTAATAACAGAAATAGAGCTACAACTAGAGGGAGAAACGAGCATGATTTAATGTAGAACCTACGAATAGTCAAAATGATCAACAACAATGGAGTTTCGCCGGAGCAAGGGTCTTCGTCGGAGTTTCGTTCTCCGGCTAGATTTGACAATATTCAACAAGTATTATATAAAACCCATCAAAAACCCAGTCCACCGGAGAATAAAGATCTCGTTGCATACGTCAAGTCGTGATAAAAACAGAGATCGAGAGGGACATCTAGCGTCTAACAAGCTCTAGCCATTGAAATGAAAAATGATTGAGAAATTAGGAAAGAGAAAAAAAGAATGCTTTAAGAAGTTTAATAGTGGAGCTCAGATGAGGTTTTTGCCTTTTGGCCGGATATGGTAATGAAGGTCTACAAATAGGAAAATAAGGAAGAAGAGAAAAAGGTGAAAAAAAGTTTTAAAGTAAGAAATACACATTTTAGGTGCGTGTATTTCACCACTTTGCACATATCTGGTTGTAGCTTTTTAATTGGTAAATAATTTTACTTTAAAATAGTTCAGGGGATAATAGGACCTCCAAAGAAAAAAGGTGTGTAGTTGACAACATGGTCATAGGTCGGGGAAGATTTTATGCATTATCCCAAATTATAGTCAATTGCGACTGGAAATGTAATATTGAATTAGTCACATTGCATTTGATTTTGTAATATTGAATTATAACTAACTATACAGTATACACTTATTTACAACTAATCTATAATTTATTTACAACTTTCATACATTATTTCTACCTAGTTAAATACAACTACAATATCTTACAACTTAAGTACACTTTTTATACAACAATATGTCTTTTGTATATTTTGTATCTGATTTGTATATATTTTGTGTGTGGTCTATAATTCCAATCAAAACTTACTCTCTTAATACAATTTTGATATATATATATATATATATATCAACAACTTTATGTAAAAAGATAGTATTGATAACTTAAATATAAATTTTATACAACGATTCATACATTATACAACTATTTTTCAACTTTCATATAATATTCAAATAAAAAAAAATATAACTAAATAAATATATATATATATATATATATATATATATATATATATATATATATATATATATATATATATATATATATATATATATATATATAACTACAACAAAATATAATTTACCTACAATTTTACTACAACTTTGCTACAATTTCGTAAATATATTATATAGCATGTCTTCTTCTTCTTCTTCGAGTTTCACTCTGAAATTCAGCGAAAATCAAGTCTAATCTTCACCAAGACACCCTCAAAATTGAGATATAAACTCCAAATAATATTCTCAATTGTTTGCAACAACACCTAATCCAAACAAATAATGATTTTTGAAAACTCAAATTCGAATTCAAAGCTTTATGATAGATTAGTGTTCGAATCTTCACTTCTTACGACCTGGAGGTTACTTCAATAGGTTGATTAGCAGAAGACAACTTTTAGGTTTACCTTATTGAGAGATAAAGACGGTGAGAGATAAAGATGAAGAACGAAAGAAAAATTGATGAGAGATGCGACAATGTGGAAAGAGGAGATGAGAAAAATAAAAGGAAAATGATATAACTAAATCCCCTAATTCAAGGCATTAATAATGGATTGTATATAATTTGTAAGTATTCCTTATTTAGGGTGGGAAATATACAAAACTAGAAAAAATTTGGTAAATAAGTTTCATATTGTATAGGGAGGTAAAAATACTTTTTTAAAATTACTGAGTTCCGACGACTATGGTTTCCTTTATTTTTCCTTTTTCCCTACTACCTATGCTGACCTATTAATACTTTGATAAAGACAAATTTGAGACATTAAAATAAAAACCTACATATGTAAATAATAAAAAATGATAAAATACATAAAGATCCTATTAAACTTGTCCAAAAAACAGGTTTGATTTGTGTAGGAATCAATTATTAACCTATAACCCTTTACTTGTGACGACTACAATGTTGGTATTGAGCATGTGAATATGAATACAAGTACTGGTAATAGCAGTAGGAAGCGGACTATGTTTAGAAAATGTGATATTGATTTTGCATCTTCTGTATATTGAAGTAAAGCAGAATATGATAACAGTTAAACAATAGCATGTTTGATTGTTTATTTCAAGTAGGATAATTAAATTGGGGTGATTTTGATATTTTTTTATAAGTTATGGGGTATAAATCATATTTCATGATTTTATAAAAAAAGACATCCAAATATGTTGCAAAAATTATAACTAAACTCAACTTCATCTTCAATTTAAATTTTAGTGAAATTCCAAATTTGAAAATTTATTTCGGAATTCATGTCCAAATGCCTACTAAGTGTTCAAACCTGTTTTTTGGACAAATTTAATGGGGTCTTATGTATTTTGCCTAGAAAAATAGATGTGTATATATTATAAAAACACTTTTCATATGATCGAAAAAATTACTAGTATTAGATTAAGAAACTAATGAACATTTTTTATTTGCAATTGCAACTATGCTTATTTAGGATTAGCCACCTAATCAACAAAACACTTATTTATACATACCTGATTGAAAGAAATAAGGAAAAAATGGTCAATTGATTTTGTGGTTCATTACAAATTTTTTTTTTTGTGATCCTATCTTTTTTTTTACACGAGATTTATTTTTACACATAAGAGATCTTAAAAAGACATTTTTTACTTTCAACATTGTAAAAAGCCCTAGAGGCCTATTTCCTCGGGAAAAAAGGCCTAAACAAAATTAGATACGTTCGGATCTGCTATATAAATTTTTTGTATCCATTTAAACTCTTCATTTTAAAGAGGATTTGTCACGACCCGGATTTCCCACCCTCCAAAATCGGGATGGCGCCTACTAATGGGAGCTAGGCAAGCCAAACCTTAACTACTTGCTACACTTTTATTTTTGCCTCTTTTAACAAACACAAGCCAATAATATGATAAAAGCGGAATTTTAAATAAATAAGCGGAAGTCAACAATTATATATCTTAAGGTTACGTCTATTACAACTTAAAAAAAACTTAAATACTCCAAAACCTGGTGTCACAGTATCACAAACTGTCTAAGAGTTACTACATACAAGGTCTGAAGAAATACAATACACTGTTTCCGAACAAAGGAAATGAAACAGAAAATAGAGATAGAGGGAGACGTTAGGGCCTGCGGCGCCTACAGGTCTACCTTGGGTTTCCGAGTGGACTGAAGGAAACCCTCCAACTACTGTCCGAAAGCTGCTCCTGGATCTGCATACAGTGCAAAGTGTAGTATCAGCACAACCAACTCCATGTGCTGGTAAGTGTTTAGCCTAACCTCGGCGAAGTAGTGATGAGGCTAGGACCAGACTACCAAATAAACCTGTGCAGTTCATATATATATATACAGCGAAAAAGAAATACAGAAATAACCAGTCAATGTGGGAGGGGGAAACATGTTGTGGGGGCGACAATAATTCCGAATAGATAGACATCAAGTAAGGAAAGAACGACATAACTAGAATATCAACAAAGAAGCAGAAATAAACAATTGTACGACATCACTCTTCGTGCTTTTACTCTCAGCCTTACCAAAGCAGTTATATAATAAAAACGTGCACGACATCACCCTTCGTGCTTTTACTCTCATCCTCACCAAAATAATCATATAATCAAAATGTGCACGACATCATCCTTCGTGTTTTTACTTTCTTTTCTTAACATTTAATCAATAGAATCGGCACAAAATGGTACGTCGTGCGGCACGGCATCACCCTTCGTGCTTTTACACTCTTTCCTCATAATAACAAACAATGCACGGCATCACCCTTCGTACTTTAACACTCTTCCTCACCCAAACAACAATCACAAACAAAGGGGCAAGGGAATAAATAAAATAATAATAGAAATCCCGGCAAGGAAACACAATTAAACAATTAAATCCCGGTAAGGGAACAACATCAATAATCTCAACATCCCGGCAAGGGAGATAATTAACAAAGCAACAATATCCCGGCAAGGGAACAATTTAATAACTCTTTCTCAATTTTACTTCACAATTCACTTCACAACTCGAGCCAATGCTCTAGAAGTTCGATTATCACTTATAATTTCACAACTCGTGCCAATGCTCTAAAAGTTCAATAGTCACTTATACTTTCACAATTTCACTATACAACTTGAGCCAATGCTCCTCAATGTTTATAGGTCACAATTCTTTCCACAAGCTTTATACAACAATTAGGAATCTTCACCAAGGCATGAATAATACAACAAAATCATGAAAACCACAATATAAGAACAACAGTCATGCTTGATACCAACGTATAGATACTCGTCACCATGCCTATACGTCGTACTCGACAAAAAGCAAATAGCAAATAGGACACAACTCCTAATCCCTCAAGCTAAGGTTAGACCAAACACTTATCTCGATGCCTCGAACATAACTCAAGTTTTAATTATAGCTTTACCCCTCGATTCCACCGCCAATTCGCTCGTATCTAGTCATAATTTACTTCATTATATCAATAAACGCTAAATGAATCAATTTGAATGCATGAAAATGAGTTTTCCAAAGTTTTACCCAAAAAGTCAGAATCGCCCTCGGGCCCACGTGGTCAAAACCTGGGGTTCGAACCAAAACTCGATTATCCATTCCCCCACGAGCTCTAATATGTAATTTGTTTTAAAATCGGATCTCAAATCGAGGTCCAATTTCCCAATTTTTAGAAAATCTAGGTTCTACCCAAAACATCCAATTTTCCCCATGAAGATAATTGATTTGAAGTTAAAATCATGTTAAAAGATGTTAAAGATTGAAGAAAACTAGTTAAAAATGACTTACAATTGATTTGGAGAAGAAATGTTGTTTGAAAAATCGCCTCTTATGTTTTTGGGGGTATGAAAAATGCAAAATAACTGAAAATATCGTCTATTTATACCCGTCTCAGACCCCCTGTGCGGACCGCACAAAATGGACTGTGGCCGCACATGCCTTCTTGAGGTACTGCGGTCCAGTGCCCTGTGCAGACCGCACAAAATGGATTGCGGCCGCACAGGCCTCCACCGCGCACCGCAGGAAACCGACCGCAGACCGCACTGGTCCCCTTTCGCGGTCGCACACGTTTTTGTGCGGACCGCACTGGCAGGCAGAGACCTGCAACTTCTGGTTTTAAGTCTAAAACATCCCGAACCTACCCAAAACTTTTCCGAGCCCTCGGAACTCCAAACCAAGTGTGCATACTAACTCAAAAACATCATATGGATCTACTCGTGTAATCAAATCATCGAAATAACATCATGAACATCAAATTAAGTCTCGAGATCAATGAAATTTTCCCAAAACTTCTTTAAACATAGATTTTGCGATTTAAGTCCGAATCACGTCACATGACATCTGTTTTTCACCAAATTACACCGAAATGTATTAAATCATATATAAGACCTGTACCAGGCGTCGGGACCAAAATACGGGCCCGATACCATCATGTTCTAATCAAATTTTATTTCAAATTTTTTTAAACAATTCCAAAAAATAACTTTCTTTAAAAATTCATATCTCGGTCTTGGGACCTCGGAATTCGATTTCGGGCATACGCCCAAGTCCCATATTTTCCTACGGACCCTCCGGGATCGTCAAATTACGGGTTCGGTCTGTTTACCCAAAACATTGACCGAAGTCAAATTAGTTCATTTTAAAATCAAAACTTATCATTTTTCACAGATTATCATATTTAAGCTTTTCGGCCACGCGCTCGGACTACGCACGCAAATCGAAGTGATTCTAAATGAGGTTTTCAAGGCCTCAGAACACGAAAATTTTGTTTTAAAACAAGTGATGACCCAACAGGATTCCTCGTAGTTTAATTATTGGGCTGAATCCGTCGCGACAGTGGATTATACATGTTGGACTTCTCATTGGGATTTAAGGGGGGAAGTGTACGGTTAGCCACTAATAAAACATATATTTACTTTTAAGCCATTGTTTAAAATATTTTTAGTCTTTAGCCACTGCTTTAATAAACTTTACCTGCCCGGACAAAAACACCATTCTGCTCGTAAATTTCAGGACCAAGTGTCCGTAACTTTTGAACTTGCAACTCTACGTTCAGAACTTCAGGACTACATGTGCTTAACTTTTGAACTTGCAACTCTAAGTTGAGGACTTCAGGATTATATGTCCTTAACTTTTGAACTTGGAACTCAAAGTTCAGGGCCACATGTCCTTAATTTCTGTGCTTGTAACTCTAAATCAAGGACTACTTGTCCTTAACTTTTGAACTTGTAAGTCTATGTTCAGGACCTATTGTCCTTAACTTTTGAGCTTGTTAGTCTAAGTTCAGGACCAAGTGTCCTTAACTTTTGAACTTGTAACTGTAAGTTCAGGACCTATTGTCCTTAACTTTTGAGCTTGTTAGTCTAAGTTCAGGACCTATTGTCCTTAACTTTTGGGCTTCTTAGCCTAAGTTCAGGACATATTGTCCTTAACTTTTGAGCTTGTTAGTTTAAGTTCAGGACTTAAGGGCCTATTGTCCTTAACTTTTGAACCTGTAAATGTAAGTTTAGGATCTATTGTCCTTAACTTTTGAGCTTGTTAGTCTAAGTTCAGGACCAAGTGTCCTTAACTTTTGAACTTGTAATTCTAAATTTAGGACCTCTGCCGCCATCTGTGAGACTAGTTCATGATAAATTTAAGTCGGCCATAGCAGAAGTCAATGAGCTCAGACTAGAGAATTCAAGATTAAGAACGTTACTTGAACAAATACAGGAGGATTACAATTCCCTTCATACTCGCTTCTTTAATATTTCTCAACCAGAGTTCAATAAAAGTTCCAGGCCAACTTGTACAACTGAAAACATTATTGCAGAAGAATCTGAACTACTAGTCTCTCTTCGACTTGGGAGAAGTCCTAGTCGTAATGACCAGTACAAGAAAGGGTAGCACGGTCTTTTCATATTAATTTTAATAGATTAGTGGCTATTATTATTAAGCATTAAAAATGCTGGATAAAAAGTAAATACCACTTTAAAAAGTGATTACTCCACACCATTTTTACGGATTTAAGTGGTCTTGGCCCAAAATAAAAGTAGATAGGGGTATTATCACTTTTAGCCCGCACAAGAAATTATTTATATTTGATAGACGAAAAAGTATATAAAACTTGTATAATGTTTGTATATAACATACAAAATATATATATACAAAAAAATATACAAAATTTATACATTTTTTCAGCTATTATTCTTTACAAGGGCTATACAGTATCATTTTTCCAAGCGAATATGTTTGGTTATAGAAACAAGGGTTGGTGAAAGGCGAAATTTAACACAATTTAGTACTGAACAAGGAGAACACAACAAACAAAACACTTTTGTCATTACATGAACTGAAAATGGACCAGAGGAAAAGAAAGCACTACAAATTTAAAGCCCAATCACGAAAGCCCAACTTTCTACAAGTCTCGTCAACAGATCTAAGAGAAAACTTTGCAAAATTTAAAAAAGAGCAATCAGTTCGAGTCTTGAGGAGGCGTTGCTCGTGGGGGAGGAGGAGAAGCAGAAATTCCACCATGAGAATTGAAGTTTGGCCCAGCATCTATATAGTCCAGATCATATGTTGCACTTGATTTCTCCTGTTATGTCAATATCCAAAGAAAATGGGGAGAAATTCAAAAATAACCAAATTTACAACTGGTCGTTCAAAAATAGCACAAAAGTAATCAAAATTTAGTCATTTTTCATGTAAAGATAAATCTGAGCGAAAACACTGTTCAAAACCCGGAAAATAGGCCAGTATATTATACTGAAGTTTCAGCATAAGTATGCTTGAACTCCAGCATATTATATTGGAGTTCCAAGTTAAGTATGCTTGAACTCAACATAATATACTAGAATTCCAACAAGTATAATTGTCCAGTATAATATACTAGAGTTTGGAGCACCGGTGCTCCAGTCTCCAGTATATTATACTGGAGTCAGCAAAGTATACTGGTCCAGCATAATATGCTGGAGTTCATACACAGGTGCACCGAACTCCAGTATATTATGCTGGACTGGTCTCTGTTGCAGCAAAATAGTGGCTATTTTTCATTGACTTCGTAAACGCTGACTATTTTTGAATGACCAGTCCAAAAACTGGTTTTACCGTGCAATTTTTACAAGAAAATGCTCTTCTTTTTTAGACCCAACTAATAAGGTTAACGAAACTAGCTAGTATTAGACCAGCAACTGTGTCTCAATTACAAATCAGTTATATTAATACTATCTTCAATTTTGCTATATTCAAACGCATTTTATTGTGCAACTCTGCATGACTCAATAATGAGAAGTCAATTGCACATTTCATCCTTCAGTTATTTGGTAAATTATGTTTTTAATCCTTGTAAGTTGTAATTACTTGCCGGGGCGGATTTAGGGGGCAGAAGCGATTCACCCGAACCCCTTCACCGGAAAACTACATCATGCATATTAGGCAAAGTTCGGTTAATACTTTTATATATTATATTTTGAATTTCATTGATATTGCCCAAAGTACAGCTCAGTGGGTTCAAAACATTTGTTAGATTGGTGGTTCAATTCCCACTAGTCACAGTTTTTTAAATTTTTAAATTTTCTGCAAAAATCTTGACTCTATCACTGATTACTTGAAAGCTAAAATTGCTCAATCAGATAGTAGAAGGACCAAATTAAAAATTTGTCAATATGCAGGGACTAAAAAGGAAAATTAAACTGAAAGAAGGGTGAACAAACCTCAAGTAAAACTCTATGGGTGTGGCCATGGGAAGAAGAACCGATCATTTTTCTGCCGATTCCTACACAAATCAAAACAAGTAAGGAAAATAGCGATGAAAAAAAAAATGGTAAGTAAAATAGCAGCACACACAAAAAGAAGCAGAATAAAGAATTACCATGAGAAAGAGAGAAGAAAAGCATGAGAAAAACAGCCACAACGAAAGTGGAACGCCCCATTGATAAATTTCTTTTTTTCTTAACTGGAAAATGGGTCTGTGATTTGTGACAGTATGAGGAAGTAAAGAGGGTTATAATAAGGTGGGCACTTGGCGTACAGTAAGTAAAGTGGAGACCCTAGAAATCTACGAAATGGCTATATATAGAGAGTTTGGAGACGTAAGAAACGTTTCAGATCCGATTATTTCTGGGTCCTCAGGTAGTGCACTTGCCATTTATTACTAAGCCCTTTTAATAGATTATTTTACTACTTTTTCCCTTTTCATTTTTTTCTGAACTAAATTGACTTTTTTTTAAAAAAAACTTTTTGATCTATATATGCTAAAATAATGCTCTGTGCCCTGAACATATGTAGTAATTTGCAAGTTGGAAAAAGAGGAAAAGTGAAATTGAAGATATTACTTGAATCTGAAATAAGTAATGTGTATTTATTATATTCTTCTAATTTGAATTGCTGGATGGAAAAGATTTTGCTATATAAGGAATAGAGCAAACTTTGTAGGATTGACCTGAAAAGGAAGATATCTATTTTATTATTATGAGAGGAATGGGAAATATGTTAGTAAAAGGTATAAAAATAGCATATTTCGAAGTCAACACTTTGGAAACGTATCGTGATTTTTGCTTGATAGAAATAAGTAGACGTTTGGAGTTAAGTTAAAAAAAATATATTTTAAAATGTATAATTATGGTTGAACATGCATTTCACTTGAAAAAATATTGCAGTTTTGGGATTGAGAAAAAATAAATAAAAGTTTTGAAAAAGTAATTTTTTGAAAAACTCGTAAACGGAGGGGGAAGAGGGGTATGCCCATTATTTTAGCTGATCTCTTATCTATCTAAGAAAATGAATATTGAGATACCTATTGAATTCTTCCTTTTAATATTGGATTCTAACAAGTCTAAGAGCAGCGGATACAGATAGAAGATCAGGAGTGCTTATGTATCATCCCTCTCGAAAGTGAAAAAACCTCTTCTTCTAAACGAGACGTAGCTCTTTCCTCCTTTACTAAAAATTCTTCTATTCACTCAATCTCAGCTCTTTCCTTCTTCTTCTTGCAAACAGTGTTCTTCCTAAAAAGCCAAGGGGATACTTTTCTTATATACTAGTATACACAATTTTCTATCTTCGGATTAACTAACTTTAAGAAAAGATTTTCGACCTTTTTTTTAAAACCTTACAAAATTTTATGGACATACACAATTTTGAGAAAAAAAATCGAAAAAAAAAAGAAGAAGAAGAAGAAGAGGAGCTATTTTCATTTTATATTTTTAGGTCTCAAGACTATTCAGGTAGAAGAGCTATCTCAGATTCTCTAATTCTCAACAATTGATACTGCAATAAAATCAATCTTACCCACGTACAATACAAGGACTAGATGATGTGATAAAAGCAATGGTTCCTCCATCTTAATATATACTCTTTATTGGGGAGTTTAAACCCATTCCAACCTTATCATCTGGTATTTGCTTATTAACGTTAGAATAGTATGGTCTAGCGAGTTATCGGACTGGTCATTCAGAAATAGCCAACGTTTGTCAAGTCAATGAAAAATAGTCACTATTTTGTTGCAACAGAGCCTGATTCAGCATAATATACTAGAGTTCGGTGCACCTTTGTATGAACTTCCAGCATATTATGCTGGACCGGTATACTTTGGTGGCTCCAGTATAATATACTGGAGACTGGAGCACCGGTGTTCCAAACTCCAGTATATTATGTTGGACCGGTATATTATATTGGAACTCCAGTATATTATGTTGGACCGGTATATTATATTGGAACTCCAAATATTATGTTGGAGTATTTTTCCGGATTTTGAACAATGTTTTCGTTCAATCTTTACATGAAAAGTGACTAAATTTCGATTACTTTTGAAACTGTGGCTATTTTTGAATGACCACTTATAAATCTAGCTATTTTTGAATTCAGATTTGCATTGTGCCCATTTAAGGGAAAACGCTCCTATTAGAGTTTAATCTTAGTAGTTGCAATAATTCAGTGGCGGAGTCGCATTCAACCAAATTACTTAATATTGTTAGATAAATTTTTTTCACTACTTGGAATTTACGTTGACCCCTCTTGACTTGTCGGTATATCTAATTTTTTTTATATTTTGACACTTCTTAATAAAAATTCTGGCTCTACCACGGCAATAAATACCATAAATTGAATTGGAGGAGGTGAAGAAGCTTGTCAAATCACTTGTGTGCATGCACATGAATGTTCGCAAATCGAAATGAGGTTTTAACTCTTAATTAACCACCTTTACCTTTCATTAACCAAAATAATTAAGCATGCCTTTGAATTATGAGAACTTCGGAAGCATCACGTGTCACCATTTAAATGTTTTCTCCTGCTATTAAAGACTTTACTTTTCAATTCCTCTTTGTTGTTTTGGAGGGGGACATCTCCACGCTTAAACTTCAGCTTCAACAAACAAATGTACTTTATCTGGGCCGTAAGGCAGAGACGCAGCTTTCTTCTTTTGCCACACCAATTCTTCTTTTCTTTTTCTTTAATTTACTCTCTCGTTCACTTTTGCTTGTTCATTATATTAAATCAAGAGAAAAAAATTATTTTTCAAAATTTTTAAAAATATTATTATTATTATAGGTAAAATTATAAAATACATACTTTATTTTTTTAAAGGAAGTGTAAAATTAAAAATGGATAGCTAAAAGTAAACGGACGAAGTATTTACTAGCACTATTTTAACTCCTCTAATAAATGCTTGCTTCAACTACTCTTCTTTTGGTTTTTTCGATATTAGATAAATAAAGAGAGATAGTTCTTGTATAAATTTAACTCCTTTAATAAATGCTTGCTTAAACTCTTTTTGTCCTTTTTAGTAGAGGCCGAAGGTTTCAGTACTTCAAGAATTACTTTTACTTGAAAGTAATGCCAGAATTAAGCTAATATTAATGGAAGTTGACTTTTGATTCTCAATCCCAATAACTTTATCATACTTGGACGCTCCATATAAAACCTTAACAAAGCATTTGAAGGCTTGAAGCACAAATAACTTGCAAATATAGCCTTGAACTTTCCAGGCTACAGAAGAATTAAATCCTTGGTAGCAACAAGACTTATCACATAAATAGTTGTTTAGGATTCTCTCAAATCAAATAAGACCCACCATTTAAAATCTGTGGTTAATATAGTAGTCAAGGAAATTATAACAAGACATAGACACTGCATTGTGCATCGGGTTGATGTACTTCTTTTTCTTTATGCATTAGATATTCAAAACCTACTGATCTGACTAATTCAAGTTTGTATTGTGTAGGACTTACTAAAGGGAAAGCGAGTCTATCCATTCGACTGCATGTTGTATTACTGCACCAATACGAGCGATGAATCTCTCATAGACACCATATAAAAGTATATTCAACTATTTTTAGCGGTATCAACAATAAGGGTTGGCAGAGTTTATTGAATTAAACATTTTCAGCCCTCCATCTTCACCCTACAACAAGTTGATCATTAGATAACAACAACCTGCATTCCTTCTGCCACCAATTTTTAGTAGCAGTTCAGCGAATAATATGTATAGAGTTAATTGATTCAAAATGAGTATAATCTTATTATAGGCATACATATTTTAATTTCTTTTTACAAATATATTCATCGTTCAAGCTGAAAGCAATGAGCTCAAGTAAACTCATGAAACCTGCCCTAGATCTATTTTTGTATTAAAAGCTCAGATGCCAAAGCAACAAAGGTTCCGCAGCAGCCACTTCCCTCTCCACCCCATCCCCCATAAAATGAAAAAGAAGGAATGCAACAATGCAACAACATATCCACTTACTCCTATAAGTGGGATCTGGGGAGGGTAAAGTGTAGGCTGACCTTTCCCCTACCTTTAAAAAGGCAGAGAGGCGATTTTCAGTAGACCCTCAGCTCAGGAAGGGGAGAGGGGAGGGGCATTAACAAGCAAACCGATCTGACAACCAATACAAAAATACAAAACTAGCAATAGGTAATGCAATCAAAACCGAAATACAAGACAACAGCAAGTAGTAACAGAAGACTAGGGGTACAGGAAAAAAAAAAAGCGGAAGGCACCAAATGGTGTATCAAAGCTACTGCTACAAACAAGGACAACACTCGGCCACCTAACCCTTTATCTTTATTCTCAACCTTCACACTTTTCCTATCCATGGTCATGTCCCGAAAGGTAATCAAACGGGAACAAAGCATGCAACTTTATGACAAGCTATACTTCGCCCTTGGCAACTGGCACTAAAAAGGAATGTTGCCTGGTTATTCACCAGATAACTAATCTCTCAAACATCGGCCATTACTATGCCCTTTTCAGTGCAGGCAATCTGTAGTCGTATATACAACTGCTAAGAGTTGGAGAATAACCCCATTAAGTCTCTGGAGAGGAAAAACATAAACAACCACTGCAGGATAGTTCAATTTACATCTAGTACATTTCATCGACAACTATTTTAGATGTAGTCCCCAAAAACAGGGAAAAGAGGGTTAACAAATAGAGGAAGAAAGGAAAGGTCAAGTTATTTATAGTGGAGCTCCATTCATGATGGTAAATTAAAATAGCACTTGAAACAAAACAAGGTAAATAAGGAACTCTTCATTTTACCTCCAACTTATTTTACCACAGGGGTGATTCTTTATACAAATACTCTAGTATGTTTCTCACTTTCTCAAATACAGATATGCACATCAACTAAGAAAGCTAAACTCCAAGAAAACCATTTACGAAACAAAAAGCACCGACCTCACTCAAACAAAAAGGCAGGAACTAGCAGCTAGATTGATCTACTCTAATTTTGTAAATATAAGTTGAGGAATCTACCCCTAAACTTTCTCCTACTAAACTGTGTAAATAACTGGTCCTACATGAGGGGGCAAAAAAAGGGTAAGTAGTGCCAGTGGCAGATAAATCTGGAGATAGCACAGCTGAAGACTTCCTGCATTGTCACCGCCATTTAACCTTTACGAAGATTCCAAAGACACCTGTTTACGAGCTCTCATTGAAATTTAATGACCTAGACATTGCTGCTGGATTGGCTTTTAATACAGAAGAGTTTTCTGAAACATGGTTCCTTTCATCACTCTTTGGCAGAAAGGCTTTGAAAGAACCTCCGCTGACTGAATCAACTACGTCATGTTTTATTCCCAATGTTGACCAGATAGAACTCTTTGCAGCTTCCCCTGGATCACCAATTCGCAATGTTTTTGGAAACCATAGGCATTTCTCAGGTGGATTACTCTCTTTCCATGGTTCTTCTTCACTGCCCATTGATTTCAGAATAATCTCATCCCTTGGATGTTTCCCCAGAGTTGGAGAATTAGGACTAGAAGTTGGAGGCATTTGGTTTTGGGATGCAGTGGGTGGGGACATCCAAGGGACATTCCAAGAACCTGGTATTGCACAACCCCAATAAGCAGGGACGAACGGCATAGGAAAGCCAGGAAGATAGTAACCAGGTGGAGGTACTGCATTGCTCAAGTGCACAGAACTCCATGGATATGGCCAAGGAGCTCCAGTAAAGCAAGGTAAATGAGGTGAAAAGCTATCACAGTTCTGTCTCGGCATGTCGGGCAACCCATTATCACTATCCTTTGAACTTAAAGCAGTAACTGAAGATCCATTGGAACGATCATCTCCATTGTCTCCAGCCTGAATTCCAAGCTCCTTATATCTGTGGAACCCATTCCCAGAGCAATTCTGCATAGTTTTATCAGCAATGTTCAAAACTGAACCCATTGACTCGCGCAGGGGTTTGTCAGTATCAAATGCAAGAATGGTTCCATTGAGCTTGAGCGGAGGTGGCTGGATTCCATTTGAAAGATCTGTTAGTGTCTCAGAGACGGATATGTGACGGTAATGCAAAACTGGGTTCTTGTGTTTCCGACGGCCAGCACCTACAGGCACATTCCTCATAGTCCCACCAGCAGTCCAATATCTCTGACAATTCTTGCAAAAGTGTCTAGGCTGGCTGACGTTGTAATTGTTGAAGTAACAAAATTTTGTTTCCATGCTATTACAGCGAGGACATGGAAGTATCTTGTCTGGTTTTTTCAGGATTTTCTCCTGTGAATTACTTGTTTCAGCCTGTTCCTCTTCACTTTTTGATGTTTTGGCTGTTGAACAGTCATTATAAGAAGGTGACTCCTCTATAATATCACTTTTCTCTGGAATTGGATTCTGACCCTGCAACTCCTCGGCAATCAAATGTTCATTCTCATCCTTACAATCATCACACTGACCCTGTACGTAGAATGTGTGTAAAACAAGTTAGTTTATTACGCTTTATTCAGATAACAGATAACTTATGGACGTGGCAAAGTCAGGCAAGTGTTTAACAAGATTTCACTAGATCCTGATACCTACACTGACTACTGACTTCCCTATCATTGAAGGATGACGAGGTCATTCAGAGAACATTGAGGCTAAAGATAAAAGGAAGACATAGAAATCATATTATCATTTAGATGCTAGTGAGGGAGGACAGAGGATTTGAGTACTTTTTACAGCTTGAGTATGTTTTGGACGGTTCATGATATAGTTAGAGCACTAAATATCGTTGTTAAGAAAAGATTCATCATTCACATTACATAGAAATTAAACAACTTTTCCATAATATCATATCATCAGTTACAGGAATTAACACAAGACAGCATAAGCCTGTGTCCTCTGATGCTTTTATATTCAATGACAATTGACAAGTTCAAAACTAAACAAGTCTAGCTCATATATAAATATCTGAAGTATGTTGGAGCATGTGAAGTACGAAACTTTGACAGGACATGTAACAACCATGCAGCGTACAAAGCAAAGCTGTTGCTTGAACTATGCAAACACAGCTCGCCAAATATAGTGGGGGAAAACTTGTTTAAGCATAACAAAACTCTTACTATGTGCAAATCATAGCCTATCCCAAGCTCGAAAAAGGAGGAGAGTTGTGGTAAGTTGACAACCAGCATAAAATAGTCAAATTATGGTAAACATTTAACTACACCGGGTGTTAACACCAAGCCAATTAACATGAGACATTGTCTTGCATATACACTTTTTGACAGTTAACCATGGTTAAATGACATGCATTTTCACTTTGATTTGTTGACCGTTAAGGTTAATTGTTTAGTTAGGTGTAAACACCCGGTGTGGGTACTTACCCTCAAATTACAAGTTACAAAGAACCCTCTATATTGAGATTGAGTTTAGTTGAATGGAAACACAAGAAATTACAACTCTATTAACTTCCTGCATAAAATGGTGAATTCAGTAAATTTTTCATTAGAAAATAGCCAACCATTTATGGAGACAAATAAAAAAGGAGAAATTTATATGTTCAAGATAAAGAAAGAAACCAAATTAGAAAATTTCAGTTTGCATGACCTAATAGCCAAACGAGGTAAAATTTCCTACCCAAACAAAAGAACCAAAGTATACCCTATACGAATCCCTTCCATTTCAGCATAACCTAACAAAATTAATCAACCAAAACCCTAACAAGATGGTCCAAAGGGAAAGTCAACAAATAGTCTTCGGATGACTTAAACACAATACTTAATAAATAAAGTCATTATATAGAAGAAGAAGAAGAATTTATAATCATATACCTTGTGCTCTAGCTCAGCTTCTCCAGCTGAGGAACTATAGTCTCCGGTATCTGCCGGAGACGGCGCCGGAAAATCGGGCAACTGAATCGTCCGACCAAAGAGTTTAATGGCTGGGTCCTTATTAGCAATTGATCCAGACATTAGCAAGTCCCAAAGATTTAAGCAATAGAAAAGCTTAGTATAAGTAGCAATAGAAGAGAATGAAATGGATAAAGTGAAGTGGTTTTGAGATTATTTCTCAATTGACATGTTTACACTTTACTCATTCAACAGAGAAAAAGAGATCTGACACCCACAAAACACTTTCACTCTGTGCGTGCTTTTGAGTTATGGGACTTTGGGTCTGGTTTGAGGATTGGTCTTTAGTGGGCGTTTGGACATAAGAGTTGTAAAATTCCCAAAAAATTGAATTTTTTTTCAATTAAAATGGTATATTTGAAAATTAGAGTTGTGTCTCGATATAAATATAATTTGAAGAGTTATCTTTGTGTAAAGATACCATATAATTTTGGGTTGTTTTTGAATTTTTGTGAGTAATCTGAGTGAAAAAAAATTTAAAATTTTTAAATTTTCGAAAAATTCTCAAATTCATCTTCAAATGAAAATTGAAAATTTTATGGCCAAATATTAATTTAAAAAAAAAATCGGAAAAAAATTAAAATAATTCTTACGTCCAAATGGGCTCTAGTTTACCAAAATGGAAGGTTTCAGATAGTCTCGTATATTTCTCTTCTTTATATTATATAAATCTTTTTTCCATTTTCATATGTTAAATAATTTGTTACAGCACCTCATTAATATTTATTTTCAAATGTTTTGAAGAATTTAAAATTACATCTATTTGCTTAAGTTTATTTGATGTGATAATTTATAAAATGAAATGTAGTAAGTATTCAACAATGTTGTAGATATTAAGTGTAGAAAAGGTTAATACCTACTGATAAGTGTTTGTGGTTAAGTGATAAGTACTTCTTCATCATTAACCAGAAGTCTCGGATTCGAACCCTGGGTATGGAGCCGCATTTGTTAGGGAGCACATTATCCTCCAATATAGAATTTTCCGGCGCGAATTAGAATTAAGTCAGGTCCCAACGTAAATATCGAACGCCAGGCGAGAAACCAAAAATAGGTTACTACTTAATACCCTTTGGGGGGTATGCCACGTCAGTAAGAAAAAGGGGGTTTTATTTGTGAGCCACAAGTAGTATGTGGCCTAGAGATTTTCGCTTTTTCTCTCTTTCTCTTTCTTGATTCTCTCAATAAAGTGGATGACTTTTTGATCTGAGTCAGCACTGCCTTTCGCTTTTTCCTTGACTAAACCGCCCACCCCTTTCAAAAGATCGCCCAGCTTTTGGGGCTTTTCTTTTTTGTTCTTTTTGGGGATTTTCTTCCTTCTTTTTTTTTATTATCCGTTTCAATGTAGCTTATTATTCTTCTTTTAATTTGTTTAAAGGATAATGTCACCTTGTGATATCTATACTGTTTTAATTTTAATATTATCATTTTATTTATTACTATAACATATCTGATTCAATAGGAACTTTTAACCATGTTAAGATACATCTTCAATTGAAGATTATGAGATTAGTGACTAGCATTTCTAGCTATAAAAAAATTATTCACATATTTAAAATCAAAATTTTTAAAAATCTTCTTTTAACATTCGTGCCTAATCAAAGTGTAAAAATTGAACGGTAACTACATGAGGATGATACTGCAAATTGACCCAGACGATAGACGCTGCAAAACGTTCACACGGGATTTGTATCTATACTCGTTTTTTGGGTTACGTTTGAACTTGTGCTCGCTTTGCAAAAAAAATTACAAACGTACCCTCTTTTTCGCATAACTTCAGCATACGGGGCTGAAGTAGCAAAGGCAATCACGCAAAACTTCAGCATTTTAGTAGACGGGCCTGAAGTAGCAAAGGCAATACGCTAAAGTTTATTTGTCGTGGATAAGATGCAGAGTTATTTAGTTCATTTGTAAAAACTTCAGCACTAAAATAGCTGAAGTTTTTTTTGTCCTGGATTCATTAGTTTTGTCATAAAACTTTTTCAAAAACTTCAGCAGAAGATGCTTAAGTTATTTTGTTCATTTGTAAAAACTTCAGCACTAAATAAGCTGAAGTTTTTTTGTCCTGGATAAGCCTTTTCAAAAACTTCAACAGAAGATGCTGAAGTTATTTGGTTCATTTGTAAAAACTTCAGTACTACATAAGCTGAAATTTTTTTGTCCTGGATTTATTAGTTTTGTCATAAAGTTTTTTCAAAAACTTCAGCAGAAGATGCTAAAATTATTTAGTTTATTTGTAAAAACTTCAGCACTATATAAGCTTAAGTTTTTGAAAAAACTTTCTAACATAATAAAAATGAGGATAGAGCCTAAAATTAAAGTCCACCAAAAAGTTTCTTGAATTCAAAGGAAAGGTAAAAGGTTGAAATTTAAGAATTCCAAGAATACTCTGTTTGTCATAGAGAAACCTCATAACAAACACCAAACCATCAATGTCATAGAGAAACCTCATAAAAAACACCATACCATCAAAATTTACTATGTGCATTCTGAAAACGAACAATTTCTTCAAGATTTTCTCTCCAACCGAACCAAGTTCTAAACCAAAGATCATAACTTTATGAATTTGGGAACAAACCAAAAACAAAAATAGCAGAAAATGAAGGAGGAGAAGGAGGACGAGAAAGGGGGCTGAAGTTGTTTTAAAAGTAGGTATAAGTTAAAACTTTAAAAAATGGGTATAGGTTATTTGGTCGCCCCGTGCAATTTTTAACGTGCACACACAGCAAACCTTAGTTTAATTTAGGGATGGCAATTTGAGCCCAAACTCATCCAATCCGCCCAATTGGCTCAGAGATTAATGGGTTGGGCTATAAATATTTTAGCTCAGGTGTCAATTTGGGTTGAGCCCAAGTTAACCCATTATTTTTTATAGCTCATTCTGACCCATTAAGTAGTCCAAATACAACCTATGAAACTCACCCAAAATAAAGAAATCTCAACCCAATTTATCTAGAAATTTACTTAGTTGCCCCAATTTATTTATTTTTTTTGTATTTTTAATTTTCTGTTCTTTTGTTTTTCTGCACCACCCACCCCACCTCTAACCCCCTACCCCCGCGCTAAACCCCTCAAAAAAAATTACTTTTTTTGTATTTTTTATTTTTTATTTTTTTGCTTTTCTGCACCACCCCCTCCGCGCAAACCCCCTCAAAAAAATTTACTTTTTTTTGTTTTTCTTCACCACCCACCCCTATTCCCCCCTTCCCGCAATTGTCACGACCCGGATTTTCCACCCTCGGGAGTCGTGATGGCGCCTACTAGTGTGAGCTAGGCAAGCCAATTAAGTGAACAATTTACCTTTTCTTTTTACCCATTTTATATTCGTTAATAATTGCGAAGTAATAACATTTAAACAGCGAAATTTAATATAAGCGGAAGAAAACAATAAATCATCTGAACATGAATATCTAATGCAACTGTTTGAGTCTCAACTACCCAGAACTGGTGTCACAGTTTCACAAACGGTCTAAGAATACTACACATACAGGTCTGAAAGAATTAAATACAACACTGTCTCTGGAAATACGTGTAAGAAACGGGAAAATAGATAGAATGAGATGCCAAGGCCTACGAACGCCTGCAGAGCTACCTCGGGTCGCCTAATGAACGATATTCAGCAATCTCACTGCGGTCCAAAGTCCACAACATTGGGGTCTGCACAAAAGAGTGCAGAGTGTAGTATCAGCACAACCGACCCCATGTGTTAGTAAGTACCTAGCCTAACCTCGGCAAAGTAGTGACGAGGCTAGGACCAGACTATCAAATAAACCTGTGTAGTTATATGATATACAACGGAACGTAAACCAGAAATAAACAAGTAAAGATGGGAGGGGGAAACATGATTTGGGGAATAACAAGTAAGAACAGATTATCAAAAGAACTATAAAGGAATCAAAATCCAACCAATAACAAGAGTAAGAAAAACAAAGGCAGATTTTACTTTCTTTTCACATCTCGTGTTAGGCGTACCACCCGCTCCCATTTCATTATATCTTGTGGTAGTCGTACCACTTGCTCCCATTTATAATATTATTGCGGCGTGCAACCCGATCCACATATAATATTATTGCGGCGTGCAACCCGATCCATATATAATATTGTTGCGACGTGCAACCCGATCCATATATAATATTGTTGCAGCATGCAACCCGATCCATATATAATATTTACAATTATAACGAGTGTCCCGACAAGGGAACAATAAGGTCTACACTTTCCCGACAAGGGACTCGACGGCATAAGTAATTACAACCCGGCAATGGAGAAACAGCTATAACCAAACTTGTTATAACACCTAACTACCTCAGCTATAACCAAACTTGTTCCAACATCTAACTACCACAGTTATAACCAAACTTGTTACAACACCTAACTACCTCAGCTATAACCAAACTTGTTCCAACATTTAACTACCACATCTATAACCAAACTTGTTACAACACCTAACTACCTCAGCTATAACCAAATTTGTTCCAACATCTAATTACCACAGCTATAACCACAATCCTTACCCAACACAAAGAATCATCAACCTAAACGTCTGTAATATCATTTAAGAACACAATGCAAAGGAACCATAACTCAACAATAGTCTGGCAAGGGGCCAACATAATGATCTCTTCTCTTTCTCACTTTTACTTCACAAATCACTTCACAACTCGAGCCAATGCTCTAGAGTTTCAATTATCACTTATACTTTCACAATTCGTTATATGATTGGAGTCAACGTTCATCAATGTTCATAGGTCACAATTTTTTCCACAACTTTACACAACAAATAGAAATCTTCACCAAGGCATGAATAATACAACGAAGTCATGAGAATCACAATATAAGACTCACGGTCATGTTTGACACCAACGTATAGTTACTCGTCACCATGCCTATACGTCGTACTCAACAAGAAACAAATAGCAAATAGGACACAACTCTTAATCCCTCAAGCTAAGGCTAGACCAAACACTTATCTCAATGCCTCGAACACAACTCAAGTTTCAATTATAGCTTTACCCCTTCATTCCACCGCCAATTCGCTTGTATCTAGTCACAAATTACATAATTATATTAATAAATGCTAAACGAATCAATTTGAATGCATGAAAATGGATTTTTTCAAAGTTTTACCCAAAAAGTCAAAATCGGCCCCGGGCCCATATGGTCAAAACCCGAGGTTCGAACCAAAACCCGATTATCCATTCCCCCACGAGCTCAAATATGTGATTTGTTTTGAAATCAGACCTCAAATCGAGGTCCAAATCCCCAATTTTTGAAAAACCTAGGTTCTACCCAAAACACCCGATTTCCCCCATGAAAATCATTGATTTGAAGTTGAAATCATGATAAAAGATGTTAATAATTGAAGAAAAATAGTTAAAAATGACTTACAATTGATTTGGAGAAGAAAGGTTGTTTGAAAAATCGCCTCTTATGTTTTTGGAGTTTTGAAAAATGAAAAATAGCTGAAAATCCCATCTATTTATACTATTCTCAGGTGCCCTGTGCGGACCGCACAAAATGGACCGTGACCGCACAGTCTTTCCTGAAATACTGCAGATCAACGCCCCGGTGCGAACCACACAAAACCGACCGCGGCCGCACAGCCCTCCACTGCGGACCGCACAAAGTTGATTGCGACCGCACAACTCTCCACCACGGACTGCACAAAGTTGATTGCGGCCGCACAACTCTCCACCGTGGACCGCACTAAACCTTCTGTGGTCGTACACGATTTCTCGCGGACCGCACTAGCGGGTTCAAAGACCTGCAAATTTCTCTGAACCTGCAACAACTGTGTTTTTAGGCCTAAGGCATCCCGGAACCTACCTGAAATTCACCCAAGCCCCTGGAGCTCCTAACCAAACATACGTACTAACTCATCAACATCATACGAACTTATCCGTGCGATCAAATCGCCAAAATAACCTCAAAAACAATGAATCAAACTTCAAAATCAAAAAAAATTCTCAAACTTCTTCAAGCATCAAATTTAGCAATTCAAGTCTGAATCACGTCAAACGACGTCCGTTTTTAACCAAATTGTTTTACTGAAACGTCTTAAATCATATATAAGACCTATACCGGGAGCCGGAACCAAAATATGGGCCCGATACCATTACTTTCTAATCAGATTTCATTTCAAATTTCCTTAAACAATTTCAGAAAACAATTTCACTTAAAAATTCATTTCTCGAGCTTGGGACCTCGAAATTCGATTCCAGGCATACGCCCAAGTCCCATATTTTCCTACAAACCCTCCGGGACCATCAAATCATGGATCCGGGTCCGTTTACCCAAATGTTGACCGAAGTCAAACTAACTCATTTTATAACCAATTTTTTATCATTTTCATAGAATTTCATATTTAAGTCGAGGTGATGATAAGTGATGTTTTCAAGGCCTCAGAACACAAAATTTTATTTTAAAACAAGTGATGACCTTTTGGGTCATCACATTCTCCACCTCTAAAACAACTGTTCGTCCTCGAACGGACAGAAGAAGGAAGTACCTGAGTCGGGGAAAAGATGGGGATAACGGCTCCGCATATCGGACTCGGACTCCCAGGTCGATGCCTTCGGGGGCTGACCTCTCCACTGAACACGAACAGAAGGAAAACTCTTCGATCTTTTGGTAGGCGTACCACCCGCTCCCATTTATAATATTATTGCAGCGTCCAACCCGATCCACATATAATATTGTTGCAGCGTGCAACCCAATCCATATATAATATTGTTGCGGCGTGCAACCCGATCCATATATAATATTGTTGCGGCGTGCAACCCCATCCATATATAATATTGTTGCGGCGTGCAACCCGATCTATATATAATATTTACAATTATTATAAGTGTCCCGGCAAGGGAACAATAAGGTCTACACTATCCCGGCAAGGGATTCAACGGCATAAGTAATTACATCCCGGCAATGGAGAAACAACTATAACCACAATCCTTACCCAACACAAAGAATCATCAACCTAAGCGTCCGTAATATCATTTAAGAACACAATGCAAGAGAATCACAACTCAACAATAGCCCGACAAGGGGCCAATATGATGATCTCTTCTCTTTCTCACTTTTACTTCACAATTCACTTTACAACTCGAGCCAATGCTCTAGAGTTTCAATTATCACTTATACTTTCACAATTTGTTATACGACTAGAACCAACGCTCCTCAATGTTTATAGGTCACAATTCTTAGCACAATTTTACACAACAAATAGAAATTTTCACCAAGGCATGAATAATATAACGAAATCATGAGAATCACAATATAAGACTCACGGTCATGTTTGACACCAACGTATAGTTACTCGTCACCATGCCTATACGTCGTACTCAACAAGAAACAAATAGCAAATAGGACACAACCCATAATCTCTCAAACTAAGGTTAGACCAAACACTTACCTCGATGCCTCGAACACAACTCAAGTTTCAATTATAGCTTCACCCCTTGATTCCACCGCCAATTCGCTTGTATCTAGTCATAAATTACATAATTATATTAATAAATGCTAAACGAATCAATTTGATTGCGTGAAAATGGATTTTTCCAAAGTTTTACCCAAAAAGTCAAAATCGCCCCCGGGCCTACATGGTTAAAACCCGAGGTTCGAACCAAAACCCGATTACCCATTCCCCCACGAGCTCAAATATGTGATTTGTTTTGAAATCGGACCTCAAATCGATGTCCAAATTCCCAATTTTTGAAAAACCTAGGTTCTACCCAAAACACTCAATTTCCCCCATGAAAATCATTGATTTGAAGTTGAAATGATGTTAAAAGATGTTAATAATTGAAGAAAACTAGTTAAAAATGACTTACAATTGATTTGGAGAAGAAAGGTTGTTTGAAAAATCGCCTCTTATGTTTTTGGGGTTTTGAAAAATGAAAAATAGCTGAAAATTCCGTCTATTTATACTATTTTCAGGTGCCCTGTGCGGACCGCACAAAATGCACCGTGGCCGCACAGTCCTTCCTGGAATACTGTAGATCAGCGCCCCTGTGCGGACCGAGCAAAACCAACCGCGGCCGCACTGCCCTCCACCGCGGACTGCACAAAGTTGGCTGCGGCCGCACAGCTCTCCACCGCGGACCGCACGAACCTCACGCAGATCGCACTGGACCTTCCACGGTCGCACACGATTTTTCGCGGACCGCACTAGCGGGTTCAGAGACCTGCAAATTTCTCTGAACCTGCAACAACTGTGTGTTTAGGCCTAAGGCATCTCGGAACCTACCTGAAATTCACCCGAGCCCCGGGGGCTCCTAACCAAACATACGTACTAACTCATCAATAAAATACGAACTTATCCGTGCGATCAAATCGCCAAAATAACCTCAAAATAATGAATCAAACCTCAAAATAATGAATGTTTTTCTCAAACTTCTTCAAGCATCAAATTTAGCAATTCAAGTCCGAATCACGTCAAACGACGTCTGTTTTAACCAATTTTTTTTATAGAAAGGTCTTAAATCATATATAAAGACCTGTACCGGGCGCCGGAACCAAAATACGGGCCCGATACCATTACTTTCTAATCAGATTTCATTTTAAATTTCCTTAAACAATTTCAGAAAATAATTTCACTTAAAAATTCATTTCTCGGGCTTGGGACCTCGAAATTCGATTCCAGGCATACGCCCAAGTCCTCTATTTTCCTACGGACCCTCCGGAACCGTCAAATCACGGATTCGGGTCCGTTTACCCAAATATTGAACGAAGTCAAACTAACTCATTTTATAACAAAATTTTTATCATTTTCACACAATTTCATATTTAAGCTTTCTGGCTACGCGCCCGGACTGCGCACACAAGTCGAGGTGATGATAAGTGAGGTTTTCAAGGCCTCAGAACACAAAAATTCGTTTTAACAACAATCCCCCTCCAAAAAGAGTTACATTTTTTGTATTTTTAATTTTTATTTTTTTTGTATTTCTGCACCACGCTACACCCTACCCCACCCCCACCCCACCCTCCACGCAAACCCCCTCAAAAAAATTTACTTTTTTTTTGTATTTTTAATTTTTTATTTTCTGTTTTTCGTTTTTCTACACCTCGTACCCGCAAAATATTTTTCAACTTACACATTTTAAGGTAAAAGGTTTTTTTTATGCAAGATGAGCATGATTCTAAAACATGGGTCAAGTTGGGCGGGTTGGGTTATGATCCATTGTTTAGCCCATCTTGACCCAGCCCATTTTAGCCCAAGTACACTTTGGGCTGGATTGGGCAATGATCCATTTATTGACCCAACCCATCTTGATCCGCCCAAATTCAGCCTAACCCGCCCATTTATCACCCCTAGTTTAATCACAACATCCTTCGCACACAACCAAACTCCACATGGAACCAAACACGAGAAACTTCTAGAATGTACAAAATAATACTAAGGTAATGTTGATGATAGGATATAGTCGGTAATATTATGGCATTATCTATATTTATATTATATTAAAAGGACAAATATTCTTATCAGCGTGTCATTCGTCTTTTTATCATTTTGAAATAGAGTTCACTGTACAATATAGTCGTTTAATTATTTTTCTAGTTTTAAGAATAGTCATTTAATTAATTTTCTACTATTTAGAAATAATTATTTAATTAATTTCCTATTATTTAGGATATAGTCATTTAATACTCCCTTAATATTTATAAAATGGATACTTTAATTCCTTTTATCAGTTCTAGAATTTCACAAGGCAGGGGTAAGTCTGCGTACACACTAACCTCCCCAGATCCCACGGTGTAGAATAATACTGGATATATTATTGTTATTGTTGTAGTTCTAGAATGTCAAACACACATTTTCGTTCAATACACTCCATTTATATTTAGGAGTACTAGTCTTAGAGTACGCGCTTCGCGCGTGTACCTTATTTCAATAAGTATTATTTTTTTTAAAAAGGTCCTATAAATATTATTTTAGGAATTATGCTTGAGTTATATAATAAAGTTAAAAGAAGAAAGTGTAAAATCATGAAAATGATGATTAATCTCGATCCTATTTAATTAACTTAATAAAGAAAAAAGCTCTACCTCATGGAAGTCCTTAAAATCTTAAATGTTAGTTCTACTAAAAATAGATTATTAATTATAATTATGATTTTTATTAAACATTAACGGTACCTATGAAGGATAAAAGTTGATCACAATTTCATGTTAATAATTTATATTTTTATGATATATTGTGTCCATATAGATAGATATATAGATTAGACTTGTCTATCAAAAATAAATGGTGCAATTATTGATCCTTAAATCATATTCCATCAAATTTATGGCAAAATTTAATTAGTTTGATTCAAAATTTTAAATATTACATAAAATTATAAATGTTAATATAATTTAGGAAATTTTACCTCCTATAGCAAAGCTTTACACCCTATTTATTATATATAAAAATTCTTTTAAGATATTATTTTCTATAGCTACCTTTTAGTTTTTATAGCAAAATATGTATTTATGGTCACTTCCTACTGTTAAGCCATTAAATACGTTGTCTAAGATTTTTCTCTCTCATTCTTTCAGTTTATTCTCTCCCAAAATCACACATAGTATCTTATTTCTCTCTCCACGATCTCTCTCTCATTCTTTCCTATATGAACCAGAAAACTAGTTTCCTTCGATAGAGCTTTTTCATGATTTCCATGGTTATCACTACTCTTCAGCCATGAAAACAGTGAGCTTTCCTATGATTTCCTGCAAGTTTTCTTAACATCTTTTTTAAAATTGTTCTTTCCCAATTCCAAAGGAGGTGGAGGCGTGACACCAAATTATTTCCCTTCTGATTCATGATTTCTTACTTCTGTCAAGAACTATGAAATTGTACAAGTCGTAAATCACCAACACAGATTTTTACCAGTCACCACTAAATTTTTTGGATTTTTGTCGGTTAAAGCTTCTTCGTTTTCTCTTCAATAGTTTTTTTTTAAATATTCATCATTGTTAGGTTTTCTGTAGAATACCCACTAAAGTACTCAATTTCGAAAGGGTCATCTTTCTATTTGCATATCACTCAAGAGGAACCTGTATTTGTAGGTTCATCAGCAACCATTGAAGCCGAAAGGAGAACAAAAATATGCAATAACCCTAATTGTAGATGTATTCGAGTCCGCATATATTGATTTTTAGTTTCTACCATGGTTTTCTCTTCTTGTATTTAGATGTATTTATATGTATTTGATAAGGCATGCACTGATTTTTATTTTGTACAGTGCTTTTTGATTGTTGTATTTAGAAGTATTTATATGTATTTGAGTTCTTACAACCATATTTTTAAATACATTGTTAGTTCTATCGTTTTGATGTTATTCATCAATTAGTTATGCATTCAATCTAATTATATTTATCCGTATTTTAAACCTAATTGTATCCATCTGTATTTAAAACAACAATACAGTAAAATACTCTCAATACAAATAGAAAATCAATGAATACAACCAATGAAATATACTCCATAAAGTAGTAATACCATGTGTTAGGAATAAGCAAAATATTGTGAATACAAAAATAAACTTGAATACATTGAACACAACTGTTAGATACAACGAATACAAGCACTAGATTTATTATAAAATATTCAGGCAGTAGGTTCCAGTTACAGGTTGTATCCGGCATAAATACATGATGTATTCATATACAGAAAATCGAATTTCAAAATATTTATGTAGATACTTGTATCAATTCTAAGCAGAACCTCGAACAATGTTAGAAAAAAAAATCGAATTGTATCAGAAAAAAAAAGAGGGACTGAAACTCTGAAGAATGCTCCATTTTTTAGGTGTTTAGCGTCTGATAAATCTTCTCATAATTGGATAGATAACGTTATGTGTTATTATTGATTTTGGTGAGTTATATTAGGAGTTAGCTTTCCGTTATTAAACAACTTCAGAGACCTACTATTACGTTGTATTCACGAATACATGGTATGAATACATGTGAATACAACGTTTGCCAACTGGACTGCCCTATTTTTTAGCTGATTTTTGCTACTGTATTCATGAATTCAGTGGCTCGAATACATCGAATACATTACCATAACAACTGAAAGGTAGCTACAGAAAGTAATTATGTATATGATAGCTATAGAAAGTTAATAGCCACTAAACAATAGTCATTTCTAAAAATTCTCTATAATTTATTATCATAAAATTGTTTGTTGAAGGAACAATTTAGTTTTTTAAAGTTGCAAAAGTGAAGATGCCGATCAACTTCAACTTTGTGACAGCTGACTTCATATAAATTTCTCTACAAATTTTTAGATTGTTAGGTACCTTAAATATTTTATTTTAGTTAGGTTTACTTCCAGAATTTTATATTTATCTTATACTTTCAAATTATTTATTTTCCAAAATTGACATATAAAAAATAACTATGTAGGTAATTTTCAAAATTAATTCTTCGAAACTACACTAATTAATACTTCCAAATCTAAAATCCTCATTGTCTCCAATCAGTTTTTTTATTTTAATTTTTTTTTATTTTTTGGTTTTGTTTGTACTTTTAAGCTTTACAAATGTTTAGGTAAACATACTCATAATTATAATAAAATAAATTATACGTCTACCTAACGTGGGAGAGTTCATATTTTTTGAGTAAAAGTTTAGTAATTCTACCAAATTCAAATAAGGAATGTATTTATATATATCTTAAAGTTTATTTGACTTTAAATTCCTAAATATTAGTAGGAATTTGTACGTAGTTCAAATAAGAAAAGACTTAATAGTTAGAATTTTATTTATTTCAGAATCCTAAATTAGGCAAATGGTTAAATGACGATATTGTCTAGTTTAAAATTACTTAAAGGGTAAAAAAGGCGAACGATATTTCGCTAAAGGGTTTCGTGTTTTTAATATAGTATAGTGCTCCTTTTAAATTTAGGAGGGTCTTTCTTAAGCTGATAAAATTTTGTCTAATTCACACACAATAGGAAACCTTTGGTTTTTTTAAGGGCAGAATAGTCTAAATGGCACCTGTACTTCACCCACTTTATCATGTCGGTCCCCAAACTTAGATATTTATCAATTGAACACTTATACTCATTCAAAACGTGAATAATAAATGCTTATCCAACGTGGCTTATCTTATGTGTCATATGTGGCTTCAGTGCATGATTCACACGCTTGTAAGGGGCGTGAAGACAGTTAAAAAAGCTCTAATGATAATAATTTAGACTATTTAACAGTCATCTTCTTCTTCCTACCTTATTCTCCATTGTTGAACATTATAGAAGCTAAATTTAGCAAATCTGATGCCTTCTTCTTTCTTTGTTAGCTTCAACAGTGAAAAATAGAATTTTATTTTCCTGTGATTCTTCGTTGCCCATCAATTTTTGCCATTTCCTTTTGTTTTGAAAGTCGATTTTTTTCTGCTTCTCCTGCAACAAATAAGCTACTGCCGCCTCTTCTCCTTCAACAATGAGGAAGGAACCTTTGAGTTATTGTGGAGTTGCTGCAGATCTTAAAATGTCACGAACACCCACCAATCCTGGAAGGAGGTTCCTGGGCTGCCGAAGATATGAGATTGGTGAAGGTTGTGGCTTTTTCAGATGTGTTGATCCTGCGATTGAGGAAGAACACTACAAGACTCTTCTTGCGGCTCTTATTAAGAAGAGTGATCGATGCCATTGTCAAAGAAGATAAGGAAGGTCGAAGTTCAGATTTGCTGCTATTATAATTGTGGTTGTAGTTGTTCTAATGTTAGCTATTATGTTATTTTTTTAGGATTGATAGTGCACTTTCTTATTTCCTGGGTTTAGGCTACATATTTTGTGTTGATGTAAAATTTTGTTCATAGAATATATTGACAAAGGCTCCATTACAACAACAAGTACTAATATAATGGCATGTGTTATAAGCAGTTAATAAAACATCCAAAATAAGGGAGTTGGTTTACAAAATATTGCCAACGATAGGAAGTCAACAAAAACATACATAATGAAGTAGCTTTACAAAATATTGTCTACCACAGTCAGCAAAAACAGACATATGTAAATATCAGTTGAGCACTTCAATTAATGTCTGTTGTGGCTTGGCTGCTTGGTGTGGATTGTGTAACTGGTGTGACTTGAGTGGTTGTAGCAGACCTTGCCCTTCTGTAACTCTATTCTTGCAGCTGCCTTTGTGTAACTGCTGCTCGGCCCTTTCACTTTAGTCCAGGTAGTTTGAACCTAAGTTCAATGTTGGTGGGAGCAGAACTTATGAGTGTAGAAGAATTGTGTACCACTCTATCAGTAGTTCCAGACTGCACAAAAATAAAAGGTTGTGAGTGAGGAATTATGTAGTAAACCATTGTGTAATTGAGTGGAAATATTTACCATTTGTATAACAGTGCCACTTGAATCAAATAGCACACCATATACTGCTGCCTTTGGTCTCTTAGACCCTGCATTTGCACCACATCTTCTAGGCTCATTGGTCTTCCTTTTTGGACCTCCTGCAATATTAGTTGATTGTTGTATGCTTGGATCAATGATTGGTGGAGTGAAGGTAACACTTTCCATAGTTAAAGGTATTGTTGTTGATCCAGCTGCTGTTGATGATCCGGCTGCTGGTACTAATGCACTTCCAGCTGCTGCTGATGATCCAACTGTTGGTACGATGCACTTTCAGCTGCCGCTGATGCACTTCCAGCTGCTACTGATGCACTTCCAGCTGCTGCTGATGCTGATGTTCAACTTTCAGCAGTTTCACCTCTAACTGAACTAGTTCTAGCCCTTCCCCCTTGGTTTCTCTGCATACACATAACAAAACTATCACTAGTAATTGAATTATTTCAATATTAGTAACAAAACAAACACTAATACTTACTGTTGATGGGCATCCTTTCTTGTTATGTCCTAGAGTCTTGCACAAAGAACATCTCATTTGTCTCCCTATCCTTGTACCCTTCCCAAACTTATTCTTTGGTTCATTAACAGCTTTTCTCCTTTGTTTCTTTGGCCTTCCTGGCGTTGCAGTTATAACAGGTGGCTAAATAGCTGGCAGTGTGCTTTTTGGCCACAAATTCATACTAGTTAAAGGTTGAATGAATCTGCTATATGCCTTAAGGTAGGTATCCTTTCTATACCAATGGTCAACATATGGCTCAAACTCATAGTTCGTATAATGCATTGTTGTAATTGCATGTGCACATGGAATTCCTTTGAGTTGCCATGATCCAGCTGGTCCATTTCATCCAACTTCTTGCTAAAGTAAAATTCAAATGTAGCTCTTGCACACTGCCAGAATTTTTTCCTTCTTTCCTCACCAGGCCAAGTTTGCTTCCAATTAGCCCAGATATGTCTAGCACACCATCTCATCTCAGCATTTGGCAATAACTGAGTTATTGCTAGATGAAGACCCTACAATCATAAAAACTATATTGTTATAACTTAAACATAAATGAAAACAATTACACTTTAAAGAAAGAGTATTAGAAACCATACATTCTACATATCAGACATGACTGTCAGCCCTTCTCCTTCAGTTTCTGTCAAGTTTAGATCATGCTTGAGACATCTGATAAACCAAGACCATGTATCCTTTGATTCCTTTTCAACTACTGCCCAAGCCACAAGGAACATTTGATTATTTCCATCCTTTGAAATGGAGGAAAGCAGTTCACCTTTACATGTCCCCTTTAGGAATGCACCATCAAAGCCAATTATGTTTCTGCACCCTTATAACCATCCAGTTTTTAATGCTTCAAGACAGACATAAATGCCCATAAACACCTCCTTGCCAGGAATTGAATCCTTAGATGTCCTTATTACTACAGTAGTGCCAGGATTAGTAGACTTTAGTATTTCTGCATAATCATGAAGCCTAGCAAATTCTTTCTTGTAATCACCCATATTCTCCTTCATAACTGTCTTTTTTGCTCTTCTACAGGAAGTTTTACTCACATACAAGTCATATGATTTCCTAAGTAAGGCTTGAATCTGATGAAGCTTAATTTGAGGCTCACTAATTATTTTGTCTTTGAATTTTTTTGCAATCCATGGTGGGTAACACATTTTGTTCCTTGTTTTCTTGTAGCATTTATGAACAGGGTAGTATATAATCACCCTAAAATTACTGGTGCTGCCTTCTATGCTACCAAGGATATGCCATGTATAGCCTTTCTTTATGCACTTTGCCCTGACCCTTTCCTTCTCATTAGGTTTCAACTTAATGTTCACACCTTTTTGAATAGAATATGTCTACAATGCCTCTCTAAACTGTACAGCATTCTCAAATATCATATACAGTTCAAAAAATATTTTTTGCAAGTTGTGTCAAAGTAGACCTTCTTACTTGGATTCCTAGCTGGTGCATCCCTTACTTCATCAGGGCCAACAAGTTCTCTTTCATCATCACTACACTCACTACCTGTATCTGAGCTATCAAAATACTTGTCACCCCCTCCTAGTTTCCCTTCATATTTTTCCTTTTTGTTCTTATGCATATCTTCAAAACCAGCATCTATACCAACTGGACCAAATGGTATCTCATCTATATTTACTTGGGCATCTTTCTTTTTGTTGAGTTTAGACTGTCTAATTTCAGTTAAATCATCTTCCAAATCACTACACTCTTCAATGTTCTCATCTATATCAAACAATGAGTTAGACCCTTCAGAATCATCAAGGTCCTCATCAAAATTAGATTCTGATGTTTGAAGGTGATAGGATGAGAAGTTATTACCTTCACCTTCATCTGATTCTTATATCTCTTCATTTATATCTGCCCCCGTTTCATTCTTATTTATATCATAGTTGAGAGGTGACACATCAACCCTAGCATTTAACCCACTATCATGCCCATCTGTTTGTATAATGGGGTCTAGTTCAGTTATGACCTCAACAAGAATAGGCTCACTAATTTTATGGACAATACAAATATCAACAAAGTCACCGCCTTTCAATGTATTAAGAAACTTTAACACATCAGCATCTGTTTTTAAAATGTAATAGCCACCCCTTTTGTTAACTTTGCATCCAAACAAATCAACTTCTAAAAATCCTAAGTCACTAGCAAACTTGTGAAACAACATAATATGTAGCTCATCAACATCAACTGTAGATAATTGAGGACAAGTTAGCCCATTTGCATACCTTAGGTCAGGGTCGAATACAAAATTACCATTGTGGTGGATTTGTAGGTTAACTAGGGTTGAAGCCATTTTCTTTTCATACCTGCAAAGTAACAAAAAAAAAACAGTGTTATCAATGACTATTTGTTATCAAAAGTTGCACCTTTACACAACTCCATAAACAAACCAGATAGATTTTTAAAGTAAAAAAGCTTCCAGATTCCTTTTTCGTCCCCGCAATGCCTTATAATATTCAGAAATACTGTGGTGGACCACTAACAAGAAGGAGACCCAACAAACATCACAAAAAAATGCATAAACATAGGATGAAATTCTGCTTTGACAACAAAAACCCAAAACACTAAATGGAATAACCAAATATGTCATTACATGCATGACACTACATTAAAAAGGGCTTTCACTCTAACATGTAGCAAAACACAACAAAAGCCCTATATATTAAGGGATATTAAACAGCAATTACGACCTAACCCAACCTTCCCCTAAAAAACCCTAAACATAGCAAAAACCCTATAAATAGAGGAAAATGAAGAACAATAAAGACAAAATATGAAGAACAAATGAAGAAACTTACCCCACAAACTTCGATAACAACTGTACAGATGAAAATCCTGGCAACAGCGACGGAGAAAAGAGGAGAGACTCACTGTTGTTCGTTACTATCTAAGCCCTAAGTACACGAGTAATTGTAAAATGAGGGGGGGGGGGAAATGGGTTTAGGGGGGTAAATAATCCTTTGTCGATTTTTTATCCTATTTGGCCATCATATGTGACTTGGAGCCTACGTGGTTTTATTTTATTGACGTGGCGTCCTATGTGTAGGCGATTATCATACACGCACTGGCAGCCTCCTTGGATAAGCGTTTATTATTCACGTTTTGAATGAGTATAAGTGTTCAATTGACAAATATCTAAGTTTGGGGACCGACATGACAAAGTGGTATAAGTACAATTGTCATTTAGGCCATTCTGCCTGTTAATAAAAATTTTGCGGAACTTTCGATACTTTCAACTGTTCAAGTAAATTTAAATTTAGGAGTATCAAAATTTCACACTTGAAAAGTTTTTTAAGTTAACAAAATTTTGACTAATTTACAAATATACTAGGAAAGTTTTTATTTAAAATTTTTATACTAAATCTTTTATAGAATATATTAGGTGAAAACTAGTTCTTTGTGAATTTCTTTTTTATAAGAGTCTTTTGTTTAATAAAACTTCTATGTAATCTTATATACACAGGTACTTCTACAAAAAGAAGTTACAATTCCATCTTTTTATCATTAAAACTTATAGCAACAACAAAATTAATGGTTTCAGGTTCTCTTTTTTTTTTCTAGCAAACTTTTCTTGTACTAGTTGCTGAATTTTTCATTCACTTACTTATATTCGTAGTTAAATTTTTAATTAGTAGTTGAATTTTTCATACACATATTCAACCTATATATCTTTATTTTAGCGTTTTTTTTATTGTGAACCTTAGTTAAATAGTCATTTTTTTGTAGTAGACTTAGGGGTGACAATTTAAGCCCAAATCCATTCAACCCGCCTAACCTGCCCAGAGATTAATAAGGTGTGCTACAAATATTTTAGCTCATGGGTCAATTTGGGTTGAGCTCAAGTTAACCCATTATTTTTTATAGCTCATTCTGACCCATTAAGCAGCCCAAATACAATCCATAAAACTTACCCAAAACAAAGAGATCTCAACCTAACTTATCTAGAAATTTACTTAGTTGCCCCAATTTTACTTTTTTTTATTTTATATATTTTTAATTTTCTGTTCTTTTGTTTTTCTGCACCACCCACCCACCCTATCCCCTCCCCTCCCCCCCCCCAAAAAAAACCCCTAATTTTTTTTTTACTTTTTTTTTTTTTGAATTTTTTGTTTTTTTCCTGCACCACCCACCCTACCCCCCTCCCCTCTCCCCCGCGCAAACCCCCTAAAAAATTACTTTTTAAAAAAAAATCAATTTTTTTTATTTTTGTGCACCACCCATCCAACCTACCCCCTTCCACGCAAACCCCCTCAAATTTTTTTTTTATTTTCAATTTTCTATTTTTTATTTTTTTTTCTGCACCACCCACCCACCCCAACCCACCCCCCAACCCCAAAATATTTTTTATTTTACACATTTTAAGGTAAAAGGCTTTTTAAAGCAAGATGGACATGGTTCTAAAATATGGATCAAGTTGGGCGGGTTGAGGTATGACCCATTGTTTATCCCATCTCAGCCCAAGTACACTTTGGGCCGGGTTAGGCAATGACCCATTTATTGACCTAACCCATCTTGACCCGCCCAAATTTAGTCCAACACGCCCATTTACCACCCCTAAGTAGACTATATGCTTCAACCTCTATCAAGTTATTTCTTCTACTATTTTTTCATATTTTCATCGGACCTTTTCTCTATTTTTAACAAATTTTACTAGTTCTTACATTGGATAAAATTATAATTAAATCTTAGTCAATTTGATATTCCATTACCTTGAAGCCTGCTTTAGATCATACAGTAATTTAAGTAGTTTGCAGACCTTGTACTCCCCTTGTTTCTGGAAACCTTGAGGTAGATCCATGTAAACATGCTCATATAGATCTCCAGCAGAAATGCATTATTGACATCCATTTGAAACAAATTCCTTCCTCTAGAAACTACTATGCTTATGATTGTTATCATAGAAACTATTTTTGCTACACGGGAGAAGGTCTCACGATAGTCCAACCCTTCTTGCTGTGTGAACCCTTTGCTACCAGTCTAGCCTTGTATCTCTCTATTTCCCCATTTGCCTTATACTTTATCTTAAACACCTATTTGGATCCAAGGCCCCTTTTCCAACAGGTAGGTCAAAATTTCCCATGTGGCATTGTTTTCAAGAGCTTTAATCTATTTTGACATTGCTTCTACCCAATTTTTGTCCTGACAAGCTTCCTTGAAGTTCTTTGGCTCAACTGTTGCTGAAGACACACCCATATAGGCTTTATAGTTTGCTGACAGATGAGTGTAGGACATTGTATTTGAGATACAATAAGGATGGTTCTGGATGCTAGAGGTTGTAACATAATCCTTCAGCCAGATGGAAGGTTTTGAAATCCTACCAGATTTCCTGATAGTAGTTTCATCTGCAGGAACTCCTCCCACAAGAGATTGATCTGTGAATGGTTGCACTTCAACTGATTCTACAGACTAATGTATGGATGTATCAACTGAATCTATTGTGTGAGGGTCTACTACAGATGTTGGTTCCACGACTAGTGCAGGCGATGGATGATCATGTGCAAATTCAATTGGGGTGGTGGAAATGTCTGGTTCTTTAGTATCTGCCTGCTACTCATCATGAAGGGCATGAACCATTTGTCCAAGTATGAGTTCATTTGTAACAACAAAAGGTTCACCACATGAAAACAGGTCTTCTGTGATCTGAGTTCCTTCCTTGAAAGGAAAGATGTGTTCCCTAAATGAGACATCTCTTCTAACAAGCACTCTTATGCTATCTAGGTCATAAAATCTATATCCTTTTTGAGTTTTTGAGTAGCCTATAAGAACTGACTTTCTTGCTCTTGGAGCAAGCTTATCACCTCCAGGAAAATTACGTGCAAAACTATCTTTGTTGGTTTATCATGCAATACTTCATATGGACACTTGCCTTGCAATAGTCCTTTGGACAATTTATTTATCAAATATACTGTTGTTCTGACACAATTACCGCAAAATCTCATTGGCAGTGAGCTTTGGAATATTAGTGTCCTTCCAACTTCTAGGATGTGCCTATGCCTTCTTTCAATTGTGCCATTCTGCTGGGGTGCATATGGGCAGCTACTCTGATGTATGATTTCCATTACACTGAGAATTAAAGAACTCACTATCATTATCTGATCTTAACACTTTCACAGTCACACCAAATTGATTTTTTATCATAGCAAGAAAGTTCTTTATTACAACCAACTCCTTACATATTAATTGAATCAATCATATCTAAGTATACCTACTGTAGTCATCCACAATACTGAAAATAATATTTTCTATCATATGTAGGCACTCTGTGGGGGTCCCAAACATCTAACTGAACAAGTTGAAAACAACTAATAGAATTGGATGTTTTTAGAGGGAATTTTAACCTACATTGTCTAGCTAATGGACAAGCATGACAATTTTTCTGCACCTGTATATCCACTTTATTCTTTAACTTTGGAATATGCTGCATTGTCTTCAATGATGCATGTCTTAACCTCAAGTGCCAAAGTTCACTTTCTGCTCCGTGTTCACGAAGAAATATGCTGCAGCTACAGTAATGTTTTCCTTTAGCAGATACAATCCATTGTTCTCTCTACCAATCCCATCACCCTGTCACTGTAAAATTCCTGAAACATACGGAAATCAAGAAAGAATGTGACCGAGCAACTGAGATCTCTGGTGAGTTTTGATACTGACAGTCGATTGAAATTAAAATCTAGTACATACAAGACATTTTTAACTGTCTTATTCCCATATAGATGTTTCTCTTGTGTGTGTTATTTGTCCTTATTTCCTGTAAGCAACTGCAATTCATTTTTTTTTTATCATCAGTTCTTCTCACACTGCTCAAAATATCCTTACAATATGTGACATGATGTGTTGCGTCTGTGTCTATTACCTAATCACACATAGCTGCATTGGATAATAAGGAAATTATACGTGTCATATTTGTGGAACACTCTGATGTTGTTGGTTTGGACAACAACTTGAGCAGCTGCTTGTATGTTCTTCTGTAAAGAATTGTCCAGTTGCATTCACATTGTTGGTATAAACCTTTAATCCTATTTTTTCTTTTACTTTTTAAATCAGTCAGATAGTCAATTATTTTAAAACATGTTTAGATGAATTTAGCTCAATTCATCGAGATAAGCTGACATGCAAACACGCATTAATCGAAGGAGAGGGTGAGAAGAAGAGAGATGAGATGAAGAAGATGAGTTAGAATTATATTTTGGCAGAATGACCTAAATGACACATATACTTGTGTCACTTTGTCATGCCGGTCCTCCTACTTCACTTTTTTTCATCCAGACACTTTAACTTGTTCAAAATCTATATTTTAAACCCCTCTGACCGTTAAATACATGTAGCAAAATAATGGTTGAGCTGGACAAAGTGAGTATAATTCACGTGGATAATGAGCGTGACTATGAACACTTTGAACCAAAAAAATTAAAATAAAAAGAAAAAATCATTAAAATAAGAATAAAAATAAATAAGTAAAAAAACAAAAAAGATACTAGTAAGTTGTGACTCCATCCTCCTCTTCCTCATCCTCATGTTTCTTCTTCTTCTCCCCCCCCTTCCTATTTCTTCTTCTTCTTCTTCCCCACTCCCCCATTTCTCACACCATTCCCTCGTTCCTCCCCTTCTGTTTCTTCTTCTTCTTCTTCTTCCCCACTCCTCCCCTTTTCGTTCCCCTCCCCCATGTACGTTTCTTCTTCTTCTTCCACAGTCCCCTATATTCCCCCCCTCATAAGAAGCTACATCATGATTTCTCTACACACACAATATTTTGATTTTGCGACGTTCAATTTCCAGCAATTCGATTTTCAAGTTCTCATTTTTATTGCCGTACTTTAAAGTTAAAATATCACAATGTTTGTTTATTACTTGTAATTCAGTTAATTTTTCTCTTTATGCTGGCTGAAAATTTAGTAAAATACATATTATGGCAATTTCTGAAAATACCTAATTGTGAATTCAAACTCATAAATGTAGCTAGCGTTACAGTGAACCGTATTTTATTAGAGAAAAATGTTGTTTGACAAATAACTTATTAGGATATTTATTTAAAATTCTAGCAAAATTTTCAAGAGATCTTAATTATGTTTTCTTCTTTTTCTGTTAACTTTGCATCACTGTTTATTATATTTTTATTTAATTTTGCCATTTCCTAGGAAGAAGAAATTTGTGAATTTTAGGAAAAAGAGATAGAGATGGAGGCATTGATTTTCTTTTTCTTTTTCGTTAAGAAAATAGTATATAATAAGTGTTTTTAGTAAAAAAATATAAAAAATGACATGGAATATGATGTGTCATCCACATCAAGCAAGTGAGATACACACATGGTGAGAGGAGTTTAAAATATAGAGTTTAAACAAGTTAAAATGTCTGGATGAAAAAAAAAAGTAAAGTAGGAGGACCGGCATGACAAATTGGCACAAGTACAGGCGTCATTTAAATTATTATGCCTTATATTTTCGGTAAGTGTATTACACGTGAGTGGTCCCACTCATAGACTACATCACTACACTCTAACCGACTCCAATTAACTCCATATTTCCTATTTACACTTTAGCCCCTCAACTAGTTACAAGTGCATCATAGTATAGTCTATACAACTCAACAGTTCCAACATGCACATTTAACAACTGGCAACTGCATATTTTTGCATAGTGTGATTGATCAAGCAAAGCCTTACAGCTTAGCTATGTCTTTAAACGGAGAACAAAATTTTCCTGGTGCTTCTACTTCCAAAAGCAGAGCTTAAAACACGAAAAAGTTCTCAAAATATAAAAAAAACATTCTCTCTAATCATCGTTTGTTAGTTTTTGCTTGCGATCCAATTTTTACTCTGGCTAATGCTCTGGCTAAAATCACCTCCACATCATCCTCTCTCTGAAACTGTATTTTGCAATAATAAACACATGAAGTTTGTCAAGCACAATACATAGAGAGTAAGTAATAATAGAAGAGCAGCAAAACGTAATTCCAACCCAGTCATTGTATTTTAACAAATCTTTGCATGTGGTGCAGCAATGTTAGTTTTGAAGGTTAATTCAATGTGCCCAAAAATGACGAGCAAACTAAGATTAACCAGAAAAATGGGAAAAAAAGTAAGTGAAAAAAACAAATGGAGTTTATGAGTACCTCAATGATTTTTGCAATGGACCCGAAAGTCAATGACAAAGTTCTCAAACCTGGAAGAATCCAAATAAAGCCATCTAGAATTTTTTGAGAAGTTGCAGTAGATGAATAAATTTGCAATTCCAGATTCTTGATATCATGGATTGGTGGAAGTAATGTCTCAGTTAGCTCATCAGGAAAGATGATATCCTGACAACACCATCAAAAAACAACTCAACATAATCAATAACCAAACAGTTGAATAGTCGTAGAAACTCAAATTGAGTTACAGAGATCAAGTCACATACATAGTTACAAATAACAGTAAAAATCAGCGCTGCTTATATGTCAAAAACCCAAATAGTTGAAACAAAAATAAAAGCAGGATGAGCAAGCTAGTACGCAATCTCGAACCAAACGTTTCATCTGCTTTTATTTGCATGCACTTTCTGTATTTGACTAATAAAGATAACAACAACAACAACAACCCAGTGCATTCCATCAACGGTAGGGTCTAAGGAGGGTAATATGTACGCAGAATTTACCCGTACCTTTAAAAAGGCAGAGATGTTGTTTTCAGTAGACCCTCGGCTCAAGGAAGATAAAGGAAAGGGTCAATGACAAGCAAACCAATCGTAAAATCAAGCGAAAAACACACAACTAGCACTAGTTAGTACAATTAAAACCAAAGCAAAAACAACAAGTAATAATAGAAGTCCAGAAAGGCGAAAACACGTAAAGACATGGTGTACTAAAGCTATTGTAACAAAACAAAGACAAAGCTCGACTACTAATCCTCTATCCTAATTCTCAACCTCCACACCATCCTATCCATGGTCATCGTATCCATGGTCATGTCCAAAGACACTTACAAAAATGTAGTATTGTTCGCAACATAGTAAAAATACATACGTACTCAATCTATCTAGAGCAACCCATGTCCGTTAATTAGTTTAATGAGAAAAGAATGCATATCAAATAACCATGATTAAATGCTATAATTTGCCAAAAAAAACTATATATCTACTGATTTGGGTAAACATGTTGGGTAAAAAAAGTTGTACATTACCGGATCCATTGCAAACAAAAAAAGACGAAATTAAGGGTTTACCTGTTCATTCTCGCAAATCAAACTCAAGTGCTTGGAATGAGCAAAAGACTCCAAAATATTTCTTAACCAAATATACCAGCGAGCATTAAGCATTTTGAGTCTTAAATGGAATTTAACAAATTCCAACCCATTACAAGCTTTAATTCCACGAAAAGAAGTAAGACCACCATAGTACTCCCAAGGATTTTAAGTTAGGAGCCTGTAATATTATCTCGTCAACTCTATCAAATTTTTCTAACTTCAGCACAAACTTCGCCAGATGCTGGAGAAACAAAAAGGAATTCAAAATGCTCGCGGAGCATATCAACTCCAGAAAAAACATCACGGCGACAACCATCTATCACAAGGTTCTCAAGTTGAGGGAATCTGTTTATAAAAGGACTCAATGTCTTTTCTAGGGCATAAACCCTTTCCAATGTCAAATTCTTGACCGTAGTAGGAGAAGCCATCTCGAATTCGTACTTATCCACTTCAAGCCTTAAATATGAAAATACAATAGACTCCAGCTTTTTAGACTTTACTTGTAATTTGGATTCACACGCAGTGTATTCCACCTTCAAAAATTTTAAGGTAGGATTTGGAACTACTATTGTGCCCAAGTATTCTGGATAAGGCTCTATGACTAATTCCTCGATTCGAGGGAACCCGGCTATGAAATCTGCGAATACAAAATCATCACCCCACCGGCGAGACATCATATAGAAAGAGTGATCTTAGATTAGGAACCATAAAATTAGAGTCTGAACTAATCTCACAATCTTTGATACTTAAAACAACTAATGTAGCAGATAAAAAAGTAACACCAGATAAAGAGAAAAGGTGGAAAGGCTCCTCATAAGTAAGCGCTTCTATAGCAAGATGTAACGCTTTAACCTTGTTTTCTATGGCAAAATTTATCCATTTTTTGACCAGCAATTCACAAGAAGAGTTTTTATCAACTGTTATTCGAAGAAAGAGCATGCCAATTTCACCGTTCTCTAAATAAATATCTGAGAGGGAAGCCCAAAGTCTTAGCCATCTCTTGGACCAAACACTAGCTCTGGCTGCATCTTTCGGGTGAACCCGGAAAAAAATTTCACGGATTATTTTGACTGGCAAATTGGAAATTCTATCGACACAGGCTATATCATGTCCTCCTACTGTGGTCTCTGTAATTGCAATTTCATGGCTATTTGGATATTTTGGAGTTTTCCACAGAAACTTTCTTCTTCGTGGCATTTTTGGAACGATGAGAAATGACTAGCGGAAATGAAAAGAAATTTAAAGCATCATAGTATTAACTTTGGGAAAGAACCAGAGGAATATAAAGGGCATGTTGTAATCGGAAGAGATCAACATTAGTGAACCTCGTGGACGTAAAACCCTTTATTTCAATTGGCTTTATTTATTCCCCGTTCAATCACCGACTATTACCATTTATTTTCATAGTTATCTTTACGGGAGTGGAAGAGACTTATCGATTACGAAGCTCTTGTCCCGATAACGCAAAGATCATTTGTTCAAAATGGCAAATGCCAGTACAGTGTGATTAGGAACCTGTACTCCCTCGAAAATTAGTCATACTAGAGGCCGTCTAGACATAACAAATTTTTTCTTTTTCTCGAAATTAGTATTTGAACATAAATTTTTTAATTTTTATTTAAAGATAAATTTTGAAATTTTAAAAAATTTCAAAAAATTATTTTTCAAAATTTTTACTTAGATCACTTATAAAACTTCAAAAATAACCCAAAATTATATTCATGTCCAAACAAAACTTTAATTTTCAAATATTATTTTCACTTAAAAAATTGTTTCACTTTATTTTGTTTTGAAAATTTAGAATTCTTATGTCCAAACGCCACAAAATACTTCCGTTGTTGCAATTTATATTTGGACCTCTTCATAGTACAATAGTCAACTGGACCAATTTTCGGTGAATTCACATATTAATTTTTAAGTATTTTAAAATAAATTTTATATCTTTAAAAATATGTGAATTTTGGAAAAAATGTAATTTTTGAAGTTAAGTTGAAAAATTATATTTGAAAATATATTTGGATATGTATTTCACTTGAAATAATATTACAGTAATATTGCGAGCGAAAACGAAATTTTACATGAAAAGTGGTAAATTTAGAAACTAGTCTTCATAATTTTTTAAAACTCGTCTTCAAAAATCCCCTTAAATGTAAAACAAAACATGATTTGAAATATTTTTCGGGAAAAAAATATGGCCAAATAGCTCCTTAAGTCATAATAGTTAACAATTGAAAATATTTAAAAACTATTTGCAAACAAATGGTCAAAGAAAAACTTGTTTGACTTCCCAAAAGAATAGATTGATTCTTTTAAGGAAAGATTACTAATCAAATGAATAAATTTTTACTAGTAAAATTAATCTCTTTCTTTTTTGGGAAAATATCCTCGAACCAGAATTTTAAAGCTGGCAAGAAATTTTTAGTTTTGGCAGCATAATTTACGATTTTGCAGCAGGCTATTTTTTCAAAGGTTTTGTAACAATGTCAAAATAAAAATGATGACACTAAATAATCCAATTATTAAGACTATATTTATCTTGTAATTTACGCTGAGTGAGCACATTATTAGTTAGTATAGTTGGTGTTAGTTAGAATAGTCTGTTAGCTATTACATATTAGTTAGTGGAGGTTTATTTCTTATTTTCTTGCTAGTTGTATCCTAGTTGTACACATGTATATAACTGAACAGTACTCAATAAAAAGGTTAGAGTTTCATTTCATAAAGTTAGAGACTCTCTACAGTTCTCATTTCTCTCTCTACAAGCTCCATCTTCTAGAAGCTACTGAATCCTCCATTGGAGGAGATACAGAGCTCAGTCAACATCTGTAATCCTGACATGGTATCAGAGCGGAGGTTCTCTCATCGACCACACCCCTTCTTTGTTTTTTTTTGTTGATTCTAGTTACGGAGTAATCTAGGGTTCTTCGTCAATCAGAATTTGAGGAAAATCTCGATTGGACGCATGCATTGACGATTCATCAACAAATAGAAGAAATTAAGCTACATTTCAGCTACACGAACATCAATCCAACTGTTTTTACATAGTTTCGATGGTGATAGCAGAACAGACTGAAGAGACAACCACAGCGGCAACAACGCAGACGGTAATCAATGCACCTAGCCCTCTTTGCATACATCCTTCTGACATTGCTGGTTCCATACTAGTACATGTTCCATTTGATGGAATTGGATATCGTTCCAGGAGAAGAAGTGTATTGAGAGCTCTTTTAGTGAAAAACAAATTAGGTTTTATTAATTGGGATAGTAAGAGACCCGATGCAATGTCTCCACATTTTTGTCAGTGGGAGAGATGTGAAGATATGGTCACCTCATGGATCCTAAATTCTCTGGCAAAGGACATTGCTAATAGTGTTGAGTATGTGAATGATTATGTTGAGCTGTGGAAAGAACTGGAGGATCGATGTGACCAGACGAATAGAGTTAAGTTGTACCAAATCCAGAAAGAAATCAATGATTTGAGTCAAGGAATGCTTGATATCATTGGCTACTACACAAAAATGAAGAAGCTTTGGGAAGAATTGAACACTCTCAGCATCAAAACTCATTGTAGTTGTGTGTGTACCTGTGGGACAAAGGAAAATATGCATAAGGCAGAACAAGATAGAAGGTTAATACAATTTCTAATGGGACTCAATGAAGTTTATACAGTTGTTCGAGGAAGCATACTCATAATGAATCATCTGTCATCCATGGCACATGCATTTGCTCTGTTGATATAGGAGGAAAACCAGAGGGAAATCATGCCAAGAAATCAATTAAATGTAGTCTCTCGAAAATTAGTCATACTAGAGGCCGTCTGGACATAACAAATTTTTTCTTTTTCCCGAAATTAGTATTTGAACATAAAATTTTAATTTTTATTTAAAGATAAATTTTGGAATTTTTTAAAATTTTAAAAAATTTCAAAAAATTATTTTCAAAATTTTCACTTAGATCACTTATAAAACATTAAAAACAACCCAAAATTATATTCATGTCCAAACAAAACTCTAATTTTCAAATATTATTTTCACGTGAAAAATTGTTTTACTTTTTTTTTTGAAAATTTAGAATTCTTATGTCCAAACGCCACAAAATACTTCCATTGTTGCAATTTATATTTGGACCTCTTCATAGTACAATAGTCAACTGGACCAATTTTTGGTGAATTCGCATATTAATTTTTAAGTATTTTAAAATAAATTTTATATCTTTAAAAATATGTGAATTTTGGAAAAAATGTAATTTTTGAAGTTAAGTTGAAAAATTATATTTGAAAATATATTTGGATATGTATTTCACTTGAAATAATATTACAGTAGTATTGCGAGCGGAAACGAAATTTTACATGAAAAGTGGTAAATTTAGAAACTAGTCTTCATAATTTTTTAAAACTCGTCTTCAAAAATCCCCTTAAATGTAAAACAAAACATGATTTGAAATATTTTTCGGGAAAAAAATATGGCCAAATAGCTCCTTAAGTCATAATAGTTAACAATTGAAAATATTTAAAAACTATTTGCAAACAAATGATCAAAGAAAAACTTGTTTGACTTCCCAAAAGAATAGATTCATTCTTTTTGAAAGGAAAGATTACTAATAAAATGTATAAATTTTTACTAGTAAAATTAATCTCTTTCTTTTTTGGGAAAATATCCTCGAGCCAGAATTTTAAAGCTGACAAGAAATTTTTAGTTTTGGCAGCATAATTTACGATTTTGCAGCGAGCTATTTTTTTAAAAGTTTTGTAACAATGTCAAAATAAAAATGATGACACTAAATAATTCAATTATTAAGACTATATTTATCTTGTAATTATGCTGAGTGAGCACATTATTAGTTAGTATAGTTGGTGTTAGCTAGAATAATCTGTTAGCTATTAGCATATTAGTTAGTGGAAGTTTATTTCTTATTTTCTTGCTAGTTGTATCCTAGTTGTACACATGTATATAACTGAACAGTACTCAATAAAAAGGTTAGAGTTTCATTTCATAAAGTTAGAGACTCTCTACAGTTCTCATTTCTCTCTCTACAAACTCCATCTTCTAGAAGCTACTGAATCCTTCATTGGAAGAGATACAGAGCTCAGTCAACATCTGTCATCCTGACATGGTATCAGAGCTGAAGTTCTCTCATCGACCACACCCTTTCTTTGTTTTTTTTGTTGATTCTAGTCACTGAGTAATCTAGGATTCTTCGTCAATCAGAATTTGAGGAAAATCTCGATTGGACGCATGCATTGACGATTCATCAACAAATAGAAGAAATTAAGCTACATTTTAGCTACACGAACATCAATTCAACTGTTTTTACATAGTTTCGATGGTGATAGCAAAACAGACTGAAGAGACGACCACAGCGGCAACAACGTAGACGGTAATCGATGCACCTAGCCCTCTTTGCATACATCCTTCTGACATTGCTGGTTCCACACTAGTACATGTTCCATTTGATGGAATTGGATATCGTTCCAGGAGAAGAAGTGTATTGAGAGTTCTTTTAGTGAAAAACAAATTAGGTTTTATTAATTGGGATAGTAAGAGACCCGATGCAATGTCTCCACATTTTTGTCAGTGGGAGAGATGTGAAGATATGGTCACCTCATGGATCCTAAATTCTCTGGCAAAGGACATTGCTGATAGTGTTGAGTATATGAACGATTCTGTTGAGCTATGGAAAGAACTAGAGGATCGATGTGACCAGACGAATAGAGTTAAGTTGTACCAAATCCAGAAAGAAATCAATGATTTGAGTCAAGGAATGCTTGATATCATTGGCTACTACACAATAATGAAGAAGCTCTGGGAAGAATTGAACACTCTCAGCATCAAAACTCATTGTAGTTGTGTGTGTACCTGTGGGACAAAGGAAAATATGCATAAGGCAGAACAAGATAGAAGGTTGATACAATTTCTAATGGGACTCAATGAAGTTTATACAGTTGTTCGAGGAAGCATACTCATGATGAATCATCTGTCATCCATGGCACATGCATTTGCTCTGTTGATATAAGAGGAAAAGCAGAGGGAATTCATGCCAAGAAATCAATTAAATGTTGATTCCATTGAATTGAATGTTAATCTAGAGGAAGAACCTTCAAGACAAACTACTCAACTAAAAATCAAATTACGAACAACAGACCTCGACCCTTTTGTGACCATTGCAAACAACCAGGTCACACCAAGGACAAGTGTTATAAGCTGCATGAATACCCCCAGGGTTTTAATCAAGGGTCACAACAATACAAGTAGAGTTCTCAAGGATACAACAACAATACAAGATTCAACAAAGGGAATAACACCATGTCAAATGCAGTTGCAAACATCGTTAGAGGAGAGGAGGTGGAACACCAAGGAGAAAATCAAAGCATGAGCTTTTCAAAAGAGCAGTATGGAAAAATTGTCAGCCTGCTGTAGCATTTTCAGATTGGAAGTATTGGAGAAAATTCAGCCAGTGCAAATATGTCTAGTGGAGTTTCTGTGAACTTTGCAGGTATGATTGCTTTCACCTCTTCAATTGATTTTGATAATCCATCATGCAAATATTTTAGTGGAAAAGCTGACTTATGGATGTTAGATTTCGGGGTATCACACAATATAACTTTTAACAAAACTCACCTATAAAATATTGTAAGCCTACCATATCTTCTGTTAGTTAAAATTCCAAATGGTTACAAAATTAAAGTAACTGAAATTGGAGATGTACCCCTAACACCTAAAAATTGTTCTGTACAGAGTCTTGTTTATTCTATCCTTCAAATGTAATTTAGTGTTTATCAGTTCCTTAGAAATACATCTCAAATGCATTGCATCCTTCTCTGACACTTCTTGTCTACTGCAGGCCCTTTTACTGAAGAGGACTCTGGAGATTGGTAAGATGTATGATGGACTGTACTTCCTCTGTTCTAAGTGTCTGAAGAAATGTAGTCTTACACCTGAACAAAATTGTGATCTTCCTTGTTTTTCTGTTCATGCTGATAATGTGAATGATATTACACTGTCTATCTCATTTTTACAATCCATTCCCTATTGTAAATAATTCCAATTGCAATAATAAAGACAATGTTTTTGGTTTGTCTTCTTGCTCATCTCTTAGTGATAATGTGGATCTATTGTGGCATTTTAAACTTGATCATGTATCTTTCAATAAAATGAGAGGCATTTCTACTATACTTGCAACCTTTTCTACCAGACAACCTTTCATGTGTACCATTTCCCCTATGGCCAGGCAATCTAGGCTTTCCTTTCCTCAAAGAACAACTGACACTACTAAAATTTTTAAAATACTCCATGTAGATATGTAGGGTCCCTACCATGTGTCCACACATAATAACTTCAAATACTTCCTTATCCTAGTAGATGATTATAGTAGGTCTACTTGGACCCATTTCTTGAGTTGCAAAAGTAATGCACTATAAGTCATAAAGCTTTTGTGAGTATGGTAGAAAATCAATTCCAAACCACTATTAAATGTATAAGGTCTGATAATGGCCTAGAGTTTACTAGAAATGAATAGCCTTTTTTTTTCAATCAAAGGGAATAAATCACCAGAAAACATGTCATTATACATCACAACAAAATGGAGTGGTGGAAAGAAAACATAAATATCTTCTTGAAGTGGCCAAGGCACTACTCTTTCAATCCAAACTACCATTGAAATATTGGGGAGAATATGTACTTACAACAACCTTTCTCATTAACAGACTTCCAACTACTCTTCTAAAGAACAAATGTCCTTTTGAACTGTTATATGGAAAGAAGCCCAATTACTCTCACTTGAGAAGTTTTGGATATTTGTGTTATCCAACTGTACCAAAGCCTATAAGATACAAACTTGAACCAAGGACTACCCCACATATGTTTGTAGGATATCCTTGGCACAAAGGGGTATAAGGTACTATCTGACCACTAAGAAAATACATATCTCTAGAGATGTTTGATTCTATGAATCAATCTTTCCTTTCACTTTCAATCTTGTTGTAGGCAACATTCAACCTATTTTTCATAATGTACCAACCACTAACAACTCACCTGATCATACTGATGCTTGTATACCTCACAACATTAATGATCAGGAGAACATAAATCTTCCATTCCCTGATGTGCCATCTCTTTCTCCTTCACCTACACCTTTCTCACATGAGACACATGTTCCAATTGAACACCTTCAAGATATAACACCAACTCAGCCTTCAATAGAATAACCACTAGGATACATAAGATCTCACAGGGAGCACAAACTCCCATCACATCTGAATGATTATGTTTGCAATCTACCAAACCTAAAGTCTAATTCTAATTTCTCCCTGCATACTATGTTTTCTCATAATAACCACATTACTTCTTATGCCCTACATTCTGATAGTCAACATGTTGTAAAGAACATCTGTAATGATAGAGAACTAACTTCATATGAAGAAGCAGCCATGTATCCTGCTTGGCAAAGTGACATGACACAGGAATTTGAGGCCTTGTATGCTAATAACACATGGGACCTAGTCCCCTTACCTAAAGGAAAACAGGCCAATAGATGTAAATGGGTGTATAAAGGAAAACATAAAGCAGATGGCAGTATAGAAAGGTACAAGCAAGATTAGTTGTAAAGGATACACTCAGCAAGCTGGTATAGACTACATGGAGACTTTCTCTCCATTAGTCAAGATGACAACTATCATGTCCCTCATTGCCATAATAGCAAAGAGAAAATGGGAAATCTCACAACTGGATGCGAATAATGCATTTCTCCATGGATATTTGCATGAGGAAGTGTATATGCAGGCTCCTCCAGGTCTTGAAGTGCACTCTCCAGGGTTAGTTTACAAGCTGAACAAGTTCTATGGATTGAAGCAGGCTAGTAGACAATGGTGTATAAGTTGACTGAAGTCCTATACCCAAAAGGGTACACACATTCCACAGGAAACAAGGTTCCTCTATTGTCTTTGTAGCAGTATATGTTGATTGTGTGTTGCTCACAGGGACTGATACAGAAGAAATCAACCAGCTCAAGGCTTTCCTACGTGACAAGTTTAAAATTAAGGATTTGGGGAAGTTACATTACTTCCTAGGGCTAGAAATCCTTTACATTACTTCCTAGGATTTGTCCTAGACATGTTAAAGGAATATGAGTGTCTACATTCCCCAGGTTTGACTTCTCCCCTTGATCCTACAATAAAGTTGAAAGCTAAAGAGGGGGCTTCATTTTCTGATCCTACCTTCTACAGGAAATTAGTTGGAAAACTGAACTTCTTTACAAATACTAGGCTAGACATAGCACATGTGGTTCAATATCTCAGTCAGTTTATGCAAGATCTTAGAGAGCCTCACATGCATGCAACCTATTATATGCTGAGTGTCACGACCCAAACTGAAGGGCCATGACTAGCACCCGACCACACTTGCCGAGCACCAACGTACATTTCATCTAACCTTCATTATTATCTTTTAGGGCTGACGAGATCAATATAAATGGTAGACCTAGATCATGGACAACCAGCAATAAAATATGACGGCATGAACATACATAGCAGGGGATGACCAGACAATCAAGAAACTACATATAAGGTATGAGCTACCACGCTACTATGAAAGACTATACAACAAAAACTAGCCGACAAGGCATACCAAACTATACATGAGCCGACACCTGTCTATGAGCCTCTAAAAGAACATAAGTGTTGCAACATAGCCGGAACAGGGCCCCGACATACCCATAATGTCTATAACAAAAATTGCATACCAAGACCAAGGCAAGTCCAGAGAAGGGATCTCGCCAATCACCGCTGAACTGGACAGTCTACTGTGGTGGGGGAGCTACACCTGCCTGTCTATCAGGACCTGCAGCACGACATGCAGTGTCCACAAATAAAAGGACGTCAGTACGAATAAAGTACTGAGTATGTAAGGCAAGGAACCACAAATACGATCAGTAGAGAATATACAACCTGTAACATCTTAGTACCTCTGAGGGCTACTTACATGAAATGCATGATACATATGTATAAATACATAAACCTTTAAAGCATTCGCCTCTGTGGGCATCATCATCATCATATCGTACCCGGCCATAATAGGCTCGGTAGAATCGTACCCGGCCACGTGGAGCTCGGTAAAACCCAACTGATCAGTGGTTGCACAATAGGTACCGTACCCGGCCAACTATAGCGTGGCTCGGTAGAGTAAAATAGATACATATATATAATGCATGCTCGACTCATGGAATCACATTCTAAACCTTTCGGAGTGACGTAAGGTCGGTATCCTCTATACGCGTTATTAGGACTAACTCTTTACTATGAACCTTATAAGAATCAGGAAGTACCAATAACATTGATAACATAAGAATAAGAGAAGCAACATTAACATCAATCGTTCCATAACAGGGAAAACAATGTAAGTACTGCTAGCTTCTAAGAGTAGAGTATCTTTGGAAGCTCGTTCATTACATTATGTACAATTGGAGTCGTGCAAAAGAAGGAAAGGAATAGTCTCACATATCTTGTATATACTGCCCCAATCTCAAGCTATGCAATTGTCAAAACTCCTTAGTCTACAATAAGAGAAACAATACTATCGTTATCATTTAAGCGTCATAACTATTATGTATCGACCACAACCTATTTTACGATGAAACGGACAGCACCTCCCCTATATATATGACCTCACACCATTCAAAACAATCACCAAACAGCCCAAACAACATCAATAATAAACATATTGAGCCTCCCAAAATAGTCCACACACAGCCTAATCACTCCATACATACGACGACCACCGTAGTCGTGTCAAACAACCTGGAAATATTACGAATAACTATCAGCCCATAAACCTACATATATATGGTGTTTCTCCACACCCTTCCTCCTCCAAAACTCCACAAGATAGTAGTAAAATATGCAGCCCAACAACAACGCAAAACAGTCCACAAAACAATAACATTACTACCAAGCCTTTCGATATATATCTCACAAGTTCTAGCTTCAATGGCTTAGTCGCAACTTGGATAATCTTAAATACATATAGAGTAAGAGGTTCCTTTCCTTTATACAGAAAGAACAACTCCAATTTGACCTTAAATTTCCATGAAATATCCCTCCAATGCTGCCACAACAACAACAACAAAGCGAAACTAGCGATCAATTAGTGTTTTTCGGCACTAGAATCACTTTAGAAGGCTTGAAATCACCTAGGATTGATATTAAGAACATGAGGGAGTATTTACAAAACATAAACCCTTTAAAACCACCTCCCACACGAGCTGGAACGACACAAAAATGAGCAACAACAAGAAGAACAAGAGACTTACTAGCGCCACGGAATTCCCGACACTTGATTTGTGTTGTTTGCCCTTTTTTGGGTCTTGAATCTTGAGAGAACCTTGAGAGGATATTCCTAGGGTTCTAAGGTCTGAAAATAGTGAAAAGAAATGAGTTAAAACGGGTTGGAGTCATCCTATATAGGTCCAAATATCTTAAACCGCCTTAGTGGGCCCCATAGAGAGGTGCTTGGCACAGTCTCGCGAAAACGTGAATATCTCTCTACTCCGAGATCGTATCGATGAACGGTTTAATACGTTGGAAATTAGACTCATAGATATTTAATTTGGTTGGTATATCACCCCGTAATTCCTTGTAAATTATGAGAAAATATTAGAAACATTTGACCTAATGTTTAAGTAAAATTATGAACCTAAGTTGCGACAACTTTTGTCGACTTTTGTTTCATAACTCATTTGACTTCAAAACTTATGATACGGATATTATATGATTAAAATACCTTAATAAATGACCTCTTGAGTGTATTAAGCACCGCTAGATTACCTGAAAATACGAGTTACAACATCCTTGATTCGTTTAACTTCTAATACTGATTAATCACCCTTATACACTCTTGTATCACTTAAGACCAATAGGATTGACTTCTTATCATCTCAAAGATAATTCCTTTTTGGATTTATGTTAACTAATATATGGCATGAACTAACACATGTGGATATGGGTTGTAACACCCTCCCCCTTAGGAACATTCGTCCTCGAATGTAAGGGTTTATGGGGAGTTTAAATCATCGTGGATTCCAATGGAAATTTCCGATCAATTTTCCCCTATAAAATGGTCACTAGCAAAACTTGCAAGTAATTAAGCCCAACATATGGCTTCACAAGGCTACACAAAGCATTATGCGTATTTACATTATCTACATATCACCATTTTGTATTAAGGAGGAGTATTCTCAAATTATTGCTTACCTCATAGAGCCGTTTCACCTTCCAATGTATCCTGTCTTCCACCAGCATCCTTGTTATCTTCATTCTGGAATAAGTAAGGGTATTTAGACTTCATCTCCTCTTCTGCTTCCCATGTCATTTCTTCCATATTTTTGTTCCTCCACAATACTTTGACGGAAGCTACATCTTTTGTTCTCAGCTTGCGGACTTGCCGATCTAATATCGCCACTGGCACTTCTTCATATGATAGGTCCTCTGTAACTTGTACATCTTTGATAGGGACGACTTGAGAAGGGTCTCCAATACATTTTCTCAACATAGATACATGGAATACCGGGTGGACAAATTCCAATTCGGATGGCAATTCTAACTCATAAGCAACCTGTCCAATCCGTCGAAGAATTTTATACGGCCCGATATACCTTGGACTCAGCTTACCTTTCTTCCCAAAACGCATAATACCCTTCATTGGTGAGATCCTCAGGAAAACCCAATCACCAATCTCAAACTCTAGATCATGACGTCGGACATCAGAATAAGATTTTTGCCTACTTTGTGCCGTCCTCAATCGCTCCTGTATCACTTTCACCTTCTCAATAGCTTGGTGAATCAAATCTGGCCCATATAATTCTGTTTCACCGACTTCGAACCATCCAACTGGTGATCTACATCTCCTCCCGTATAGTGCCTCGTATGGGGCCATTTTAATACTGGAATGGTAGCTATTGTTATAGGCGAATTCTATGAGTGGAAGATGATCATCCCAATTCCCCTTAAAATATAGAACACATGCTCGTAGCATATCTTCCAGTGTCTGAATGGTACGTTCAGCCTGTCCGTCAGTCTGCGGAAGAAATGCAGTGCTGAGATTTACTTGTGTGCCTAAACCCTTCTGGAAAGACCTCCAAAAGTTAGCCGTAAATTGAGCTCCTCGGTCTGATATAATAGATATGGGAACACCATGAAGCCTAACAATCTCCTTGATATACAACTTCGCATAATCTTCAGCCGTGTAAGGTGTCTTCATTGGCAGAAAATGGGCACATTTTGTAAGTCGATCAATTATCACCCAGATGGAGTCAAACTTATGATAAGAGCGAGGTAATCCAATAATGAAGTCCATATTAATCACCTCCCACTTCCAGGTCGGAATCTCTATATTTTGAAGCAATCCACCGGGTTTCTGATGTTCTATCTTTACTTGTTGACAATTGGGACACTGGGCCACAAATTCTGCAATAGACTTCTTCATATTATCCCACCAATACTGCTCCTTGACATCATGATACATCTTTGTCGAGCCGGGATGGATGGAATATCGGGATTGATGAATCTCATTCATAATCTTCTCTCGCAACCCTGCCACATTAGGCACACACAATCGGCTCTGGTATCTTAGTGCCCCATCTTTTCCGATCCCAAAAGCCATACTTTTACACTGTTGAATGCTTTCTCTTAATCGTACTAAGATAGGATCTTCATATTGTCGTGCTTTTACCTCGGCTACCAAAGATGATTCTGATGTATTCTGTACAGTAACACCTCCGTCATCAGAGTCTAACAATCTGATTCTCATATTGGCTAGCTGATGAAGCTCTTTAATCAACCCCCATCTACCTGCCTCAATATGTACTAAGCTCCCCATTGATTTACGGCTGAGAGCGTCTTCCATAACATTGGCTTTACCGGGATGATACAATATCTCGACGTCGTAGTCTTTCAATAATTCAAGCCACCTACGCTGCCTCAAATTCAACTCTTTCTGCTTGAAGATGTATTGTAAACTCTTATGATATGTGTAGTTGTCAACATGGACGCCGTATAAGTAGTGCCGCCATATCTTCAAAGCATATATTACTGCAGCCAATTCCAAATCATGGGTTGGATAATTCTTTTCATGCTTTTTCAATTGTCTTGATGCATAAGCAATCACATTCCCACACTGCATCAATACGCACCCCAAACCTATACCTGAGGCATCACAATATACCACATAACCTTCTGTTCCTTCAGGAAGAGTGAGCACTGGTGCAGATGTCAATCGATTCTTCAGCTCCTGAAAACTACGTTCACAAGTGTCAGACCACTGGAATTTGGTAGCTTTTTGTGTTAACTTAGTCAATGGTGATGATATAGAGGAAAATCCTTCTACAAACCGCCTATAATATCCTGCTAGTCCTAGGAAGCTGCGGACTTCTGATGGTGTTGTAGGTCTCGGCCAATTCTTTACTGCATCGATCTTCTGAGTGTCGACACTAATACCCTCATCAGATATCACATGGCCAAGGAATGCTACTGAGTTCAGCCAGAATTCACATTTGGAGAGCTTAGCTTATAACTTACGATCCTGAAGCGTCTGTAATACTATCCGCAAGTGGCCCGCATGTTCCGCCTCCGAACGAGAATACACTAGAATGTCATCAATGAATACAATCACGAACACATCAAGATAGGGCCTGCATATAGTATTCATGAGATCCATAAAAGCTGCTGGGGCATTTGTTAGCCCAAACGACATCACCAAGAACTCAAAGTGCCCATATCTTGTCCGGAAGGCCGTCTTTGGAATATCCTTCTCCCTAACCCTCACCTGATGATACCCTGAACGTAAATCAATCTTAGAGAAATACTTGGCACCCTGGAGTTGGCCAAACAGGTCATCAATTCTTGGAAGTGGATACTTGTTCTTTATAGTAGACTTATTCAACTGTCGATAGTCGATACACATCCGTAACGACCCGTCTTTCTTCCGCACGAATAGGACTGGTGCACCCCAAGGTGAAGTGCTAGGCCTAATAAAGCCCTTATCCAGCAAGTCCTTCAACTGCACCTTCAACTCTCGCAACTCTGCCGGGGCCATTCTGTATGGAGGAATAGAGATCGGTTGAGTGTCAGGCAACACATCAATGCTAAACTCAATCTCCCTTTCAGGAGGAAGGCCTGGGAGTTCATCTGGGAAAACATCTGGGAATTCGTTGACCACAGGGATTGATTGTAAAGTAGGCGGTTTCGCCTCCGCATCCCTAACGCGAACGAGATGATAAATGTAACCTTTTGAGATCATTTTCCTTTCCTTAAGATAGGAAATAAACCTACCTTTCGGTGTAGCAATGTTCCCTTTCCATTCAATGACGGGTTCAACCGGAAATTGGAACCTAACCATCTTCGTACAACAGTCAACATTTGCATAGCATGAGGCCAACCAGTCCATTCCCATTATCACATCAAAATCAACCATTTCTAACTCAAATAAATTTGCCGAGGTTTGACGACTACAAATCATCACAGTGCAACCTCTATATACCCTTCTAGCAATCACAGAATCTCCTATCGGAGTAGATACCGCGAGGGGTTTACTTATCAATTCAGGTTCAATGCCAAACTTATTAGACACAAAGGGTGTAACATATGATAATGTAGATCGCGGATCAATCAACGCATATACATCATAAGAAAACACAGATATAATACCTGTAATAACATCTGGAGACGACTCGAGATCCTATCGACCTACTAGAGCATAGGTTCGATTTTGAGCACCACTCGAACTCCGCACTGCACCTCTACCCCTACCACGACCTGTCGACTGCTGAAAACCCCGTGCTGGAGGTCGAACTGATGAGGAAGAACCAGACACAGATCCAGTCGGCTGAGCCATACCATCACCTCCTCTATTAGGACAATCCCGCATCATATGGCCAGGCTGCCCGCACGAATAGCATGCATCAGAACCTCGACGACACAGTCCAAAGTGGGCCTTGCCGCACTGATCACAATATGGTATTGGGGGTCTCATCTGACTAGTATCCCTGTGATGTTGCGAGCCAGATGCCCGCGAACTCTGACCTGGACCAGAATAGGATCGATCATATCGAGGCCTCTGAAACTGTGGAGGAGCACTAGCTACAGGTGGCGCCGAACTCCTCGAAAACTGTGGCCTGATGCGGCCTCTGAAGTCATCAGAATACCCTGCAAATCTCGCCCTCTTATGCTGGCCTCTATCCTGCTCCCTAACTGCCCTCTGCTGGCGTTTACGATCCTCTAGGGTCTGGGCATAAGCTTGAATATGGGAAATATCCATGCCCTCCACCAAGGAGGCTGTCGTACACTCATTTATTAGATGTGTTCCCAACCCATTCACGAACATATGCACCCTATCACTCATCTTGGCCACCATATGGGGAGCATACCTTGCCAAAGAATCAAACTGCATACTGTACTCTCGCACACTCATATTACCTTGTCTAAGGTTCAAGAACTTATCAGCTCTAGCTCGTCGTATCTCAACTAGCAAGTAGTGACGAAGAAAGGCCTCAGAAATTCCTTCCACACAGCTGGAGGAGGGTTCGGACCCCTTGATCTCTCCCAACTATCATACCAAAGAACCGCTAAATCCCGTAACCGATAAGAAGCCAACTCTACTGCCTCTGTATCACTAACATGCATAACCCGAAGTGTACGATGAACCTGGTCAATAAAAGTCTGTGGGTCCTCCTTGGGGTCTGATCCGGTAAACACTGGAGGGTCTAAATTAATAAAATTACGAACTCTTGTACTAACTGGTTTCTCAGCAACACCTGTATTCTGCCTCTGAGCCTGAGCAACTACCAAGCTAGTCAATAACTGCAAAACACTCCGCATATCCTGGTCTGGAGTGCCAGACGGAGGAACTGGAGGCGTTGGGTGCCTTCTAATATCCTCTGGAGGAGATGGAGTAGATGAGGTATGAGAGGGCATCTCACTTTGAGCCTCACTTTGTCCTGCTCTAACTTGGGGCACCTGACTGGTACCCTCTCCCGCTGCTGTATCAAGCCGTCTACTAATCGTTTGCTTCCTAGTCGAAGGCATCACTGAAAAAAACAAGGTGAATATTAGAGACGAACACTTACGACTCAACTCTACGCAGATCTAGATTCAGGAAGAAGGTAACAACCCTAGATGTCATGTAGCCTCCTGATTATAAATGTGGCGTGCTACACATCCATAATCAAGACTCTACTAGACACGGCTCATAGACAACCCCTAGGACAGACTGGCTCTGATACCAAGTTTGTCACGACCCAAACTGAAGGGCCATGACTAGCACCCGACCACACTTGCCGAGCACCAACGTACATTTCATCTAACCTTCATTATTATCTTTTAGGGCTGACGAGATCAATATAAATGGTAGACCTAGATCATGGACAACCAACAATAAAATATGACGGCATGAACATACATAGCAGGGGATGGCCAGACAATCAAGAAACTACATATAAGGTATGAGCTACCACGCTACTATGAAAGACTATACAACAAAAACTAGTCGACAAGGCATACCAAACTATACATGAGCCGACACCTGTCTATGAGCCTCTAAAAGAACATAAGTGTTGCAACATAGCCGGAACAGGGCCCCGACATACCCATAATGTCTATAACAAAAATTGCATACCAAGACCAAGGCAAGTCCGGAGAAGGGATCTCGCCAATCACCGCTGAACTGGACAGTCTACTGTGGTGGGGGAGCTGCACCTGCCTGTCTATCAGGAACTTGCAGCACGACATGCAGTGTCCACAAATAAAAGGACGTCAGTACGAATAAAGTACTGAGTATGTAAGGCAAGGAACCACAAATACGATCAGTAGAGAATATACAACCTGTAACATCTTAGTACCTCTGAGGGCTACTTACATGAAATGCATGATACATATGTATAAATACATAAACCTTTAAAGCATTCGCCTCTGTGGGCATCATCATCATCATATCGTACCCGGCCATAATAGGCTTGGTAGAATCATACACGGCCACGTGGAGCTCGGTAAAACCCAACTGATCAGTGGTTGCACAATAGGTGCCGTACCCGGCCAACTATAGCGTGGCTCGATAGAGTAAAATAGATACATATATATAATGCATGCTCGACTCATGGAATCACATTCTAAACCTTTCGGAGTGACGTAAGGTCGGTATCCTCTATACGCGTTATTAGGACTAACTCTTTACTATGAACCTTATAAGAATCAGGAAGTACCAATAACATTGATAACATAAGAATAAGAGAAGCAACATTAACATCAATCGTTCCATAAGAGGGAAAACAATGTAAGTACTGCTAGCTTCTAAGAGATGAGTATCTTTGGAAGCTCGTTCATTACATTATGTACAATTGGAGTCGTGCAAAAGAAGGAAAGGGATAGTCTCACATACCTTGTATATACTGCCCCAATCTCAAGCTATGCAATTGTCAAAACTCCTTAGTCTACAATAAGAGAAACGATACTATCGTTATCATTTAAGCGTCATAACTATTATGTATCGACCACAACCTATTTTACGATAAAACGGACAACACCTCCCCTATATATATGACTTCACACCATTCAAAACAGTCACCAAACAGCCCAAACAACATCAATAATAAACATATTGAGCCTCCCAAAATAGTCCACACACAGCCTAATCACTCCATACATACGACGACCACCGTAGTCGTGTCAAACAACCTGGAAATATTACGAATAACTATCAGCCCATAAACCTACATATATATGGTGTTTCTCCACACCCTTCCTCCTCCAAAACTCCACAAGATAGTAGTAAAATATGCAGCCCAACAACAACACAAAAAAGTCCACAAAATAATAACATTACTACCAAGCCTTTCGATATATATCTCACAAGTTCTAGCTTCAATGGCTTAGCCGCAACTTGGATAATCTTAAATACGTATAGAGTAAGAGGTTCCTTACCTTTATACAGAAAGAACAACTCCAATTTGACCTTAAATTTCCATGAAATATCCCTCCAATGCTGCCACAACAACAACAAAGCGAAACTAGCGATCAATTAGTGTTTTTCGGCACTAGAATCACTTTAGAAGGATTGAAATCACCTAGGATTGATATTAAGAACATGAGGGAGTATTTACAGAACATAAACCCTTTAAAACCACCTCCCACACGAGCTGGAACGACACAAAAATGAGCAACAACAAGAAGAACAAGAGACTTACTAGCGCCACGGAATTCCCGACACTTGATTTGTGTTGTTTGCCCTTTTTTTGGGTCTTGAATCTTGAGAGAACCTTGAGAGGATGTTCCTAGGGTTCTAAGGTCTGAAAATAGTGAAAAGAAATGACTTAAAACGGGTTGGAGTCATCCTATATAGGTCCAAATATCTTAAACCGCCTTAGTGGGCCCCATAGAGAGGTGCTTGGCGCAGTCTCGCGAAAACGTGAATATCTCTCTACTCCGAGATCGTATCGATGAACGGTTTAATGAGTTGGAAACTAGACTCATAGATATTTAATTTGGTTGGTAGATCACCCCATAATTCCTTGTAAATTATGAGAAAATATTAGAAACATTTGACCTAATGTTTAAGTAGAATTATGAACCTAAGTTGCGACAACTTTTGTCGACTTTTGTTTCGTAACTCGTTTGACTTCAAAACTTATGATACGGATATTATATGATTAAAATACATTAATAAATGACCTCTTGAGTGTATTAAGAACCGCTAGATTACCTAAAAATACGAGTTACAACATCCTTGATTCGTTTAACTTCTAATACTGGTTAATCACCCTTATACACTCTTGTATCACTTAAGACCAATAGGATTGACTTCTTATCATCTCAAAGATAATTCCTTTTTGGATTTATGTTAACTAATATATGGCATGAACTAACACATGTGGATATGGGTTGTAACACTGAGGTACTTGAAGAAGGACCCTACTTTGGGTATATATTTCAGCAATGTAGATGGTCTTTCAGTTGCTCCCTATTGTGATTTTGATTGGGCATCCTGCCCTAATTCTAGAAGATCAGTATCTAGTTATGTTGTATTTTTGGGTGGCAGCCCTGTCAGCTGAAGATCACTCTTGTTCCTCAGATTTTGTCACAAGACTACTCTTAGCATTTGGTGTTTTTACTCTTGAAAATAGACTTAGGAACCTTTTCCTATCTTAAACATGCAATCCCACACGTTTTCTCTTTATCACAAGCATAAGGGTGTTGTATATTTATAGAACATGTGACAGCCCTTTGCCTTTACACTTGTCACACTTAGGATTAGACACGTGTCTCACACAACCCACTATTTTAGCCTAGTATAGTTGACATCCCCAACTACTAGGATCATGTAGATCATGCTAATATAATGGAAACATATCTATAAAAACGTTCTAGCAACTCCCTGCCATATTTGAACAAAGCCAACTACTGCCGATGTGCACAACATATGCCTTGTAACCGACATTGGCTTGGTCAAGCTGAAGCTTGATACCCATGTGCGTACCTTCGCTTGAATCAGGATCCAATGCCTTTCTCTTAGGTGCATTGCAGTTGCATTTAGCCCATGCCACTGCCCACACACATGGCCCTTTGTCGCGCCACAATGTCATGACAAGTCTGTCTTGCGTGCATGTCTTCGTTGCACTTAGCCTGCCATTGCCCACTTTATTTTTCCTTGTCTCGGCATCACTTCCCCATGCCTTAATGCCTTTGCTATGACCAAGTGTCACCCTCAGCCCACAATCTGCATCTCATTATCAAGCCTTTGCTAAGCTGCCTTGCCTCCCTCAATGCCTTGGCTATCACTTGCCCGTTTTGTTTTTTGCCTTGGTTCTAGATCGTGCACCTTAGCTTGGAAACACTCATGCTGCCCTATGACAACACTCTTGTTGTCAAGTCAAGCTCAAAGAAGCATACCCCTAACAAACCACCCGCACCCTTTGAAACTCGACGTCCTCGTCGAGGTTAGCTCAATTTATGAGTCCTAAGGGGTTGAAATGCAATGCCCCTAGGCCTCCCTTCTCATCAACCATAATCGCATTTACCCCAACCACTTGTTTGTCACTAGTCATTGCCTCCAATGTATCCCTCTTATCCGCGGTAGTCATAGCATTCAACATTGCCTTCTTTAGGCAGTCCCTTGCTCGATGTGGACAATCACAAATGAAACAACTACTAAATTTACTGTCCTCCTCGTTGCTCTTTAAGTTCCAGCCTCTTGATTTCCCTTTTCCCTGGTCTTCATTAGCATTGTTATTCTGACATATCTTCCATTCATCTGCCTTGTCCTTCTTTCCATCGATGGACTTTGACGTAGATGTCTCTTCACCCAAATAAAAATCACCCAATGCATCTTGTAATAACCCAATCAGTTGTTTTGAGAATTTGCACTTTGCTCCGTAGATTACGGGCATGAGTAGCTCCGTATGATGTATTATGACTTATATGAATCGTCGGTTTTGGTTTTCAGGTTATTCGGAATTGATTTTGGAAGAATGGTTCTCAATTAAGAAGCTTTAAATTTGAAAGAATTGTAAGTTTGACTTTTTAATAGTTGACCTCTAATTGGATTTTTGATGGTTCCTTTAGCTCCGTTGGGTGATTTTTGACTTAAGAGCGTGTCCGGATTATGATTGGAGGTCCGTAGTAGAATTAGGTTTGAAATAACAAAAGTTGAAATTTTGAAAAGTTTGATCGGGTGTGGACTTTTTGATATCGGGGTCGGATTCTGATTTTGGAAGTTGGAGCAGGTCCATAATGGCAAATGTGACTTGTTTGCAAAATTTGAGGTCAATCGGACGTGATTTGATAGGTTTCGGCATCGGTTGTAGAAGTTTCAAGTTTCAAAGTTCATTCATTTCGAGTTGAGGTGTGATTCATCGTTTCTATGTTGTTATATATGTTTTGAGGCCTCGAGTAGGTCCGTATTATGTCATGGGACTTGTTGGGATGTTTGGATGTGGTCCCGAGGGTCTTGGCGTGTTTCGAGTTGATTTTGGGCTATTTTTTCCTTCATTTTTCACTGTTATGTTCAGCTGATATCTGGTGTCACATTTCTTCATCGCGTTCGCGTGGCAAGTGTTGCTAACACGTATGTATTTTGATGACATCATCAATCATTCTTCGTGATCAAGTCTCGCATTCGTGAAGAGTTGGGGCAAGATCTTCTTTGCGTTTGCACAATGAGGCTGTGTTCGCATCGTGTTGAGCTGGGCAGCTGGGAATTTGGAATTTGTTATACGCTTTCGCGAAGCTTGGTCGCCTGTGTGCTTCGCGTTTGCATGAGTACGTTCGCGATCGCATAGAGTCGTTTGGAGGTAGTGTATTTTTGTTCATCTCGAACGCGATGGCTTTCCCGCGTTCGCATAAGAGGATGCTTGGGCAGATTATAAAGTACTCTATTTCGAGGGTTTTAGTTATTTTTACATTTTTGGAGCTAGAGAGCTCGGATTGAGGCGATTCTTGAAACAATTTTCATCATATGAATTGGGGTAAGTATTCTCTACTCGTTTTTGGTTATATTTCATGAATTATCTTCTATTTTAGCTTTTGGTTGATGAATTTTAAAGAGGAAATTGAGGGTTTGGTCCTAAAGTTTCATAATATGAATTTTTGAGTTTTGAACACCGATTTGGAGTCGGATTTGAGTGAAACTAGTATGGTTGGACTCGTAATTGAATGAGTTGTCGTATTTTGTTAGTTTTGTTGCGTTCCGAGGTGCGAGCCTAGATGTGATTTTTGGCTGGTTTTGGGTTTTGATTAAGGATTCGATCTTTATCATTTGGAATTATTTTCTTGCACTTTATTTGATATATTTGAGTTGCTTTTGGCTAGTTTTGATCCGCTCGGAGATCTCTACGCGCATGATGATATTTTTGGAGCATAACTTGGCTTGCTCGGTAGTGGAATTGGCTTGTTCGAGGTAAGTAACTCTTCTAAACTTAGCGCTGAGGGTATGAAACCCCGAATTACATGTTGTATGATTGGTATTGAGGTGACACACATGCTAGGTGACGAGCGTGTGGGCGTGCACCCTGTGAATTGTGACTCCGTTGTTTCCATGGCACTATATAGTGGTCCTATTATGTTTAGGCTTTATGCAGATATTGTTGGGACCCATAATGATCGTTTCTTGCTGTCATCTCACTGATTTTATTGATATTTCGTACTCAGTCATATTCATACATCATATCATATCTCAGTACTCAGTTGTTATTTATCGATACATCATATCATTATTGTAGGGCTAGTTTCATGACATTGTGAGCTCATGAATGAGACTTGAGAGATTGATGACTGAGTGAGCCGAGAGCCTGATTATGAGTGATAGTTATGGGATCGAGCTGCACGACGCAACGGTTATATTGATTTTTATGATAGCATTTGGGTTGTAAGAGCCCCTCCGGAGTCTGTACACACCCCCAATGAGCGCGATTAATTATATTGAGGGATGAATCTTCCCTGTACATGGATCTTGTTCGAAGCATTATATACCTGGAGATGGATCTTCTTCAAGGGCTGGATCGGCCCTACTCAGTACTAAGTGACTGTTGGTCAATTGATGTATATATTTCGAGATGGATCTTTCCTGGGCCGGAATGTCCATATACGGTACTGAGTGATTGGGCACGATGAGAAAAAAGTGTGAGACAGTGAGATTGAGTACTCTAAGAGTGTGAGTACATGATTCATCTCTAAGATATATGGAATGGACATGCACACATGACATACATGCATAGAGATACATTTTTTCTCATGCTATATGGTATCACGTCATTCATGACTTCTCACACATATTAAAATATGAGCACAAAGAGATATTTTACACTTGCTATCTAGAAAGAAAAAAAATGAAACATCTTATTCATTGTTGAAAAGATTTTTGGGAAAAATCATAGTTTTCAAACTTACTTGTATTTCGATGATTTTGGTAAAGGATTTGAGTTTTTCACTGATATACTTGAAAAGCGAAACTATCTTTCGGAAAAACTATGAGAAAGTTGAGTATTTTATCTCTGAGTTGCTTCTTTAATTACTTGATTTACGTTGTATGAATTGTTGTTAGCTATTTGTGGTGGAACTGACCTTTGTTCCAACTCATCACTACTTTCAACCTAAGGTTAAATTTGTTACTATTTAGTATATGGGGTCAATTGTACTCATACTTGCGTGCAAATGTTGACCGATGATATTGTTGTTATCCACGGGAGTTGGGATTGAAGATGTACCTGCGTTCCGATTGTAGCTGCCTCTTGTTTAGGGTAGCCTTAGATTTATAAAACTCCATTTATGTACTTTTCAAACAGATGATGTATTTACTTCATTTCAGCTTTGTAACCTCTATTCTTAGAAGCTCATGATTTGTTCTACCAGTCCTTGGGGAATGCATAAGATTCAAATAATTTCTTTTGTTTAATTGTCTTATTAAAGATTATTGGAATTGGATAGTTATTAGTTGGCTACCTAGCGGGTTGGGTTAGGTGCCATCACGACTAGTGGATTTTGGGTCGTGACACATCTTCCCCAGCCACAATACTTGCGATGTTTTGAATATTCTGCCTACACAACTCCAATTGTGCCCACAGTTACAGCCCACTCATGAAGTTGTGCAATTTGTCTTCTTCTGACATATTGCTTATAATCGGCATCAAAGAAATGAACTCTTTGACATATGCTCTCACTAATCCGGTTTGTCTCAACTTTTTCAATTTGTCCCTAGCAATCCAATACGTATTGCTAGGGAGGAATTGATCCTTCAACTTCTTTTTAAGCTACTCCCATGACTCAATCTTTGGCCTGCCCAGACTTTCATCTTCAACCACACAAGTGCCCCACCACAATTTAGCACTTTCACTCAAATACATGCTAGTCAAGATTACTTTTCCTTCTAGTCTTGCACATGAATATTATGAAAGTACTGCTTCATATCCCAAAAAAAATTCTCCAATTCACGTTCACTCCTTGCACCATCAAATGCCTTAGGTTCAGGAATTTTTACCTTGAGATGATCAGCACCACGTTGAGGGGCATCCTCGCCCACAGCATGTCGCAGTACCACTGTCTCACTTTTCAAATCCGCATTATCTTGGCTTAGCCTTGCCAATTCTACCTCAAGGTAGGCAAGCCTTATCATGAGGGTCTGAAATTCGTCACCTTTACGGACATTTCCAATCAATGCATCCAGTTTCGTTAGCCTTTCTCGCAGTTCGTTGGTACCACCAACCATGTTCTCGAACAAGATCACGAAATCAGCTACTACTCATCGTGTCTCCGTTATGAACCTACTTCGCTCTTATACCAGTTGTCACGGGGAAAATTTTTGTCCGTCAAAACCTTCCTGTGCGGTAGCCAAGCCTCACACCCAACTTCAACCTTCTCACAACACTTAGCCAAAATTACGACAACTTTGAACTTAGAATATTTTTATGCAGCTTTCAACGTAGTAAGTTTAGAAATAATTTAGGTAACGAATTGAAGTGAAGGCAATAGAGAACAAGAAGAGAAGGCACAATATGTAGGAAACTCTTTTCCCAACTTTGTATTTAATTCGAGCATACAAAGAAACTCAAACTCAAAGTACAATGCTGTGTACAAGAAGATCACTCTTGACCCTCATATTTTCTCACAAGATTGCTCTTAGCCTTTGGCGTTTTCACTCTTCAAAACAGACTTAGGAACTCTTTCCTAACTCAAACATGCACCCCACACGTATTTCTGTCTATCACAAGCATAAGGGTGTTGCACATTTATAAAACATGTGACAACCCTTTGCCTTTACACTTGTCACACTTAGGCTTAGTCGCTTGTCCTATACAACCCACCATGTTAACCTAGTTTAGTTGACATCCTCCAACTACTAGAATCATGTAGATCATGCTAATATAATGGAAACATGGTTACAAAAATGTTCTAGCAACTGCCTGCCAAATTTGAACAAAGCCAACTATTGCCCATGTGCACAACATATGCCTTGTAACCGCCATTTACTTGGTCATACTAAAGCTTGTTACCCATGTGCGTGCCTTGCATTGAATCAGGCGCCAATGCCTTACTCTCAGTTGCATTGCAGCCGCATTTAGCCCATGTCACGAGGAAAATATTTTTCAAAACATTTAAGTTAACCAAACATGAGAAAGATTGGAACTTCTTACCAAACAAACCCAAAAAGTAAAAAGACACTTGGCGTGTATGACGTGTGTTACTTCATGAACCATAAACCATTCATGTGAAAGAACTTTAATACTCAAAACTCCAAATTTTTGCCATTTCCATAATCAATTCTCAGCTACATAACTTTCAATCTTCTAACTTAATCTGATTGAATTCTACATATTGGACAATCAAGAACCAAATCGACTGCCCCTCCAAATTCCAATAGCCACTGACAGTTTCTAATCTCTTTATTGAATTTAAGAAGATGGGTCGATCTGAATTTCTCAATCTTTATTAACCTGGTTTTAATTTTCATTAAATATTTAGTCTTTTTATATTCCCAGTTACAGTCTTGAATTTTCAACCGAAATGGTCTGTTTACATAGCTTAATTCCTCCAGCAGACACAAAATTAACCAGGGCTAAATTCAAGAATTCAACTGTCCCTTTTTTAAATTGAGGCGAATGAATCAGTTGCACAAGAGAAAGAACAACATGCCACCAAGTGATTGTCAACAGTCTCACTCTGCTATCATTGATGTAGTGATTTCAATTGCTGTAGTTGTTGCATGTAGGGTTTTATTATATCCTTACATAAATCTTTTGGTACATAAATAGTTGAATTTTATGGAGCATTCACTTATGTGGTGAAAGATGAAATTTTTAGAGCTCCAATGGTGTTTATTTATCTAGGACTTAGCATTTTATTTGCAGCAATAGCTCTTTTAGCAATTACAGTATGTACAACAAGTAGAGGATGTGAGAAACCAGGTTGTCGTAGGCTTAAGAAAGCTGCTGAATTTGATATATAGTTAGACACAGGAGATTGTCTTAAGTCAAATTTTGCTTCAGCAAAAAAAGGTGTTAATAAGAAGGGAATGATCAAGTTACCTAGAGATCATTATCTAGAATTGGAAGCTGAACTTAAAAGAATGGCTCCACCTAATGGAAGAGCTATTCTTAATTTTGAGGCAGGTGCGGTTGCTCTGTAGGTACAATGGAAGTTCTTGGACCAACGAAGACTGGAAAGTTTAAGAAACAATGATAGGAAATATATTTTGGATACTGTAATAGTAATAGGAAATATCTTGCGAACTTATGTTTGTTGTTACTATTGTGTTCTCTTTGCTTGCAAATCAGGTTTAAAGAAATAGTGAGAAGTTTAGCAATCAGACTTCAGTGTGTAGTGTACTTTCTGAAGTTGTTTCAAAATTTTCATTGGATACTATTTTTCATCTCAGATGATCATAAATACTGCTGAAGTTACTTGGATCTGCTAGGTCCCTCAACTGATACAATTAGAGGTCGTTTGGTAGCTGGTTAGAAGAAAGGTTATTCATGTATAAGGGGTAACATAACTTAAACCATGTTTAGTTGACATTTTTCAATTATGCATAAATAATACATGTATAAGTTATGACTCAATCTGTGTATTATTTTATGCGGGGTAGAAGATGGAGTAACTAATACATGTATTAGTAATACATGGATAAAATACTGAAATGACAAATTTACCCCGATCACTTTACACATAAGGTTTCCTTAGATATATCAATCTGTATCAAACTTTTGGATAGCAAGAATGGACCTCACTGCTAGGCTCTTCCCCTTCTCAATCTATTAAGAGACAAAATCAGTAAATTGACATATATTTCTCTGATCTAGCGCCTACAGATTGTTCTCTCATTTAGGTAAGAAGTTTTTGAAACCCTAAACTTTTCTTTTCTTATTTCTTCTCCTTTTATTTTTTCCTCTTGTGAATCTGCTGAGAGACGAATTTCTGGAAGAAACTTTAATTTTTTCAATATTTTCTAATAAAGTTTAAGTTTTGAGTACACCCAAATTTGATACGGGTTCTGTTTGTTTGTTAAAAGCAAAAAAAAATTCTTTCCAATAAAAGGGGGTTCTTGTATAATCAGTTTCTTTAGCTTCAGAAATTGCAAGATGAGAGCAACCTTGACTTTGTGTTTGAAGTATTGTTATTTCTTTGAAGATTTAGAAACATCGAAGGTCTAAAACATGATGATTAATTAAATAACAAAAAAATGATACTCTAATAAGGCTACTTTTGGTTGATAAGACTCCAGAAACATTTATTTTTGTGTAGCAATTGTGAAATTTATATGTTTAGGAGAAGAAAATAAGAACTTGAAAAAAGTTTCTTTCATATACAATGTATGTTTCACTATATATGCTCAGTTTAACAATGATTTTGCATCTTTTAGTGCAAATAGGTGTTTATGGATCCTCAACAATTATGCGATGTCGAATGCTTTATCATCCTTGAGGAGATTGTGGTGCAATCTTATATTGTCCTTATTTGTCTTTTTATGGCTATTTACAGCATGTTCTTAAGAACACAAAGTAGAAATAAACGGGTTAGATATTGCATGAGCGCTAGAATTCCTAAAATCCTGTCTCATCTAAATTTTATTATCCGTGACAATGATACTGTATGTATTGATAAGCTTAGGATGGATAGAAGTGCCTTTCACATATTAGCTACCTTAGCCAAGGACGTTGGAGGGTTGACGGATAGTACAAATATGTCCAGTAGTGAAAAGTTAGCAATGTTCTTAAATATTTTGGCTCATCACAAGAAGAACAAGTCTATCAAGGTTGATTATATTAGATCAGGGTGGAGTGTAAGTCAAGCCTTCAATGAATGTTTAAGAGCTATTCTCAAACTAATTCCATTGTTAATTGTTAAACCTAAGCCGGTGCTAGAAGATGAGACTGATGACCGATGAAGATGGTTTAAGGTTGGTAAATTTCAGTCTAGCATTTGATTAACTATAGAAAGATTTAAATATTATTATTAAAGTATTTTATTGATAACTCTATTTTAGTATTTAGACTTTAATTTATTTTATAGGGTTGTCTAGGTGCGTTGGATGGTACTTACATTCCCATTAGAGTTCCATCTCTACATAAATCAAGATACAGGACCCGGAAAGGAGATATAGCAACTAATGTATTGGGGGTTTGTGATAAAAATCTCAATTTTATCTATGTACTGCCTGGTTGGGAGGGATCGACTGCTGATGGTCGTGTACTGCGAGATGCAGTTGTACGAAGGAATGGTTTGAAAGTACCTAAGGGTATGCTATATACACACACCTATCTATTCCAATTAAGAAAATAGATTAATATTTCTAAGTAATTATATCCTTTTTTATACTTTTTAGGTAATCATTATTTATGCGACGGAGGATATACAAATGGAAATGATTTTCTTTCACCCTACCGAGGATATAGATACTGGCTAAAGGATTGGCAAGGTGACAATCCACCATCTCGATGCCGAGAGGATCTCTTTAATATGAAGCATGTTAGAACGCGTAATGTTATTGAAAGAGCATTTGGTATATTGAAAGGACGTTGGGGAAATCTTAGAAGTCCTTCATGGTACTCAGTTAATGTCCATAATAGAATTATTATTGCTTGTTGTTTGATACACAATTTCATTCGAAGAGAGATGAATGTCGACCCCTTAGACGTGGAAATGGAAAACCATATGGAGCATCAACATGAAAATGAAAATATTAATATTGTTGAACCATCTGATGAGTGGACCTCTTGGAGGGATGCGTTAGCTAAATCTATGTGGAATGAAAGATCTGGAAATTAATCCTTGTAATTCTTAGATTACCTTTGTAAATAGTAGTAGCTTCATTATTCTATGAAGAAAAATAGTGAATCTTTTTGTATGTCTCACATTGTTGTTTGTGGAGACAAATAGTGAATCTTAATGTATCTTTGACAACATCTTTTTGAAGACAAGTAGTAAGTCATTATGTATGCCTCACATTATTTTTTGGCAAATAGTAAATCTTTATGTATTTTTATAGATTGAAATGACTAGTTTCACAGCAACACCATCTAATGAAACTTCAAAAAGGACAAGAAAAATAACACCTAAGCCTCGAAGGGTATGGACTCTAGAAGAGGAACTCACTTTTGTAGATTCATTAAAAGAATTGTGTACTAATGGTTGGAGAGGAGATAATGAAACTTTTAAGAACGGACATTTAATGGAGTTGGAACGCTACATGCATGCTCGTCATCCTAATTCCGGATTGAAATCTCAACCACATATCGATTCTAAAAATAGAGCATGGAAGATGAGTTATTCAAGCATATCGTTACTAAAGAGTCGAAGTGGCTTGGGATTCCAATATAGCGATGGAACTATCTTAGTTGACTATCCAAAAGCTTGAGATGCCTTTATAAAGGTGAATTACATCTTTTTAAATCATGAGTGAAATATTGCTAGTTACTTATGCTTTTTCTTGGTAAATATGATCTATATATTTGGAATATTGCTAATTATTCTTGTATTTATTTTTGTTTCATCAGATTGATCCACTTGCGAAGTCAATGAACTCGAAGAAATGGCCATTGTTTGCTGATTGGGAAGAGATATTTGGCAAGGATAGAGCAACTGGAGAGTTTGCTGAGGGTCCAGAAGATGTCTTTGAAGAAATAGAAAGAACTGAAGCTCAGAAAACTCCTAATGACATGTGTTAGGGATTTCCTCTCGTTATGGTTGATAAAGATGATGATGGGGATGCTCCAGCCACGGGAGGAGATCAACCTGCTCAAGAGGAACCCAATATACCAACTGGAGCAGCACAAAGTCCATTTACTGATCAAGAGGAACCTAATATATCAACTGGAGCAGCACAAAGTTCATTCACCGGAACAACTCAGAGTGGTGAAACCCAACAAACTCAGAAACAAGGTAATAATTCTAAGGCATCATCTTCTAATGCTAATGAAAAAGGTAAATGCAAAAGAAGAAGAAGAACAATTGAGGATGAGAATGGGACTGTTCCTAAAGTTCTAGTGGATGTGATGAAACAATTTACTGAAAGTCATGATAAAAGAATGGGTGCTTTAATTGACAAGTTAGGGGAGCGTGACTTATCTGATATTCGTGGTAAGATCTTCTCTATCCTTGGATCCCCAACATTTGAGTTATACAACTCGGATCATCGAGTCAGGGCAACAATGGAAATTACTCAAGATGTAAAAAGAATGGAATTCTTTTTAAGCGTGGGTGAACTTGATCGTCAGACCATGGTGTGGATGATTATTAATGACAAGCTTTAAAGATTTCGATGGTTTTTTTTTGCTACTTTATGATATCTAAATGTTGTATTTTGTTACCTCGTCAATATCCACAAATGTAAATATATGTGGATGTTCTAGCCTTAAAGTAGGTTGTTTTTGTATAACAAATGCACATAGAAATTTGCTATATTTTGACGTTAGTGTTTTGTGAAGTAGCCAATAGTAATTTGGTATTATTTTCAGCTGGTGTTTACTTTGGTGGACAGAGTAGTTCTCCTTTGGGTTCTTTTTGTTGAATATATCTTTTATTAATTTGCTTATTGTTTGTCTTGGTTTTGGATGTTTGTCAAACTACAGGACATCAAACAGTAATATGATATAGTAATGGTGACAAAAAGTGCAATCCATTTTAAATTTTAATGTTGTTCAGTTGTAAAAGAAAAATTCTTCGGTAGCTGAGTGATTTAGATTTCTTATGTTTCTTTCTGAAGAGGGGATTAAAGTTCTACTGTCAACCTTGTTAGTTGGTGCATGATAATTATTGATTGTTTCTTGTTTATTCTTTGTTCTTCCAAATTGTGTTGTGATTTATAGGATTTTGTTTCTACATCCTACCTCCTTGCTATAACTGTATATGTAGGGGTAGAGCCATAAGGTGAGGTTCAGGTTCGGCCAAACAGAGTAACTTTAGTCCAAATCGAGTAAGTTCAGTCTGAGTTGGTTCACTTTGGTAGTCACTCTACTATGTGCCCAGTTTCATTAATTTAACGATATGGATTGTGTAAGTTGCGAATATAAATAATAGAATACTAGTCTTGTCTAAATTGTTGCATCATATGACTTTTGATAGTGTAAATTGCATTTTACGGATTTAATTCCATTGCTTTCACTTGCCAACTATATACCTTGTCTTGTCTCCTTTTTAAAGAACAAACTACCAAAATCAAACTAGAGAAGCCACTAGAAAATGAAAATACCAAAACTAAGAAGTGAAAATCAAATATGTCTAAACTTCACATAGTTCAGTAGTATGACGAAAAAGTGAAAGTAACAGCCAAAGTTCCTAACTAAATTGTTGCCTAAATGAATGGAAAGAGAGAAAAAACAATGCAAAAGAAGGCCAGGGGTATAGTTGTAAACAAGCATTTTACTTTAAAATTTATATAAAGTATATCAATTTCTAATACAACAAACCAAACATTCAGAAAAATAATCTCTGCATAACTAATACCCGCATAACTAATCCTTGCATTACTTATCCCTGCATAACTAATCCCTGCATAACTAATACCTGCATAACTAATACGTGTATAACTAATACCTGCATAACTCTAACCGTCAACCAAACGACCTCTTAGGGAATGAGGGAAATTTTCTATGCGTACATAATTGATGATCTTTCGTTGAAGTCCTAATTTCTCGTAGTGGAAGTTTAGCTCAATTGTTTCAACATATCTAGTACAGTTGATTGTGTCGTGAAAATTCTATTAAAGCTTGGAAAACAAACTGTTTACCTTGAAAATGGTAACTGCAATTATATTTGATTTTATGGTTCTAAAAATACGTGATTTATCTTGACGCTAGTTGTTAGGCAATAGATGTTAAGTGTGAGTAAAGAAAATAAGAAATACAAACCAATAGGGTTCCAAGGCTGGACCTCGAGCTAGCTGGAACAGGGCCTCGAGGTCTAGACGAGGCTAATAGCTATGAACGATCGATGAAGATCAATGACAATGATGACCTTTTATGACTAATAATGAGCAATAAACGAAAAAAAATAAATGAACAATGAAAGAATAAGCAATAAATGTAGAGAACAATAATATTAGTAAAGAGAGCAGAGAGTGTTGTATTTTATTCAATGTGTTGCGTAATAAAAAATCGTCCCCCCATTTTACAAGGTGATAAGGATCCCCCTTATATAGGAGGGAGAATCTTTATATAGTACATGTCTAATCATGATGGGAAAATTCTATTGGTACAACTATATAACGGTTCAATGTGGATCTAGTACTATTCTTTGCAGACTCTGTCAGTCCTCATCATGTGCCCTCAGGGGTCTTCCGTCTTTTCCTAACGGTCGTCGATTTCTACGATGCCTTAAGGTGCGTCATAACGAGTCTTCGATGTGACCTGCCGAGGTGAGTGCTTTGAGGATGAGCCTTAGGTTGTGTGTTGATCCTACCGAGGCCGGGCTTTAAGACACCGTGAAAACCGTAAAATCGGCCTTCCCCGATTTTAACCGCATACAGATAGTCCCCACGTTCCTTGAAATAAAATAACAAGGAACTATTTGAATTTTTCAATTCTTTAATGCATCCATCAATATGTTAGTTACACTACGTGATCGGTTGATGTGACAAAAAGAGACGTTCAAAAGCCACGTTCACACGGTTCCCGAAAAGCCTCGAACTGATTACGACGGTTGGCCGCCCGTTAGGTTTTCCCAGTGCGCAATACTGGTCTTTATAAATACCTCAATCCTTTACTCATTTTTCTTTATCATACCTTTGAACTTTCAACAGCTTTCCTCACTTCTTTCACGCGCTTGTTTGTTGCCTAGTTTTTCTATTTTCCTTTGAAATCTTTCAGTAGAGATGGCGAAGACCTCTAGAACTGTCCCTCAAGGTGATGAAGCTTCTTCATCTTCACGCTCATCTAAGGTCAAAATCATAACGCCCCTAGTCTTGAAGAATGCACGCTTGGATTTTGTTAGACATCCTCCGATTTTTCAGTTGACAAGCCTTCTTCAAAATCGGAGTGGTGCGAACCCATATCCCGATTGATCACTGATATTGGGAGGGTGAAAACTAACTACCGCTGGGGAGAGGTGGTGCAAGTGGAGGTGCCCTATCAGAAGGAAGATATAACTACACACAAACCTGGTTTCCTTAGTGTATATACATATCCTTTTACCTTGGGTCCGATAGAACTATCCTCGTCATCGATAGAGCCCGTAATCCTTGATTTCTGTGGAAAATACTGGGTGATGCTCGGCCAAATTCATCCATCATTTTGGCATGTTGTCTACATGATTAGGCATTTTATAAACATGGCCGAGGGGATACCTTTTACCCTTGATTATCTGGTTAGAATGTATAACCCCCGGCTGTATCGAGGCGGCTTGATTAAGCTTCAACGTCAGGCTCCGAAGGCTTTCTTCGCCTATACCGACGAAGGTAAAGATAAAGGATGGATGAGTCCTTTTGTCCGAGTTAGGACTTTGGATCTAATTCCTGTTGAAAGGATGCCATTCCCCAAGGAATGGAACATGAACCATGCGTGAATACTTCGATTAGGTACTTTTTCTTTTCTTTGGACCGTTTTCCCTCTAGAACTAACTTCCTTTGTTGCTACAGCTGCAGAGTGGTACCCTGGTGCAGTGAAGGATCTTTTGGGCTTGGTTCGCTAGCTCGATTCGACTTACGCATATGTTAAGCGCATATGGCGTGATCTGGCCAAGGGCCGATGGGAAGCTAAAAACCACGGTGAGGTTTCTCCTCGGCCGTACTTGAAATCGTCTTAGAAGGTACTCCTTAACCGTATTCTTAACTTTCGTAACTACATTTCGCATTTTTGCAGGCCTGGGAGAGGCTTCTTTGATGAAGGAAGGTTCCTCCGGGGAGGCGAATATTTCAAGTCTTGCCAAGGAGAAGAAGAGAAAAAGAAAATCGCCAACTAAATCCACGAAATCGAAGAAGGAAAAAGTTCAAAAGCCCGAGGTTGATTTAGCGGCCATAACTTTGGAAGCAGCAGAGAGCCCCCGAGTTGAGGGCGGAGAGAAAGATGACTCCATGCTAGCGCCCAGGGAAGGAGAAAGCATGAGCGCTTCGGATCTTGCTGAGCCAATGACTATTGAGGTGTCGACAGATAAATTAAAAGTTGCAGATGTTATCCCATCTGGATCCGATAAGGCTCTCGAGGATGGGTCAGACGATGTTCCTGGGTCGTTTGATGGTCAAAATATTTCTCGAGCTGAGGGGCATTTGGTAGATGAGTAAAGGGAGCCTAGCTCTGAAGTTCCCCGGAGGCAAGGGAAAGCCACGATCGATCCAGCTGGATTTATCGATGTTGGTGACTCCCCACCGGGCCCGACACTCCCTCTGAGAGGGATTCGAGACGCCGACAATAAAGAAATTTCCGATGCATGGGCATCCCTCGGGGGAAATAACTTGTTTGAAGGACTCTATACTTTGGTCGGAGAAAGCCCCGATCTTAACGCCTTGCTCATTTTTTAGGAAGATGAGAGGCTCTGCAAACAGGTAATCATTCGTCGACTATGCTCTGAGCTCTGACCTCGTCTTCCTAATTTTGTTCTTTTATGCTTTCAGGTGATAGTGCTTTACAATCAGGCCTTTGCTAAGTCCCAGGCCGAGCTGGCCCACCATGAGGAAGAGTGCAGAAGGCTCTCATCAGAGGTTGACAAGTTCAGAGCTCTTTCTACCAAGAAGGAGGAAGAACTTTGCGACATTCGGGCTCGTTTGGAGATGATGTCTCAAGAGCGGACCGATCTTGCCAAGTAGGTAATACAGTCTTCGCATGTCTCTATTTTTGCACTTTCCCAACTTTAGCGTTTAACACCTAAGGTGGATTTTTGTAGCTTGAGAAGAAATATGCCCTGATGGAAGAGGGGCTCAGAGCCAAGGATGCTGAGATTCTCGATCTTAGGCAGCATGTGGATGAGATGGACTCCGAGAGAGATACCCTCTAAGTATACGGATCTCCATGCTGAATTGGTTGCTGCGCTATCCGCAGCCAAGTCTGGGGCCGAAGCGCTCATGGCCACGTACCAGAAACATGCCGCTGCTGCAAATGCTCGGGCTAGGAAGGTTTTTGAGGATGCCGAGTTTGAACTGGCTCGAGCTTGGAAGCGTGCCCAGTAAGAGTCTCAGAAGCAAGCTCTCGAGGATATATATGCAGGGGACATTGATTTTGCTGCTGAGATCGAGAAGGTGAAGGCCTTAATGGAAGAGTTGGCGGCCTCACTTACTTCTGATGAGGATTCAACTAGTGGCTCGGAGAGTGGCAGAGATGAAGGAGAAGTCCCCGAGGGGGAAGAAGCCATTGATGACCAGGGTGCTGAGGGTCGAGCAGTTAAGGACATAGCTCTTGAGGGAACTCCATTCGACCAAGTGACTCTGGCCGAGAATTAGGCTTTCTTTTTGCTCTTGTGTAAGGTTCCCTCGTGGGCTTTGTAAACATCTTTCTTCAATATAAGAATTTCTTAATTTTGCCTTCGATTTGTGCTGAGCCCCATTCTGCCTTCTTTTGCGAAGACTCCTAATGTATGACTCTAACGATTAGTCCGAACACTAGGCCCGGAACAACACAAACCCTTAGGTTATTAATTGATTGATACGATGCTTCTTAAAGTCCTTTATTACCTTTCTGGCTAAGCTTGGATCGATTCGATGTGAGCTTAGGTCATTGGGACTTTTGAGTCCGAATTGGGTGGGAGATGGATCTCGTTGATAGTTCTTGATTAAGAGTTTTCTCGAAATATCCTTTGGGCTTCACTGCCGGGGGTGTTCATTTGATCATCTAAAAATAAGGATAGCCTTTAGGCTTTCACAAATAGTCCCCGAGCAGGGACTTACTCGAACTCGGGCAACCTTAGGGCTTAATAGTCGAGCAAGCGTTCGCTCGTACTTGAATAAGGATATCCCCAGGGCATTATGAATAGTCCCCGGGTGAGAACTGGCTCGAATTCTGGTAGCCATTGGGCTCAATAGTCGAGAGAGGGTTCGCTCGAACTCGAAGTAAAGGTAGCCTTGGGGCTTTATAAATAGTCCCTGAGTGAGAACTAGCTCAAACGCGAGTAGACCATGGGCTTAATAGTCGAGTGAGCGTTTGTTTGAACTCGAAGTAAAGATAGACTTGAGGCTTTATGAGTAGTCCCTGAGTGAAAACTGGCTCAAACTCGGGTAGCCCTTGGGCATTAATAAACGAGCAAGCATTCGCTCGAACTCGAAGTAAAGATAGCCTTGAGTCTTTATGAGTAGTCCCTGAGTGAGAACTGGCTCGAACTCGAGTATCTCTTAGGCTTTAATAGTCGAGCGAGCGTTCGCTCGAACTCGAAGTAAAGATAGCCTGGAGGCTTTATAGGCTGGCCCTTAGACGCTTTTTAGATTGGGTCAATGCGACCTCTGATATGGCTATAGTTTTCCCCATTTCGGCTGAAGTTTTGATTATGACTTGGCATGTTTTTGTTTGTCCGATTCTTCGACGGCTCAAATAAGAACCTCGATTATGAATCGATATATGACGATAATTAAGTACCTCGAGAGGTTCCCATGAAGGCTGATTTTTCGAAGCCTTTTGTTGAAGGCTAATTGTCTCGAAGCCTTGTCATTGTTTGGAGCTGATATGATCGAAGCTCTTTTGCTTATGCAAGGGTAGCCTGATTAACCAGTTCTTTTCGAAGTATTTTTGAAGTATTTAGATTCCTTTAGTTTTACGGCGACAGTCGGACGTCTCCGAGCCGCGTTAGTTTGGCTGGAGCCTTTTGATATGGCCATAGTCGATAGTCCCCGGGTGAGATAACAACGACATCTATATCGAGGGTATGCCTTTTTAGGTGTCTTATAAATTCGATATATAGCCTTGGTCTTAATATCAGGGTTATGCCTTTTTAAGGTCTTATAAGTTTGGTATGCCTTGCTGAGGTCTTACAAATTTAGGGTTGCCTTAATGAGGGCTTACGAGCTTGAAGTTGCTTGATCGAGGTCTTACGAATTCGAGTTTTTGATGGCTCAATAAGCTAACTACTGATGACAGTCCCCAAGTGTTTGAGAATTTTTTGGCGTGTGAGCCGTTTTGGGTGAAAGTATTGAATTTCTTTGAGTGTTTTGATAAGCAAAAGAGGCTTCCTCAATTATTTGATGTATGCGTACACGTTTTTTGCCTTTGGAGGCCCGGTTGTTCTACATGGACACGGTTCATTTGACCGTTTGTCCTACTACATCATTCGCCTATCGAGGTCCTCCTAGGTGTAGTTTGAGTTCTTTGAAAAGGCGACCTCCCGGGGTGATGCCCCCTAGTATTTGAGGTTGATCGAAGAGAAGCCTCGAGTACTTGATGAGTTATCCTTGAGTAGCATATGGATGTTGTCTCATTAAAAACCTCTCCGGTAAAACCCGTTCGGGACAAAATCCAGTTTAAGGAAAAAAGAGCGTAGTGCATGCTTTAAAAACCCAAGTTTTTCGAGCCGAAGGATTCTTCGGCGTCTTTTGTAGAACACTTGTAAGAAATTGGTGTGAGTCATAGAGTGAAAAAGGGGAAGGGGATTATACCTTAGAAATAATAGCGTTTGAGCATTGATATATTCCAATTGCTTGGGAGTTATACTCCTTCCATGGTACCAAGTTTGTAGGGCCCCTTGCCCACAATACCGAGGACGCGGTAAGGTCCTTCCCAGCTTAGGCCTAACTTCCCTTCATTTGGGTTTCGAGTGTTGAGGGTGACTTTCCTTAGGACTAAGTCACCGACCCCGAAGTATCAAAGGTTTGTTCTCCTGTTATAATATCTCTCGATCCTCTGTTTTTGGGCGTCCATTGGGACTAGTGCAGCCTCTCGCCTTTCATCTAGTAGTTCGAGGGCTATAGTCATGGACTCGTTGTTTGAGTCCTTAGTGGCATGCCGAAATCTAGCACTTGGCTCTCTGACCTCGACCGGTATCAGAGCCTCGGACCTGTATACCAAAGAGAAAGGTGTTTCTCCTATGCTCAACTTTGAGGTTGTTCGGTACGCCCATAGCACTTTGGGCAATACCTCTTTCCATTTTCCTTTCGCATTCTCTAGCTTATTTTTCAAGTTTTGGATGATAGTCTTGTTTGTGGAATCGGCCTGTACATTCGCACACAGGTGATAGGGCGTTGACAGGATTCTCTTGATCTTATGATCCTCGAGTTCCATCACCTTGTTGCCTATGAACTGCTTCCCATTATCACATGCAATCTCGGAAAGGATCCCGAATCGGCATATGATGTGATCCCAGATGAAGTTGATGACTTCTTTTTCTCTTGTTTTCTCAAAGGCCTGTGCTTCCACCCATTTCTAGAAATAGTTAGACATAAATAGAATAAATCTGGCTTTACCTGGTGCCGTTGGTAAGGGGCCGACGATGTCCATTCCCCATTTCATGAACGGCCATGGTGATAAGACTGAATGTAGCTGTTCACCAGGTTGGTGAATCAATGTCGCAAACCTTTAGCATTTGTCACATCTTCGAACGAATTCTTTGATGTCCCTCTCCATGTTGTCCCAATAGTAGCCTGCCCTGATCACCTTTCAAACAAAAGAATCGGTGCCGAAATGGTTCCTACAAGTGCCCTCGTGGATTTCTTGAAGCACATAATCGGTACCTCCCGGCCCCAAACATACTGCTAGAGGTCCGTCGAAGGTCCTTCTATATAGTGTCCCACTCTCTTCGAGTGAAAATCGAGCTGCTTTGGTTCGGAGGGCCCTCGTCTTATTTGGATCTGTGGGCAACTTCCCGCTTTTCAAATAGTCGATATATTTATTCCTCCAATCCCATGTTAGACTTGTTGAGTTGATCTCGGCATGGCCTTCTTCGATCACTGATTTGGACAATTGAACAACAACCCCTGGGAGTACGTCATCTTCTTCAACGGACGAACCCAGGTTCGCGAGTGCATCGACCTCACTGTTTTGATCTCGGGGAATGTGTATCACAGTCCACTCTTTGAAACAATGCAATATGACCTGATGTTTGTCTAGGTATCTCTGCATCCTTTATTCTCGAACCTCGAAGCTCCCATTCACTTGGTTAACCACTAAGAGGGAGTCGCATTTTGCTTTGATGACTTATGCTCCTAGGCTCTTTGCCAGCTCGAGACCTGCAATCATAGCCTCATATTTGGCCTCGTTGTTAGTGAATTTTAGAGTTTTTATAGATTGTCTAATCATGCCGCCAATAGGAGGTTTCAGAATGATGTCGAGCCCGGACCTTTTTACGTTCGAGGCACCGTCGGTGAAGAGGGTCCACACCCCCGATGATGTGCCCGTTTCTAGCAAAAGTTCCTTTTGTACCTCGGGTACGAGGGCGGGCATAAAATTAGCCACGAAGTCCGCCAAAATTTGGGACCTTAAAATCAACCATCCCCGATTTTGACCGCATACACTCATATTTAGCATCTATTACCTAATCACTAGCATCAAGATAAATCACGTATTTTTAGAGCCATAAAATCAAATATATTTGTAGTTACCATTTTCCTGGTAAATAGTTTGGTGCCCACCGTGGGGCTAAAAATAATAGTGATTGTTTTGGTGCTGGTTTTCTGAAAACACAAGTTACTCTTCACGCTTTTCTTGTCCAAGGATCTTTGATTTCAGACCAAAATGCCAAACTCAACAAATGCACATGAAAATAACGGTGTTGGGCTTCATGTAAAGAACGGACCAGAAGAACCTTAACACATTATTCACATGATCATTGGAGGAACCGATATCCCACAGGGACCCATGTCTAAACGGGCTAGAGTGTCCATCGTAGCAGAAAGACAAACTCGGAGCTGTATACCTGAGGACGCCCTTATATTTAGAGAAGAAGACATCAAGGCGTTACCACAACCACATGATGATGCGTTGATAATCTCTTTTATTTGGAATAACGTTCAAATCAAATGTGTGCTCGTGGATCTAGGTAGCTCGGCCAACATAATCAGATCGAAGGTGGTGGAACATCTAGGATTGCTCGACCAAATCGCGCCCACCTCTCGAATCCTCAATGGATTCAACATGGTAAGCGAGACAACGAAAGGGGAAGTCACCCTCCTAGTCACCGTGCCCGGTACAGTTCAGGACACCAAGTTTCATATCATCGAAGGTGACATGGGGTGGAAGACCGTGGATACACAAATGAGGGCGGTACCATCAACTCTTCACCATATGATGAAATTGCCAACGAAAGATGGTATAAAATAGTGTACGGAGAACAACGTACAGTAAAGGAGATGTTTGCGGTAAACGACATGGCACCCATATCGACTCCCCCCATCCAGGACGAGTCAGGAAGCGAGCCGACCCCCGAGGAACAGGTAGTTTATGAGCATTCAAAAAAAGACAACAAAGAAGAATTTCTCACTCCTCGGACTTTCATTGCCCCCGAAGAATCGGATGCAACGAAATCAACGGTCAAATAACTCGAACAAGCCATCTTAGTCAAGCATCTTCCAGATCGAAAGGTATACTTGGGAACGGGATTGACCCCCGAACTCAGAAAAAACTCATCCAATTCCTTGTTGACAATGTTGATTGCTTTGCTTGGTCCCATCTAGACATGATAGGGATCCCGTCGGAAATAGCCACCCATCGACTAAGCTTGATCCCAGGTTCAAACTAGTGAAGCAAAAAAGGAGGACCACAATCCGAGATAAAACACGCATTCATCAAAGACGAAGTAACAAAACTCCTCAAAATAGGATCGATTAGGGAGGTAAAATACCCCAAATGGTTGGCTAATGAAGTAGTGGTCCCCAAAAAAGGAAATAAATTAAGAATGTGCATAGATTATAAAGACCTGAATAAAGCGTGCGTCAAAGACTCATTCCATTTCCCAACATCGATCGCTTGATTGATGCCATGGCCGGCCACGAGATCCTCACTTTTCTCGATGCCTATTCCGGGTATAATCAAATTCAAATGAACCCGGAAGACATGGAAAAGACTTCGTTCATCACGAAGTATGGTACATACTACTATAACTAAATGCCCTTCAGACTAAAAAATGCAGGAGCTACGTACCAACGCCTAGTTAATAAGATTTTCGGGCATCAAATAGGCCAATTTATAGAAGTTTACGTTTATGACATGCTAGTTAAGTCCCTGCACACAGATGACCATTTTACTCATTTGCAGGAAACGTTCGATATCCTTAGGAGTTACAACATGAAGCTCAACCCCGAGAAATGTGCCTTTAGAGTAGGATCGGGCAAATTTTTAGGCTTCATGGTGTCGAATAGGGGGATCGAAATTAACCCTGACAAGATTAAGGCCATTAAAGAAATCACAATGGTGTACAATGTAAAGGTCGTACATCAATTGACCGATCGAATAGAGGCCTTAAGCCGATTCATCTCAAGGTCATCAGATCGGAGTCATCATTTTTTCTCCTTGCTCAAAAAGAAAAGCAACTTTGAATGGACTCCGGAGTGCTAGCATGTTTTAGAGGAGCTAAAGCGTTATCTCTCGAGCCCGTCTTTGCTCCACACCCCAAAATAAGTTAAAACGTTGTACTTATATCTAGCCGTATCTCAAGTAGCGATAAGCAGTGTGTTGGTTTAGGAAGAGCAAGGTATGCAATTCCCATTTTATTACGTAAGTCAGACTTTGAGAGATACTAAAACCCGGTATCCCCACTTAGAAAAATTAGCTCTTGCATTAATAAGTGCATCTCGAAAATTAAAACCTTACTTTCAATGTCATCGTATATGTGTTTTAACGACATAACCTCTTCGAAACATCTTGCACAAGCCTGAACTATCGGGCAGATTGGCCAAATGGGCCATCGAGCTCGGACGATATGATATCGAGTATCAACCTCGAACAGCTATCAAGTCCTAAATTTTAGCGGACTTCGTGGCTAATTTTACGCCCGCCCTCGTGCCCGAGGTAGAAAAGGAACTTTTGCTAGAAATGGGCACATCATCAGGGGTATGGACCCTCTTCACCGATGGTGCCTCGAATGTAAAAAGGTCCGGGCTCGGCATCGTTCTGAAACCTCCTGCTGGCGGCATGATTAGACAATCTATAAAAACTCCGAAATTCACTAACAACGAGGCCGAGTATGAGGCTATGATTGCAGGTCTCGAGCTGGCCAAGAGCCTAGGAGTAGAAGTAATTGAAACAAAATGCGACTCCCTCCTGGTAGTTAACCAAGTGAATGGGAGATTTAAGGTTCGAGAAGACAGGATGCACAGATACCTAGACAAACTTCAGGTCATATTGCATCGTTTCAAAGAGTGGACTCTGATCCATATTTCCCAAGATCAGAACAGTGAGGCCGATGCACTCCCGAACCTGGGGTCGTCCATCGAAGAATATGACGTACTCCAGGGGCTGTTGTTCAATTGTCCAAATCAGTGATCGAAGAAGGCCATGACGAGATAAACTCAACAAGTCCAACATGAGATTGGAGGAATAAATATATTGACTATTTGAAAAGTGAGAAGTTGCCCATAGATCCAAAAGAGTCGAGGGCCCTTCGAGCCAATGCAGCTTGATTTTCACTCGATGAGAATGGAACACTATATAGAAGGACCTTCGACGGACCTCTATCAGTATGCTTGGGGCCGGGAGATACCGATTATGTGCTTCGAGAAATCTACGAGGGCACTTGTGGGAATAATTCCGGCGCCGATTCTTTAGTTTGAAAGGTGATCAGGGCAAGCTACTACTGGGACAGCATGGATAAGGACATCAAAGAATTCGTTCGAAGATGTGACAAATGCCAAAGGTTTGTGCCAATGATTCACCAACCTAGTGAATAGCTACATTCAGTCTTATCACCATGGCCGTTCATGACATCGTCGATCCCTTACCAAAGGCGCCAGGTAAAGCTAGATTATTCTATTTATGACTGACTATTCTCGAAATGGATGGACGCACATGCCTTTGAGAAGATAAGAGAAAAAAAGTCATCAACTTCATCTGGGATCACATCATATGCCGATTGGGGATCCCTTCCGAGATTGCATGTGATAATGGGAAGCAGTTCATAGGCAACAAGGTGACAGACTTCCTCGAGGATCATAAGATCAAGAGAATCCTGTCAACGCCCTATCACCCGAGTGCGAATGGACAGGCCGAGTCCACAAACAAAACCAACATCCAAAACTTGAAAAAGAAGTTAGAGAATGTAAAGGGAAAATGGAGAGAGGTATTGCCCGGAGTGCTATGGGCGTACCAAACAACCTTGAAGTCGAGAATAGGAGAAACACCGTTCTCTTTGGTATACAGGTCCGAGGCTCTGATACTTGTCGAGGTCGGAGAGCCGAGTGCCAGATTTCAGCATGCCACTAAGGACTCGAACAACGAGGGCATGACTATAGCCCTCGAACTACTATATGAAAGGCGAGAGGCCGCACTAGTCCGAATGGCCGCCCAAAAATAGAGGATCGAGAGATATTATAACAGGAGAACAGTCCTCTGATAATTCGGGGTCGGTGACTTAGTCCTAAGGAAAGTCACCCTCAATACTCAAAACCCAAATGAAGGGAAGCTAGGCCCGAGCTGAGAAGGACCTTACCGCATCCTCGGTGTAGTGGGCAAGAGGTACTACAAACTTGGCACCATGGAAGGCGTACAACTCCCAAGCAATTGGAATATATCAATGCTCAAACGCTATTATTGCTAAGGTATAATCCCCTCCCCTTTTTCCACTCTATGACTCACACCGATTTCTTACAAGTGTTCGACGAAAGACGCCAAAGCATCCTTCGGCTCGAAGACCTTGGGTTTTTAAAGCATGCGCTGCGCTCTTTTTCCCTTAGACCGTATTTTGCCTTTTCAACGAACTCAATCTACGCCTAGGACCCTGATAGGAGAATGATGTAGTGGGTCAAACGGTCAAATGAACCGTGTCCATATAGATAATCGGGCCTCCGAAAGCAAAAAAAACATGTAAGCATACATCAAATAATGGAGGAAGCCTTTTTTGCTTATCAAAACACTCGAAGAAAATCAATGCTTTCATGCAAACGGCTCACGAGCCAAAAACTCTCGAACACTCGGGGTCTGTCATCAGCAGTCCGCTCATCGAGCCATCGAAAAATCGAATTCATAAGACCTCGATCAGGCAACTTCGAGCTCGTAATCCCTCAGTGAGGCAACCCCAAATCTGTAAAACCTCAGCAAGGCATGCCAAACTTATAAGACCTTAAAAGGGCATAACACCAATATTAAGACCAAGGCTATATATCGAACTTGTAAGACCCTTAAAAAGGCATACCCTCGATATAGACGCCGAGGTTATCTCACCCGGGGAGTATCGACTGCGGTCATATCAAAAGGCTCTAGCCAAACTAACGCTGCTCGAAGACGTCCAACTGCCGCCGTAAAACTAAAGGCCTCTAAATACTTCGAAAAGAACTGGTTAATCAGGCTACCCCCGGCATAAGCAAAAGAGCTTCGATCATATCAGCTCCAAACAATGACAAGGCTTCGAGACAATCAACCTTCAGCAAAAGGCTTCAAAAAATCAGCCTTCATGAGAACCTCCCGAGGTACTCGATTATCATCGCATATCGATTCATAATCGAGGTTCTTATTTGAGCCGTCGAAGAATCGAACGAACAAAAAAGATGCCAAGGCATAATCAAAACTTCAGCCGAAATGGGGAAAACTATAGCCATATCAGAGGTTGCATCTGCCCAATCAAAAAAATACCTAAAGGCCAACGCGTAAAAGCCTAAGGGCCAGACTAAAAAGCTTCAGAGCTATCTTTACTTCAAGTTCGAGCGAATGCTCGCTCGACTATTAAGCCCAAGGTCTATGCGAGTTCAAGTCAGTTCTCACTCAGGCACTATTCATAAAGCCTCAAGGCTATCTTTACTTCGAGTTCGAGCGAACGCTCACTCGACTATTAAGACCAAGGGCTACCCGAGTTCGAGCCAGTTCTCACTCGGGGGCTATTCATAAAACCTCAGGGCTATCTTTACTTCGAGTTCGAGCGAACACTCGCTCGACTATTAAGACCAAGGGCTACCCGAGTTCGAGCCAGTTCTCACTCGGGGACTATTCATAAAGCCTCAAGGCTATCTTTACTTCGAGTTCGAGCGAACGCTTGCTCGACTATTAAGCCCAAGGGCTACCCGAGTTTGAGCCAGTTCTCACTCGGGGACTATTCATAATGCCTCAAAGTTGTCTTTACTTCGAGTTCGAGCGAATGCTCGCTCAACTATTAAGCCCAAGGGCTACCCGAGTTCGAGCTAGTTCTCACTCGGGGACTATTCTAAAGCCTCAAGGCTATCTTTACTTCGAGTTCGAGCGAACGCTCGCTCGACTATTAAGCCCAAGGGCTACTCGAGCTCAATCCAATTCTCACTATGGGACTATTCATAATGCTTTAGGGCTATCCTTATTTCAACTACGAGCGAACACTCGCTGGACTATTAAGCCCAAAGGCTGCCCGAGTTCGAGGAAATCCCCGCTCGGGGAGTATTTGTGAAAGCCTATAGGCTATCCTCTTTTTCAGATGATCAAACAAACACCCCGGCAGCTAAGTCCAAGTTAGTTCAAGAAAACTTGTAATCAAGAGCCATCAACGAGATCTAGCTCCCACCCAATTCGGACTCAGAAATCCCAATGACCTAAGCTCACATCAAATCGGTCCAAGCTTAACCAAAAACGTAATAAAGGACTTTAAGAAGCATCGTATCAATCAACTAATAACCTAAGGGTTTGTGATGTTTCGGGCCCAGTGTTCGGACTAATCGTTAGAGTCAAACATTTGAAGTCTTCGCAAACGAAGGCAACATGGGGCCCTTACACAAGAGCAAAAAGAAAGCCTAATCCTCGGCCGGAGTCACTTGGTCGGATGGAGTTCCCTCAAGAGCTGCATCCTTGACAGCTCAACCCTCAGCACCCTGGTCATCAATGGTTTCTTCCCCCTCGGGGACTCCTCTTTCATCTCTACTGCTCTCTGAGCCACTAGTTGAATCCTCATCAGAAGTAAGCGAGGCCGCCGATTCTTCCATTAAGGCATTCACCTTCTCGATATCAGCATCCAAATCAATGCCCTCTACATATACATCCTCGAGAGACTACCTCCGAGACTCTAACCAAGCACGCTCCCGGACTCGGGCCAGTTCAAACTCGGCATCCACAAAAACCTTCCTGGCCCGAGCATTTGCAGTAGTGGCATCTTTTTGGTATGAGGCCATGAGTGCTTCGGCCCCAGACTTGGCTACAAATAGCATTGCAATCGATTCAGCATGGAGATCCTTATACTTACCACTATCCGCTATCGCCTCCTGAAGGCAGTGCTCAACCGAAGTCAACTTCCCCATGAGGGTCTCTCTCGGAGGCCATTTCATCCACACGCTGCCTAAGTTCGAGAATCTCAGCATCCCTGGATCTGAACCCCTCTTCCATCAGGGCATCTTTCTTCTCAAGTTACAAAAATACACCAAACGTGTTAAACACTAAAGTCGGGGAAGCGCGAAAATAGAGACATACGAAGACCGTATTACCTGCTCGACAAGATCGGTCCGCTCTCGAGACATCGTCTCTAAACGAGCCTGAAGGTTGCAAAATTCTTCCTTCTTCTTGGTAGAAAGAGCTCTGAACTCGTCAGCCTCTGATGAGAGCCTCCTGCACTCTTCCTTATAGTGGGCCAGCTCGGTTTAGGACTTAGCAAAGGCCTGATTGTAAAGCACTATCACCTGAAAGCATAAAAGAACAAGATTAGAAAGACGAGGATCAAAGCTCAGAGCATAGTCAATGAATGATTACCTGTTTGCGGAGCCTCTTGGCTTCCTCAAAAATGATCAAGGTGTTAAGATCGGGGCTTTCTCCGACCCTAGTAAGGAGTCCTTCAAACAAGTCATTTCCCCCGAGGAATTCCCCTGCATCGGAAATTTCTTTATTATCGGCGTCTCGAATCCTCCTCAGAGGGAGTGTCGGGCCCGGTGGAGAGTCACCGACATCAATAACTCCGGCTAGATCGATCGGGGCTTTTCCTAGCCTCCGGGGAACTTTAGGTCTAGGCTCCCTTGACTCATCTACCAAACGTCCCTCGGCTCGAGAAATGTTTTGACCATCGAACGACCCAGGAACATCATCTGAACCATCCTATAGAGCCTCCTCGGCTCGAGATGGGACATTTGCAACTTCTAATTTATCTACCGATGGCTCAATAACTATCGGCTCAACAATATCCGAAGCGCTCACGTTTCCACCTTCCCCGGGCTCTAGCAGAGAGTCATCTTTTTCTCTTCCCTCGACTTGGGGGCCCTCCACTGCTCCCGAAGTTATGGCCGCTGAATCAACCACAGGCTTTTGAACTTTCGTTTTCTTAGGTTTCGAGGATTTAGTCAGTGATTTTCTTTTTCTCTTCTTCTCCTTGGCAAGACTTGAAGTATCCGCCTCCCCAGAGGAACCTTCCCTCATCGAAGAAGCCTCTCCCAGGCCTGCACAAACGCAAAAAATAGTTACAAAAGTTAAGAATACAGTTAAGGAGTACCTCCTAAAACGAGTTCAAGTACGGTCGAGGAGAAACCTCACCGTGGTTTTTTGCTTCCCATTGGCCTTTGGCCAGATCGCGCCATACGCGCTTAACATATGGGTAAGTCGAATCGAGCTGGCGAACCCAACCCGAAAGATCCTTCACCGCACCAGGGTACCAATTAGCAGTTGTAGCAACGAAGGAAGTTAGTTCAAGAGGGAAAACGATCCAAAGAAAAGAAAAAGTACCTAATCGACATATTCACTCACGGTTCATGTTCCATTCCTCGGGGAATAGCATCCTTTCAACAAGAATTAGATCCGAAGTCCTAATTCGGACAAAGTGACTCATCCATCCCCTATCTTTGCCTTCATCAGTACAGGCGAAGAAAGCCTTCAGAGCTCGACGCTGAAGCTTAATCAAGCCGCCTCGATACAATCGGGGGTTGTACATTCTAATCAGATAATCAAGGGTAGAAAGTACCCCCTCGACCATGTTTACAAAATGCCTAATCATATAGACAACACGCCAAAACGATGGATGAATTTGGCCGAGCGTCACCCAGCATTGTCCATAGAAATCAAGGACTATGGGGTCTATCGACGGCGAGGATGGTTCTACCGGACCCAAGGTAAAAGGATATGCATATACACTAAGGAAACCGGATTTGTGCGTCGTTATATCTTCCTCCCGAGAGGGAACATCCACTTGCACCGCCTCTCCCCAGCGGCAGTCAGTTTTCACCTTCCCAATATCAGTGATTAGACTAATGTATAGGGACATGGGTTCGCACCGCCCCGATTTCGAAGAAGGCTTGTCAACTGAAAAATTAGAAGATGTCTCACAGAATCCGGGCATGCATTATTCAAGACTAAGGGGCATTATAATTTTGCACTTAGATAAGCGAGAAGACGAGAGGCTTAATCACCTTGAGGGACAGTTTTAAAGGTCTTCGCCATTTCTACTAAAAGATTTCAGAGGAAAAGAGAAAAACTGGGCGAGAAACAAGTGCAGGAAAGAAGTAAGGAAAGTTGTTGAAAGGTCGGAGGTATGATAGAGAATAAGGAGTAAAGGGTTGAGGTATTTATAAAGACCAGTAGTGCGCATTGGGGAAACCCAACGGGCGGCCAACCGTCATAATCAGTTCGAGGCTTTTCAAGAACTGTGCGAACGTGACTTTTGAACGTCCCTTTTTGTCACATCAACCGATAACGTGGTGTAACTGACATAATGATGGATGTATTAAAGAGTTGAAAATTTCAAATCGTTCCTTGTTATTTCATTCCAAAGAACGCGGGGACTATCTATATGCAGTCAAAATCGGGGAGGGCTGCTTTTAAGGTTTCCATGGTATTGTATGTGGTTAAAATCGGGAAAGGCCGATTTTAAGGCTTCCATGGCGTCTTCGAGCCCGACCTCAATAGGATCAACACACAACCCAAGGCTCGCCCTCGAAGCACTCACCTCGGCAGGGCATACCAAAGACTCGCTGTGATGCGCCTAGAGTCATCGTGGATATCGACGGCCGTTATGAAAACGCGAAAGACCCCCGAGGGCACGTGATGAGGACTGACAAAGTCTGTAAAGAATAGTACAGATCCACATTGAACCGTTGTACAACTGTACCAATAGAATTTCCCCATCATGATTAGACATATACTATGTAAGGTTCCCCCTCCCTATATAAAGGGGACCCTTATCACCTTGTAAACTCTCTCGCTGGCTCGGACAATTTTTTATTACATAACGCATTGAATACAATACAACACTTTCTGCTATCTTTATTAACATTGTTGTTCTTTACATTCATTGCTTATTCTTTCATTGTTCATTTATTGTTCTCCATTTATTGCTCATCATTAGTCATAAAAGGCCATCTTTAAGGCCCTGATTATCATTGATTCTTCATCGATCGTTCATAGCTATTAGCCCCATCTAGACCTCGAGGCCCTGCTCCAGGTAGCTCGAGGCCCAGCCTTGGAACCCTATTGGTTTGCATTTCTTATTCTCTTTACTCACATTTAGCATCTATTACCTAACCACTAGCATCAAAATAAATCATGTATTTTTAGAACCGCAAAATCAAATATAATTGTAGTTACCTTTTTCCTGGTAAACAGTGAGTAAAGAAAATAAGAAATGCAAACCTATAGGGTTCTAACGCTGGGCCTCGAGCTAGCTGGAACAGGGCCTTAAGGTCTAGACGGGGCTAAAAGCTATGAACGATCAATGAAGAATTAATGATAATGAGGGTCTTTTATGACTAATAATGAGCAATAAACGAAGAACAATAAATGAACAATGAAAGAATATGCAATAAATGTAGAGAGCAATAATGTTAGTAAAGAGAGCAGAGAGTGTTGTATTGTATTCAATATATTGTATAATCAAAAATTGTCCCCCCTTTTACAAGGTGATAAGGGTGCCCTTTATACAGGAGAAAGATCCTTACATAATACATGTCTAATCATGATGGGAAAATGCTATTGGTACAACTGTATAACAGTTCAATGTGGATCTGTATTATTCTTTGCAGACTCTGTCAGTCCTCATTATGTGCCTTCGGGGGTCTTCCGTCTTTTCATAGCGGTCGTCGATTTCCATGATGCCTTGAGGTGCATCAGCCTTGGATTGTGTGTTGATCCTATCGAGGCCGGGCTTGAAGTACACCATGAAAACCTTAAAATCGGCCTCCCCATTTTAACCGCATACAGATACTTAATTAAAGAGAAATTCATAGCTGTCTTTCGCAGAGAAGCAAGTTTTGCTAAACTATTAATTAACGTCCTTGAAATTGAAAGAAAAGAGTATTTGAGTTAAAGCTGAAAGATATCGGTGCAAATCATACATAGTACTACTAATTTGGATCATGCAGCTCGAAGACCTCCGTTGAACTACAATCGGATTCAAAACAAGATGAACTTAAAACTCAAATTCATAAGTACAAAGTAAATAGTAAGAGTTATTCTAGTAATCCACAGGTTCCTAATCAGATTAATTATAATCAGAAAAGAAGCTGTCAATTTCCATTTCTCTGGGTAATTCATCCCAGCCAGATTCAAAAGAATACCGATCAATCGTACGGCCAACTAATTTCGGTCTCTCCACAGGCATCTTATACCTACAAACTGGACAGGATCCATGCACCCGCAACCACGGATCAATACAATTGGGGTGATAACGATGCTTACATGGCATCTCTTTAGCTTTTCCACCGACTTGAAATTCCAGCAAACAGATAGCACATTCAGTCCTCTTTTCTTCTTCTTCTCGTACAATTTCAACAATTGGCAGTGCCTCTATCGCAGCCTTTGTTGCCGGCGGTGAAGGCCCCTGCAGATTCTGAACAGTAATACTCGTGATTGATTCCCTGCTACTTCTGGAATCCATGAAAACTTCGATCACGTACGATCTCCGATGCAACAGCAGTTGAAATTAAAGGCGGCGCTGGCTGTACGGATGATTCCGAAGATCTTCTCGTATGGAGTAAAATATTTGATGAATCAGTTCCCGGATCTACAACTACAAGGGCAAAGTTAAGACAAGAGTCCTTGTTGGAGTATACTAATATATATCTGGAACCTAGTTTTGGTTGGATTTTGGACTAATAAAATTAATGATGTAAGTTTTACTTTTATTTATATTTTTTTGTTTTATATGTACTTTACGTTATATTTTGACGGTGCAAATAATTGTTTTATATTAGCGGTGTATTTTGATCTTTTATACTGAAAAAGATATGACCTTTTATAGAATTTCTTTTTCCTTTTTTATGATTATTGATTAATGTTTGTATAAAAAATTATCTGCAATTGCCTTTGAGTAAATATTTTTTTACAGCAGAGGAATTAACTTCTTTTTTTCAAAGTTGTCTTTGGAGTAAAAAGTCTAAGAGTAGTTTGCTATATTTTGCAATGAGCAAGTTAAGATTAATATGGTCAATTTCATTATTAATTAATGGTTAAAGGTGAATTTTTTAATATATATGAAAAAGTCAAAAAATCACTTAAAGTGGACCGGAGGGAACACTATCAATTATTGTTTGCATATTGAATTACCCTGCAATTATCTTTTAGGTAATTTGATAGTCCTTTTTTTTTTTGGCGTTATTGCATGAAGGGGAGCCTTGGGTAAAGTTGTTGTTAGTATTTTAGCATTTTAATATTAAAATAATATAAGCCATAACTCTCACTACTCCATGATGTAGAAAATGGTCATAACTCTTTTGTAACTCTTCTCTCATGTTCTATCACTAATTATCACATGTTCTCCATGATTTCATAATTTATTACCCCACTTTCGTCCAATTTAATTCAAGGAAGAATTCCTACACCTATAAATAGGAGTCTTTCTTCCATAATGTAGTGTGTAAAAAATAATTGAGAGTGTTTTAATAAAGTAAGGTTAAAGTTGTGAAAAAGAAGAAGAGAGTTTTTACTTTTGTTGAGGGAAAGTGTTCATCTTGGTGGAGTTTTGGACTCAACAACTTGTCCAGAGTTTGTTCGAGTCACACGACGTGATCGGACTGTTGTATCCTGGGGGAGACAAGTCAAGAGGATTACTGTTGGACTAGTGAAGACTTTGCTGCAATGGGCTTGAATCTCCTTAAAGAGAGCGAGATATCTGCGCCTCATCCTGAAGATATTTTATTTTCTTCATTTTATTTTTCAATTGTAATTGTATTTTCACCAACAATTTTAAGGAGATTCAAATGGCTATAGTTGAAAGATCCGCGGATACCAAGGTGGGAGATTTTAACAAGCAATTATGTTTCAATGGTACTCATTTCAAGAGATGGAAGGGTAAAGTAATTTTTTATTTGAGTCTTCTCAATGTATATTACGTTTTACGTGAGAAGAATCGAAGCAAAGTAGACAACTCCTCTATGAATGATGATGAGCTAATTTCCCTTCAAGAAAAAATTAAAAAATATAACGATGATTCATACAAGTGTCGGTATTGTCTTCTTAATTGTCTATCTGATAATTTTTATGATTATTATGATAGAACTTACTCTACTGCAAAGAAAATTTGGAAAGCATTGCAGAGTAAGTATGATACCGAGGAGGCAGGCGCGAAAAAATATGCTGCTAGCAAATTTTTTCGTTTTCAAATGGTGGACAATAAATCTGTAGTAGACCAAGCTCAAGACTTCATAATGATCGTTGGAGAGCTCAGATCCGAGGATATTAAAATTGTAGACAATCTTATTATTTGTGGCATAATAGATAAATTTCCACCTTCATGGAAGGAATTTCAAAAAACTATGCGTCACAAACAAAAGAAAACTTCACTTGAGACGTTGATAATGTGGATTCGCATGGAAGAAGAGGCAAGAGGCTAAGATGCACTTATGCAATCGGAAGAGAGAACTCTACAACCCGTCATTACAAAGGTAAATTTAATTACTTCAAATAATATTACTCCTGAAACTCACAAAAATACTTCTTTGAAGCCAAAAAAGAAGACTTTTAAGAAAAATTATGGTAGACCTCCCAAGAAGAAGAATGGTGTAAACAACCAAGCACAAAATCAACAAGTTCAAATTGCAAAATCATGCTTTGTCTGTGGCAAGAGTGGACATATTGCTCGATTTTGTAAATTTCGAAACGTGGTCCTACACCACAGGCAAATGTTACCGAAGAGCCACTTGTGGCGGTGATAAGAGACATTAACATGGTAGAGAATGTTAATGGATAATGGGCTGACTCTGGAGCAAACCGTCATGTTTGCTATGATAGAGATTGGTTTAAAGTATATACTCCATTTGAGGAGCCCAAAACCATCATGCTTGGTGATTCTCACACAACACATGTGCTTGGAAAGGGAGAGGTCGAGTTGAAGTTTACTTCAGGAAGAGTATTAACGTTGAAAGACGTACTTTATACTCTTTTAATGAGAAAAACTTTGATGTCTAGTTTTCTTCTTATCAAGGCAGGCTTCAAACAAATTATTGAGAGTGGTCATTATGTAATAGTGAAAAGGGTAATTTTTATGGGTAAGCGGTATGCATGTGATGGGATGTTCAAGTTGAATGTTGAGATGAATAAAACTTCTTCTAGTTCTATTTATATGCTTTCTTCCACTAATTTTTGGCATGCTTGTTTGTGTCATATTAATAATCGTTACGTGGGAATCATGAGTAGTTTAGGATTAATCCCAATGATTAAAAAAAAATTAAAAAATGTGAGGCTTGTAGTAAAGCTAAAATAACTAAAAGGCCTTATTTCCAAGTTGAAAAAAAAAAACTGAATTGTTAGAATCAGTTCACACTGATATTTGTGAACTTGGAGGAATTTTAACTCGTGGAGGAAATAGATATTTTATCACTTTTATTGATGATTTCTCTAAGTACACATATATTTACTTGATGAAAAATAAAAGTGATGCGTTTGAAAATTTTGAAAATTATCTCCATGAGGTTGAAAATCAATTGGATAGAAAAGTAAAAAGAATTAGAAGTGATAGATGTCGTGAATATGAGTCTAATGAATCTAATTCTTTTGTGAGATCATTAGGAATAATTCATGAAACTACTCCATCTTATTCTCCTGCATCAAATGGTGTGGCTAAAAGAAAAAATAGAACTTTGGTAGAGTTATCTAATGCTCATGCTTATTGAGTCAAATGCACCTTTAAATTTGTGGGGTGAAGCTATTTTGACTGCATGATATATGTTGAATAGGGTGCCTCATAAGAAAACAAAATTGACACTATTTGAGTTGTAGAAAAATGACAAGCCAAATTTGGGTTATCTTAGAGTTTGGGGTTGTTTAGCCTATGTTAGGCTAACGAATCCTAAAATTACAAAATTGGGTAAAAAAGTTACCACTTGTGCTTTTTTGGTTATGCTTCTAATAGTAGAGCCTATATATTTTTAAATCTTGAAGATAATATAATTATAGAATCAGGTGATGTTATTTTTCATGAAAATAAATTTTTATTTGAGTCAAAAAATAGTGGGGGTCAAAGAGATAAAAATAATTTTTTATCTATGCCTAGTTCTTCTACTTTTATTGTGCAAAATGAAGAAAATGATGCTTTTGAATTAAGAAGAAGTACAAGAGCTAGAATTGAAAAAGATTTTGGTCCTAATTTTTATATTTTTAATATTGAAAATGACCTTCTTACTTTACAAGAAGTTTTATTATCACCTGATGCTATTTTTTGGAAAGAGGCTGTAAATGATTAAATGGAATCACTAATTTCTAATAAAACTTGGAAGTTGGTTGATTTACCACCAGGTTGTAAAATAATTGGGTGCAAATGGGTCCTAAGAAAAAAGTTAAAACCGGATGGCTCCATTGATAAGTATAAAGCTAGGTTTGTTGCTAAAGGTTTTAAGCAACTAGAAGGCCTAGAATTTTTTGATACTTTTTCTCCGATAACTAGAATTACATCCATCAGACTTTTAATTGTTATTGCTACAATTTTTGATTTGCATATTCATCAAATGGATGTAAAAACTATTTTTTTAAATGAGGACCTAAATGAAGAAATTTATATGGATCAACCCGAGGATTTTATAGAAGCAGACCAAGAAAGTAAAGTGTGTAAACTTACTAAATCCCTATATGGCTTGAAACAAGCACCTAAGCAATGGCATGAAAAGTTTGATTACTGCATGATTGAAAATGGTTTTAAATCAAACGAGTGTGATAAGTGCATCTATCATAAGTCTTGGAATAATTCACATGTAATTGTTTGCCTCTATGTTGATGATTTTTAATATTTGGCTCTAACATGAATGTTATTGGAGAAACGAAAAGCATGCTTAGTAGCCATTTTGACATGAAAGATTTGGATGAGGCATATTTCATTCTTGGAATGAAAATTACTAGAACATGTGATGGAATTTTCCTTGACCAGTCACATTATGTTGAGAAAATTTTGATAAAATATAGTTTTATTGATTGCAAGCATGTTCTAACCCCTTTTGATTCAAGTATTCACTTATTTCCTGTACAAAGTAACAATGATGTGATAAATCAAAAGGAATATGCTAGCTTAATCGGGAGCTTGAGACATGTGACTGATTGTACTCGGTTTGATATTGCATACACAGTAGAAGTACTTAGCAGGTTTACAATTAAGCCAGATAATGAATATTGGCATGCCATAACAAGAGTTATGATGTGTTTACTTGGTACAAAAACCTATGACTTATTTTATAAAAAAATATCTTGTTGTACTCGAAGGTTTTTCTGATGCAGATTGGAACACTTTATCTGATGATTCCTGTTCTATTACAGGTTATATTTTTACTTTGGAAGGTGGTGCTATTTGTTGGAAATCAAAAAAGCAAATAATAGTTGCTAACTCTACCATGAAGACTGGGCTAATTGCTTTAGCTTCAACTAGTGAGGAAGCGAATTGGTTGAGAGATTTATTATTTCAAATTCTTGTTTTAAAAAACCAATTCCTCCTATTCTAATTCATTGTGATAGCAACGGTGCAATTGGTAGAGTACAAAACCATTATTACAACGGTAAATCCAGACCTATAAGGAGAAAACACAATACTATAAGTTCATATTTGACAAGTGGTACCATTAATGTTGATTATGTTAACTCTTGTGATAATCTTGCAGATCCATTGACTAAGGCGTTAGCAAGAAAAAGGGTCTGGAGCACGTCGAGGGGGATGAGATTGAAGCCCATAAACTCATAAGTCATATATGAGGAAACCAACCTGGATACTAGAGATCCTATAACCAAGTTCAACACGAAGAACGAATCATATGATGACTTGGTTTGAAATGCACTTCCGTCCCTATGGTGTGAGTGCATTTATTCTGTAATGATTTGCGAGGTTGAATTTTATTGACTCTTAATAAAAATCTGTAGCTCGTATGATTGGGGTGTTAGAATTACAGGAGCACCCTTGACAGATTTCACATATGTGGGTGTGGAAGTATGCCGCTTCCTATGAGAATTGGGCTTGTTCTCAAAAACACTCATAAAAACCGGGATAGCACAATCCCGTAATGTGTTGGCTAATAAAGCTCATGTCAGCATCTCGATTATTATGTGTAAGCAGTGATAATTTATTTCCCTAAAACAGTCATAGTTCAAGCATGAGATCACTAGTGATTCTGGAGTAAAGATCGATGTTTTGCTAAGTGGAGGTTCAATGCAGAGCACACCTTCATTATGCATAATAGTCTCCCTTCACTGGTAAACTCTTTTATATATTTTAATATTAAAATGAGTGGGGGAATGTTATTATTTTAGCATTTTAATATTAAAATAAAATAAGCCATAACTCCCACCACTCTATAATGTAGAAAATGGCTATAACTCTCACTACTCCATGATGTAGAAAATGGCCATAACTTTTTTGTAACTCTTCTCCCATGTTCTACCACTAATTATCACAGGTTCTCCATGATTTCATAACTTATTACCCCACTTTCTTCCAATTTAATTCAAGGAAGAATTCCTACACCTATGAATAGGAGTCTTTCTTCCATAATGTGGTGTGTGAAAAATAATTGAGAGTGTTTCAATAAAGTGAGGTTAAAGTTGTGAAAAAAGAAGAAGAAAGTTTTTACTTTTGTTGAAGGAAGGTGTTCATCTTGGTGGAGCTTTGAGCTCAACAACTTGTCCAGAATTTGTTCGAGTCATACGACGTGATCGGGTTGTTGTATCCTGGGGGAGACAAGTCAAGAGGATTAATACTGCTGGACCAGTGAAGACTTTGCTGCAATGGACTTGAATCTCCTTAAAGAGAGCGAGATATTCGCGCCTCAACCTGAAGATATTTTATTTTCTTCATTTTATTTTTCAATTGTAATTGTATTTTCACCAACAGTTGCTGCCATGTGACCAAGAGGTCATGGTTTCGAGCTGTGAAAAAAGTTTCTTGCAGAAATGTAGGCTAAAGCTGCGTACAATAGAGTCTTGTGGTCCTGCTTTTCCCCGATTTCCGCGCATAACGGGAGCTTAGTGTACCAGACTGCCCTTTTTTTTTGCGTTAGTGCATAATGCATATTGTAACACTAATATTGTAGAAATAACAGTAAATTCTAAACTACCATGTTATTGACCTTTTTAAACACTCCGAATTCATGCAGTGCACCAGACTATTTTACTTTGGAAGGAAAACACTAAACTGTTTATGATTCAAGCAAATGAAAGTTAGTTGTATTTGTTTTTCTGTTCAAACTAGGAGCAGCAAAGACAGATATATATGATATGATACTCACAATTGAAAACTGTGTTGTTTAACTTATTAGTTCTATTTCTTGTTCAAAATTTTGGGTCTTCCAATTCTAAAGTAGAGTCCCGAGCAAGAAAGCTTAGAGTGGGGTGGAAAGTCCCACCAAAAGAACCGAAATACTGGTAAAAAATATAGCGCATGGTTAACATATTCGGAGCGAACAAACGTCACATAACAACTATAAGTAAAATATACATAACTTGAAACCAAAAGGAAAGTTTAGGTTTCAAATGCGCTATATGTATAATTGTTCTTTTTTTTTTTTTTGTGCTCAGTAAAATAGTTCTTTTCCAAATTCTGCACGCTACTTTGGTCCAGACTCTCCACAGTAGGGCTGACCAGCTTTAATTTGAAGTTGTTTAGGAGCCCGTTTAGACATAAGAATTCTTTCCCCTTTTGTCGAAAAATTTTCATTTTCTTTTTGGAAATCAGCATTTGGTCATAAAATTTTCAATTTTCACTTGAAGATGTATTTTGAAATTTTTCGAAAATTTCAAAAACTCCAAAAAACTGTTTTTCAAAATTTTCACTTAGATCACTCATAAAACTTAAAAAACAATCCAAAATTATATTTATGTCCAAACAAAACTCTAATTTTTAAATACCATTTTTACTTGAATTTTTCTTTTTACTCTTTTTTTTTGGGAATTTTACAATTATTATGTCCAAAGGCCCACTAGATATAAGACCCACATCACAGGGTATAGAACAACATTAATTCTTCATTATATTACTAGATTATTACATATTAATATTTTTACTTTGGAAATAATTAAGAATTAGAGAAAAACTAACACGATTACGGTAGGATAAACAATAATGAGAAGAAAGATATTGAGTAGCTCGTCACATTGTGATCAGGGATCAGAATATCTTTTTAGTAGACTTCGAAGATATGCATTATTCTCTAAAGAATGTATAAAAAACTGAATACTGATGCTAATTTAAGATAAATTGCTGATGCATAAACTAAAATTTGATCTCATAAAGCAAGGAGGAGTTTGAAGTAGCTAATTCTTCTACTTGACAAATAGTCCAAGCGGATTGTCGCTACTGCTTCTTCTCCTTTTCTCATAGTCATGACAGCTCTATTTAAACCCTCATTGAATTGCTCTGCAGTGATCAACATACCAAGAAATTTATATCACTATAGGATTCTAAGCAGATGAATTAAAATCAGAAAATTAAGACGTCCATAATATTGTCCATATGTATCCGTACGTACTTCATCCATGTCAGGTTCTAAAGGATACTGATTAATGCTACTGCTAACTAATTCCAGTCTTTCCACAAGCATCTTATACCTACAAACTGGACATGATAACGATGTTTACATGGTATCTCTTTAGTTTTTTCCCCAACTTGAAATTCCAACAAACAAATAGCACATTCAGTCCTCTCTTCTTCTTCTTGTAAAATTTCAACAATTGGCCGTGCCTCTATCGAAGCCTTTGTCGCAAATACATCAACTTGCAAAAGTGCAAAACACTTACCACCAAAGGATGTGATGCAGTGTATGGAACTCCTCCTCCCTTAACTAGATGTCTCGGGTTCGAGCCCTAGTATGAAAAATCCTTTGGTAAAGAGCGCTTCCCCCCGAATGGGGCCCTACGCGGCGCGAATCCAAATATATTCGGGCTCCAACGAGGGTACCGAATACCGGGCGGAAAACAAAAAAAAAAGTGCAAAACACTTGTTCTGACAAGCTCACATTTTAAAACATAAATATTTTGTTATGCATTTCATCAAATACTTTAAATTCATACTTTTAGAAGAAAATAGGTGTTACTATGTAGGGGCTTAGACAATATTTGGTTTAATTAAAAAAAAATATTTGAAGTTGAAATTGAAAAAAGAGTATTATTTCACTTGAAATATTCTTCAAATCAATTTTTCAAACTTTAAATTCACTATTTTAAGTGGAAATTGAACTAATAGACCAAATCAAAAAATAAACATTGATTTGCAAATCATACTAGTATTATTTATTCTGATCACACAGTTTGAAAAACTCTATTGAACTTCAATCCAATACAAAACAAGATGAACTTAAAACTCAAATCCATTGTGTACAAAGTAAATAAGAGCTTTTCTAATAATCCACAAGATTTAATCATAATCAAGGGCGGAGAAGCTAGAATTGTAGCTACAAGTTTGGTATAACCTAATAATTTTGGCCAAAATCCTATATTTGTGTTAACAAATTCACTTACTATGTCAAAATAATTTATTTAAAACCCACTAAGCTGTATCTTTTAGAATCCAAAGCTCATAAACTCAAAATTCTGTCATTGAATACGATGAGCTAAGAGGGTGTCACTAAATTCTAAAGGATAGTGATTAATGCTACTGCTAACTAATTCCGGTCTCTCCACAGGCAACTTATACCTACAAACTGGACACGATCCATGTCTCTCCAACCACTTGTTAATACAATTCGAATGATAACGATGTTTACATGGCATCTCTTTAGTTTTTTCCCCGACTTGAAACTCCAACAAACAAATAGCACATTCTTCTTCATGTTCTACAATTTGAATAATTGGCAGTGCCTCTATTGATGCCTTGATCGCTGGTAGTGAAGGCCCCTCATTCTGAGCGGCTCCGAAATTTGGCGGTGATGATCTTATCGGAACCACATCGATTATTCTAGTTCTGGTGAATCCATTCTGACGAAGCCGTTGATCTGATATACCCACACCTGATAAATCCGATCTGATGACTGTCACCGTCGGCGTCGCCATCGTCTATAGTTGTAGATACGTAATGAAGGGCAAAGGTAGTAAGTATATTGGAAGGCAACTTGAGAAGGTTGGCTGTTTGTGTATATATAATGTAATGCATAATATAATGAAGAACCTAGTTATGGTTGGATTTGGTATAAGTAATTCTAAACCAACGTTTTAATTGGAGAAACTTGGGGGATTTGCAACTATACCCGCTTTTTGGATCACGTTTTAACTTATACCTGCTTTGCAAATTTTTTTTGCAAGCATACCCACTTTTCGCGTAAACTTCAGGCATACGGGCCTGAAGCAGCAAAGACAATCATGCAAACTTCAGCATTCTAGTAGACGAGCCTGGAGTTGTTTGTAATTGCTGGACTTAAGCATTCTACTAGCTGAAATTTTGTTCTCTATTTGCTAAACTTCAGCATGTTTTAGCTGAAGTTTTGTCCTGGATTCAATAGTTTTGTTATAAAGCTTTTTCAAAAATTTAAGCAGAAGATGCTAAAGTTATTTAGTTCATTTGTAAAAACTTCATCACTAAATAAGCTGAAGTTTTGTCCTGGATTCATTAGTTTTGTCATAAAGCTTTTTTCAAATACTTCAGCAGAAGATGCTGAAGTTATTTAGTTCATTTGTAAAAACTTCAGCACTAAATAAGCTGAAGTTTTGTCCTGAATTCATTAGTTTTGTCATAAAGCTTTTTCAAAAACTTCAGCAGAAGATGCTGAAGTTTTTAGTTCATTTGTAAAAATTTCAACACTAAATAAGCTGAAATTTTTGTCCTACAGTCGTACTAGCTGAAGTTTCAAAGTGTCATGACCCTAACTCGGACCCGGTCGTGATGGTATCAATAAAGCCGCAATCAGCTTGCTATTTGATATTTCATTCCTGGATCAATCTGAATTCATTACAAATATAATAAATACAGATAATGAATTATAAAATAGATGAAGAAAAGTTCTAAAACGCTGTTTCAACAAAAAGGGCAGTCACTATGAGCAAATCAGCAGTAAAATATACTACAAATTACAAAAAATGAAGAATAGAATAAAGAATAGAAAAGAAAGGAGCGCACACATAGCAGGAAAAAGGAGGCGCCTGAAGTTGTAAAAATTAGGGTATAGGTTAAATAATTTTAAAAATATGGGTATAGATTAAGTGGGGATGAGTATAGATTAATGGGATGCCCCGTGCAATTTTTCCGAGAAACTTTATATGGAATTCTAAACCAACGTTGTAATTGGAGAACCTTTTAAACACTCCGAATAACGTCTCTGTTTTCTTTATTTTTAGCAGAATGCTCTTTTTATTTCCTAGTACCTTGTAATGGAATTTTAATAAATAGATACATAAGGGAGGATGGTCAAATCTTGTAAAATTCGAAATAGCACAATCTTAATGAAGCTCCAACTTGAGGAATAACTAGTCACGTAGAGGGTTAAATTTGAACTTTTTTTCTCAAAAAGTGGCAAGCCTGAAATCCGTTTATCTCACACTGAAGTTCCATTAAATAATGATAGGACAAATACACAATGATTCGTAAACGACAAGGAATAATACGCTAAAGGTAATACTCCTCTCGAATGTTGTCAAAAAGCTTGCAGACTTGAATGGACCAGATATATATACTTCGGCCACCTATAAAGCGCTCTAGTAAGGGGCTTGGGCTCGAAAGCCGACCTTACTCAACAAGCACTTTTTTTTAATAAGGTTTGTTTGTTTTCACTCATTGAAGATTTTATCTACAAAAGAAGATCAATCGGAATACTCAAATTGCTTTTATTGACATCAAAGAATGTGAGGTCGTCTTTCTTTCCGGCCGCCATGCAGTTCGCTTTAAAGAGAAGGGGAGGAGCAGTTATTTATGTAATTACATTGTATTAAATTCAAAGAAAAATATTACAAGTTTGGCACTCTCTAAATGGGTTTTTTTTAAAACTTTTTTTTCATTGACGAATATTTAAACTTAGAGGGTGGTCCCCCTTGGACAAAAAATTTAATGGAGAATCAATTTGAGCAATTTTGAATAGTATAGGAATAAATTTGAACCTTTTCCATGTATATTGTTGGCCTACCATTGGAATGTTAAAACTTTCAATAAACTACCAGAGCTATTAAATGACTAATAATGATATCTTCAGTATAAATTTTGAAATATTCGTTCTAAAAATATGTCTTTTTTTCTTAAGTAATTTACCTTAACAATTAAAAACTAAAGTGAAAAAAACAATCCCTTAACTATAATTATAAGTGGTAAATATGTATGTACGAATCACATATCTTGCATGTATTAGTTTGACATTAATATTTCTTTTCTGAAAAAATCCAATTTAATTGAAATGCCATTTTTGACATAAAATGGCATTTGACATCCCGAGAGCGACAATAGTTTATGTTACTCCATTAAATAGAATGAATATCTTGTTGGGTTTAAATGTAAATAAACCCAAGGAAGCAAAGTTTTCATGGTGTCTCTTTTTGACTTCAACTTGAAGACGGAATGTGGCTGTAAAATTTTAATCTAAATTTCGTATCAGAATATTCGTATACCGTTAAACCTTGCAGCTAAGTTGCGTTTAATATACAAAAGAAGCAAAACTGAGAAAAAGGATAACACTATCACTACTGGAGAGAATCTCAGCTTGTGTTGCTCTCTTTAGATTAGGGTTCAGAGTCTCGAGCGAACCCCAAAACCAGTCTGTTGCTATAGTCATGGACTCCCCCGCTGTCAATCACTTGGATATCTTCGATATTTATCGCCGATATTGTGGTTAATTAACTTTCTCCTTTTTCTACTTTTAATTTTCATTTCGTAACTTTCTTGCTATTTATAGTTTGGCTAGTGCTATTAATAGACTGTGAGATGAATCTTATGAATGTCTGAATTTGGTAATATTTAAAGTCAGGATCGACTATAAGAATCCTTAATATCCATTCAGTTCAATTCGGTCCTATTTCATTCATGAAACTATGTAAAGCGCCATACTTTTGTCTTTGATCTGGATGTTAGGTTTAATTTATTAATATAGGTCAGGTTTATATAATTAATTGGTGTTTTTTAACTTAAGTTGCTCTTATTACTTCTGGGGTTTCCTTTGCAGAAATCATGTCTGGAACATATGCTGCTGGGAGCGGAGAAGACGACCTGCAGAAAGCGAGATTCTCAAGAGAGGCATTGAATCAGCTTATGAAGTTCGTGGAGTCAAGTTTGCACATAAGGCATGTATTCGGTAGGACATGTAACTACCAGCATTTTTTGGGTCTTCATTCAAGAATAGAAAAAAAATACGGTTTTTCATTTGTTTTGTAAGTAAAAATAGATTTATTCACTATCGGCAAAAAAAGATTTTTTTTTTAATGAATAACTGCAGCACGAAGGAGAGTTTGCTGGACTTGGATCCTTTATGTATGTAACGAATCCAAGAAGTCCATTACTATACAAGAATTGTACCAATATGCATTTCAACTTAACACGAGAAATTTTCTGTTTTCCCTTGAAATCACCTGCCCGTGAAAGTTTCAAAGGCTTGACTAATATCAAAGAATAGTTGGGACTTCTCTAGATGCGATGCATTTGAAAGTATAAAACTTTTAGGGCAAAATATATTGCATAGATACTATCCTTCAACCTTCTTTTGCTGATATAGATTTATATATATTGGGTAGTAGGTAATTGCAATTACAGATAAGTGAAGACAGTAGGTGACAATTGCGGTTTCTGGCTTGCGAAAACAAAGGTTCCAAGGCTGAATGGTTGAGAGAATAACATTAATAAACAAATCAAATTTGTGGTTCATAAAAAAAAAGATCAAATTGTTTGAACGAGGCAGATTTGTGGTTGAATCTATTAGTAATGATACTTTGGCCGTCAGTAAGAAATTCTCATATCACTTCTCTTTTGAGTAGGAATATATGTGTGATTTTATATTGGAAAGCCAAATACGTTTACCAAATATGTGATCATGTTGCTTAGTTGTGTTAGTTTTAAATCACCTTTCATTATGTGGGGGGTAGATAGATTGGTCATATGAGGTTGATAATATTGAGAAATCAGTTTTCATCCATGGCAGGCCGGCTATCTTTGAAGAAGTGTACAAGCTTATGTTGCGGTTAAATTTGGAGGTTTGTTGATTAGATGATGTTATGATGACTGAATTTGTTTCATTTGAAACTATCTTATATTGTTAATTAATATGGGAGCTTTTGTTGGGAAGGGGGATTTCTTTTCCTGCTTTTCTACTTCTTTTCCTCTTCTTTTGTGTGCACTGAGTTGGGGGGAGGTGAACATTATGGGTTCTGTTCCATATTCATGATTCATCCACGTCCATCTCCTTTACTGTTAGCCTTAAAACATTATTAAAAAAAAATTCCAATCATCAAAAAAGGAACTTACATTGCATTTCCTTTTTGTAGGCTGACTTCTCCGAGTTCTCGCGTTTCTATGATTTTGTCTTCTTCATTTGCAGAGAAAATGGACAAAAGAACATCAGTAAGTTGACTACTTGTAAATGATCTTGCAAGCGAGCTTGCTCATGCTTCATAAAGCATTTACAGTGCATTTAGCTCCATGTCAATCTTATTTTGCATTCAAAAATATTTTCAGCCATAAGCAAAGCTGTTACTGCCTGGAAATTAGTTTTAGCTAGAAGGTTTCGGCTACTTGACCACTGGTGCAACTTTGTTGAGGTAAGTGTCAGTGCTGCTAATGGATCTCATATCATGTGTTCGAATTGCATTGTTCATCTGTTTGTATGCCTTAAAATTGTAGAATTCTAAGAATTATTAAAAATTCATCAATTACATAGGTATGTGCTTGCTCGAATCTTGGCTTCTCTTAGATTAACTGAGTAGAGAATTAGTCTGCTTTGTAAAGTTTGTCTTAAATGTCAATGTAATACAAACAAAAGGTCTTGTCATCTGATGAAGAGAAGTCGCGGATCGTGGATGTCGCACCATTAGCACTCGTGTGGGTCGTATGGAAGGAGAGAAAAAGGAGCCCTTTTGAAGGGATAGAGAATGTCTACTTATATTTGAGGACAACCTATCATTCCTAGTTCTTTATGGACCCATGAAATTCCTGTTTGTGTGTAACGTTAAATGTCGTTAGTAGAGAATCATATTATGTTATAAATTCTCTACCTTTTTTTTTCCGGCTTGTATTCATAAGATTTTCCAAACAACAACAACACCACCTCTGTGCCAAACATGTGAGGGTTTTTCGTAAGATTGACTAGTTATAAGCTGGCTGCTCGTCTACCGCAATCATCCTCCTTTATTCGGGCTTGGGACGGGCAATATGAGCAAACTCACACCAGGCGGAGTTATAGATGAGATTTTCCCATTATTAGTACAATTATATACCTTGCAAAAGAAAAAAAAAACTTTGCCATCTGATAGAGGATTTGTTCTTTTTGTCTTTCCTCATTATTGTGCTCATTTTCTTATCTGTGTTTTTGGTTGGGGCATTGGGATTTTTCTATAGTAGTGGGATTGGCAGTCAATTCCTGGAAATTTTATGCATGACTTAACTTGTCTTTGTCAACTTCAAGGAGCTTCCAGGGTGGTGCTTAACTTCCCAAAGAATGATATTCTACTTTATGGTTGGGTGACTCCAGAATGTTGTGAACTGCTAAATTTCCTATATAGTGACTTGTTTACTGTCTCGATTCACAGAAAAATCAGCGATACAATATATCCGAGGATACTTGGCAGCAAGTTTTGGCCTTTAGCCGTTCTGTGCATGAAAATCTTGAAGGGTATGATCGGGGAGGTATTAATTTTTTGCAGTTGCAGCTTTTCAATTATCACCATCCAGAACCTGTCAATGTGACCCTTATTCATTCTTAATAGAGACGTATTGCTTAGTTTGTTCCTGAAGATCCTATGTTTTTCTTGCATAATATGTGCTGATGCTTAATACCTGAAAATAAATATCGCCAGTAAAAAGATGTTTATCGACTCTATATTAACTGAACTTCCAATCAATTTGTGGTTTTTGGTTACGATCTTAATCATGTTATTTGACATTTTTACTTCTTGCTGATGCAAATTTGCAGACTATTCTCTATACACCTGTCTGCTTCTGTCCTTTTGGAGGATTTAGGTGATATATTTCTAAAGAAGTCAAGCGGGAATATATGCACCAGATAAATTTGTACGGGATATGCTTCATAAAAGCTTCCTGTAAACTTTGAGTCATGTTGTCGTTTGATTAAGAAGCTTCCTGTATATATGGTGGTGAAATGTGATAGAAAGTCCTGCATATTTAGCAGAGAAATCTGGAAATGACCTCCATCGTTCTGTGATCTAGTAATCCACCTGTCGTTTACTTTCTAATGAGTAATAATCATAAGCTGTTACTGAAGATGCTGAAGAAACAGAGTGAGCTTAAGCCTATAGTAACATGAAATCTTATTTAGGCTGGAAGACCAAGAAGCATAATTAATTGGAGTCTTATGTATCAAATTTAAAGCTTCCATTGAGGGGGTCCTATCATATGTTGCTGGTGCAGTGCATCTGTGAGATCTGGGAATACTGCATATGCAAGAGTTATTCTCTAGCTATAGGAGATTAGAAACACAAAAGAGTTATGGATTGGCAATTCCAGTGGTCTGTTAGATAAAATGAGAGAGTATGAAGGACGCCATGTCCTCCAGTGGACAAAAGCCGGGTTACTTGCTGAGCTTATCTCAAGTCTTCATACCACTCGAAGAAATTCCACTAATTTGGCATTATGGGTGTTTCCTATTACCAAATCACCCTTATAGTTCGATGTGGTATTTATAAGAACTTAAGAAGTATTTTTTAAAGTTCAATGTCGTACTTATAAGTTTTGTTGCTTATAAGTTTAATATGATATCTCAATCAATGTACAATCTCTCAAACAAATTAGTTGACTATCATATAAACTGGGTACGAAGGAGAAACATTTTTACCTTCCAAAAGTAGAAGGTTAATTTTCTTCCCACTGCCTCAGTCATTTCCTCACTTGTCTTGTCTTTCTTTTCTGTTGAGTAATTATGTCCTTTACGATATACAGTATGGAGTGAATTTGGACTTCTTTGATATTATGGAACGATGATGATGTTTAGAATACCAGTTTCCTTTTTTGTGTATTTGTTCTTCGATCTTACTCCTTGCTCCTCCCTCCCCTTCCTAAACTAAAAAGATCCACTCTATTTAATGTTTGGGTTATTCTCTGCAGGAGCTTGGCCAGTTTTGATTGATGACTTTGTGGAGCACATGTACAGGTTGGCCATTAACCAATTTCCTTGTGCAAGTCAGAATTCTCATCTGCTGCTGCTTCTGTTATCTAGATTAAATTGGTCTTATTCATATCCTCTTTTCTTCATTTTTGGGGCACAAAGAGGTTATTCCATGGATGACATGTGTGTATCTTAGAGATGCAATTACCCCCTATTGCTTATGCTTAGAGAGTATAAGCTTGGTATTATATGACTCAGGAGATTGATCTTTATCAATCACATGTATCATTAAAATATTCATCTTATAGACAAGGTATCAAGAAATTCTAACTGAGATGATTGATTGTATAGAACTTCATGGACTTGGTATTGTTCTTGGACCATCATGGTTGGTAGTTCATGGTTACACAACTTGTGGTTGGTTCCTTCCCATGGATAATTTCATTGCATGATCTATTTTCTCTTTCACTGAGGATATGTCTAGATTTAGGTTCAGACCGCAGCATAAACTGATAGAGAAACCTTGGCCTTGCTTTTGCATTCTGTACCGACCCAATGTACTTTCTGAGGTCATTAGCAGTTTGTACTTCATTTTTCACTAGATTTGACGAGTCAGCTTTGCTATGCAGGATTGGAGGAGTCGATACTATTTCTAACTCATTCTGTAGCTGTGGCGATTCAGGAGCCCAGTCATTTGAGGATTCTTTCCCTGGTAATTGCTGCTGAAAAAACTTTCTTGGATACCACTGAATTATCTTTTAGATTATTCCATGTTTCTGTTGTTTTTGGTGCAGGACTGAAAGCTTTTCCTGGTTTGAAGAGGAAGTCTTGTGGCAATTTGCAAAGAGAAGAAGAATCATATGATGGGTATCCTGTCATGGATGTGATTGTCAATTCCAAGAGGAGGCACATTAAATTTGGCAACCAAAGTTTTCACTGGACTGACAACCAATCACATGGTTGCTTGGAAACGGTTAAACCAAACTACCCCTTAAATCATTCTGCATCTCCATGCGCTGTTGAAGGTTGCCTGTCCAAGAGTCTTGCCGGACTCTTCTCAAGTCCTTCGCGTTTGCAGTTTGATGAAGAAAGGAGAGTTTCCTATACATAGGTATGTGATCTGACAGGTACTTGGGGTATCATGTTTTGTTCTTTTTTGGGTGTGTAATTGTTCATTACTGCAAGCTTAAATGGAGCGACATAAATAATGACGATTCATATAGCCGACCCCACGTGCTTGGGATTGAGGTGTAGTAGTAATTATTATAACTTGTTCATTACAGCAATATGACATAAAGCAGTGTGGTCTAACATTTTGTTCTTGTTCAATTAGTTTTGGACGTGTTAATATCTGTTCTCTGGTATCTAATTATGTGCTTTTCATAGCAGAATTTGTGGTGATCTGGAAGGGGTCTGTTAATGGTCATCGGAGTCATCTCCCTGAGTTCTATTTCACACGGCTGATCAGCGGATATGATTGCAAGTATGCGGACAAGCATGCGAGTAGCTGCAAGTATTAGCTTGAAGTGAAGTAGAACCAGGGATCTATCAGTTTGTTATCTAGGGTTAGCAGCAGAGGAGAGTCAGAAACCAGCATCCTTGGACTTGCACCCATAGATCGATTACCGGCATTAGACAGTGTCATTAAGGGAAGTGCGACATGCGGATTAGATATCTGAACTTCACTATTATTATTATTATTGTTCTCCCGGTATTGCTCGGGAGAAGCGCTGGTGTCAATTACAGCTATGTTCTTAGTGCAAGGCTTTGTGCTTTCTTTCAAGTGATTCACTGATGCTGCTTCTAATTCTCTTTTTGGTTGTGTGCTCGTGTCCGAACATTTGATGTCTCTGGTCAGCAAATCTAAGGAGTTCTATCTGGTCTTTAAATCTGAATCACTAGACACCCAATTAAACAGATAACTGCTTGACAAGAGATCGACCGTGTATATCATCATTGCTGCAAGTTTCGACAAAACAACTTTGGTGGCTGATAGCCAGATGATCACAAAATCAATACGCCAAAAGTAAAATTTTAATCTATTTTCAGTCCTTGCTATCGTCCTCTCTCAATTGCCAATCCTTTCAAGAAGAGAGGGAGTCCCTTACAGTAGATTCCGACACATATGATGGACCTCCTTGAGAGCAGTATCAAATGGTGAAGAAACTTGTCGAAAATACTTGAAATGCCGTTATGACTAATGAGCTTACTATAGCAGCATATGTATTGAATGTCTCGGTTCAATTCAAAATATTACTTCTTATGTAGCATGCATTCAATTAAATTGATGTTGAAACCCTCGAGCATCATGCTCATATACTAGAAAACCGGTTAAGTGGAATGTTATGAGCCTAATTTACTCGCTTCAGAAAAAATTGGGGTCACTGGTCACTGATTTTATGCTTGATATTTGACACTAGCTGATTCCTTAAAACTTTCAACAAAAAAGAGTAGAGATTGGCTACATACAACAAAATCTTGGTAACTGTAAAGAATATATACATGATGATATATATGACCAAGTATGACCACCATACGTGAAGTAGCCAACATGTTGCATCCTCTCGTTTCATGACCAGAAATAGGGCTTTCAATCACTTGAGAAAGACAAGGGTTTTGAACTTATCTTGGGTAAGCACATTTGGAGCAATGCGATATACCCAGCAAAACTCGATATTTGGACCCTTTAGAGTTTAGGGAAGAGCTGAAACACCTTCATTGTATGGCCACAAGTTGTTGACATTTACAGACGCGTAATGAGCCTCACCACTGATACTTCGCAGCAACAAGAACTTCCTCATAGTTATGAGCAGCATTATCCCAACTTAGGTCTTGTGTCATACCGCGTCTCTGAAGCCCCTCCCAACTCTCTTTGTACTCGCGGTAAGTCAGTAAGCAATTTCCTAATGCGTGGATCAGCTGGTTAGCTTCAGCCCTACTGAAGGTCCATCCTAATCCCGACTCATTAAAAGGATCAAAAGGCTGCACAGTATCTTTAAGTCCTCCTACAGCATGAACAACAGGAATAGTCCCGTATTTCATCGCATAAAGCTGGTTCAGTCCACAAGGCTCAAATCTAGAAGGCATGAGCAGAATGTCTGCACCAGCAGTTATACGATGAGCAGTCTTCACGGAGAAACCAACCCATCCTCTAATTTTATCATTGTATTGGCACTCAAATTGCCTTAGCATCTGTTCAAGGTCAGGCCTGCCCGTCCCCAACATGACCAGTTGTACATCCTGACCCATCATCCAAGGCACTGCCTCGGCTATCAGATCAACGCCTTTTTGGGGGTCAAGCCTCCCGATGAAACCGATCAGTGGGACATCGTCGCGAATTGGTAAACCAAGTTCCTTCTGCAATGCAGATTTACATTGAGCCTTGCCAGTCTGCAGTGTGTCCAGGGAATAGTTTATGTAACCATCTGACTTTAAGTGAACGTCCAACTCAGGGTTCCACTCTTTTGTATCAATCCCATTTACAATACCCCGTAATTTCCAATCATTCTCATTAATTATCTCGTGCAATCCCCAGCCACCTTCGGAAGTTTTTAGTTCCCATGAATATCCATGACTAACTGTAACTACACGATCCGCTGTCTTTAGACCAGCTGCAAAAATGTTGAAATGCTCACCTCCTACTGGGTCATACAACCTGAAAATGTCCATGTAGTGTGGTGGAAGATCTACGTATGAAAAATCATCCAAAGGGCCACGACCCTGCACGCAACGGAATAAAATAGAGATGAAAAAAAATAGCCGGCTAAGATTGATATAACCCTTATTTACTTTACTGAAAGAAAAAAATAAATTACTCAAATCAGGAAATACTAACAATTGCAGAATTTGGGAAGAGAGTACTCCAACTACTCTACTCTTTTACATTTCAAACCTTTATTTTACTCTCTTCACATCAAACTTAAAGTAATAATCTACCAAAAATTGTAAAACAATTGCACAGGTCAAAGTAGTCATATTTAAATTGGACGAACAGAGTATTTCTAGTTCTCTGCTGCTTACATGCGTAAAATCTTGCTTACTCCATAAACCCTCCTCCGTCTCTTTCATGCAGCAAATTCTTTATCACATGAAAGTTTATCCAAATACACATCATATGAGGCAAGAAAAATAAAGAAAAAGATGATAACTAGTAGCAGAAGCAAAATTCGTCATTGTGCTTAATCATAGCACATGGGAAAAAGGTAGAATTGTACTTTGTTAATATAAAACATCAAGTATGACATATAATTTGGAAACTTCTTTAAGAAATTTCTAATTGTTCTGCGTTGGGTTGATCTCATATTGTTATAGATCATTATGAATGAAGCTTAATTCAGACTCCTTCCCCTGTATCAAATTTTAGTGCTCCTCTTTCTGTATCAATTAGCATAATCCAGACTCCAACAAAAGCATCAATTGTCTTGGTAATGCCCAGAGCAAAACTTTTGAACGAATTTCACATATCAGGCAACACTGCTATACAAGTCTAAGGTATGGTCTTTGCATGAGAAAAATGCAGCTGTAATAAATTCACTGGGTATGGTACTCCTGGTGGTACTAAGATAATGGAACTTGGTGACACAAAAATAATAATTATGTCCCAGGAGCACCTAGTATATGTACAATATCAAAGTAGTCGTTTATATTATTTATTTATTGATAACTGAGAAATCCCGGAGAGCTAGCTGGTGCAAAGTTCGAAACTCGGTGGATAATGCACGGATGGACTAGAAAACTGCTATAGATGCTAATGAAACTGACCTGGTGAGCGATGTTATGAATGAGCAGGAGAGATCTTGTATATTTCATCATTCCATTGTCACGATAATAAGCTTTCAGATAAACTGGCAATAAAGCAGTATGCCAATCATTAGCAATAAACACTAAATTTCCATCTCCATAGCAAACCCCACCACACGGCACATGCCAAGGAACCTGAAATTGCAAATCAGCCATGTTAGAATATCATCAAAAAAACGTATTTTAAAATCATAGGAACACTACAACAAAAACAACAACCCAGTGTAATCCCTCAAAGTGGGGTCTAGGAGGGGTAGAGTGTACGCAGACCTTACCCCTACCTTGTGAAGGTAGAGAGGTAAAATCACAGGAACACTAATAGGCCAAAATATTATGGCAGAAGGGGGCAGGGGGTGTAAACATGGATAAATAGTGCTCAAACAGCATGGCTAAGTTTATTTTGAATGTCAGCAACAAAGGTGGAAGCAGTGTCTTTTTTCTGGCATTCATACCTCAATAGCTGCTTTGCAAAATAAAACCATGCGCTTTAAAATATCCTGCAACAGGAAGGGAAAAATAAGACGTTAAAAGATAGCCAGATAGGTATGAACCAAAACTATATATGAAAAAGGTAATTTGTAATAAACATATATCAAGATTCAAGATTGCTACATCAATAAAGTGAAGTACAATGCAAAGAAGGTAGCTGAAAGTCAAGATCGGTGCTCAGCAAACCGATCCTTATCAGAATCTCTGAGTTCGTACAGAACATAATATTAAACCACATTAAAAAACCACTCCCTCTTGAACTTCCCCACCCAGAAAGAGAAAGGAAAGGTGAAGACACAACCATCTAAGACATCTCAATCCCATAAGGCCCAAATTTTGGTGACTAGGGAAAACATTATGTCGGCCAATCATTTAGAGGACTCAATAATAGAGACTTCACTGCAAATCTAGGAGTCAGAAATTCGGGGATTAGCATGAAATTAGTGGAAAAGTGGGGGCAGGGGGGGTATACCACACGGTTCCCTCCGTAAATGTTGTTCTCCAAGTGCCTAAACATGTGACTGTCAATGAAAACAAAATCCACACCATCAATAAAGGCTTGGAAGTAAGTCACTTCTACATCCTGCACAGTTTAAAAATTAAATCCTTAGAAATGGATAGTCATGGCGATAAAATCACAAGCAAAAGTTAAAAGCTATGTCTTATTAATGCAGTCAAACATACCTGACCATCAACTTTATAAATTTTTCTTACACCAGAATCTTGAGGTTCAGCATAGTTGCCATAACGAGGTGCCACAACCTAAGTTTCAGGGGAATGGGCAGAAAAAGGAAACTCCATCATCAAATACATTACATCCTATGCATCTTGGAATGAAAAGGCAAAATTGGAAGAACTAAACAATCTATAGCTTTGTTGGCTAGATAATCCGGATAGACAGCATATGTTTTGGAAACATTGTGAATTTATATCACAGACTAACTTGTCCAGTGGTTGGGAAGATGATGGATAGAGAATATAACACCTCGTGCAGAATATTCGGAGACTTTTTTGTGAAACATTCTGATACTTCCTAACAGAATTTTTCTGTGTATATTCTGCTTGAAACACGGTTCTTTATGCACACGGAAATTAAAACGTGAAGAATTAAACTAGTTACCATAACTCTGTGGCCACGTCGAGCCAAAGCCTTGGGTAATGCTCCCGCTACATCTCCAAGCCCACCTAAAAAACTCTTCACAAGTAAAAGATATGCTTGCACTGATATGTATATAGATGCATAAATACAATAAAAATCATGCACATCAAAGTGCAAAAAATGTGTACAAATCATGAATATTTGTACGTGCACAAGACTAATAGCATGTTTGGCCAAGCTATAAAAATCAACTTATCTTAAGAAGTGCTTTTTGAACAAATACTTTGGAGAAAAGCATTTTGTATTTGGCTAATCAATTTGAAAAGTACTTTTGAGCAACAATTTGTGCTTGACCAAGCTTTTCAAAAAGTGCTTTTAAGTATCAAATTACGAATGACATGAAGAGATTTACTTAATAGTTAATATTATATAAGTAGATAAATAATCACAATATTTATTATTAACGACTATACAACAACAACAACAACAACAACAACAACAACAACAACAACAACAACAACAACCAAGTATAATCCCACTTAGTGGGATCTGGGGAGTGGGATCTGGGGAGGGTAGTGTGTACGCAGACTTTACCCAGGGTAAGAGAGACTGTTTCCAAATAGACCCCGGCATCCTTAACGACTATAATTAATTAATTTTTTTATTTATATAAATGTAAAAATAAAATTGAAAAGCACTTTATTCTTTCAAGATAACAACAACAATATACCCAATAATATCCACACTGTGGGGCTTTATTCTTTCAAGATAATTTAAATATATCAAAAAATCATTCAACAAATATGAAAGTTCACCCCAAAAGTCATTATTTATTATTTAATAATTTAAATTAAGGGGTATTTTGGTATATACAATATTTTGCTAAGGGTATTTTTGGTAGGAAGAAAATATTCTGCTTATGGGAGAAGCTCCTTTTTTTTATTTCTTAAAAAATGCTTAAGCTTCTACCCAATAGCACTTTTTCTCCCCCAAAAAGCTTGGCCAAACACCTAAAAGCACCTTTTTGAGAAACAAGCACTTTTGACTCTGGGAGAAGCTTGGCCAAACATGCTACAAGACTGGAGGATGTACAAGTTAGACGAACCAACAAATCATCCATCCTCAACCATCCAGAAGCGGACAAAACAACAATAGTGGAAAAGGCAAAATAAATATAGATTCCTTTTCATTTGACATTCACCTTACCATCTCACCTTGGCCGATCAGTGATGGTTTTTCATTTCATTATGTCTCATTTCATGTGACTAAGAATATGTCAAATAATTATTTTGATAGGTATGAGAATATGTTAATTCTTATATTAATTAGTTATCCAGTTTATTCTAGAGATGATGGAATACTGGAAGCTTCATTAACACTATAAGTTGGTGAAAAGAAACAACAAGCACTTCATTATGAATATCTTAATGCTAGTCTTACTCTTTTGCAGGTCCTATGAAATTGAAGTATCATAAACTGAACTAGAATATGAGCTTTCATAGGAACTTCAAGTGTGGGTAATGCACCAACTTACACATTTGTTCCTGGACAGAAGACACATATTTATTGTAAAAGATACCTGTTTTAGACCATGGAGCGCATTCTGCAGCAACCAAAATAACGTTCATAACATTCGTTCCTGCCAATGGAGGGGGTTTCTCATCTACATTCTCAGGGTCTTCAGCCTCTATGTTTGCCTTCTCAGCACTTGATCCTTCAAAATTTTCACTCTTCTGTTCCATGTATGATTGTGCTGAGGATTCTTTAAATAATGAAGGCACATCAGACTGGATCTTTTTTCCAGGAATGTCGACAAAAAATTTGCCTGTCTCTTGACTGAACTTTGGAGTTTCTGGAGGGACATATAATGTTCTTTTGGCAGAACTTACGGCAGAGGAAGTCTGATGACTGGGTGTGACGGATGATCTTGACAGTGGGGTAGCCCTTTCATCGGATTGAGCTGTCTTCAGAGCACCGGGTTTCGACTGCCTTTCCTGATCCAGGTCCCTTTTAACTTCTCTTTTACTTTCAACAAAATCTTGGCTTCTAGCTGCCGGTGTGTTTTTCAGGTCATCAACAATTGGCGGAGTAGCAGTACTAGTTAAAGTACTATAGTCTTTATCCATTCCACGGACATCAACATTTGATAAGCTACCATTTCCGTTGTCATAACTATCTTTGGCATCTTCAAAGCTGCTTTTTATTGAAGAGACTACTTTTCTTCTTTCTGCAATCTGATATATAAGGAATTTAAAGAAGAGGACATTCCAAGAATGAAGATAGTTTTTCTTAACACACTATAATACAGTACAAGCCAAAAACAATACCATGCACAGGAAAACAAGTAAACCAAAAAAGCCATATTAAATAACAAATTATTCTACAGACAAACTTCCTTTTTAAAATCACAATTTGGTTCCTATCTTTATCCACAACATCCTGAATAGTATTCTCACAGCCAGACCGCCAGATCCTTAAGATACTTAATCATGGATTTATTTTCAAAATTGACATACTTCAAACTAAGAGATGGTTAATTCATTTACAGAAGAATGAAACATGTCCAACATCCTAAAACAGAATTTGTATTATTCATTAGCATATGGCTGGCAATTGCTGAATGGTTGATTTTTCTCTCTGCTGTGACATACTATATCATATTTATGCCCATTTGAAAAGAAAAAAAAAAAGTAAAAGGCATTGGATCACTAGGGCCAACGGCCCTAAAACAATTATCTTTCACTTCTCCTTTATCTTTTAAATTTAAAAAAGAAGAAGCAATTTTTCACTTTATGATTGAATACTAAAGAATTACTACCTGTTGAAGTAGGTCCTTTTGCATGGCTAACACCTTTTTGCTCTTTTCAATTGTAGCCTGTAAAGCCTCATCCGATTCATCATCTGCATTTGCAGCTTCCCCAGAGCTTTTGCCTGTGGCTTTAATTCTCCACATTTGCTCTCTGCTGGAGCCATGAGCTACAGATAACTTGACTATATCTTCACCCAAAACACTTGAACACCCAGCTACAAAAAAAGGAAACTTTTTGGGCTTAAGTGCAAAAAAGGGAAACTTGGGCTGGAATTGATTTCCACTATGAAGAAGAGTGCAATTTTCCATTACAGTGAAGGGAAATTAATCCAAGATTTCAAGAACCAGAGTGATCTAGTGGAAATATGAGTCGACCCAGTTGAGATAAATGATTAGTACAGAGAAATCAGACAATGGAAGTCACTATTTGAAAGATTAGGTGTATATATGGGACCCAACAAAGCAAAAATCATGAGGGGATTTGTGTGAGGTTCAGATTCAGCGAGAATCGCAAGCTCAGAGTAGAATTGAATTTATGGTATTGGGAATATCACGTGTAAATTATGGCTTTGTCACTAGCCTACCACTAGCTATTCAGTACGTTTTTGTATCCCTTTTGTGAAAACAACATTGACGGTCCAATATCCAGCGGCCAGCATCCAATAGAGATCGATTGCCAATTTTTCTTTTCATCCGTTGATTGCCATTCACATTCCAAATTTCTTGAGTTAGAGCTTGTTTGGGCGGTTGTTACCTGTTGTATTGTATTATATTGTTATTCAAATATAATGTTTGTTTTAATTATTACTTAAATTTTATTATATTGTATTGTATTGTTAAATTTTTTGTTACGTAACGACGAAAAGTGTCACTTTAGGAAACGACCGATTTGGTGTGGTCGTCGTTATCTCCGTCTTTTTTTTATCTTGTCATTTTTTATGATTATATAATCCTATATTATCTTTTACCATACCTTTTTATATAATAATATTACCTTGTACCTTACTTTTTATTTATAATATTGCAAGTTTATTCTTCATATTGTTGGTGCATGACATCATAAAACGACGGCCAATAATGCAATCTATCCAAACATTGTATACATCAAAACGATACAGTACAATACAATACAATACTATATGATACATTATGAAACGATAGATTAGCTGTTAAATGATTGTAAAGGCTTATTTGGCTTATACTCAGCTAATAGATGTATGATATATATTTATATTTTTATTTTATCATTTAGTTATGATCAACTATGTATATCCTTAGCTTATCAAATTACTTAGTCAGAGTAAATTGATATTGATTTTATGTAAATACTGGTATGAATAAGCTTTTATCAATTTTCAATTATTTGTATCTTTGTTATAAATGATCATATACAGTTTTGAGGTTCCCATCGATCGATTACAGAGGTTTCTACCACTGAACTTGATTATGCTCCCTTTAATCGAGTGTTATTTCTATAAAGAAGATTGACTAGGAAAATGTTGAATTGGCTTGATCGATATTGCCTCGGCTTCTTAGCCACATGAAGAAGCCCTGGACTTTTTTTTTCTTCGAAATAAAAAAAAAAAAAAAAGAAGTGGAGTGCACTTTTCTTCGAAATAAAAAGTTAATTTGTTGAATTGGGAGGAAAAATTAGAACTTTTTGAGTCCCACTTTTTGTTAAGCTATGATTGTGCTTCACCTTTTTTCCAATGATCGATTTATCCATTTGGTCTTCGGATAGTGATTACATTTTGGGGAAACTTTTTGCTTTACTCCCTCAAATTTAGTGAAGGATAACATTTTCTCATATGTGTACTTTTCATAGGGTCTTTTCCCAAATAAATTCTTTTATTTAGTTAAGGGTCGAAAACCTTGATAGCACATAATTATATAATGGTTCCACAACTATATATCGCTTAAAAGAAACATAACTATAGCACTTGGGAACTGTTTGTGTAAATTGTGTTTCAGAAGAGTGTTGAACTAGCGTACTAAAAGTCAAGTTGTGCCCCCTACCCCCACCCCCCACCCCCACCCCCACCCCAAAACAAAAAACAAAAAGAAGAATATAGTATAATATATTATTATATTTACATGCCATTCTTGGTAGGAGAACAACAACCTAACCATATGCTTCAATATTCACATACTAAAAAAAGGCAACCAGGTGCACAGAGTATCTTGTATTCATACAGAGTCCGAGGAAGGACCGCACCCTAAGATAGTGTGATGTAGGCAGCCTACCCTAATGCAAGCATCAATGACTGATTCTACGACTCGAACTTATAGATCACGCGGAGGCAACTTGACCATTGTTCCAACGCTCCCTTTCAATATTCACAAACTAGTGGGAGAAATTAAATTCTCTGATCAAGTGGATGGAAACAGCAGGCTAGTGGGGGTCCTTAAAATCTGACCATCTTTGAACTCTATATTATTGAGCTTGTGTTGGCACCATTTCAGATGAGAGGTGGAAATGATGGACATATGTAGAACCCTTGACACCAGCTTCATGTCTATCAATGTAAACATATACTCTATCTTGGTGCAATATTCTCCTAATTGCTGAGGCTTTATTGCTCTTCTCAGCCAGCATCTTCTCTTACCTTTCACGTCCTTCAGCCATAACTCTTTCTTCAGGATAAATGCAAATTAAAAATCATTTCGAGTCAGTTCTTGCTCAACATCTCAACTCATTCTTCACTAAGATTATAAATTACTATGTTGCTCAGACTCTCCAAAAATATCGCCGGATGCGTGTCGGATTTTTCAAAAGTAGTGTATTTTTGGAGAATCCGACACGGGTGCGGCAATATTTTGGATAGTCCGCGCAACATAGATAAATTAAAAGGTACTTGAGGTGTGTTTGGTATGAATTATATTGTTTTCTGAAAAAATGACTTATTTTCTAGAAAATATTTTTTGATATTTGATTGGATCAGAGGAAACTATTTTCGGAGAAAAATAAGTAAGAGTAATAATTAGCAAGACAATTTTTTGATGAGATATTTGACTATTATATTAAGGATTGACATTAATGTGCACTAAGTATTTGATCATAAATGTATATAAAGTTAAGGGTTGCGAAAATTGTGAATGAAAATGTCTTCTACACCAAAGTTAAAGCAGTGATCGATACGAAATTGTTTTTCCTCTTTCTGTTGAAAATATTTTTCATGACAGTAAACACCAGGAAATAACAAACTTTTAAAAATTTATTTTCCAAAATATTGTCCATTGTCCATCGGGCAAGGGTAAGGTCTGCGTATATATTACCTGTACCAAAACAGACGCAAGAGTGAGAGGCTTACCATTTGAAGTTTCTTAGTCAAGTCATGTAGTAGCCATATGTCTCTGGGATCTTCTACACACGAATGACTCCTCAAAAAGTTGTTTTTTTTCCATGATAAGGTCTTCTTGCTATCTGTTCTTAGATAAAACCAGAAAGCATTTACGCATTTTTCTATGGCCTTTAGCACTTCTACTGCCTTGTTTTTTTCTCCATTCAGTCTTTCATTTGATTCTACATATCCTGCGATGGCATTAGAAAAGAGAAACTCTTAAAATACTAGGAGATGTTTATTAATTATTTCTTGGGTGACAAGGCAACGGACAAATAAACTTTTTAGGTATTAGGTGGGAGTGAGTTTAATTAATCATTTATTAAACGAAGATTATAGTCAATGATCAGTCAGCTCATTGAATGTCATTAATCCCCTTTTAGCAGCAGGACAAAACCAATGGCGACTCATGAAATCTCCTTAATACTAATTATAATATCTACTTAAAGTGCATGTACAGAGAAAATAAAATACTAAGTATATGCTCGTATAAAAAAAGAGTTTAGGTGATACACTTTTAGGGTAAGAAAACTTTTTACACCACCGGTCATCTTTATATGTTATAGCAGGTGACTTTTTTTAATTTCAACATTACATATCCCATATAATTTTTTTGGTTGACAACATAGTGTAACAAAAAAATTTATACTAAAATGATGTATATAACTTGAACGAATAAAAAATTGTACTAGCTAACAGCCAACTGCAAACGGGTCTATTCAACTTGATAATAAAGTTTCACAATATATAATGTGGCAATATTTTAAATCTTTATTGACAAATGTCTTAGAGGACCATGTGGAAGCCAGGGAAGAGATAAATGGCAAGATGCATGCAAGAGAATTGACAAATGGCAAGAAAAGCCTTAAGTTTTTTTTCTATAAAATGGTCTTCCCTTAAGCCAATTTCAATTATCAGACATCCTTCTCATAAGTCTCCCTCTTCTTCCTTCGAATTCCTTTTCTATAATATTTAATTAAAATTACACATTAGTTGTTCTTCCTTTTTTCCTACTAGCTGGATTTGTATAATATTTAATTTTGTTGATTCCTGTATCCTTCCTAATAGAGGTAGGCTTGTTTAATCCTGGAGAGATATTTCACACTGCTGAAATAGTTTCTTAGGACAGTGCCCAGCACGACTCAAGCCAGTTGGTGTATTTTCGCTCACAAATAATATTATTGCAGTATTATTATTGTTGTTATTTTTCGGTGTCATTTCCCTACAATCTAAGAAACTATGACAAGTAATACTACTGTGGAAATTTTTTATGGTGCTACCAATTTTGGTGTTGTCTCTACTGCTACTGTTCCAGCTGTCCTGCCAGATATCCATGGTGTTGCAAATACGTTATTGCATCCACAACTTTGGCAGATACTAATGTCCAAACACAGGTATGTGAATAGACATGGTTACATATCCAATGATAATATTAAAACCTTCAAGAAAAATGCACCTCAATGTAAGAGAAGAGTTGGGATAAATGATAATCTCGCTAAGTCAAAATTAAATTTGACTAAAGCGGATGATATAATTGTTGCGGTTATTTTTCAAATAAATAATGTGGCCAATGTGAGAGATTGGGTGATAGACTCTGGTGCTACTAAGCACATTTGTGCAAACAAAAATAAATTTTTGTCTTACACCCAAATTGAGGAAGGAGAAGAATTTATTTATCTTGGTGACTCAAGAACAACTCGCGTTCTTGGGAAAGGAAAAATTCTTCTCAAACTCACATCTGGTAAAATTCTAGCATTGAGTGATGTACTGCATGTTCCTAATATCCAAACCAATTTGGTTTCTGTGAGGTTATTAGGAAAAGTAGGAGTAAAGGTTTCATTTGAAAATAATGAGGTCGTATTGACCAAAAATAAAATTTTTCTGGGCAATGAATATTGTAACCATGGTTTATTTGTGCTTAATATTTTCGATACTAACAATAAAAATGAATCTTCTTCTGCTTATATGGTTGAGTCTATTTCTTTGTGGTATGCTAGACTAGGACATGTTAATGTCGCGTATATAAAGAAAACATTATGCGCTTTAAAATATAAAGAATATATTTATCCATTATCTGATAAAATTTCTCATACACCTATTGAAACAAATAATGAAATTACCTCTAATGAGGAACTGAGAAGGAGCAAAAGGCCTAGGAAAGAATATTTTACTTATGGAAATGATTTTCAAACTTTTCTTGTCGATAATGAACCATCAAATTATTTTGAAGCTATATCTTCTTCAGATGCTAAATATTGGAAAGAGGCAATAAAAGTTGAAATTGATTCCATTATGAAAAATAATACATGGATTTTAACTGACTTACCTCCCGGTGCAAAGCCTATTGGTTTTAAATGGATTTTCAAAAGGAAATTTAATCCTGATGGATCTTTAGATAAATATAAAGCTCGGTTAGTAGCAAAAGGTTTTTCTCAAAAACAAAATATAGGATATTTTGATACATTTGCACCAGTGGCTAGAATTTCTTCTATTCGAATTTTAATTGCCTTAACTTCAATCCGTAAGCTTTTTATCCACCAAATGGATGCGAAAACTGCTTTTCTAAATGGTAATTTAGAAGAAGAGATCTATATGGTTCAACCTGAAGGCTGTGTCATTCTTGGACAAGAAAATAAAGTTTGTAAATTAATTAAATCTCTTTATGGCCTTAAACAAGCTCCTAAGCAGTGGTATGGGAAATTTGAACAAGTCTTACTGAGAGGCAATTTTTTTTCAGTTGAGGTGGATAAATGTGTTTATACTAAAGTGGTAGACAATGATTATGTGATAATATCTCTATATGTTGATGGCATGCTTATATTTGGTACAAATTTAAATATTGTGCAAAGTACAAAATTATTTATGTCTGCTAATTTTGATATGAAAGATCTGAGTGAAGTTAATAGAATATTGGGAGAAAGTTATAAGAAGTGAAAATGTAATAATGTTGTCACAAGACATTATATTGAGAGACTTCTTAATAAGTTTGAATATTTTAATGTCACAATGTGAGCACTCCTTTTGATGCTAACTCTAAGTTGAAAAAGAATAATGGTGACCCAGTTGCTTCGTCTAAATATGCTCAAATTATTGGGAGTCTGATGCATTTAATGAATTTTACAAGGCCTGATATAGCCTATGTTGTGTGTAAACTGAATAGATATACTCATAATCCTAACAAAGAGCATTGGTCTGCATTAGATAGACTAATGGAATATTTGAGAGGAACCATGAATTATGGTATCCTATATAGTGGATTTCCTTCTATCTTAGAAGGGTACAGTGATGCAAATTGGATCTCTCTGATTCAGATGAGAGAAAATTCACTAGTGGTTATGTATTCACCTTTGGTGGTGGTGCAATATCGTGGAAATCACCTAAACAGACGATCATTGCAAGATCGACTATAGAATCATAGTTTGTAGCTCTGGAGTTAGCTGGTTCAGAGGCTGAGTGGCTAAGAAACTTCTTAGCTAATATCCCTTTAATAAAGGACGTATTGCCTCCTGTGGCTATGCATTGTGATTGTCAAGCGGAAATAGCTATTTCAAATAATAAATCTTATAATTGTAAAAGTAGACACATAAAATTGAGACATGATGTCATAAAACAACTGTTGAGATATGGAATAATTTCCATTGACTATGTGAAGTCAGAGATAAATTTGGCCGATCATCTCACTAAACCCGTGGGAAGAAAATTAATTCTTCAAACCTCAAAAGAGATGGGATTAAGGCCGACATGTTGTCAATAGAGATGGTAACCCAACCTATGTGATTGGAGATCCCATGAAGTAGGTTCATATGGGTAACAACAAGTCAATATTGACACTGATACACTAAAAGAGTGCTTGACTGCTACTAATTGAGAGACTGAGTTATAACTCTTAATGAAATTCATAGTCCTTATGAGTGGTGTATTTAAAAGCAGTATACACTTGATGAATTCACCTATAGGAGAGTGGAGTGGGTCGCTCCTATGAGATTTTGGCCTAGTCTCTAGAGCTCTCATGAATAACCAGGCACGCACATGGCCTATTGGGCGCAAAACCGTGTTGAATAGCAAAATTACCGGGGGTCAAAATGTGATTGATAAAATCTCTGACTTACAATAAGAATTATTGGTTCATAGAAATATTATATTTCACCAGTAATTCTGTGAGTTAAATTTTATTGGTCTAAGTTCGGTTCATAGTCCAGAAGATACCAAACTTATTACATTTGGACCATGCAAATCCAGCAAGTCTATTTCAAAAAGTCTTTAAAATAGTGGGGGACTGTGGCAATATTTTAAACCTTTGTTGACAAATGTCCTAAGAAGATTGTGTGGAAGCCTTCTAGAAGGGAAGAGATAAATGGCAAGATGCATGCAAGAGAATTGACAAATGGCAAGAAAAGCCTTAAGCTTTTTTGCCTATAAAATGGTCTTCCCTTAAGCCAATTTCAATTATCAGACATCCTTCTCATACGTCTCTCTCTTCTTCCTTCTAATTCCTTTTCTATAATATTTAATTAACATTACACATTAGTTGTTCTTCCTTTTTTCCTACTAGCTGGATTTGTATAATATTTAATTTTACTGATTCCTGTATCCCCCCTAATAGAAGTAGGCTTGTTTAATCCTGGAGAGATATTTCACACTGCTGAAATAGTTTTTTAGGACAGTGCCCAGCACAACTCAAGCCAATTAATGTATTTTCGCTTACAAATAATATTATTGCAGTATTCTTATTCTTATTATTATTATTATTATTATTATTATTATTATTATTATTATTTTCCTGTTTCATTTCCCTACATATAAACAGTCATTATTTAATGTAGTAGTTCTATCAGTGTTGATTAATTCTCCAAGAAAAAACGAAAATTAAGCCGTTACACGTAGGAAATAGATAAGCGTTCGTACTAATGAATCTCAACTTGCCATGTAAGTCTAAATTAGCGGATACATATACCGATCGCTGACAATCGAAGGCCGGCTATTCTTCTTCAACATTCTCGATATATATTAATTCTCTTGCTAATAAAGGCCATTAAGAAAAGGTTTAAACAAATTATTTACCTAATATATACCGTCACACTATGTATATATTTTAACATGTTATGTTAAGTAACTTGCGTTATTTTTAGATTACTAACTATTTCGTTCGATCCATAATAATTGACTTTTTTACCTTTTTATTTTGGTCCAAAATAAGTGATTTTTTACATAATCAAGAAGAAATTAATTTTGTTTTGCCAAACTTTGCCCTTGTTTACAAATCTCAATATATCAAGTTAACGTATAATATGCTAAATTTAATTAAGGATAATTTAGTCAAAATATCTTTTTCTTTTAGGAATTAGTATTTTCCTAAGGGGTATGTCAAAGACAAAAAAATCACTTATTATAAATCGGAGGAAGTATATTTTTATGAATATTTAATATAATTATCTTTTAACTAACATGATAGTGTAAAGATTCTTTATGAACAATGCGTGTATATAGAAGTTAAACTCTTTAAAAAATGTGAAGCATAGCAAAGATTAATTACCAGAAACCTCGGGAACTTGGAGGAGATTCTTTTGGGAAAATCTTCTGTGAACATAATTGAAATGCCTTTTGCCTCCACAGCTATCATCTTCCACAAATCTCTCTAGCAATACTTGAAATTTCTGAAATCTAGCCGCTATATTACCATAAAATACACCATTTTCCGAAGCTGAACAAGAAAGAGCCTCTATTTTTCTGTACTGATGAAGAAGTGCTTCCCATGACAAGCATGACTGTGCCACATAAACTAACTCTAAGTCACTCTCTAAACTTTTCAGAAGTCTTTTTCTCGCCACTTTGCTCCATGAAATATATTGGACTGGCAAACCTGTAGGCTCCATTTCGTACAAAAATGAATTAGCACTTGACAACTGCTTTCTTAGTACTGTACCTAAACAACCAACAATCACATTGTTAATTAAGTATATATACTTAAGCACAAAAACTATATACATAGAGGGTCTTACAGTCTGAAGAAAACTACGTATATAATTTTTTTTTAAAGGATAAAGAAAAATATATGCGCACCCAATGGTGGGGCCTAATTAACAATCAATAAAGCAGGACGAAATCCACGGTAGACAAGGGTTCAATCCCAGCATAGACAAAGAATACTAAGTCATTTCTTTTCATCTGCTGAAAGTATTATATAGTATCTTATATGCTAGTGGAAGATAATGGATATCCAGTCAAAATAATCAAGGTGTGTAACTGGCTTGGACACCACTAATAATATAAAAAAATGAAGAAGAAAATATTTGTATTTTGAAGTTATTGAGCAAAAGGAAAAACTCACTTATGGCAGATAATCTGTCATGATTGAGAATATCAAACCAGCTCATGCTTTCAGCATACTTCTGGTACAGTAAATCTTCTTCTTCTGCACAATTTTTGCGAATTGCCAGCTGCTGATCCATTGCCATCGTATTGTTATAGCTACTAAGTGACGGAGAATTTTGGTTCGACGTACCATAATCCGCCGGAGACGAATTAGAGCTAATAGGAGATGGAAAATATTCGTTCCGCCTCGGATTAATACCTGCTGGAGAACTGGAAACAGAACTCGATGGAGATAACTCCAGTTCTAGCTCTGTATCAGATAAAATTAGACCATTCGTTGGAGATAAAGCGACGGTTTTATAATTATCAACTATATTCATTTCTTCATCAATAGAATAAATGACTGAATAATCTTCAACCAATTCTTCACTAGGATATTCCTCTTCATGTTCTTCAAGATCCATGGACTCACTGTTTGGTTCAAGTAATGAACTGATATTGTGATTATTAGCGAACATTTGAGAAACTCTAGTTTGAAAATCATATACATAGATCATGTCCGGCGATTTATTTCTCACGTTCAAAGGGACTGTGCCATTCGGTTTACTTCTCATGTTCAAACTCCTACAAAGGACTATTTCGTTTTGGTTTTCTGGATGTGGTATGTCATAGTACTCCTCATCCTCTTCTATGGGGACTGGATTTCTATTTGATATGATGAAGTACTTCTTGAAGAAGAGGACACAGCATTTCAGCAATGTTAGAACGTAAGAAATCAAGAAGCAAGAGATCCTATAGACAAAAAGGATGAGGTTTAATAGAAATTTGAGCAAAACTATGATCCAAAGGAAAAGTTGGCAGAGAGCAAGAAGAAAAGGGTGGATATAGAAGCTCAGATAAAACCACTTTAGAAATCCATTTGGGATCACGAATAGTTCGATTAAAAGCCAACAGATCGAGAGCGGTGTCATTTCAGAAATTCTCAGACTCCCATAAACTCTAAGTTCTCGTTATTTAAGGAGGTTTAGCGTTTTTCATGACCAAGACTTTTTTCTTAATGTTTGAGTTATTTAAGTACAATATATATTTTCGGACTATTTTTTTTTTTACTTGGAGAAATGCGTGCATGGTAGTTATCCAATTGAAGCAGCTTGCTTCCGTTGACTAAAGTATATACTTTGCAATAGTTGTTAGTGGGTCATTGTATTCGACTTAATGAAAATCTACAAATTAATTTTAGAATCTCATTCTTTTGATTAATTAAACTTGTCGTGTCTGGAATTGGATTACTTGTAGACCGTAGCATAACTTCTAGCGAGTAGGAAGTCCTAGTGTCAATGTCTCAATGCTTAAAATTGATGTTTCGTTTTTTTTTTTTATTTTCTATTGTTCTCTTAATCTTACTCCCAATGGTTTTAATACCGTATATAATTGGAAATTCTCCTTTGGCTAATATTATATCACCACCACGTTGTACTGTAGAACCATGCCGCACCAAGAAGTATGAGTTGACGTTTATCTTATTTAAAATTAATGCCCCATACCGACGAGGAGAAAGCTATAGCATGTGTCATTGAATGATCAACTGAATAACTTTGTTCTTTTTGGTTATTTGCTAGAATCTTGGCGATTGAAGGGAAGGTTGAAAGAATCATAGTGAAAACTGTCACGAAACTTCTCTATGATAAGATGAGCCAATATATCCATTAAAAACTGGATTAGGTAATACTGAAAACTATAATCAATATTTTCATTTTAAGGCAGAAATGAGAATTGTCCTTTGGAGAGGCAAACGGTTAAGGTTAGGGGCAAAACGATATACACGAGTCCGTTCCATCAAATACTCAATCTGCTTCAACGGCACTAGATTTGGCATGCTTCAAACTAGCATTCGTTATACTATATATACATCTTAAGATATATATATATATATATATATATATATATATATATATATATATATATATATATATATATATATATATTTCCTCGCATTTTACTCATGTTTCGTAAATTTCGTGGCATTTTAATGTGTAGGAGTCATCCGGAGGTAATGTGGGACGAAAGTGCACGAGTTTGTTAATTCTATGGATCGAGCTATGTAAACCCTAGCTGAGAAGAAAAGGAAGAGAAGAAGGGAATGAGCTAAAGTAGAAATGCAGAAACTAATTTTGCTAAAAACTGAAATTACACTGTACAAACGACCCTTATTTATAGAAATGACTAACCAATTTTGGACACCTAACTATCTAATGTTAAAAAGACTAAACTACCCTTAGTTTGTTATACATTAAGTCACTGTCACTCCCCTCACAACACTCCCCTTCAAGCTAGGTGGTGTAAACACATCAAACACACCTAGTTTGGAACTCAAGTACTCATGCTGAATTCTGTTTAATCCCTTTGTCAACAAATCAACCTGTTGTTCTCTTGTTCCAACATGCTTGGTCGCAACTAGTCCTTCCAATATCTTTTCCCTTATAAAATGACTATCTATATCAATATGTTTTTTCCATTCATAAAATACTGGATTTGCCACAATCTGTATTGTTGCCTTGCTGTCACAATGAATGTTCACAGGCAATTGAACCTCAACTCCTATCTCCTTTATCAACCCCACTAGCCAAACCAATTCAGCAACTGTGGCTGCCAAACTCCTGTATTCTGCTTAAGCAGGACTTCTAGATACTATTGTCTCCTTCTTAGACTTCCAGGACACTAACAAACCACCTAGCTTGATCAAGAAACCTGTTACAAATCTTCTAGAATGTTGACGTGCAGCCCAATCTACATCACAAAATGCCTCCAATGTGCCTGTGGTTTTGTTGGACATCAATATGCCCTGCCCGGGATGGTTCTTGACATATTTAACAACTCTCATCGCTGCCTCCATATGTGAACTCTTTGGTTGCTGGAGAAACTGACTTAGCATTTGCACACTGAATGCCAAGTCAGGCCTTGTCACAGTCAAATATAGCAGCTTGCCTATTAATCTTTGATAGACACCTGGATCTGGTGGTAGCTTATCTATAACATTACTTGAAGTACCAAGGTGATCGTCATGCTCTTGGTAGTCAACTTTGCATTCACTTCTAGTAGAGTAGCTACAAGCTTTGTTGCTCCAAGTCCAAGTTTAGAGATAATCTCTAAAGCATATGTTCTCTAATGCATATGAATCCCATTTGCAGATCTGGCAAACTCTATTCCTAGAAAGTATTTCAACTCTCCCAAATCTTTTATTTTGAATGTCTGTTGTAGTGTTGTCTTTGTCTCTTCGATTAGATGTAGAGAGGTACCAGTGACTAGCATGTCATCTACATACACCGGCACTATTACTATATCTTCATTAGTCTGCTTGACGAACAAAGAGTAATCATATTGGCTCTGAACAAAGCCAAATTGATATAGAGCTTTTGTGAGTTTCTCATTCCACTGTTTAGGAGCATGTTTTAGGCCATATAAGGATTTATGAAACTTGCACACTGGTTGAGACTCCCTCTGGCTTCTGAATCTTGGTGGTATTGCATATAAATCTCATCAAAGAGATCACCCTGAAGAAATGCATTATACACATCCATCTAATGAATGTGCCACTTCTGAGATGCAGTATTGATAGAACAATCCTCACAGCCACCATTTTCATTACAAGTGAACAAGTTTCTTAATGATCAATCCCCTCCTTTTGACTGTACCCTTTAGCTACCAACCTAGCCTTGAATCTCTCCACATCACCTGATACCTTGTATTTGACCTTATATACCCATTTACAACCAATTGGAACCTTGCTTTCAGGAAGTGAGACAATGTCCCAAGTGTGGTTGCTTTCTAGTGCTTCAATCTCTATCTTCATAGCATCTATCCACCTAGGATCTTGACTGGCTTCAGCATATGTAGCAGGTTCTACAATAGAGGATAAGGCTACATAGTAAGCTTGGTAATGAGGAGACAAGCCACTATATGAGATATAGTTTGCAATTGCATATGGTACAGACTCATGTACATTCAGTGACACAAAGTCCTTCATCCAAATATGGGGATTCTTTGGTCTAGAGGATCTTCTAACTTCTTCTTTTTCTTCTACATCTAAGGGGATAACTTGCAGTTGTTGTGTAGATGGAACCTGCACTTGACCCTGATCAGAACTTTCTCCAGTTGGATGAGCCAAGCCTGATTCTCCTTCACTCTCACCTGTATTATCATTATCATGAACATCCTTATTTGCATCATTGGGAACATCTCCTATATCTGAATGTGTCAACTCAGTGTCATGCTCACTGTTGTGTCCCATATTAGAAATTGTTAGGAACCCTGACAGTTGCGTATAGTCTGCAGGAACATCTGACTGTAGGAAGATTAGTAGATATATATTTCTTATCTGTCTAAAAGGAAAGACAAACTCTTTGAAAACAACATCCATGTTAACAAAGAAAGAATGATTAGTTACGTTTAAAAGCACATAGCCTTTCTGAGTTGCAGCATATCCCATCAATACTGCTGGTATAGCTCTTAACATGAACTTGTCCTTCTATTGAACTTCTTTGGCATAACATAGGCATCCTAGTACTCTTATATGTTGTAGTGAAGGTTTTCTATTGTGCAACTTCTAGAAGGGTGACACTCCATTAGTAACTGAAAAATGCATCCTATTGATTATGTGTATTGCAGCTAGTACACAGTGTCCCCAGTATTTTAGAGGTATATGAGCTTGAAATCTCAGTGCTCTAGCAACCTCTAAAATATGTATGCGCTTCCTCTCAGCTACATCATTTTGCTGAAGAGTATATACACAGGTTCTCTGATGAATCATTCCAAAATTGCTAAATAGATCACTGTAAGTTGAATTCATAAATTCCAATCCATTGTCTGTCCTGATAATCTTAACACACTTGTTATGCTATATTTTTACATAACACAAGAAGAACTTCAAGACCATACATACATCTGACTTATACTTCAGCAAAAATAACCATGTTATTCTAGAGAAGGCATCCACCAAAGTTAGGAAATATTTATCTCCATCAAATGTAGGCACTCTATAAGGACCCCATATATCCGCATGTATCAAATCAAACATTCTGTGCTTTTAATACTACTACTAGGAAATAAAGTCTAGTATGTTTAACTAATGGACATACATGAAAATTGTATACAGTTGTGACACAATTCTGAGTTTTAATAGAAAATTTAATACTACAGAAGATACATGTCCTAGACTCGATGCCCCAAGTCAATATCCTGCTTCTCCGTAGGTTCTGTAGTGTCCTTGACTATTGGTGTTATTTCTGGATTGCTCTTATTTGTGTGAGGGATCAACATATAGAGGCCATCATGTTCCTTAGCAATCTCTTTCACCTTCCCACTGTAGAGATCCTGAAATAGGCAAAAATTCGGATAAAAAACAACACAACATTGTAAGTCTTTGGTTTCCGTGAATAGTGAGAGTAGATTATATCTGAATCGTAGGACATGTAGGACATTTTTAGTATATTTCTTGCTGAAATTGGGCTAGTACCCATGCGTGTAACATATACTACATCTCCATTTGGCTGATATACCTTCTTAGGATTACTAGGTTTGATCTCTTCTCATTAAGATAACAACTTTAAATCAGACACCATATGATTTGTAGCCCCTGTATCAATAATCCACTATGGGGGCTTATTACTCACTAAAAAGGCACAGCTAGTACCTGTTATGTGTGTCCTATGTTTGCTTAGGGAGCAGTTAGAGAACTTTTTTTCAGCATTTGTAGGATCTGTTCATATTGTTCCATTGTAAATGTACAGGCCACTGGCCGTCTTCCTGATGAGCTTTCTCTTTAGGTTGAGGGCTACCTCTGCATTTGTACAACAAACTGAGCTAAGGTCTGTATTTGTTGAGATTGATTCTGCACCTGCATGAATGGATGTACCTGAGTGTAGAAGGTCTGATTTGGATCTTCTATACAAACATTATAAGCTGTAGCTCCCCCTTTCTTCTTACACTTGAAACCTTGTGGATAACCAATGATCTTCCAGCAATTCTCCTTATTATGTCCCTTCTTCTTATAGAATTCACAATAGTCACTGTAGGTTCTCTTCTGTTTAGAGTAATTTCCAGTCTGCTAAGAGTTGTTTGGCTGAAAGCTGGATTGGAAACCACTAGATCTGGAGGAATATAGATCAGTTGACTCATAACTTTCAACTGGAATAGTGATGTCAATCCTAAATTTCCTGTTGTGGCAACTATAGACTTCTGGGTTTCATCACGCATAATCATATAGAATGCCTGATTGACTGTAGGTAAAGGGTACATCAACAATATTTGACTCCTTGCTTGAGCATATGAGTCGTTCAATCCCATAAGGAATTGATACAATTTTTATCTCTTCATAAAGGCAACGTAATCTCTGAATTTCTCACAGTCACATGGAGTAGGGACTAATACTTCAAACTCATCCCAGAGGTCCTTCATCTTAGTGCAATAAACAGAAACATATGATATGCCTTGATATAAGGTTGAAATTTTCTTGTGTAGATTGAATGACCTAGATCCTCCCAAATATCTTGTGCACTAGCTCCAAATACCACTCCTCCAACAAGTTGTGGAGTTACACCACTCATCAACCATGAGAGTACAATTGCATTGCACCTCTCCCATTGTATCTATAGATTTTCACAAAATTTTTCCTTTTTCCATGTTCCTTCTACTAGCCCTAGCTTATTTCTTCCTCGCAGAGCTATCCTCATAGATCGATTCCATATTGTGTAATTGTCAGTACCTCTTAATTGAAAAGAGGTCAATTATGCTTCACTCGTTTCTGCAGGTCCAAGGTATAATGGATGATTGTGAGGCAAATCAACTCCGAAATCTTCATTAGCTAGAGTATTTCCAATTCATACATCTACACCTGTGGTGGCATTAGTCGTGGTGTTGTCAACAATATCTCCCATGGCTACTCTGCTTTAATTGACGAGGCTTCGATTTTTGATTGATTTCTAAATCTCACAATTTCACCAAATGGCGATGTGAATTGATGAACGAGACCAGTGATTCCTAGTCTTACGGCTCTGATACCATGTTAATTCTATGAATCGAGCTATGTAAACCCTAGCGAAGTAGAAAAGGAAGAGAGGAAGGGAATGAGTAGAAGTAGAAATGCATAAACTGATTATGTTAAAAACTGAACTTTACCCCTATTTATAGAAATGACTAACCGACTTTGGACACCTAACTACCTAGTGTTAAATAGACTAAACTACCCTTAGTTTGTTACACATTAAGTCACCCCTCTCACAACAGAGTTGAAGCAAAAATAGAACAAAACGAAAAATCGGGACAGTGTAGCACCATAGGTAGTGTTGGGCGCTACATGTGGCGCAGTTTCCAAAACCTCAAAAATTCCAGCGCCAAGGCTAGCGCCCCATGCTACCCTGGGTGCTGGTGATGAGAAGTTTCTCCTAGTTCGCCCGGGACAAGGTTATTTCGGCCCAAGACTCCCCCTCCCCCCTCAAAAATGCTTATAAAAGCAAGTCTAAACCTATTTTGGAGGGGGAGACACCACTTTGAGAGGGAAATACACGCACAGAACACTCGGGAGCAAGGGTTCTCAGTTTTTCTTTCTTTTCCCTTCCTTTAATCTCATAGTTTATTAGTTCTGGAGTTTTTGGTGCTACATAAATGTTGTAATTTGAAGCCTGAATTTTTCTTATTATTTTATCATATTAGTTTATTTATTCAATCTTGCGCTTAATTATTTGATTACTTGATCACAAATTCAATACTATCTACGAATCTATGATTGAACTCGGGAGAGGAAATTCTAAATTGCATATAAGATTGAGTAGAGCAAGATCTTGAACTCGAGCATCGGGAACAAATTTGCAGTTAGGATAGGGATATACCTAATTGCCTTGCTTGACTACTATACAAGAATTGTTAATGCGTTCTTGTTAATCCTAATTCCATAAGAATATAGGTATTAGGTTAGTTTGAATAGGGGAGTAGTACTTCAGGAGAATACTACGAGTAATATTAACTCTGTCAATCAATAAATCAGATAAATAATTAGACAATTTAAATAGAGAATTCAACGAGATTGTTAGCTAACCCATAACTCTGGAATATTTTCTCCCCTTGATTTCGTCTCTAATCTTGCGACTTATTTTTTGTAATCTCTTAGTTACTACTCTAGATTAGTTTTAGTTAAATATTCATACTTTAGGATACGCTTGAATAGATTAATTGTCTTAGTTTAATTTAGTAAATAGTTAATCACATTTCCCTGTGGGTACGATATCTGGACTTACAATCCTATATTACCTGTACGATCATGTATACTTGCGTGTGCGTTTGGGAGCAACACCCAACCTTCTCGAGTCGGTGTGACTAGGATGTGTACTCCTTATGCAGAATGGCGTAGCTTATGCACGACCAAAATGATCTATATAGATAAGATTTTACGGCACTATCAGTCAAACTTCTCTATAACAGCCTCATTTGTTCCGGGTTTTTTTTTGTTGTTATGCGAAGTGCTGTTATATATAACATATATTATAATATCATATCAAAATTAGTTCCATAAAAAACTTGGCTTTTATAATAAATGGTTGTTATATAGCGATGCTGTTATAGAGAGGTCGGTATATGGGAAAACATGAGGGGCCTAGGGATGAAATTAAACTAGGAGGATGTTATGTCATTATCGTGTCTGGTCTTAGTTCATAGATAAAAAAGATAATCATGGATCAAGTCAATTGCGTCTACAGTTCGACAGTTAGTAACTACCTACCTAACTTCACAACACACACTTGGAAGTTGGAACATATCCAAACTTTACATTTAGATAAATATTGTTACTTACTGTTCCTATAACAATGATGGGAGTACACATCCTGCACACAAGCAGAAATGATACATGTGGCTTTAGAGATACAAGTCACGTAAAAGATAACAGTTTGAAACAAAAGGGCTCGGAATTACATATGTCTGGACGGAGCATTTTCAATTCTAATCCGAGGTTAGTAGTAGTCATGATCAACTCTCATGCAATTTGAATATAGTTTTCTGTCAAACATTCCAAATGAATAATATTATTTGGCTGTGGTTTCCTTCCAGTTGTAATAACCATGCTAGCTACAACAATTGAAAATTCACTGAGATATGAACTGTTAGTACACGCAAACCACTGTCCATTTAGTCTTCACCAAATTATTACTAAACTATAGAACTGAAATTAGTCAAAAGACGTCTACAGATGCCGTATCCATTCTGTCTAAGAGGTATGTTTACCAGTAATTAAGATTAAGATCCCCACTACTAAAGTAAAGCCTATTCCCATTAGCTCAAATCTAGTGTTATGCAGCATGTTAGATTTATGGATTTTCTCAACTTCCAACATATTCTAGTTGAAAGTAACCAATAAACGCAAGCGCAAATTTTCTGTAGTCATATGAGTACCTATATATTATGTTACTCATCACCTAACATATATACAACAATGACTTCACAACAAAAATACATAAGATAGAAGTGCGGGATCAGAATTTTTTGGAAAAACCTCAAGCAGCTTTCTGAGAAACTACAAAGCTTCCTGGATTGATAGGAATGCTCTTGGTGCAATTATCTGTTTTGTAGATTCCAACAAGTCGATCTGCCAGCTCAAACATATTGTTCCTAAGGCTGCATTCATCAAAATAAAAAACAAAGATAACAATAGCTGATTAGTGCTCATCTCTTTGAAATCTGACAAACGCAAACATACTACCTTATGATTATGAATTGTGCATCCTTAGTTCGATCCTTGACATAATGTCCCACGATGGAGACATTCTTAAAATCTGCAACATGGGAACCACTAACATGATATCAAGCCAACCTTGGCATATAGGAAACGGAAAAAGAAAGCATGAAGATATCTGTATTAGCCAAATGCAGAAAAGAACATACCAAGAGCTGCATCAATTTCATGCACTTTTATTCCATACCTCTTGTGTCTTTTCAGATACTTTGAATGATTTGCCTCAAGGTCCTTCAATGTTTTGCTATTTTCTCCCTGAAAGAAAAAGATTCAGTGATTAACTTGGTGTAAGTGTTACAGAATGTATACATTTGTGCAACATATGTTCAGAGCAAGCAACCTCTCTCTTTTCAGGTTCTCTTCCTGTCTAGAAATATTTGCCTGCATCTCTGAAATTCGGGTGGAGTTATCTTCAAAAGCCAATTTTGTTGCTTTCTCTTGCCATTTGAAAAGTGATAATTCTTTAACCATGTAAGCCTCTGCATCATTCTTCACAATCTGTAATTGAAGACATGAACAACATAAATGCATTTTTGGGAGCCCGAGGAAATTATACTTTATGTAATGGTCTAGCCTTACCTCCAAGTTCTCTCTCTCTTTCTAGCCAGACCTTCTTTCATTGAGGGTTTCTAGCCTATGAGAGCACCAAGAAAAAGTGAATTCAGATTCTAAAGGTATTACATGCATCTTTTTAGGCACATAAGCTTCTCATTGAGTACACACAACATGCTCATGATAGTAAATTAACAGACAAACCTATAAGAATGCGGATGCCAATTGTACACAATGGAGAAATAAAGAGTAAATTGATAAGGAAAAGGGTAGCATAACCATTAACACGATTCAATCCGAATCTAAGAGGAGTCTGACATTGAGACTAAAAAAGAGACAGTCCGGTGCACTAAGCTCCCCTATGCGCGGGTCCAGAGAAGAAACTAAGAATTCAAATTATTTATTTGTGCCAAAAGATTTTCATATCAGAGTGAGAACTAACTACTTAAAGGATTCATCAATCTTCTCAGTGTATTTGTCGGTTCCTATAATATCCTCTAAATACTCGAGAAAGCCTTTATCATGGAGTCCTTGTCCCTTAGGCTTCATCAGTGATATTTGTTCAACCTCGCCCTACAAAAGGACCATCAACTTCTTAGTGATATTGGTTCAACTCCATAAGAATAGAGTCCAATTTGTAAAATTAATTAAGGTCACATGACACAAACAATTTAAACCTGAAGAATCAGAAACCGGTTGTTATCAAAATCAATCCCTTTCCCTTTCAGCGTCTTAGTGACCTCTATAAAGTTACTTGTCCGGTCATTGAGTGCGGAACCATACTATTGTTAATTTTTACTAAAAATACTCAAATAAGTGTAAAAAAAAAGTTACCAAAGTATATATAACGCCACTAATAGTGGCGCTATACAGTAACGTTAACTGTACCGTTACTGTATAGCGCCACTATTAGTGGCGTTATACTGACAAACTTACATAGCGCCATTAATAGTGGCGCTATATGCCTTATACCTGAAGACATAGCGCCATTAATAGTGGCGCTATACCCCTTAATACAAATCCCCCATCTTCTTCTTTTTCGTTCCATCTCCGTCTTCCATCTCCCTCTTTTCACTTCTGGTCCCCCCCCCCCACACCACCGATCTGCCCCAATTTTTAAATTTTTTTTTTTGGGTCCCCCGTCACATAAAAGTTTAATATTTGTGGTCCCACTGTCAAGTAGAGCTTCGTGTTATTGTGGATTCACTCTTCCGGAGTCAAAATTTTGATCTATCTACATTTCAAAAATTCTAAATCGAGGTATTTCGATTTATTTTAAGTTGAAACTTTTATAACAATGCATATTACTTGATTTGTATGTGTTCTATTTCGGTTTGTGTTTATTTTTTCCGAAACTAGCATGTTAAATTTTATCCGGATTTAATTTTAGTGTTGTATAAAAATATGTAAATTAGTCTAAAAATGTGTTTGTTAATATCCTCATGTATATTTATGTGTTTTTATGCCGTTTAGTTTAGATTATTTTTTAGCGTAGTAAAATGTATACTTTATTAGCGTAGTAAAACGTAGACCTTTTTAGCGTAGTAAAACGTAGACACCTTTAGCGTAGTAAAATGTAGAGCCTTGTAGCGTAGTATTGTGTAGTAATTGTTTAATTATATGATATTCTAGCACGAAACCCATATATATCTAATTATGGTGCCACTGGGCCACAGAAAATCTAGCACGAAACCCATAATTATAAATATAAATATATATATATATATATATATATATATATATATATATATATTTTACAATTTAGTTATTAAATAAATATGAATAAAAATTATTAAAAAAACATAAAATTATTAATGATAGTTGGTACCACTGAGTTTTAGAAAATCTAGCACGAAACCCATAATTATAAAAATTATATATATATATATATATATATATATATATATATATATATATATATATATATATATATATATATATATATATAATTGTTACAATTAAGTTATTAAAAAATATGAATTTAAATTATTAAAAAAACATAAGATTATTAATGATAGTTTTGTACCACTGGGCACGAAACCCATAAGTTTATATATAATTTTATACAATTAAGTTGTTAAAAAATATGAATTTAAATTATAAAAAACACACATAAATTTTAATGATAGTTATTAAAAATTATGAATTTTCAGTTGACGACATGGATGCACCTATACATCCCGGCCCTCGGACGTCGGAGCTACTACCCCTACAGCCCCAGCATAGATCCGAGCATATATGGGGGGGGGGGAGAGTTGCTTACGCAGACTTTTCGGGGGAGGAGAGTGGATTTATTGTGGGAGTTTTTGACTCCTCCCCGCGTTCTACATCCCCGTGTGGTCCATCACCTGGAGGAAATGGGATTATATAGGATCATTAGCATTGGCCGGATACAGCTCGACTATGCTTTGATCACGGCGTTGATTGAGCGGTGGCGACCGGAGACGCACACTTTCCATCTGCCCATCGGCGAAGCCACCATCACACTCCAGGACGTCGAGATTTTATATGGCCTGTCCACCGATGGCTTGCCAGTTTTACTGCCTGGGAACATGAGATTTTTTAACCGGGCTGCATATATGGATATGCTGCACAGGCTCACGGGCTTCAGGTCCGAGGACCCAGATGTAGCAATTGGGAGTAGTCGTATGCAGTTGGTCCCCATTAGAGACCACTTGGTGCAGATCCACGATACTATCACCGACGACTCAGCGGAGGTGGATGTGGAGCAATATACGAGGCTGTTGTTGCTCCTTCTATTTGGGGGGTCTTGTTCCCGAACACTTCGGGAAACCTAGTGAGCCTTCGTTTTCTACATCATATTGCGGACTTCGATGATACAGTCAGCTACAGCTGGGGTGGTGTTGTCCTATTTTTTTTGTACAGGCAGATGTGCCGGGCATCCATGGGCACACAGAGAGACGTTTGTGGCTTTCTGCCACTTCTACAGGTGACAACTTATTCAAATAATTTGTCGTTTAGTTCTAATTCTACCTAGTTAGAGTTAATCTTTACGTCAACTTTCTGTTTTAGGTTTGGGTGTGGGAGAGATTTCTGCAACCTCGGCCACCTCTACCACAGCTACCGGATAATGTACATATTCCTGATCTCCCTCTAGCTTGTAGGTGGGTATTGCGTCGTAGACTTGCACGAGAGTATCATGGCCATCATAATCTCCCGTTCTGTAGGGATGTGTTGGATTTTCTGGAGGATGCACAAGTGAATATCTAACTAAACTTACCAATTAATTTTTAACTAGGTGTTGCGCAAACTAACGGTTTGTGTTATTATTTGATAGTTCATCTGGACGCCGTACATCGAAGAGCTGATAGGTACCCTGCCAGCGTATTGCACGCACGGTCGCCATATTTGGAGGGCTTCCGTCCCTCTCACGTGACTCGATATTGTTGAGCATCATGCCTCAGAGCGAGTATTTCGTCAGTTTGGATTTCCGCAGTCTATACCGACTCAGCCTGCATGGGACCCTTTACATTATGAGAGGGATGATAGGATGAGAGTGGACGACACATTTATTGAGTGGCTGACAGCGCAGTTGGGTATTTGGGACAGCCGAGGGGACTTGACCCCAGCTCCGCAACACTTTCCTATCGACGTTTATATGGCATGGTACCGCACTGTTTCCCGACTTTTTATCGGGAACCCAGTTCATCAGGTAGATGGTCGATACGTCTCATACGCCGGGAGACATGAGGCTCTGGTATGGTTTCTGTTATTATTAATTACTTTAATAGTAATTTCTAGTCAAATACGTAGTTTATATTAAAAACTTTTGTGCAGGCGATTGGATTGCATACCGTATATCGTATGGGGCAGCAGATGCAGAGTTATGTCCACGACCCTGTGATCATGCAGGACTATAGTCGTCGCCTAATGGATGTGGCTGCCTAGACACTGCAGCAAGGCCGATCGGATCAGCGTTTGGCACACCAGCCAGATTATGTTGACCCAGCCACATACCAGCGAGGTCGTGGTATGCCACGGGGTGGTGGCCGACGAGCTGCTGCTGCTCCACGACAACCTGCTGGTGTTGGACGACGCGGTCGTGGGCGGAGAAGAGGTCCCCAGCAAGGGGGCTTTGAGGCTCCTGCTGATGATGTTGCTGCTGATATGGGAGGTGGCATGCATGAGACCGACATGCCGTCTTACAACCTTGGCATTTATGACACTCCAGGGACGTCGCAGGTGACCCCATCGGGTCAATTCTTGATGATGGTCTCGGATTTTCAAGGAGTGGAGTTGGGTAGATATTTCCCTGGCCCGTCTACCACTGATGAGTCTCGACCGATCCGAGATTTTGATAGTGGGCACCGACTGAGTTATGGCAGCTCATCACATGCGCAGGTATGAGTTTACTAGTATTAATTTTATTACTGTTTTTACTATAACTTATTTATTTTGTTTTAACTTTATTAATTTACTTTTTTAGGCTTCATGCGATGCTGCGACAGATGACTACATTCAGGATCCAGACACGATTATGGTAAGACAATATATATTTTTGTGAATTGTTATGTAGTTTTCTATACTAAGTTTGATATTATTATGTAGCCTTCTACTGGACCTGACAGCACCACCGATACATGTCATCCTGTGCCGCATCCGGCCATAAGGAGACGACTTGATGATGATGATCCTGATAGCGTACCCGGGCGGCAGGGGATGCGCCTCAGGCCAACGGCTACTTTGAGACACACCGGATGCGGGACACATTGATTCGGTCTTCCATATTTTTGTTTTTTTGGTGTAAATAATATTTTTTTGTACATTAACAACAATATTTAGTCGAATATGACAGTTACTTTTTTTAGTTCAAATTTCGTTTTATAGTTTTTGGTATAGTAACACAACAACTTAAACTTAACTTCCACTTAAATTAAAATAAAATTAAGTACAACAAACAAGGAAAACATTAGTACAACACAAACATAAACATAACAGGCCAACATAATAAAAAGACATGACATATGAAAATGACACTAAACACATACACGTAAATGTTCAGATACTCAGTTGTCATTTATTCTTCGCTCCAACCACTTAAATCGTTCTTCCATTTGTTCTTTTTCTTCTTCTAACTCTTTCACTCTCGCATTCACCTCCGCAAGTTCCCGTTTATATTTTTTGTTGCGTTCCTTGTGTGCTTCACAATTCCATTCAGCTCTCCATTTTTTATCTTCCACCTCCTTTAGTTTCTCCCTCATATCTGTAATAATTCTATCTGCCTCCTTTTGTATTCTATGCTGGTATAACAACATATTATGAAATTCCTGTAATCTATCCCTGTAGCTTTCCTGATAACATGGTTCCTCAGCCCATTCATCAAATTCACAAGTAGGTTCATCGGGTTGCTTGTACAACTTGTTCATACAACACCAATAGCGGCGTCCAACGTTAGCACCTTCCCACCCACAATCCATCATGCATGGTTTTCCACAAGAGCAAATTGGTGGACGACCATGTTGAGCCATTTGTGAACTATTTGCTTATAATAAAAACCTTACTTACTTTTAATGAAATATTTCTTGGGGGAAATTTTTAGCACACAAAATAAATACAATGACCCCATTATTTATAGGCTAAACAATACACATATAACGCCATATCTAATGGCGCTATATTAGATAGCGCCATATCTAATGGCGCTATATTACATAGCGCCATATGTAATGGCGCCATCACACATATCTAATGGCGCCATATCATGATGTTTTCAGCTTTTTTCAGTTCGACAAGACAAGACACACATAGCGCCATATATATAATTTGTGTATTAAATATCGTGATAGCGACAAGACAACACACATAATAAATATACCGATAATTATATTAAATTATTATTTAAATAGGTAAAAAGGGAAAGTACAAATCATAATTAACAAACAAAAAAATATTATTTCATAAATACTTAAATCGTATACATAACAACTAATTATTACAACATGAACTCATGGGTAGTTAGGTACAATAGAAGAACACCCGCCCTGAGCTTGATTATTGTTGCCACCCAAAGGACATTTTCTACGGCCGTGGCCTGTTTGCTAGCTTATACCACATTTGTATGCATATACGATATCACTAACATCCATTTGGTTCCGTATACGCGTTCTCTTCTGCACCTGTCTTTTACGCAAATAGGACTTGTTACACACCATTTTAAATGGTTCTGGGGGCCAGTAATGCTCAGAACCCACTGGTTGCAGCTGACCACTATATGTGTTTACGTATTTGGAAACACTATATTGTTGATCAATATAGTTGGTCTCCGCATAACCAACACGTTGAAAACACTTGATGGCATGTGAACAAGGCATGTGGTATATTGACCATTTCCCACATGAGCATAACCTTGTGGATTCATTTACAGTATGTACATTATTACCCCGATTATTATGGATAGCGGTGCGAACTTCAAAAATACCTCGTTCGTTATCATATTGCAAAAAGGAATGCCAATGTGCTCGCCGTCTGTATTTCTCTAATCTCTTCATAGGCACTGGCATAAATTCAACACCCCTTTCCATCAATTCCGTTGCAGCTGCAGACCGTTGTACAAACCTCTCCGCCATCTGCTTAAACGACATACGCACCATGGCTGTGCCAGGCAATCCTCTTGCCGACTTTAATAACCCGTTGAAGGATTCTGACACGTTTGTAGTAAGAATTCCCCAGCGTCTGCCACCATCTGCATGCAACGTCCACTTTTCAGGATCATGTCGCATTAACCAATGATATGCTGCATCGTCTTCTTGCCTGATAGAATCCATATGCCTCCGGAATTTATGTTGTTGGTGGTCTGTTGCTGCCATCCACATCAAATCATGTAGATCTTTTTTGGGATGTGCCTTCTTGAAATTGGCCTTAAAGTGCCTCACACAGTAACGGTGGTATGCATAAGGTTCTTGCCAGGTAGGAAGGTTCTCCACAGAACTTAATATACCCCCGTTCCGATCAGATATTAGACAAATACCTGAACGATGTTTGACAACGTGCTCTTTCAAGTGGTTCAAAAACATTGTCCACGTCTCTGTGCTTTCATTTGCACAAATAGCAAAGGCTAGAGGAAATATCTATCCATTTGCATCCACAGCCACGGCTATCAATAGCTTGATATCGTACTTTCCATAGACATGAGTTCCGTCTATGGATATTATGGTCCGGCAATACGGAAAACCATCAATTGCTGGCTTAAACACCCAAAACACGTAATTGAATATATATTCTGGTTTACCCGGACTCCACTCAAGCTTCCATTCAATAACTTTTCCGGGGTTAAAGTGCTGCAGTGCAGCCATGTAGCTAGGCAGATCTGCAAATGACTTATCCCATTTACCATAGACTATTTCAAACGCTCTTTTGCGCCCAAGATATGCCTTTCTTTTAGTAATTGTGTGGCCATATTCCTGGTAGACTGCTGTAATGCACTCTTTGATTTTATACCTGATGGACGCTTCGATGTGCGGAATAAGTACAAGAGATATCAAGTCAATATCCAAGTTGAAGTGATTCCCGTTGAAAGTGTCCATTTTGCATGTGTGGGTGGGAATGTATTTACCCACTTTCCACATACCTGTTTTCTTCTTCGACGCACGCAACATCCAATTACATGGCCAAAACCACCTGCGGCAAATAGCCTTGTATACCGTCGGACTTGACTCCGATACTTGCATTTCACGACACTGTTTAACATTGTGCATTTTACAAGCCCTGCTTACGCGTGCTTTATCAGGAAAAAGCATCCCCTTTGCAAGCACCGTTGGTCTAGACTCATCCCACATTGCTGTCCGGATTTCATCAAAATCCCGTGTGAGAGCTTCCACATCCGGCACGGCTGGCAAGTTATCAATATAAGGAATCTCCCTTGAATGAAACGACACTTCAGACTCGTTCACTTTTCGTCTATGAGGGGCTCTCTTCAAATCCGGTTCTTCCTCCTCGTCCTCTTCATCACCATCCTCACGAGCAAATGGTGTCTCGTCTCCCGATTCATCGGCATTGTTATCGTAATCGCTGTTCTCTTCCTCACTCTGTTCATCTGCCAGATCCTGATGTAATACGTCGTTTTCGGGCAATTGAGTGAGTACGGGTAGTTCAACTTGCTCGTTTTCACTGCACATTTCAACAAAAATATAAGCTACTAAATTAATAAATGCTTTATATATGGTTGTACTTTTTCACTTACAAGTTGTAATGTGATGACATTCCATGATGGACGTTTTCAGTTAGGTGATGACTACCGGATGGGTCACTTGTAAAATTCATATCCGGCCGGTACCCCCTATTAAATAAATGAGCGTTAAAATTTATTCAATACGCAAAAATATACATATTAACACAAATGAAAATTGTAGTTTACCTCTCTTCTTGTGAATTATGGAAAACAGGGTATAAATTATTTTCTCGCTGCTCATTCGCCGACGGTGATAAATTTAAATCAAGAAAAATTCTTTCATCTGGAACATGTCCGGCAAAAACTGATCCAGAATAACCACCCGATGACTGGGGGTTATCTCTACTACGCACAACCTCATTTTTTGGAACGTCTTCGACCTTCACGTACATCTCCAACATTGTGATTACACGAAATTCCCGGCATTCGTCGGGAGTCCTCAAGAAATCACTCAAAGTGTCATCATCGTCGATGTTAAACTCTGAGTAAAAAGCAACCCCTTGCGGCGTAACGGAATACGGATATCTTCCGGTTACTTTGAGTATCACTGAACGTTTTCTCACACTCATTTTTTTGCATAACAACGATATCAATGTTTCGTACTCAATTGAAAGTGGCAATTTAACATTACACTTAGCAGGTAAACTGTTGCCCACAGACTTATTCTCCATCACAACCTCACCCCCCCAATATAATGATACTCTTATTCTACGTTCTTCAGACATAATGAAAAAATGCTGGAGAATTTAACAACAATAGAAAGCAAGAAGAGTTATATCTTCAAATCAGAATAATAAAATTCTGACAAAATACAGAATATAATTATTAATTTCCTAAAGATTGTTATCAATCTGTATTGCAGTAAATATATTAAGTACTAATCTTTCTGAAAACAGAAACAGAAAGTTAGTAGAAATTAAATTCCGAAAACAGTAAACTTCTTCAAAATAAATTCTGGAAAAATGTTGTAGGAACAAATCGAGCCCACTGAATACATAGTGTGTCCTTAAGGAAATTATTCCCCTCAAGTACCCGAGGTTTTGGAATATATCCTCCCAAGATAGAACGATTTAACTCACCAGTGTATCGGTACCTAAAACTCTGGTGATCGGCGAACCACTCAATGGTCGTAAAACACACTGGAATATTTTGTGCAGAAAAAGAAGAAGATTCAGAAAATTTCGTAAGTTAATATTCTGGGATTTGAAGGTCTATTTATAGCCAACTTGGTGATGTTTCTGAAAGGTTTGCAACCTTTCAGAACAGTCATGGCTGTTGGAACAGGTGTGACACTCTGAAGAGGTTTGCAACCTTTCAGAACAGTCATAGCTGTTGGAAATTTTTGCGGGAAATTTAAAACGAATTTAAATTAATCCAAAAAAGAAAAGCGGGCCGGACCGGACTGGGTCGCGGGTCATTGGTTATTTCGGATTGAATTTTCTTTAATCAATTTAATTAAATATTTGAAAAAAAATTTGTCCAAAAAGATTAATCAATCAATCGATCTTTGACAAATCCAAATCCAAAGCCGAAGCCGAAGCCGAGCCGAGCGAGCGACGACGACGACGACGCGAGACTTGCCTTCTTACTAGCTCTTTAAGAGCTAAAAGATGAACTTCTCTATATAAACACCAAGACTTTCTTTCTTTCTACCAATGAGGGATAAAGTGCATTAGTGAACTCATTCAACATTTCACTTCCCTCCATTTCTTTCCCACCATTTTCCATTCACCCTTCTTTTGTTATTAAACAAAATCCAACAATCCCCCACATGAATGGGGAATGGCTATAAACTTAAAGGAATGCACGGACGTGTGTGTGTTTTACAAGCAAGAATTGATTGCCTCTGGATAAGTAGGTTTCCCTTTGAACTTTCCGTAGTGAACTTATATCGGATATACTCGGTCAATCGGTAGATTTGATATCTTTGAACCGTCGAGCTTTGTTGTATACCTATACAACATAAGTCACACAATCAATTCATAACCATCTATGGTTCTCACGGTTGTGTTCATTTCAGCCATGAACACCGCCTGGTTTCATGAGTGCTTAGAGAATGGGCCTTTACTTTCATTCTCCTTGAAGCGGCTTACACTTCACACTCACATAGGTGATTTCTAAACGTGTAATCCTAAAGACACACTATCTGGTCATATCCTGCCAGACTTAGCAAATTATTAAAAGCTTTAAGCTTTATTGACTCATCAAAAAGCCTTAATGCTTTACCTCGTTTTTGAACATTGTCTTCATCACGAGAATGGGTTGAGTTAGTTGACAATGTTGAACCGTTATTCATAACTTTGTTTGAGCTCTTTGAACCTAGCTCTTGGGATCTCTAGTCTGCTAGGTAGAGTTACCGCCATGATGACTTGTCCTAGGCCTTTAACCCCATTCCCTTCGATGATCTTTCAACGGCCTCTCTAGATAGGCCTTTTGTAAGTGGATCCGACACATTATCTCTTGACTTTACGTAGTCAATTGTGATAACACCACTAGAGAGTAGTTGTCTAACGGTATTGTGTCTCCGTCGAATATGACGAGATTTTCCGTTATACATAACGCTCCCTGCCCTACCTATTGCTGCTTGACTGTCACAATGTATACAAATAGGTGCCAAAGGTTTGGGCCAAAATGGAATATCTTCCAAAAAATTCCGGAGCCATTCAGCTTCTTCACCGGCTTTATCTAAAGCTATGAATTTAGATTCCATTGTAGAACGGGCGATGCACGTTTGTTTGGATGATTTCCAAGACACTGCTCCACCCCCAATTGTGAAAACATATCCACTCGTGGATTTAACTTCAGATGATCCGGTGATCCAATTTGCATCACTATATCCCTCGATCATGGAAGGATATTTGTTATAATGCAAAGCATAATTTTGGGTATGTTTCAGATATCCCAAAACTCGTTTCATTGCCATCCAATGTATTTGATAGGGATTACTTGTAAACCGACTCAGTTTACTAATAGCACATGCTATATCTGGTTGCGTACAATTCATGATATACATCAAACTTCCCAATACTCTTGCATAGTCCAGTTGTAAGTCACTTTCACCTTCATTCTTTTGAAGTGCATAACTCACGTCAATTGGAGTCTTGGCAATTTTGAAATCTAAATACTTGAACTTGTCAAGTACCTTTTCAATGTAGTGAGACTATGATAATTCTAGACCTTGTGGAGTCTTGCGAATTCTGATTCCTAAGATGACATCAGCAACTCCTAAGTCTTTCATGTCGAATTTGCTAGACAACATGCGTTTTGTAGCATTTATATCTGTCATATTTTTGCTCATTATCAACATGTCATCAACATATAAACAAACAGTGACTTCATGACCTGGAGTATTTTTAATGTAAACACATTTGTCACACTCGTTGATTTTAAATCCATTTGCCAACATTGTTTGGTCAAATTTTGCATGCCATTGTTTGGGTGCTTGTTTAAGTCCATAAAGCAACTTAACAAGTTTGCAAACTTTCTTTTGTTTACCAGGAACCACAAAACCCTCAGGTTGTTCCATGTAAATCTCTTCCTCTAATTCTCCATTTAAGAAAGCTGTTTTAACATCCATTTGATGGATTTCAAGACCATACACGGCCGCTAGTGCCACTAACACCCTAATAGATGTTATCCTTGTTACTAGCGAGTAAGTGTTAAAGTAATCAAGGCCTTCCTTTTGTCTATAACCTTTGACAACAAGTCTTGCCTTATATTTGTCAATAGCGCCATCAGCTTTAATTTTTCGTTTAAAGATCCATTTCGAACCTAAAGGCTTATTTCCAGGAGGAAGATCAATCAATTCACATGTATGGTTATCCAAAATTGATTGAATCTCACTATTGACTACCTCTTTTCAAAATGCTGAATCAGAAGACGACATAGCTGCTTTAAAAGTTTGAGGCTCATTTTCAAGCAAGAATGTCACAAAATCTGGTTCAAAGGAAGTAGATGTTCTTTGACGTTTGCTACACCTTGGATCTTCTATACTTGGAGTATTTTCCTTTGGTTCTTCCCGAGGTTGTTTAGGTCTTTCACTTAACGACTCACTTTCAGTTTTATACGGATAGATGCTTTCAAAGAATTCAGCATTATCTTATTCCATTACCGTATTAACATAAATCTCGGGATTATCGGATTTATGAACCAAAAACCGACATGCTTTACTATTTGTAGCATATCCAATAAAAATGCAATCTACTGTTTTTGGTCCAATTTTAACCCTTTTAGGTAAAAGAACCTGTACCTTTGCTAGACACCCCCACACTTTGAAATATTTCAAGTTGAGTTTTCTTCCTTTCCATTTTTCATATGGAATAGATTGCGTTTTGCTGTGGGGTACTCTGTTAAGTATCCGGTTAGCTGTAAGGATAGCTTCCCCCCACAAACTCTGCGGTAATCCGGAACTTATTAATAAAGAATTCATCATTTCTTTTAAAGTCCGATTTTTCCTTTTCGCAATTCCATTGGATTGAGGTGTGTAAGGTGCAGTAGTTTGATAGATAATTCCATATTCCGAACATATTTCTGCAAACGGAGATTCATATTCTCCACCTCTATCACTTCTAATCATTTTGATATTTTTATTCAATTGATTTTCTACCTCATTCTTGTATTGCTTGAATGCTTCAATTGCTTCATCCTTACTATTAAGCAAATAAACATAACAATATCTAGTGCAATCGTCAATAAAAGTAATAAAATACTTTTTTCCACCTCGAGATGGTGTCGACTTCATATCGCAAATGTCAGTATGAATTAAGTCTAAAGGATTTGAATTCCTTTCAACAAACTTATATGGATGTTTTACCAACTTAGATTCAACACATATTTGACATTTCGATTTATTACACTCGAATTTAGGCAATACTTCTAAATTAATTAACTTCCGCAAGGTTTTATAATTGACATGTCCTAAACGAATATGCCATAAATCATTTGACTCCAATAAATAAGAAGAAGCTGAAATTTTATTCATACTGTCAACAACCATTACATTGAGTTTGAAAAGGCCCTCCCTCCGTGAGGTAGCCTTTCCCAACATATATTTCGTTCTTGCTTACAACAACTTTATCAGAAACAAATACACATTTGAATCCATTCTTTACAAGTAAAGAAGTAGAAACTAAATTCTTCCTAATAGTAGGAACATGAAGAATGTTATTGAGCGTTAACACCTTGCCGGAAGTCATCTTCAGGAATATATTCCCATAACCTTCAATCTTGGCTGTTGCATTATTTCCCATGGAAATTTCTTCTTCGGGACCAGCAGTAGAGTAAGTCGCAAATGCTTCTTTGACAGCACAAACATGTCGAGTGGCTCCAGAGTCAATCCACCACTCCTTCGGATTTCCAACAAGGTTGCATTCCGAAAGCATTGCACAAAGATCATCAATGATATCATTCTTCTCCACTATGTTGGCTTGTCCCTTCTTATTATCCTTTTCCGGGAGACGACAATCAGGGGTTTTGTGACTAACTTTTCCACAATTGTAGCAGTTACCCTTGAACTTCTTTTTGTTCTGCTCCTTAGTTTTTCCAGAAGGCCTCTTCCTCTTCTTACTTTTTGGAGCAGTCTCCTCAACGATATTATCTCCCATAATCGTTGAATTTCCACGAGACTTCTTCTCGGCTGTTTTGTTGTCTTCATCGATCTTTAGACGTATCACAAGATCTTCCAACTTCATTTCTTTGCGTTTGTGCTTCAGATAGTTCTTGAAATCCCTCCACGAAGGAGGCAATTTTTCAATCATAGCAGCTACTTGAAATGCTTAATTCACGACCATACCTTCAGCAATAAGGTCGTGAAAAATAAGTTGAAGCTCCTAAACTTGGGTTCCCACAGTTTTGCTATCTATCATTTTATAGTCTAGAAACTTGGCAACCACGAACTTCTTCAAGCATGCATCTTCTGTCTTGTACTTCTTCTCATGAAGAAGTACGTCCCATAATTCTTTCGAAGTATTTATTGCACTATACACATTGTACAAGTCATCCTCTAAAGCACTTAAGATGTAACCTTTGCAAAGAAAATCTGCCTGCTTCCATACCTCAACAATCATGAACTTTCCATTATCCGGCATGTCCGCAGCAGGAACTGGAGGCTCTTCACTAGTGAATTTCTGCATACCAAGAGTGGTAAGCCAGAAGAACACCCTTTGCTGCCATCCTTTGAAGTTGGTTCCAGAAACTTTCCCCGGTTTCTCGGCCGGAGGAACAGCAGTGCGGCTTGACGAGGCTATCGTCGTTGCACCAACAGTCGCGGAAGGAATTCCATTCTCATTTGCCATTTCTTACTGTCAACAACAAAAGAGATCAATTAATGGCAAAACCAAAACAGTAAATAATACTGTAATTAATAAACAATACGTAATAAAAACAACTGAAGTTTTTATATACTATTTTTCCGAAAAAACACTGATGTTTTTATATTCTTCAAATCGTTTTCTGAATTTTAATACTCTGATGAATTTTTATATCTTCAAATCAGAATAATAAAATTCTGACAAAATACAGAATATAATTATTAATTTCCTAAAGATTGTTATCAATCTGTATTGCAGTAAATATATTAAGTACTAATCTTTCTGAAAACAGAAACAGAAAGTTAGTAGAAATTAAATTCCGAAAACAGTAAACTTCTTCAAAATAAATTCTGGAAAAATGTTGTAGGAACAAATCGAGGCCACTGAATACATAGTGTGTCCTTAAGGAAATTATTCCCCCCAAGTACCCGAGGTTTTGGAATATATCCTCCCAGGATAGAACGATATAACTCACCAGTGTATCGGTACCTAAAACTCTGGTGATCGGCGAACCACTCAATGGTCGTAAAACACACTGGAATATTTTGTGCAGAAGAAGAAGAAGATTCAGAAAATTTCGTAAGTTAATACTCTGGGATTTGAAGGTCTATTTATAGCCAACTTGGTGATGTTTCTGAAGAGGTTTGCAACCTTTCAGAATAGTCATGGCCGTTGGAACATGTGCGACACTCTGAAGAGGTTTGCAACCTTTCAGAACAGTCATAGCTGTTGGAACATGTGTGACACTCTGAAGAGGTTTGCAACCTTTCAGAACAGTCATGACTGTTGGAAATTTTTGCGGAAAATTTAAAATGAATTTAAATTAATCCAAAAAATAAAAACAGGCCGGATCGGACTGGGTCGCGGGTCATTAGTTATTTCGGATTGAATTTTATTTAATTAATTTAATTAAATATTTGAAAAGAATTTTGTCCAAAAAGATTAATCAATCAATCGATCTTTGACAAATCCAAATCCGAATCCGAAGTCGAAGCCGAAGCCGAGCCGAGCGAGCGATGACGACGACGGCGCATGGTTTGCCTTCTTACCAGCTCTTTAAGAGCGAAATTTAAAACGAATTTAAATTAATCCAAAAAAGAAAAGTGGGCCGGATCGGACTGGGTCGCAGGTCATTGGTTATTTCGGATTGAATTTTTTTAAATTAATTTAATTAAATATATGAAAAGAATTTTGTCCAAAAAGTTTAATCAATCAATCTTCGAAAAATCCAAATCCAAATCCAAAGCCAAAGCCGAAGCCGAGCCGAGCGACAACGACGACGGCGACGTGAGGCTTGCCTTCTTACTAGCTCTTTAAGAGCTAAAAGATGAGCTTCTCTATATAAACAGTAAGACTTTCTTTCTTTCTACCAATGAGGGACACAGTGCATTAGTGAACTCATTCAAAATTTCACTTCCCTCCATTTCTTTCCCACCATTTTCCATTCACCCTTCTTTTGTTATTAAACAAAATCCAACAGTAATTACAAAATCGCTTCCAGAAACAGCTTCATATGTCTCATCATCATATGTAACACCCCCTCTTATGGAGGATACTGAGGTTTGGTTGAACTCTGACCCACCATCGGCATGGCTAACACAAGAGTGGCTCTGATACCATCTGTAACAGCCCAGTCCACTAGTAATATTGTCAACTCTGGGCCTAGGCCTCATAGGTTTAAAATGCGTCACTAAGGTCTAAGGCTTGTTAACTTATATACCCAGTATCCCTCCTATGTTTTACCGACGTAGGATTCTGTCTAAAGCCTCGGGTGTTACACTTAGAATCTAACAGAAGTTCCAAAGGAGTATCATGGAAACAGGAAAATCCACAATTACCAAATCAATTCTCTCTTGAAAATGAACAGACACGCCGGCACTTTCCAAATTCTGGTGATTAGGTGAATCGTGGATAAGCTCTGACACTTTGCTTACACGCATCTGTACAATTTATGTAATATACTAAGGGAAGGAAATCAAATCAAATCCCAAACTGAAATTTATTGATTTCAATCGTGAATTATTATTACAATCACTAGAAGAAAAATACAGTAAGCTAAGACAGTGCACGACTCTCAGCTTGTAGCTCCAATGTGAGAATGAATTAACCTGAAAATGAGATTAGGGAATTAGAAGAAGAAGAAGATTAATGGCGGAATTGAGAAATTAAAGAGAAGAGAGAAGAGAGATTGAGAAAGATAGAGAGAGAAAGTAGTTGGAAGAGTACCGGCCAAAAAACTGAATTGTGGGCTGGCCCAACTAACTATTTAGTTGGATTGGACTCAACCTCAGCCCTTGGATTAACCCAGATCCATTTTAATCTCCACCATCCATTTATTATTTCAGCTCTCTTTAGTAATCTCCGCCCCTTTCCTAATTCATTAACCCTATTTCCTTTTTTTGTTCTTTCTAAATTCCTTCGCTCTTTCTAATTTAATCTCTAATCTTTACAATACCTCCCCAATCAACACAGACCTTGTCCTCAAGGTCAAGATTGAGCAATAAAGTCAGGGAATTGCCCCTTGATAAAGCCCCAATCCTCCCACGTTGCTTCTTCTGGTCCCAAATTGGCCCATTGTATCGGTACTTTCGTCTTAGCTGTATTGTTGACTTTAACAATCCTGCGGTCCAAATAGCCACTAGTTGAACTAGAACACGACCATTGTCATCACAAATAGGAGGTTGTTGCAGAGGTGTGATAGAAGGTCCCACCCTTTTCTTCAATTGAGAAACATGAAAGACAGGGTGGATCTATGAGCTCGAAGGCATCTCCAAACGGTAAGCCACTGATCCAATCTTTTGTAGTACTTTGTAAGGACCATAGTATTTAGCACTTAGCTTCAGATTCTTTCTCACTGCTACTGATGACTGTCTGTAAGGCTGTAATTTCAAATAGACTAGATCCCCCACCTCTAAGGTTCTATCAGACTTGTTTCTATCTGCATAGAACTTCATTCTTGCTTGGGTAATTAAGTTTTCCTTGAGTACCCCCAACATTTGTTGTCTTTGAGTTAAGTACGAGTTCATAGATTGTGTAGTGTGGGGTAATGATCCCAGTGGAATCTGTGGAGGTGGTAACCTATATAATGCTTGAAAAGGGGTAAATTTGAGTGAGCTATGGTAGTTGGTATTGTACCACTATTCTGCCAAAGGTAGACACTTACACTATTTCTTAGGACACGCAAAAACCATAGACCTTATGTAAGTCTCCAAGCATCTATTGAGTCGTTCAGTTTGACTATCTGACTGAGGATGGTAAGCTATAGTCATATTAAGATTAGTTCCCAATGATCTGAATAGCTACTGCCAAAATTGACTGGTAAATATTGTATCCCTGTCAGTCACAATTGATTTAGGAAGCCCATGCAATCTATAGATGTCTTGTAGGAATAATTCAGCTACATCCTTAGCTGAAAAGGGAGGTTTCAAGGCTAGGAAATGACCATATTTGGTCAGTCTATCAATGAATACTAATACCACATCTTTATGTTCAGAAGAAGGTAATCCTACTATGAAATCTATAGAAATATCTTGCCAAGGCATTTCTGGAATTGGGAGAGGTTGTAGTAGTCCTGGTGAATGGACATTTTCATTCTTTATCCTCTGACATGTATCATATTCAGCCACCCATTTAGAGATCTCAGTCTTCATATTAGGCCAATAAAAGCTCATCCTTATCCTCTTGTAAGTTCCCAGCTATCCAGAGTGCCCTTCAAGAGGAGATTGATGAAGGGCTTCAAATATATTCAGTCTCATACCAGTTCCTCTTCATATCCATACCTTTTGGTCATACCTAATAATACCCTGCTGAAGAGTATAATCAGGTTTGCGTGAGGGGTATGCAATTAGCTCCAACAGTAGTTGTTGAGCTACAGGGTTATTATCATAGCTCTGAGATACCTCTTGTATCCAAGTAGGTTCAACAGTAGTAATGACACACAATATAGATTATTCCTCTTCTCTTCTTGATAGGGCATCAACAACTCTATTTTCAATACTCTTCTTGTACTGGACTTCATAATCTAGGCCTAGTAATTTGGTGAGGCCTTTCTGATGAAGGGTTGTAGTAATCTTGATGACATGGCTGTCTTGAGTTGTTGAAAAGCCATCTCTACTTCCTCTGACCATTGGAAAGAGTTCTTCTTGAGAATATTGGTCAGAGGTCTGCTGATTATTTCATATGACTTGACAAACCTTCTATAATATCCTGTAAGACCTAAGAAACCCCTTAGATGTTTGATAGTCTTTGGCCTAGGCCAATTAACCATAGCCGCAATTTTGGAAGGGTCAGTAGCCACACCCTCTCCTGAAGTAATGTGTCCCAAGTATTCCACTTTGTTCTGCCCAAATGAGCACTTAAATAGCTAACCATAAAGTTGCTCTTTTCTCAATATCTCCAGGACCTTTCTAAGGTGAATTATGTGAACATAGTTGTTTGGACTATAGACTAGAATATCATCAAAGAAAACTAGCACAAATTTTCTAAGAAATGGCTGAAAAATATGATTCATGAGACTTTGGAAGGTAGCAGGGGCATTAGTTAGGCCTAAAGGCATGACTCTAAACTCATAATGCCCCAAATGTGTTCTAAAAGCAGTTTTATATATGTCTTCCTCACCCATTCTAATTTGATGATAACCAGCCCTAAGATCAATTTTAGTATAGACATAAGAACCACTTAATTCATCCATTAAGTCATCTACCAATGGAATAGGAAACTTATCCTTCACTGTCAGCTTATAAAGTTCTCTATAGTCTATACAAAATCTCCAGCTACCATCTTTCTTTTTGACCAATAATACTGGGGAAGAGAAGGGGGAATGACTGGGTTGTATTATACCACTAGTCAGCATTTCATTAACTTGTGTTTCAATTTCATTCTTCTGAAAGTAGTTATACCAGTATGGCCTCAAGCTTACTGGATTGGCATTGCTTTTCAAGGGAATGTGGTAATCATGACCTCTTTTTGGTGGAAGAGATTTAGGCTCAGCAAATACATCCTTGAAGTCTGCCAGAACTTCAGAAATTTCTGCAGGTAATTCTTCTGATCTTGGTATTTCCTGGGCTGAAATTGTGAAGAGATGTGTCCAGATGGACTGCCCCTTCTTCAGTAGTTGTTTCACCCCCATTGTTGTCATGCTTTTCAATTCTCCTTGACTGTAGATGCGCTTAAGCTCCACTCTTTTACCTTTGTGTGTCACATGAACCTTATACTTAATGAAATCTAAGAGTACAGGGTTATGCCCTTTCATCCAATCACCTCCTAATATCATATAATTTCCCCCAATCTGACAAGTCTCACAGCATCCTCAAATTCCACTCCCCATATCCTCCACTTGAATCTAGGACAAGAATGTAAGCTAGTGATGTAATTCCCATTTGCCACAGTCACCCTCATAGGAACTGCCTCAAGGATTTGGCACCCTATCTTCCTAGCAGTCTCTAAATCTAAGAAGCTATGAGTACTCCCTGAATCTAGCAATATAGTGATCTTGTTCTTCTTTGCTTCCCCCTTAACTTGATGATATTTGGAACTTCAGTGCCTGACAATGCATTTAGGCTAATAGCTTCATCCATTATTTCTTCTGCTGGTATCTCTTCCAGTTCCCTAACTTCTCTGTCTACTTCTTCACTCTGCTCTTCTTCAGTTGGATTCACTGAAGCAGATATAACATTCAACTGTTTAAGTTTACACTGGTGTCCAACATGATACTTCTTACCACATTTATAACATAGACCTTGGGCCCTTCTCAACTCAAAGAGCTTGTTACTTAGGCCTCCCCATGAAGAATTAGTTCCCTTAATCACTACTCCATTACCCTGATTAGGCCATGTACTAGTACCCCTTCCCCACTGGGTTTTCTCCCTTCTAATCCGAGCTTGGATTCGCCTCTCTTGATGTCGAGACTTATCCACAGCTTGGCTTAGGGTATAAGGATTAAGAATCATAATTGTGTGTCTTATCTCTTCCTTGAGACCTTCTACAAAAAATTCAAGGAAAAAGTCTTCTGGGATGGTAGGGTTTCTTATCAAAACCCATGCTTTCAAGTCTTCAAACTTCTCCAAATATTCCTCTACTATCCCATTCTGTTCTATCTTTTTAAATTCTCCAATTAAATTGAATTTATTGTTACTAGCTCCTTCAAATCTTTTGCAAATTTCATCAGTAAACTCATGCAATTTAATTACGCCCTTACTAACATGATATGAGAAAAACCATGCCTCAGCTTTACCTGTTAAATGCAGGACAACAATTTCCAGCTTCTCGTCCGGGTCAGTGATTCTATTATAATGGAAGTATCTCTCCCCCTTCCTCAACCATGAACATGGGTCAACTCCATCAAAGAAGGGAAACTCAAACTTGCCGTGATGATTACTCCTTTGACCTCTAGCTTGCTCGAACTGCTCATTTCTGTGGATCCTACTTCTAGAAGCATCCAATTGAAGACCTGGTGCATTCCCCAGAATCCCGTCTTGGTTGGGGACCAATTTCTCCATTAGAAGATCCACCTTCTTAGCTAAATCCTCCATTTTAGCATCATTAGACTCCATGTAATTCTGGAATTGTATATCCAATTTCTTAATTGATTCTTCTGTACTTTTCACTCATGTTTCTGTAATCGTCATTGGGCCAGGATTGTGCTCTGATACCAAGTTGTAATATACTAAGAGAAGGAAATCAAATCAAACCCCAAATTGAACTTTATTGATTTCAATCGAGAATTCTTATTACAATCACTAGAAGAAAAATGCAGTAAGCTAAGACAATGCATGACTCTCAGTTTGTAGCTCCAATGTGAGAATGAATTAACCTGAAAATGAGATTAGGGAATTAGAAGATGAAGAAGAAGATTAATGGCGGAATTGAGAAATGAAAGAGATGAGAGAAGAGAGATTGAGAAAGATAGAGAGAGAAAGTAGCTGAAAGAGTACCGGCCAAAAAACTAAATTGTGGGCTGGCCCAACTAACTATTTAGTTGGATTGGACTCAACCTCAGCCCTTGGATTAACCCAGATCCCTTTTAATCTCCACCATCCATTTATTATTTCAACTCTCTTTAGTAATATCTGCCCCTTTCCTAATTCATTAACCCTATTTCCTTTTTCTGTTCTTTCTAAATTCCTCCTCTCTTTCTAATTTCATCTCTAATCTTTACAGTTTAACATTGAAATTCAAGTTTTACTAAGCATACATCTGAACGATCCATTTTACAAACGTAAGATAAAGTTGATTGCAATTATGCAGGTTTAGGGATTTTACGTCCAAAGTAACCAAAGTCATGATTTAAGTCTGTACTTTCCACCACAGCTAATTCTGTAGCATAGTCAAATTTTACTTTATTCATCATGAAAAAAGTATTTTATGACTTATAAGTACAATAATTTTCGAAAGATATGAAATTCAAATGACTCCTATTCGTACCAGTTTGGCCCGCTACCCGAACATGAAGAGCATGTCGTCAATGACATTACTCTTTCCACTACCATTAGGACCAACAACTACAGAAAAGCTCTGTCCAGTAGTATATTTTATATAAAGGGAATAAACTTAATTTCTTAGATACACAATCTTCTATCTATATAGAATAGGAAAAGCAAATCCATATTATTATGCTATTATGTCAAAATAATAATTGAACATGTGTCCACTTTTAGGACAAACCTCCAACTAACTTGAAGGTTAAAAAATTAATTTAAAATAGAAATAATTTTAAATAAAGAAATATTTACAAAGAAATAGGAAAAAATAAGAAAAAACACCTGATACAATTCAAAAAGAATAAACGAGTGTCCTCACCCACTTCTTTGTGAGAAACCTGTAGTTGAATTCTATATTATTTAAATAAATAAATTAAAAGATGAGAAAACCTCCCATGATTCCACATAATTGTAAAATTACAAAAAAATAACAAATTAACACATCAAAAATTACTGCATAACAGTTACAATTAAACATGTCATAATTAAAGGCACGTTTTGAAACTTTTTTTGTTGAAGTTATCAGAATCGGTTTATTAACTTATCAAAATCGGTTTATTAACAAAAGCTTTAGCCCATCGTTCTGTATCTGTCCCGTTCTATTCTGATCTTCAAATCAACCGTAACCCTTCTCTCCTATTCTATACATGCTTATCAATTAGTGAGCATATTCTGCAAAACTCAACGCAGATGAATTTTACGCATGGATAGAGATTGATCAAATACCGTTTTATTATATTTTTTGACATAATATATAAAAATATGATAGCACAAGAAATTACTTATATGAAATTGAAAATTATTTTTAACTCTTTTTGTTTACTATTTCTTGAACTATTTGCCGCATGAGCTTTGGACTTGTGTATGGGCATCTTTCAAACAGATGGTGAGTCATATGTGTTCCCATTTCCTCAATTCGCAAATGAAAGTTACAGAATTGAGTTTTCATGATTAGGGTTAGGGTTTAACTTTACGGGAATTTATCATTGGGTTCCGACAGTGACAGGAGAGAAGTGAATCCGCCATTGTAGCTGCAGTCCCAAATACGATTCCAGTAGAGTAGTTGCCATGGCAGAACAAGCATTCAAAAGGTAAGATTTGACATCAATAGAAATATTGATCTCTATTTTATTTATTCTGAAAATTTTATTTTCATCAATGTTTGGAGATTGTGGTTCCTAAACTTTGCTTCTTTTTCATCAGTTACAAAGACTGATGCAGAAAAAATTTGATGTTTTGCCTTCACTGTGTGACCTAACTGAATAACATTAAAAACTCTATTTTTTCATTTATAGGAATTGGTAGCCTTACTTCTTTCTCATTGGAGAAACTACAAATTTATAACTAGGCTTGCTACTGGTAGTAAGATCTCCCACTCTAATTAAAGTACTTTCACAGTTCAATTCTCTTGCTATTATTAACCAACTAGCTCTTCTTCACGCAACTTCTCATCTACAAAGGTCGTAGTACTCTATTAGGTATGTAAATATTCTATTGTTAATATGTCATGAAAAGATTTTGGTTTCTTTCTTTAGATGCTAAGTACTCGATGCATTTAAAGCTTAAGCGATTGCCACCATTTTTCACATTTATTGTCCATCCCTGTGTAAGTTCGTAAATTAGTCAATTATTTTAACAATTTTTTTATATCATGTTGCTCATGCATTTGACGTTCATGTCATCCAAAGATATAAGAGGCAAAAGGTAACTTTCTTTCACTGCATTTGCATTTATGCCTTTCTTTTAAACATTTGATTGAGTTTGAAAACTGATGCAGTGACTCTACATTGGTGCCATTATATATTATACATTTGTAGTATTATTGTACTCCTGGGGGGAAATGCCAGCATAATTTGCTACAAAGGGAAAGGCTTTTTACAGCCATTTTCTTGCGAAGGAAAATATTTTATTTTTTTGGGGGTGTAAAAGTAGGACATATTTTTTCAGTATAAAGAAGTTGTCAATCGCGTTAAATGTTAGATAGATAAATAGTCGGAATAAATATAAAAATATTCAATTGTTCGAATTGAAGATGTATGTATGAGAAATGGCATTGGCTTTCATATCTTCAAATGCAATTCATGGCCCTCTTTCTTCATCTTCTTATGGAAAACAACCCAAAGGTATCTACTAGCTTTTCTCTCAAAATATCAACTTTTGCTCTTAAATATGTAATTTTTTTGAAGATCAGAAAATTTTATCATCTAGGTTTCGTTTTCCCCCTACTTTTTTGGTTTTGTTTTGGTTTTCAAAGTTTCAATATTTGTACGTTAAAGTGTAAAATGATGATTGGGTGCTCAATTTTATGGAAGGATCTCATGTCTCTGTTGTGTAATCAAAGAGCTAACCAAATATTTTGCATACTTGACTTAATTCTAGTAGATGCTTGGATATTACACACATATGTAATTTCCCTCACCAATTAGTTTGAACTCCTTGATCTACTTTCAAATTTGCGTTGATTCCTTTCAATCCATATTGTATGCACCCATTTTGTACATGCCATCTTGAATATTTGAGCTCTCTGTAATTTATCCTTTGCTCCTTGAATGATCCATTTCTCCAGTTGTTTCCATTATGTTGTCTTAAAACTAGGAACCTCCATCCATTTTAGCACACCTTCCCAGACTTTGGTAGAATAAGGGTTCCATGAATAGATGGTTTCTCGTTTCATTGTGACTATTACATAGATTGCAGACATGATCAACATTTATAACACAAGAGATAATTCTATCAACAGTCAGAAGTTTTTCATGCATTTGTAGCCATACTGTTAATTGAGATTTTGGTAGAGCATCATTCAAGGAATCTCAGTGTCTTCCATCGAATCCTCTCATTATTCCCACTTAGTTGAAGATATATCTGTTTAATTAAACTGTCTGCATTGTTGTTTTGAATCAGTGCCAATGTATTTCTAGCCTCAAATATTTTCCTTACCATCCAACCAGCCTACAGAGGGGTAACCATTTGATCAAAATGCTGATTCTTGATGTAGTAAGCATGCAACCATCTGATCCATAACCTTTCTGCCTTATATTCATTGTCCCAACTAGCTTTAGTTATTGCAGCTTTGTTCCATAGTCTCATGTTTATCAAGCCTAGTCCACCCATTTACTTTGGAGTGCAAACCTTCTTCCAAGCTAATAGAGCCTTCTTAGTGTCACAACCCGAATTTTTTCACCTTCGGGGATCGTGATGGCGCCTACTCGTGAAAGCTAGGCAAGCCGACAGTTACAATCTTACCACCATTATTATCAATTTAACAAGAACAGATAATAACTAAAATAAAATAATTATGAAATACAAAAGTGATATAGCAAACCAACAGTTCTAATACCTAGCTACCCAAAGATCTGGTGTTACTATTTCATGAACATCTAAGATTTACTACAAATATAAGTCTGAAAAAAGTATAATTGTTCTCGAAATAGAAGAGACAGAAGAAACTAAAACGGGGAAAGGGGGCTTCAGGATCTGCGAACGCTAGCAGATCTACCTTGTTCTCCCTATAATGAAGGCAACAACCTCGAATCTACTCACAGGATCCGGTACCGAGATCTGCACAAAAGTGTAGAGTGCAGTATAGGTACAACCGACCCCATGTACTGGTAAGTGTCATGCCTAACCTCGGTGAAGTAGTGACGAGGCTAGAACACGACAACCATATAAACCCGTGCAGTTAAATCATATGCAAACAGAACCAAAATAATAGGAAATAACAGATAAAGACGGGAAGAGGAACATGCTGCGATGAATATCAAATTCTAACAGTAATTCAATAGAGAAGAATAATGAACACCATATTCGTATCATTAGGAATAAGGAAACAGTAACACGTGCACGACATCACCCTTCGTGCTTTTACTCTCGTTCTCACCATAAGAAATAATAGAAACGACACAACATCACCCTTCGTGGATTAACTCTCATAATCATGACACGACATCACCCTTCGTGCATTAGCTCTAAAATTATGGCACGACATCACCCTTCGTGTATTAACACTCACAATATTGGCACGTTATCGCCCTTCGTGCATTAACACTCACTCACAATATCATGCACGACATCACCCGTCGTGCTTTACACTCTTAATCACCCAAACAATAGAAATAGTACATCCCGGTAAGGGAATCAATAATAGAAACAAATACATCCCAGCAAGGGAATCAGCTATAACCAATCTCGTTCTAACAGTTACTTCCAAAATAAATTTCAACTTGAGCCAATACTCAACAATGGTCAATTACCAAGAAATTATCATAAGTTTTATTCAACAGTGATAATTATTAATTTAAGCATGGTCATTACATAATAAGAGTCACAACAATCATGGTATAAGACTCACGGGCATGCTTGACACCAACGTATAGGTACTCATCACCACACCTATACATCATACTCAACACTAACACTTAGCAAATAAGACCACAACACCTATTCCCTCAATCTAAGGTTATACCAAACACTTACCTCAATTCCACGGACAAAATCAAGCCTCAATTACCACTTTACCTCTCGGTTCCACTTCCAATCCACTTGTATCTAGTCATAAATTACTTAATGACATCAATAAATGCTAAAGAACTCAATTCCCATGCTTAATTATAGATTTCCCAATATTTTCCCCAAAAGGTCAAAACCCGGCCCCGGGCCCGCTTGGTCAAAACTCGAAGTTCGAACCAAAATCCGATTACCCATTCACCCCCGAGCCCGGATATACAATTGGTTTTGAAATCTGGCCTCAATTTGAGGTCTAATTCCCCAAATTTTGAAAATCTACCGCGGACCGCACAAAATGCACTGCGGTCCGCACTGAGGTGGGGTTCAGATTACTCACTCTCTGATTAAAGGCACTGCAGACCCCACAAAATGAATTGCGGTCCGCATTGAGGCACCCAGACCGCACAAAATTCATTGCGGCTACGGTCCTCAATTGTCAGCTTTCAGAATATTTACCACCGCGGTCCGCACAAAATAGCATTGCAGACCGCACAGAAGCACCGCGGACCGTACAAAATCCATCGCGGTCCACGGTGAGTACCCAACAACAATACCAACCTAGGGTTCAAGTTTTTTCACGTTTTAATCCAATTTTTCACATATTGTTGATTCTCTAGGTGTTGAATCAGTGTTTTAACTAATTAGTCCTAATTAAAATAGGATTAAATGAACCTATGCTACAAAATTGAAAGAAAAAGGGGAACCAAGAACACCCAATTTCTCATGAAAAACCCTAGATTTTGAAGTGAAATCATGTAAAAAGATGAAATAGATTGAAGAAAAAGAGTTAAGATCCATTTACCTATAATTTGGGGAAGAACTTGCTCAAGGAAAATCGCCCTTTGGAGTTTAGGTTTTGAAATTTTGAAGAATGAAGTAAAAATTCTGTCTAAAATCTCACTTAACAGGCTGTAGGTAACGCAATTGCGATCAGGGGTTCGCAATTGTGAACCCTTTGAATTTACTGCTATCTTCGCATTTGCGACACATATGTTGGATTTGCGACTTCTGGGACCTTCGCAATTCCGTCCAAAGTTTCGCATTTGCGAGGTTGGCCTTCCTAAGCCTTCTTCGCATTTGCGGCAATATTGTTACATTTCTTAGGCCGACAGACTTCGTATTTGCCAAATGTAAAGCTGAGTTTTCCCTAAGTTCTAATCACTCTGTGGCCTATCCAAAACTCACCCGAGCGCTTGGGGCTTCAAACCAAACATCCACGCAAGTCTAAAAACACCATACAGACTTGTATCAAATCATCAAAGTAACATCAACAACTATGTATTTATCCTCAAACTCATGATTTTCCTCAAGAACACTTCAAATTTACTATTTTCACAACCGGACGTCCGAATCACGCCAAATAAACTCTTATTCTTACCAAATTTTACATATAAGGCTTAATTATTATAACAGACCTGTACCAGGCTTTGGAACCAAAATACGGGTCTGATTCTATCAAGTTTCAATACTATTCAATTTCTAAAAACCTTTATATTTTGCAGCAAATAATTTTCTTTAAAAATTCTTTTCTCGGGCTAGGGACCTCAGAATTCAATTTCGGGCATACTCCCAAGTCCCATATTTTACTACGAACCCTACAGGACCGTCAAATCACGGGTTCGAGTTTGTTTACCAGAAATGTTGACCAAAGTAAACTTTAATCAATTTTAAAGGCCAAATTCAATATATTTCTTAAATCTCACATAAAAGCTTTCCAGAAATACGCCCGGACTTTGCACGTAAATCAAGGAGAAAAATGAGGTTTTCAAGGCCTCGAAACTTGAATTTAAATTCTAAAACACAAGATGACCCTTTGGGTCATCACACCTAGTGATTGTGTTTGTGCCATACTACAGGTAGCTTCGATATTAGGCCTCAATTGTACTTAAAACTTTAGAGGGAATAACAAACAACTAGGACCAATAAGCTTGGATACCAAAGATGACAGTTTGAATTAACTGAGATCTTCCTCCATATGAAAGCTTCTTTGCAGTCCAAGAAGTGATTCGAGATACCATCTTGTTAATCAATGGTTGCCACTGCATTAATGAGATCTTTTTAGTAGCTAGAGATATCTCCAAGTATTTGAAGGGAAGTTCTCCTTTTGAGAATCCTAAGAATTGTAGTATTTGATCCTGCACCCCTTGAGTAACCCCTCCAAAATAAATGGCAGCTTTTCTATTTTTTAGCTTGAAGACTTGATACATCTGAGAATTCCATGAAGCACCTATTCAGAGTGGCCACATATTCAATATTTCCCTAGAAAATAGCAATAGATAATCTACAAATGACAAATGAGTCACTGATAGCTTAGAGCACTTTGGGTGATACTTGAATTCCTTGCTGCCTTTCACTGCATTGAGCTTCCTACTAAGATATTCCATGTCTATTGCAAAGAGAAATGGAGAAATTGGATCCCCCTGTCTGAGTCCTTTAGCTGCATTAAAAGGAGTTGTAGGTTCTCCATTAACCAGAATAGAATAATTCACTGTCTTCACACACTCTAGGATCCATATGGTGAACTGCCTAGGGAATCCTAGCTCATCTAGTACTTGCTCTAGATACACCCATTCCACTGAATCATAAGCCTTTTGAAGGTTTATTTTTATCATGCACCCAGGAGACACATTTTTTCTTGTATAAGACGTCACCAGTTCCTGGGCAAGGAAAATGTTATCAGACTTCTTTCTTCCTGGAATAAATCCAGTATGAGCTTCACACACAACAGATGCAATAACTTTATAGATTCTTAACACAAGAACCTTAGAAACAATTTTGTACAACACTGTACAACAAGAAATTGGCCTATATTCTTTCACATTGGCAGGATGATCATTCTTAGGAATCAAAGTGACAGAAGTACAATTGATAGTTACTTCATCTTGCTACATTCAAAGAACTTTCTTACTGCTTTTGTGATCTCTAGACCAACTATACTACATACCGTTTTAAATAAGTAAGCATTATACCCATCCAACCCTGGGGATTTATCATTCCCAAATGCTCTCAATCCTTCAGCTATCACTTGATCAGTAACTGGTGCGCACAGAAGGATTTATTGCTCATGATTAAGCTTAGGTCCCTTACTCATTGTAAAATTGTTGACTGCCTTGAGAGAAAGGTTAGAGGCCCCCATTAGCCCTTTGTAAAATGACACAATTTCCTCTTTTAGATAATTAGGATCAGACAGTAGCTTATCACCTTTCAATGACTTGAGTTCCTTGATTTGCTTCCTATGACATCTTTCCTTCATAACTGCAGCAAAATACTTTGAATTTGAATCTCCTAGCTGTATCCATTGAGCTCTAGCTTTTTGCCTTAGTATACTCTCCTCAATCAGGCTCCATTTCTCTAAATTCATTAGAGCTTCTTTTTCTTTAATCACAAGACTGTCATCATACTTTGCTTTCATTGCTGCCTGAATTCCTTGAAGTTCATCTCTTGCCCTGTCAATCTTCTTTGTAGTTGCTTGAAATTCTTTTTAATTCAGTTGTCTGAAGACTGATCTCATTTCCTTCAACTTGTTCCAGATATTCTGCATATGGTTCTTATCCAATTGCTTCTTCCAGTTTATCTCCACTAGCTCCAGAAATTGTGCATGCTCACACCATATATTGAAAAATCTGAAAGGAGCTCTGATGTTTTGATTCACTTTGTGTAAGGTTAACAGCATTGGGGCATGGTCTGATATGTTAGGCAGATCATATTCTAAGATAATATGGCCCCATTTCATCATCCAGTCGTGATTACCAAAGGCTCTATCAATTTTGCTACTTACTCTTTCTACTCCTTGTTGCTTATTTGACCATGTGTAATAATCACCTTTCCATTGTAACTCACTTAGTAATGTGGAATTAATATAGTATGCAAAGTCCTTAACCTCGCTGAAGGTCACATGATGGCAACTTCTTCTATCTACAGTTATTAACATTGCATTAAAATCCTCATAGACTAACCATGGACAGTTAGTACTGCTCAATATATCTTGCAAACTGGTCCATAAGCTTCTCCTCTCTTCCACAGTATTAAATCCATAAACAATAGTCAGAACACATTGAAAGTTATTAGAGATATCTCTAACTTCATAATGTATTAACTGAGCTTCCACCTTCAGAACAACTGTAGTATATTCACCTTGATCCCACATCAGCCAAATTCTTCCATTTATAGCAGCAAAGTAATTATTGATAATACCCCAATTTGAAGCAATATTTCTAGCTATTTTTGAACATCTATGTTGCTTAACCCTGGTTTCCTGCAGGCCCAAGATTTTGATATTTTTTTATCCTTATATACTTCTTTAACTCTTTCTGTTTATACACTTTTTTACACCTCTAATATTCTATATGATCCAAGTCATTGAGAAATGATAAGACTCCCCATATCAGGAGGTTCTACTTGTCTTATTCTCTGCACCTCTCTTTGTTCTGTCCCAATAGTCTCATTCCTTGCTTTGCTCCACAAAACAACACTCAATTGTGGGAAGTTGATCAAATTCAGCTCCGAGCTAGGCACCCGCTCTTTACCTGTAGAAGCATTCCTTACCATTCCTTCTGGTGTTGTTATTCTGCTGTGTGATCCAGTATCCTGTTGTTGCAGCTTGTTCACATTCTCATTAACTCCAGGTTGAGTGACTTCTACATGAACCAGTTGTTGTGTATCTACCATTTGGCTCGTAGATGGTATATCTTTAGGCTTCCATTCTGAACCACCTTCTTCTGCTCACCTCTTCTTCTATTCTGCATTGGCCTTTCTATCACTTGTTGCTCAGGTATCTTAGAACATATGTACCCAATAGATAGACACTGAGGGTAGAATTGGGCTTCCATTCAAATACCATCTCTTGCTGAAATTTTCTCCATTTTCCTCCATAACTACAATTGTGTCAGGTAATGGCTTAGATACATTAACTTCAATCAACATTCTAGAATATGAGATCCTTGTTTGTTTAGTCATACATTCATCTGCAAATAAAAGTTTCCCTAATGCACTAGCTATTCTGCCCAAAGATCCACATCTCTAGCAACTCATAGGTAATTTGAGAAACTTCACTCACAATAGAATCTCTGTCATGAACTCTTGATTGAAATCAAATGCAGGGGTCCATGGCTTCAAAATAATTGGTCTATTTCTAATAGTGTAAGGCCCATAAAATAAAATTTCATTCATATCATTCACATCATGAAATCGAGCCACATAATACCCTTCCTCATGCAAATACAGATCTAGCATAGGTATAGAATTCCACATTTGAGAAATATACCTATGCATGAGTGAACATCCTGGTGTTTCCCCCATCACATAGACAATGAGGGTATTTTTCCACTTTTCCGCTTCCTTTTCCACTTCATTCTTCTCAAGTTGAACTATCGTTTCCCCATTAACAATTTGAGGCAGGAAATAGCTTAGGGTCATACCATTCTCTACAGCTCTGTTTCCAGCAAACAAGGAGTTCCACTTTGGTTTAACAACCTCATCCTTCACTTCATTAGCCTCCTTATTTGCCTCTTGATTTCAGTGATTCTCGTTGTTAGGCCTTCATCCTCATGAGCTTGAATAGGTACATTTTGGACTAGATCTTCAACTTGTTTCAACTGTTTTCCATCCTCCACCGGAGATCTGTATGGTAGTGGAGTTTTGTCTGCATCTACCATCTCCACTATAGGCCTTTTCTCTACAGGTGGAATCGATGAAGGTTTCGAATCTAGGTACTGTTCCATTGAAATTTTGCACAACTGACTCGTGAAGTAATGTCCGGTGGCATTACTTTGCCAATGTACATTATTAGTTGTGTATATTATTATTGTTTGATTTATTAAAAGACGAGATTCTTTCGTGGGTCAATATGCCTGGTAAATTGGACAATAATAATATACATTGGCGAAGTAATAGTTAGTTGATGGAATCCATGTCTCGATTTAGAGATTGATGATACACCTTTATGAAAGCTTATAAGTTTTTATATGTATACCCGGTCGGTGGATTTTGTATCCAGCACATGAAATAAGTTAACCGAAAAAATAAAGAAAATAATCAATAAATTAAATTGTCAGTAATTTAATTTAATTGATTAGTGTCTAAATCTTAACATGGGGAGTTAAATAAGATTTAATGGATAAATTTTAAAATTGAATAAGGAGTGCAATTACAAATTTTTAGTGGAATAATTCGTAATTAATTATGGTGGATATTAATTTCAAAAATTAGAATTTAATTCCATAATTTGAAGCCTTGTTAATTAAATTTTGTGGTCTCTACTGTGCCTAAATAATAGAAAATAAAGGAATCCTTTTTCTAGTGGAAATGAAAACCCAATAGAATTTGAAAAAGGGTTTTAACCCTTAAAGCTTGTGCTATAATTACATAAGATTTTTCACCTAGAGGGAAGAGCACATGATGGCCGAATTTCAGCCCATTTTCCTAGAAAATTTTGCCCACACAAAATTAATATTTTCGGATATTATTTCGGTAACACAGTAGAAGACTGTAGAACATTCGGGAATCGTGGTCATGCTGATGATGATGATTTCATTGAGTTACTGTGGAATTAGAGGCTCACGTGATAGAGGGGCTTTGTTCACGCTTCAAGAGCTAACCTGTGAAATCTCATTTATACTAGTTGTCTAGATTACATGTGATTTTGATACTAGATTGCTTCCGCTGCATATAATAATCCATCAATTGGTAGATACCACTCACATCTAATTAGATAACTAGTTTTTTCATGAAACACGAATGTCATGTTTATGTGCGTTTTTGAATTACATGTATATGTTATTTTCTGAAAAACCGCACTGCTGTTTTGTAAATTAACTGTGCAAAAATTTTAGAATTATTTTTGTAATCATGAAATATCTATTTTTATTGATATTTTATTGGGATGCTCTGAATTTATTTTGGGTAAATCATAGAAAAATGCAAAACTCGATTTTGATTGAATTGCCGCTAGTTTCGGAGGTCAACGAACTTGATGGACTCCGATTTTGCCGAAATTTGGTGGGTCCATCGTAAATGATGTGGCGAGAAAAACTCATTGCTTTAGAAATGAATCATGATGTTTTTATGCATTTTGAGATCGTTTGGACTGTGTTTTTGATATTTTTCTATTTTCTGAAAATTATTTCTTAATAATTTTAATTCGTTTTTCTCCATGATTAAATACTGATGATATAATGGGTTTACACGTTGACTATTAGTAAATAGATATGTTGTTGTATTAAATTCAATAATAGAGGTGCATGATTTTATTGACTAGGTCTTACAAGGTATACTTGATATTGTGTGATGATATATTTATTTTGTAAGAAAGTGAAATATTCTATTTTATATCCTGGATGACTAATGATTGGTGCATTTGGCATATTTGTGCATAAAAATTTCTCAAATTTTTGTTTATGTTTTTATGCCTTACGTGATGACTAGTCTTGGATTTTCGATGAAAAATTGTGTTCTCTGGTTGGAGGTTGTAATTAAGTGAATATTACGGTATTTTGTATGAGTTTTATATTATTGGCATGACTTTTAAGTTGTGGTCCATATTCTGCCATAAAATAATTTTATGAGCTATATATATACTCACTTGTAAATTGAGAATTTTATTAGTAATAAATAGTTACCACTAAAGTAGTTTGTTTATTTGAACTCATGGAAAATTCTTAATAAATTATACATGTGAAATTATGTCTATTCATGGATTGAGCATTATGATTAATAAGTAGGATCCACAAAATGGTCTATTTATTAGAGTCATTAAAATCTGCTTAATGTACCATGTGAAAATTATCCTTAATAAATCTACATTAGTGGTGAAGGTTTTTAAATAGAAAAGAGTTTTATCTTCGGGGTACTAGTGAGACCAACTCCATCCATGAGAAGAGATATTGGGATTTGTTGATACCCAATTTTTTTCTATATATTTTAAATATGCACAAATATCTTCAAAATACCCAATTTCCAAAAGGAAACGAGTCATTGTACCCCGTGAATGTCGAAACCCGGCAAAAAGGGGAGGGAAAAAAGGGGCGCGACAGCATGGCGACTCTGCTGGGGATATCTTTAGGCTCTTGCCATAACGAACTTGTCTTTTACAAATTAGTCCAAGCATGCTTATCCCGTACCCTTCTCCCTTATTTGAATTTAATTGTCTGTTTTTTCAAGCATTTATGATTTCTTTATTTCCCTGAAATTGACTTGTCTCTTTGTTTTCTTTTCCTGTAACTGTCTTTCAATAATTTAAATACTGTATTTATTTTTCCTACGTGAAAATACTTGCCTACATGTTATTAGTTGCTGCATAAATCATGCTCCGCATCATATTCCACTCGTGCGTCTCAAATCATATAGCAACGCTTTAATGAGTGGTTGCGGTCTTCCTATTTACTACTCTGAAATTCGGAAAGACTTATTTGCGGTAAAAACCAGTCGACCGGCGGTGCAGTAGATGGTTCCGTGCCTTCCCCCTCAAGTTGTCCGCTTAAGGGTACCGGTCTAAAACTCCATAGAAACCTTACTCTGTTTAAATTGTGCATGTATCATGGTCAAACCTAGTTGGATCAGTTATGTTGTCCACATAATGATCCTTTATCCGAAGTCCATCGGGTTTTCTATAATCCCAATGGACGCAGCCCACGTTCTGTGCATTAATTTGGAGAACTAAATGCCTATATGTTGATCATAAATGTATAAATATAGTCGAGTCCGGTGGGGGTAAGGTTTAACCTTTTGTTTTGTAAAAAATGAGGTACGAGGTCCCCAGATTCGTTATGGTTAGAAACATCCCTCCTTTGATGCTAGATTGGTGGGATGAACTTTCCTCAAGTTACAAGAAGCATGTGAAAAAGTTCTTGGGTAACTTGCCCTCCCTGCTAGACATTGAACCAAACAACAAATTGATCGAGGTTGTTACCTTATTCTGGGATAGTGAAAGAGTTGTGTTCCGCTTCGGTGAAATAGAGATGACACCGCTCCTAGAGGAAATAGGAGGACTTGCAGGGTTGGCTTGGGATAGTCCTGGGCTTTGGGTGCCCGAAAACCGTACGGGCAGAGGATTTTTGAAGATGATGGGGCTGAAAAAGAATGTCCACCTAGTGTGCTTAAAAGTCTCCTACATACCTTTCGAATATTTGTATGAAAGGTATGGCCATAGCAAGTCTTTCCGCACTTACCATGATGAGATCGCCCTCACTTCACTAGGTCACATCCACTGTAGAGTGTTCGTGTTCGTTGTGTACTTTCTAGGGCTGATAGTGTTCCCAATGAAAAAGGAAGAATCCACACTAGGTTGGCCATGGTCGCCAAAACTCTAATGGAAGGGATTAATGGGAAAACATATACCATAGTCCCCATGATCATAGCTAATATCTACAGGGCCCTGAAGCGCTTTCAGAGAGGGGTCAGCATTTCAAGGGTTGCAATTTATTGTTGCAGTTATGGTTGTTGGAGCATCTCCAAAAGGGTCACTATCGTCAAGAATTTCCGCGAAGGGCTTGGAACGATCACATTGCCTTCCATCACCCTAAGCAGATGACCTACATTCTGGACAGATTTGCTTAGCCGGAAAGTGCCAACGAATGGGTATAGTTCTTCGACAATATGACCGAGGGACAAGTGCAGTGGATGGTTGAATGGTTCCTAACAGGCGAGTTTATTATCAGGTCCAGGGATGCTCCGCACTTAGTGTTGATCGGGTTGAGAAGGATATATACATATGTCCCTATCCGAGTTATGAGGCAAACATGCAGAGAACAGGTTGTACCAAGGGTCGTCAAGATGAGTCATTTCAGGGAGAATTTCCAAGACGATGACATACCTTACAAGTGCCAAGCTCAGCACATATGGCACTGTAAAATCATTGTGGAGAAAAGAACTATTAAGCCAGACATATATCATGCAGGATACGAGCCTTTCTACCCGGCATGGTTGGAGGATAATCTTAAAGGGACGGTGAGACCAGGGACTGGTTGAGGGAACAGAATCATAGACGAGGAAGCTGAAGCCCAAGTCAAATACAACTGGCTGCGCAAGAGGGTCCACGACTCTGAGAATGAGCATCGGGAAATACATGAGAGGAACGTGAGGTTGATTGAGGAATGGAAAGAGATGACAATCACTTCCAACAGGAAACTGGAATATTTGGAGCAAGGAATAGTGGAACTGGAGGGCAAAGTCATAAAGAGGATCGAAAACTGCTAGAATGTTGAGGGAGGACATTTGGCCCGAGCCTACTTGCTATTGGGATTGCGCAAGCTGGGAGATCTGTTTGATGTAGTCCAAAATATCAAATCTGGGGAAGGTCCTTCTAGGACCAAATAGATTAGACTTACTTGCTTTTCTTAAAATATAATAAGGCCAGGTGCCAGTAGTGACTTGTTTTATTATTACGTTAATGTCATTTTTGGATTCGTCTACTTTTATATTATATGATGAAGCATTTATTGGCATTTGAAGTTCTTCAAATTTATTTGTTGCTAGGCCTACCTTGGGCACAACGAGGCTCCCAAAATTAGGATACGAGTTCATATTTCGCAATATCTGTTTAAATACTGCAAACATTTTAGAATCCTCACTAACTTGTTACCTTTTGTTTTTGTTTATTTTTATTATTATTCTCATCCCCTTAGGTTGGTTCATCCATACTGGCCTCATCAGCATATCATACCAGATCTAGAGGCCCTCCACCTCCTCCTCCTCCAAGCAACACAAAAAGCAGAGGGAAAGCAAAGATGGACGACTTAAGTGGAATACGAAAGGAAAACAGTGAGAACATAGAAACTTCCAATGGCCGCATTACTCCGGTCCCGAATGACCTGGTTTTGAGACTGGAACAAAAAATACTAGAACTGCAAGGAGAACTTGAGCAGGTCCACAATTTGGCAAACTTGTCACTCACCTTCAATGTCCCTGACACCAACAGAACATAAAGAACCCAACACCTCCTCAGAACACACAAAACCAATAGCCATAAAATCCTACCACACTAAATCAATACGCAACTCCACCTAAAAATATCAATCCATTATCAATACCAATAACAACTCCACCATAACATCATCATCAACCGATTTAGTACCCACCAACTTCCACTTACCACACTCCCTAAAATACACCATCACTCATTCCCGATCCACAAAATTCTACCAATGACCATCACTATACCCAAGTTCATGGCACTCATCAGAGCAACCCCATATACATGGAAACTATACCACATTCTACCCAACCCATCTCCTGTATACCAGAACCCTCCGAAAAGGACCTGCTCATTAAGAATATGGCCGAAGAACTCAAGAAGTTAACAAGCCGAGTTCAAGGTGTTGAAGCCGATAGAGGAATAGAAGGTTTGAACTATGAAGATCTGTGCATACAACCCGATGTGGAATTGCCAGAGGGGTACAAACCTCCCAAGTTCTGAATATTCAATGGTACAAGTGATCCCAGGGTTCATCTAAGGACCTACTATGACAAACCTTTCAGGGTTGGAAAGGATGAAAAGATTCGAATGAAGCTCTTTATGAGGAGCCTTACTGGGGACACTTTGTATTGGTATATCAGCCAGAATCTCAAGAAATGGTCAAATTGGGTAAGCATGGCGTCGGATTCTACGGACCGATTCCGGTTCAACATGAAGAATGCACCGAATGTCTTCTACATTCAGAACCTCAAGAAGAAACCTATTGGGACTTTCCGCGAATATGCTACTCGTTGGAGGTTGGATGCTGCCAAGGTCAGGCCCGCTTTGGACGAAGAATAGATGAATAAATTCTTCGCCAGAGCATAGGATCTGCAATATTATGAGAGGTTGATGGTTATCAAAAATCACAAATTCTCAAATATCATCAAGCTCGGGGAAAGGATCAAGGAAGGAATCAAGAGCGGGATGGTAACAAATTTCGAGGTGCTGCAAGCCACGAACAAGGCACTCCAATCAGATGGCATATCGAAGAAAAGAGATGTCGGGGCAGTAATGATGGCCCAGGGCCCAAAAACTCCACTCACATACCAGACACCTCCACCCATCTATCAAACACCTCTACCCACATACCAAGCATCACCACCTACATATCATCCTTTATCTCCTAGATATACCTAACCAGTCACTGTCCATCACACCTATTATTCCCAACCGTCCCACTTCCAATCACCACCAACTTGCCAAAATTATCCAAGATCGAGACCCAATTTCGATCATATGCCACCCAGATAATACACCGTCATTGCTGAGCCCATCGACCAATTATATGAAAGGTTAAAGGCCACATGTTATGTCACTCTTATTCCCGTTGTGGCACTAGAAAATCCATCCCAATAGGTCAATCCGAACAAAACCTGTGCATACCACTCCGGTATGAAAGAGCAAACCACTGCTGAGTGCCGAACATTGAAGGATAAGATCCTGACACTCATTGACAACAAGGTCATACAAGCGAAAGAATCCGCACCTAATGTCCGCAAAAATCCCCTTCATGATCATAGAGGTCACGGTGTACATATTATAGAACCAAATGAGGAATGAGACCCTGAGGGGTCAATCAGGCTTATCCGAGAAGGCGATGACTTTAAGGTTGTAGTTACACTTACTCATGTCGTGGTTCAGACTCAGGCACCTATTGATATGAGGTAACTGCATCAGTTCCATTAGAGGTGGAATTAGCTCCTCCCGCAGCCACCTCCGCTCCATTTGAAGTAGAAGTGATCACACCTTTTACTGTGACGGTGTCAACCACAACCACAAGATAGAGGAATCTGACACCGCACAAGGAATGACTAGAACTGGAAGAGTCTACACACCTGAACACATAGGAGGTTCAAGTAAGGATGCCACTGTTAGGCAATCTGTCATTGAGGCCGGTCCAGATGACAAATGGAGGAAAGTACATGCAAAAGATTATTCTGTTGTTGACCATCTGAACAAAGTCCCTGCTTAGGTATCTATCTTGTCACTATTACAGAATTCAGAGGCACACCAGAATGCCTTGATGAAAGTATTGAGCGAGGCTTATGTACCCGATAATATCACTGGTGGAGAAATGGCCAACATGGTTGGTCAAGTGCTGGAGAGCCATAAGATTATCTTCAACGAAGATGAGTTGCCACCTGAAGGTCTGAATCACAATCGAGCATTGCATATTACAGTACAATTTGAAGACAAGTTCATTGCTAGGGTCCTGGTTGATGGAAGTTCGAGTCTAAATATTTGTCTGTTGGATACCATGAAAAGGTTGGATAAAGGTTTCCATGAAATATGGACAAGAAGCATGAATGTGAAGGCTTTCGATGGGTCCCAAAGGGCCACGATCAGGGAAGTCCGCCTTTGCTTGCAAATGGGCCAACTTGGTTCGACGTTGAATTCTAAGTGCTTGACATACCAACTACATATAATCTTTTGTTGGGCCGCCCATGGATCCATGCTGCTGGAGCCATGCCCTCCACACTACATCAAGCCATAAAATTCGAATGGAACAATTAGGAGGTAATCATCTATGGAGATGGGAGTAACCCCATCTACACTAGTCAAACCATACCGGCCATTAGACATAGAAGAAGGCTAGGAGGAGAAACCTATCACCACATTGAATGGGTCAATGCTATCGAGAAGGATAAGTGGTGGAGCAACAAAATAGAAAGCATACTAGCATGGTCCAGATATGAACCCGGCAAAGGCTTGGGAAAGAACCTCCAAGGTATCACCAAGCCGATGCAGCTAAAAAACTATGGTACCACCTTTGGGCTCAGATACCAGTATACATGGCAAGATTATAGGGAGTGGTCACCTCCATGGCATGAATCGTACTACCCTCTTGAGAAACCGGTACCACGTTTGGAACAAACTTTCCATCAGGCTGACATAATATGGGGAACTGATGAAGAAGAAGAAGCACTAGCTGGGCTGAAGGATCTATTCTTGGAAGAAAAGGACATGGATTGTTGTGCCATAATTGAGAAAGAGGAGGAAGAAGGCCTCACCATTCATACTGTGGCAAAGGGATCTATTCTCAGAAACTGGACTGACACACCATCTTGAGCCCGCGGAGTCCCTGGGTAGCTTGGCAGAATTTATAGTTGTTCTACACATTTAAATTTTTTCAGTAATTTTGTTTTAAGATTTCTTTGTTTCAAAATAAATGCTCGACCCACTGAGTCAAGCTTTGTTTGAACAATTTTCTCAGTTTTAATCAAATGCATTTGTCCTTTATCATTATTCATTATTATTTTTATACTTTTCCTGATAAACCAATGATTGTGACATGTAATGAGGCAATGCAACATGAGAATAGTGACTCAGAGGAAGAAGATGATATACCCGAGGAAATTGTCAGATAAGTTGAGAATTTTGAGAACAAGCCTAAATCCAACTTGGACGAAACAGAAGCAGTAAATTTGGGAGACGCTGAGACCGTCAAAGAAACCCACATCAGCATTCATTTGTCGCCAATAGAAAAAGGAGAGTACATCCGTTTTCTAAAGGAATATGAGGATATCTTCGCATGGTCGTATGAAGATATGACCGGGTTGAGCACATCTATAGTAGCTCACAAGTTGCCTACCAATTCCATGTGCCCGCTAGTCAAGCAGAAACTCAGAAAATTCAAACCATACATGAGTCTGAAAATCAAGGAGGAAGTTACCAAGCAGGTCAAAGCCAAGGTTCTCAGGGTGGTTGAGTACCCAACATGGTTAGCTAACATTGTGCTAGTTCCGAAGAAAGACGGAAAGGTCTGAGTATGTACTGATTATCGGGATTTAAATAGAGCAAGTCCAAAAGATGACTTCCCACTGCCAAATATACATATCGTGATCGATAACTGCGCCAAGCATGAACTTCAATCCTTTGTAGATTACTTCGCAGGTTATTACCAGATCTAGATGGATGAAGAAGATGCCAAAAAGATAGCTTTTATTACACCTTGGGGTGTATACTGTTACAAGATGATACCATTCGGTCTAAAGAATGTTGGGGCTACTTACATGAGGGCCATAACAACCATCTTCCATGATATGATACACAAGTAAATAGAGGTATATGTGGAGGACGTCATTATCAAATCTAAGAGAGTCGCATATCACATAGCAAACTTGAGGAAATTTTCAACAGGCCCAGGAGGTACAATATAAATTTGAACCCCGTAAAGTGTGCATTCGGGGTTCCTATAGGAAAGTTATTGGGATTCATTGTCAGTCGCTGAGGGATCGAGCCAGATCCGACTAAAGTCAAAGCTATTCAGGAGTTACTACCACCTAAAAGCAAAAAAGAGGTGATGAGCTTCCTGGGATGGCTCTACTACATCAGTCGATTCATAGCACAATCCACAGTAATATGTCAACCCATCTTCAAGATGCTGAGGAAAGATGCCGAGACAAGTTGTACAAGATCAAGGAATACTTGTCCACGCCGCCAGTTCTCGTCTCGCCAGAACCAGAATGACCTTTGCTACTTTATCTATCCGTGTTAGATGGAGCCTTCGGATGGGTTCTGGGACAACATGATGAGACAAAAAGAAAGGAGCAAGCCATATATTATCTGAGTAAGAAATTCACACCTTATGAAGCACGGTATTCTCTACTTGAACGCATTTGCTGTGCTTTGACCTGGACAGCCTAGAAATTGAGGCATTATTTCTATACCTACACCACATACCTCATATCCAGGATGGATCCCCTAAAGTACATATTTCAAAAGCCCATGCCTACTGGAAAGTTGGCTAAATGGCAGATACTACTGAGTGAGTTCGACGTCGTCTATGTAACTCAAAAGGCAGTCAAGGGACAAGCATTGGCAGATCACCTCGCTGAAAATCTGGTAGGAGGAGAATACGAACTCTTGAAAACGTATTTTCCTAATGAAGAAGTATCATTCAAAGGAGTAGGAATTGGAGCAGTTTTGGTGTCACAAACGGGTCAACATTATCACCTATCTGTTAAACTCAGATTTCCCTGCACCAACAACATGGCGGAATATGAAGCTTGCATACTAGGGCTCAACATGGCAGTCGACATGAACATTCAGGAGTTGCTGGTGATCGGTGACTCGAATTTGCTTGTGCACTAAGTACAAGGAGAGTGGGCCACTGAGAATTCTAAGATACTGCCATATCTGCACCATGTACAGGAATTGAAAAAGAGGTTCACAAAGATAGAATTCCAACATATTGTGCTCATGTCAAGGAGGAAGTAGATGGAAAGCCTTGGTTCCATGACATCAAGGAGTACTTATCAAAAGGAGAATACTCAGAGCATGCAAATCACATTAAAAAACGCACGCTCCAGAGATTGTCAAATCACTTCTTCCATAGTGGAGGGAACTTGTACAGAAGAACTCCGGATTTGGGTTTGCTAAGGTGTGTCGACGCAAAGGAAGCTTCTAAGCTACTTGAGGATGTGCATGCTGGGACATGTGGTCCGCACATGAATGGTTTTGTTCTGGCCAAGAAGTTACTCAGGGCAGGTTACTTTTGGATGACCATAGAGACTGATTGTATTTAGTATGTCCGCAAATGCTTTCAATGTCAAGTGCATGCCGACATGATAAAAGTGCCGCCAAACGAGATCACCTTGGTCATTCGCCGCCTGGGGAATGGATGTTATTGATCCAATTGAGCCCACTGCTTCAAACGAACACCGGTTTATTCCGGTAGCCATTGATTACTTCACAAAATGGGTAGAAGCTGCATCTTACAAAGCTGTAACCAAGAAAGTCGTTGCAGATTTTGTCATGGATCGTATTGTCTACCGATTCGGAGTTCCTGAGTCCATTATTACTGTCAATGCCGTCAACCTCAATAGTGATATGATGAAAGCTATATGTGAAACTTTCAAAATCAAACACAAGAATTCCACCGCCTACAGACCTCAGATAAATGGAGTCGTAGAAGCCTCCAACAAAAACATTAAGAAGATACTAAGGAAAATGGTAGAGAATCACAAGTAGTGGCATGAGAAGTTACCCTTTGCTCTGTTAGGGTACCGCACCATAGTTCGCAAGTCAACCAGAGCAACCCCTTACATGCCATTTTATGGTACCGAGGATGTCATCTCAACCGAGGTAGAGATTTATTCTTTAAGAGTCATACATGAAGCTGAGCTCAGCGATGCAGAATGGATAAGGAGCCGCTATGAACAATTGGCCCTTATCGATGGAAAGAGGATGAACGCAATATGTAACAGCCAAATTTACAAGAACAGAATGTCCAGAGCTTTCAACAAAAGGGTCAAACCAAGACAGTTCGCACCAGGGCAGCTGGTATTGAAGAAAATCTTCCCTCACCAAGATGAAGCCAAAGGGAAATTCTCTCCCAACTGGCAAGGTCCGTACATGGCTCACAAGGTCCTGACAGGAGGAGCACTCATACTTGCAGAAATGGATGGAGAAATCTGGCCAAAACCAATAAATTCAGACGCAGTCAAGAGATACTATGCTTAGATTATTTCACATTTCTTTTCTGATGTAATTGAACTATGCTTGACCTGATTCCTATTTAATAGGGGATACGTAGGCAGCCTTATAGGTTCGGTCATATCATAATAAAATTTTCATTTCTCTCAAAATCAGAAACCGGGGCAGAATTTTGAGGAGGTCCTCAAAGCAAGTCCAGCCAGTGCCATCACATGCCAGAAAGTTAGTAATCAGTCAAGAATTGGGGCAGAATTTTGAGAAGGATTCTCAAAATTCCAAAGCAGATTCAGCAGGGTCCGCCATCCGCAAACAGTTAAAATCAACTACCAAACTGGGGCAGAATTGTGAGGAGGACCCTCAAAATTCCAACATATGAGAGTTTCAATGCCTTTGAAATGTGTCATAGTCGCTAGTTAATCAAAAATTACTTGATATATCAATACGCTTCCAAAAAACGATTCTATTTTATCAATGTATATTTTTCGAAAATTCTATTTTTCATAACCGTCAGGTGCTACCTAGGGGAACTCGAAGGGGGCTTCCAGAGCGGAGCAGAGCAAGGCCGGTAGACAAAGTAAGAACCAACCTCCCTTTATAAAACTTATGATTTTTCTTTGAACGTAGGAACATTTGACGTAACAGTAGCATTCCCAAAGCATATATACACAAAGCAAATTCCCCATCTATCTGGCCATCAGACATTGAACATAACATACTCTACCCCTATCTGCTATTCTCTCTTTGCATGAGTCTAATCTCTGACTCCCCATTTGCATGGGACTAAGCCCTATCCTGAATCTTGCATGAGGTTAAGCTTTACCTCTATATTTGCATAAGACTAAGCACTGCCTTCTTTCTGCATGAGACTAAGCTCTGTCTTAAATCTTGCATGATCTAATCTCCGACTCCCTATTTGCATAGGACTAACCCCTGTCCCGAATCTTGCATGAGGTTAAGCTCTACCTCCATATTTGCATAAGGCTAAGCACTGCCTTCTTCCTGCATGAGTCTAATCTCTGACTCCACATTTGCATGGGACTAAGCCCTATCCCGAATCTTGCATGAGGTTAAGCTCTACCTCCATATTTGTATAAGGCTAAGCACTGCTTTCTTCCCGCATGAGTCTAATATCTGACTCCACATTTGCATGAGACTAAGCTTTGTCTCCAATCTTGCATGAGTCTAATCTCGGACTCCATATTTGCATGAGGCTAAGCACTACCTTCTCTTTGCATGAGGTTAAGCTCTACCTCCATATTTCCATAAGGCAAAGCATTGCCTTCCATTTGCATGGGACTAAGCCCTGTCCTGAATCGTGCATGAGGTTAAGCTCTACCTCCATACTTGCGTAAGGCTAAGCACTGCCTTCCTTTTGCATGAGTCTAATCACTGACTCTCTAGTTGCATGATTCTAATCCTTGACTCCATACTTGCATGATTCTAAGACCTCACTCCATATTTGCATAAGGCTAATCCTTGCCTCCATATTTTCATGAGTCTAGTCCTTGCCTCCCCACTTGCATAAGGCTAATCTTTACCTTCCCACTTTCATGGGACTAAGCACTATCCCTTCTTTGCACAAATATCGCTCTATTTATACTACTATCTACTTGCTTTTCAATCGGGCTAAGCTCTGCCCTCCACTTCGCAAGACTAAGCCTCGTCTTGTTACATCATATTATCGCATATCATGGGCTGAAACATCGCCAATCTATCCAAAGGCGTCATAGTCTAAAGACACCATCCTCATAGCCGGAAGACACCATGCCATGGCCTGGGGATCTCTCAAATTTGCATATCATTATTCAAAGGCGTCATGGTTTGGAGGCACCATTTGCATGGCCCAAGAACACCATTTCATGGACTGTGAATCCTTCATTAAACAATTCACGGCCCAGGACATCATGGTCCAAGGACGCCATCTTTAACCATCCGAAGACAACCTTCATGGTCCAAAGGGAATTTGCATCATGTTTAAATTTTCGCAAATATGTTTGCAACATGTTTTATCTGCAGGTAACTGGTAAGCAACCGCTATCATATCAGGAGCGATCTCACTCCATTTCCTACCAGCCATCCCGAGCCTTAATCGTTCATCATAGCCGCTTCCACATCTCATGTCTGTTCTTGTAGTAGTTTCATCGGCATACTCCGTAAGTGAATCCAGAACTACACATGGTCTGATTCTTGTAAAACTAGGGATATGTAGGAAACTCGAAAATCGGAGTTCGGCCTCCGTCTTTTGAAACATCCCATCCGGTCAAAATTGGCCATCATTTCTTTACTTGAAAATTCTTTCATCCTTTCCGAGTAAAGAGGGACAGCTGTTAATGCCTTTAAATATGCATAAATATCTTCAAAATACCCAATTCCTAAAAGAAATGAGTCATTACATCCCATAAATGTCGAAACCCGGACCTCTTCCCCCGTCAAAAAGGGGAGGGAAAAAGGGGGCGCGATAGGATTTTCTCCGAATAGGAGAAAATATGATATCTTAGGCTCTTGTGTGTTTAATAAAAGGATGATTTAATATAAAGGAGATATTATGTATCCTATAAATATGTATACATAATATATGCCTTAAGTTCATAGCATAATTATAAGGAGAATGAAAACCAATATCATATTTATTTTAATTCATGAAACTGCTTAAAGAACGGTTATTCTCCGAGTTTGTTTACATGCGTGTGGTTATGAATTTGACGAACTTCGATTGACCTAAGACTTGGTAGGTTCATTGAAAACAATCTAATGAGAAAAACTCACTGTTGTGCAGTAAATCATGTTGTTTTTTGGCATTTTGAGGTCATTTAGATGGGTTTTCCAACAGTTTATTAAATTAAACTTGTAATAAATATAAAAAATTATTCTTTATATATCGGCTATATTTGTGTTAAATGTGAAACATGATGGCACATGATGATTTAACTTGATATGATATATAGCAAGAATGCAAATCACATGGATTTAATCCTAAATACGTCAAAAATATTTTATTCAAATTTGGTCTAGTTTTTTGGCAATCGTGAATTTCATGATCTCCGAATGACCTGAAATTTGATATGATCATCGAAAACAATCAGTTGAGAAGAACTTACTACTTTGCAGTGAATCACATCGTATTTTGACGATTCAGGATCGTTTAGATGAGTTATTTTTGTGGTTGGGCAGATAAAAATGTAATTTACAAACGAAATAGCATTCTTTTTGTCATTTTATATTATGTATAATCTGGAACATAATAACACATGTTGACATGAATTTTTATATAATAAGAATGTAGGTCATTTTTTAAATTCTTAAAAATGCTTAAAATGGTAATTTTCCAAATTTGGTCGCAGTTTTGGAGATTGTGATTTTAACAGTCTTCGATTGATATGAGTTTTGGTAGTTTTATCAGAAATAGCCCAGTGATCAATACTCACTTCTAAGTAGTGAAAAACGTTAATTTTAGTTTTTAAGACTATTTAGATGGGGTTTTGAGCATTTATTTTAATTTTGGAACTTAATCCTTAGAGAAAAGTTCGTGGTTGTAATCAAGTGGTGATAAGAATTAACCCCTATGGTCTCCACTTTTTATATATGGTGAGATAACAAATTTATGCATTGACTTTATGTCTTCCTTCATATCGGATAAATTTATTATGAACCTCACTGGGTATAGTTACTAGTTATTGATAACATGTATTGACTCTCTATCTGAATATAAAGGTTGAATCAATTTTGTAATTAAAATATAATCATGATTAAGTGATGATAGAAATATATTTTTATGGTCTTCCACTATTAGTTTCAAGTGAGTAATAAATTTACGCGTTGACTTTAGGTCTTCCTCTATATCGGATAAATTTATTGAAAGTTCACTAGGTGAAATACTAGTAATTGATATCATGTATTTACTCTCCACCTGAGTGTACAAGTTGGATCAATGGAACTAGAGCTATTAATTATGGTGTTCACTTGACTTAAATTTATAGTGTACTCTCCATCTTAGTTGGGTCTGTTTAAGTTATTTGAGTGAATAATCTGGTATTACATGTGTATGTTGCATGAGTAATTCTTTTCCGATCGAAATTTGCTATTCAAGATCCATGAATACATATATTTGTAGTGTGTTTAATTTTTTTTTTTAAAGGGTTATATACAATTGATTGAAAATAATAATATCCTCTCCGTCTGAGTTGGTTCTATTTATTTTTGGATTGTATAATTCTTGTATTATATAATGTACTTTGCATGAATAATTCTTTTCCCATTGAAATTTATTATTCAAGATGCATGTACGTATATAAATATTGAATGCAATCTGAATTTTATTATTCAGTGTTTTGACTTATTATGATCTATTTAATGAATTATCTTAACTTCACAATGACTTTATGTAATTTATCGTATTACTTGTTAAAATTTTCTTTTAGTGATAAGACATTAATTTAAAGGATGCAATATATGTACCTTCTGTTAGAAGGAATTTAATTCCGATTTTTGGGCAAAATAAGAGATGCATATTTCTTATATTTTTCGAATAACTCTTGAGTTATTGAGCTTGATAAACATTTTATCTATTGTGGTAAATGAATGCATGACTTTGTTATTATATATTAATATCTCATAAGAGAATATGTTCTTCAAAAGTGAGTAAACTTTATATGTGCACTTTTGTCTAAGTCATAGTATTAATATGGATAGGATTTCAAGTTGGTCAAGGATGGACCTTAATGTTCATTGAAAGTAGAAGCATTACCAACTTCTGAATCCTGTTTGGAAGGAAATTTGACCAAAAGAATGTATTCCTTCAAAAGGAAATAAAGCTAGTGATAAGCTATAATGCATCCCTTTTGATTTGTATGGTTAAATGAACATACTCGTAAGAGATAGTTTTGAGTATTTTGTGGCGTTCATAAATGATTACTCAAAATATTAATATATTTATTTGATGCATCGTAACACTTAATGATTTAAGCAATTCAAGGTTTTTAAGACTTGAAATGGAGAAGCATCAAGGAAATATATTAAGTTACTGCTATTTGATTGTAGTGGCAAGCACCCCTCTAAAGAGTTCTTTTGTTACTTATCAGAACAAGGGATTACATCTCTATTGTCTATACTGTAAACTCCATAATAGAGTGGTGTGGTAGAAAGAAGAAATAAGTCTCTTTTGGACATGGATAGATTAATGAAGTGTTATTCGGATTTGCCTTATTCGTTTTTGGAATATTTCCTAGAAACTGCAAATTACATTCTGAATTTAGTTCCTTCTAAGTTAGTACCTGTGACATCTATAGAACTGTGAACTGAATATAAGCTTAGTCTGTGGCATGTTTAGATATAGGATTGTCCCGCATATGTGATGAAAGGGAAAACGGATATGTAAGTTGGAACTAAGAACGAGTAGGTGCGTGTTTATTGAATATCCAAGAAAATGAATGAAGTTTTATTTTATTGTCTTAAAGAAAATAAGGCAATTGTTAAAACAAATGCATTTTTCTAGATAAGTACTGTTTAATAAACTACGTTCCTAGAAGTAAATAGTTTTTACAGGAAGTGAGCAAAGAAATAACTAGATGTTCAAGAACATCAAAAGTCATGCGTCAGAATTGACCTTTCATTGCCTTTAAATGGTGGGAGAATGTTAATAGACATAATATGCCTTTATGGAGTGTGAGTGATGTTTGAACAATGAACACTATAGTAAGAAGTCACTAATATTTCAATGCTATAAGGTAATGAAGGTAATATTAGTAGTACTTCGTCGTAGTGGGAAAATGCTAAAGAAAGTCATAGTTCGGTGCACACTCTTGGGATAGTTTCGGTAACAGGATCCCTGAAAGGTTTAATACAAAACTAGATGGTTACGACGAAGCACTACTGGACAAATATTGCATCAGAAATAACTTGGCAAGATTCTTTAACAAAACCTTATTTGGTGAAGACTTTTAATAATAATGTAAAAGAATGCCTGAGAAAGTTATAGATGCATGGTTACGAGTCTAAGTGGGATATTTTTGGGGAATATAGTATTAACCATGCATTTGGATATAGTATATTCTAATAATTATCATGGTTAAAAGTCTAAGTGGGAGATTGGTGGGATATATACTATTAATGTAACGACCCGGCCAGTCGTTTCATGAGTTACCGCTCCATTTTTCTTATTTCTGCTTTCTTATGAGTTGTTCAACTACATTTCATCGTATTGTATTGGTTGGTTCGGGCTTGGGGTAGTTTCGGAGTGTTATGCGACACTTAGTTTCTTAAGTTGGCCATTTAGTTGGGAAAGTCAACCGGAAGTTGACTTGTGAGTAAATGATCTCGGAATTTGGTTTTTATGATTCGGATAGCTTCGTGAGGTGATTTGGGACTTAGGAGCATGTTCGGAATGTAATTTGGAGGTCCATGGTGGATTTAGGCTTGAATTGGCGAAATTGAAATTTTGGTATTTTCTGGTTAGTAGTGGAAATCTTGGTATCGGGGTCAGAATGGAATTCCAGAAATTAGAGTAGGCCCGTAGTATCATTTTTGACGTGTGTGCAAAATTTCAGGTTATTCGGAGTTGATTTGATAGTTTTCGGTGTCGTTTGTGGAATTTGAAAGTTTCTAAGTTCTTAGGCTTGAATCCGAGGTTGATTTGGAATTTTAGTGTTGTTTTGAGTGATTCGAAGGCTCAACTAAGTTTGAATGATGTTATGGGATGTGTTGACATGTTTGGTTGAGGTCCCAAGGGCCTCGGGTGAGTTTCAGGAGGTTATCAGACCAAGTTCTTGGTTTTGAGAGTTGCCGATTTTTCTTCTGTTCTGTTGTAGAGGTCTTCGCGATCGCGTGAGGAGGCTCGCGATCGCGTAGAGAATTTGTGGAGGCAGTCAATTTTGTTTTTTGCGTTCGCGTATTAAGGGTTGCGATCGCGATGGTTGATCAGGTGAAGCATCGCGAATGCGTGGGTTAAGTTGTGTTCGTGTAAGGTTAAGTGGACCAAAGCCGGGGCCACGCATTTGTTCTTCACGAACGCGTTCAATGGTCTGCGATCGCGTAGGAGTGAGGGGCAGAGCATCGCATTCACATAGGTATCAATGCATTCGCATTGAGTTATTTCTGGAGCTAGTAAAATTTGTTTTTCACGATCGCGATTAAGGAAAATCACCTAGGCAGAATGTATATAAATTCTTCATCGCAATTTTTAGGTCATTTCTCAGCATTGTTGGACGGTTTTGAAGCTTTTTCAGAGGGATTGAAGAGGGATTCGAAGGGAAACACTTGGAGGTAAGGTTTTTGAACTCAATACTCGATTCTATGGCGATTTCTAACTAATTAGACATGAAATTAGTAGGATTTAAAGCTAAAAATTGGGGAATTAGGGCTTGAAATGGAGAGTGTAAATTGGAGATTTGAGGGGACATTTGTGGCTTGACTTTGATATTCTTTGTATGTATGGAATCGTGGGAGGACAAGGATTCTATTGATGTAATTTTTATCGGATTCCGAGACATGGGTTCGAGGATTGGGTTTGACCAATTTCGATTTTTTTGATGTAATTTGATTATTTTTGCATGGGCTTTGTTCCCTTAGTATATATTGATGTTATGGTTCTGATTTTGGTTAGACTCGGGGCATTTGAAGGCTGAATCGAGAGGCAAGGGCGTCGCGGGCTAGAGTTTGGTTTGGCTTGAGGTAAGTGATGCTTCCAAACTTGGTTCCGAGTGTTCGAAACCCCGAACTATGTGTTCTATGATTACTATTGAGGTGACGTAAATGCCAAGTGACGGGCATGTGGGTGTGCACCGTGAGAAATACGGCCTAGATCATTCCATGATATCGCGTATTAACTATTTCTTGTTGATATCCGTGCTTCTATCATGTGATTTAGTAAATGTGCTGTGAAAGCATGCTAGATATCCTGTTAGGGCTTCACGCCGATACTGTTGAGATCCGATAGGTCATTTCTTGTTGTCATATCATTATCTTCATTAATATTCTGTATTCAGTCATATTCATGCATTGTATATCATGCCTTAGTCTCGATTATTGTTATTTGGCACATCATATCATTGTTCAAGCTAGTATCATGACATTGTAAGCCCGTATGTGTGAGACTGGAGAGTTATGACTAAGTGAGGCCGAGAGCCTAGTTGTGAGTAATAGTATACGGGATCGGGCTGCATGCCACATTGGTTATGTTGATGATTATGATAGCGCTTGGGCTGTAGGAGCTCCCCCCGGGAGTCTGTAACTCACCCCCAGTGAGCTTAGTTGATGATAATGAGGGATGGATCTTCCCTAGACATGGATCTAGTCCGTAGTATTTATACCTGGAGATGGATTTTCTCAACAGGGTTAGAATAGCCTTCCTCGGTACTGGATGACTGCGGTCAGTGGTATATATATATTCGGGGATGGATCTTTCCTGGGCCGGATGACCATATACAGTACCGAGTGATTGAGCACTTGTGACACGGAACATTGATCATGCTATATGTGCATTGGTTTATCGAGATTTCTTGAGCTTTATACTCCGTACTGTTCTGACTGCATTTATTTATTATTGAGTTTTTGCCTGAACTGCAAGCATGTCTACTTTTCTATACAGTTTAATGATATTACCTGTTGAGTTTTGGTTCGTCACTACTTGTTAGTCCATAGTTTGGGCTTGTTATTTACTAAGTTGGTGTACTCACATTACCCTCTGCACCTTGTGTGCAGATCCAGGTATCTTGGATCACGGTAGCAGTTGCTGATCATATCAATTGTGGACTTTCCTTGGAGATAGAGAGGTAGCTGTCTAACGACTGTAGTTCTGCCTTCTACTTCCTTATCTTCCTCTTAGTATATTTGCTGGATATTCTCAGACTTTGTTAGTCTTGCTTATTTCGAACAGTTGTAGTATTTTGCTCATGACTTAGTGACACCTGAGGTCGGGCTTGTATTTTTCCGCTTTGTTAAACTTGATTTTATATCTTTATCGGGTTTCTGTTGAAAAATAGTTTTTCTTAAGTTTTAAATGAAAATGTGGTTTGTTTTGGAAATGAGTTGGCTGGCCTAATTTCACGATAGGCGCCATCATGACCGGGTCGATTTTGGGGTCGTAACAATTAACCATAAGTTTGGTTTTAGATATAGTATTTATTATAAAATAATTATTTATTCAGTTTTAGTAAAGTTTTAAATAAATCATATATTAGTATGTGTCCTTTGCTTATATAAAGATGATTTAGTGTATAGAGTTTAGCTTATACATGGAAGATTAAATTATCGGTTCTAAGTATAAAGTTTGAGTTCACAATCTAATGATGGAATTGGACAAACCATGAGGAATTATTGTAAAACAAGATTAAATATAATTTATCTTGATTATGGGAAAGGTTTAACTCCAACTTCTTGTGCTAGTACATTTTGTATGTATTGAACGGACCAAGTAGAGATAAGTATTTTATACTTACTTAATAAAATAAACTCTCTAGCCATTAAATGTACTTATACAATTATACTCTTAATGTTGATATAATTATTATTAGTTGTGTATATTATTATTATTATTTTAATTTATTAAAAGGCGAGATTCTTTCGTGGGTCAATATGCCTGGTAAATTGGACAATAATAATGTACATTAGCGAAGTAATAGTTAGTTAATGGAATCCATGTCTCCGTTTAGAGATTAATGATACACCTTTATTAAAGCTTATATGTTTTCATGTGTAAACCCAGACGGTGGATTTTGTATCTGGCACATGAAATAAGTTAAGCGAAACACTAAAGAAAATAATCAATAAATTAAATTATCAATAATTTAATTTAATTTAATTGATTAGTATTTGAATCTTAACATGGGGAGTTAAATAAGATTTAATGGATGGATTTCGAAATTGAATAAGGAGTGCAATTGCGAATTTTATTGGAATAATTCGTAATTAATTATGGTGGATATTTGTGATGACTCAAAAGGGTCATCACTTGCGTTGCAAGTGCATTCAGTGTTTCGAGGCCTAAAAACCTCCCTTTTTGCCCCAACTTGATTTACATGCACGGTCCGGACCTATATTCGGAAAACCCTTTATGTGAAAATATGAGAAATAGAAATTTTAGAGTTAAAACTTTGATTATGGTTGACTTTGGTCAACATTCTTAGCAAACGGACCCGGATTCGTGTTCCGACGATCCCGGGAGGTCCGCAGTAAAATATGAGACTTGGGCGTATGCCCGAAAATAAATTCCGAGGTCCCAAGCCTTAAAAATCAATTTTTGAAAGAAATTATTTTACTGAATTATCTAAGGAATAAAGAAAAGAATTAATGTTTGAAACTATTGTTATTTGGCCCGTATTTTTGTTCTGGAGCCCGGTACAAACTTGTTATAGTATTTGAAATATAAATGTGAAATTTGGTGGAAAACGGAGTTTATTTGACGTGAGTTGGACTTCCGGTTGAAGAGTTATGAACTTTGAGAGTTCTTGATGAAAATGTTGAGTTTTGAGGTTTAATTCATGATTTTACAGGTTATTTTGATGATGTGATCGCACGAGTAGGTCCATATGATGTTTTTGAGTTAGTATGACATTTGGTTTGGATCCCCGAGGGCTCGGGTGAGTTTCGGGATATGTTTACACTTAGGAAAAAGTTGCAGGTCTCTGAAGCCAGGTCTCTCGGTCCATGGTGGAAGCTTCGCGGCCGCGGTGGGGATTTCGCAACCACGGTGGAATTTGTGCGGTCCGCGGTGAGCAAGGCCAAGCTTTCGCGGCCGCGCTCGATTTCTTGCGGTCCGCGGTGGAGCTCCGCGATCGCAGTATTTTTTACGCGGTCCGCGGAGAGGGTCTGAGAGGAGTATATTTAAACGGACTTTTCAGTTATTTTTCACTTTTCAAAATCCTAAAACATAAGAGGCGATTTTTCAAACAACCTTTCTTCTCCAAATCAATTGTAAGTCATTTTTAACTAGTTTTCTTCAATCATTAACGTCTTTTAACATGATTTCAACTTCAAATCAATTATTTTTATGGGGGAAATTGGGTATTGTGGGTAGAACCTAGGTTTTTCAAAAAATGGGGATTTGGACCTCGATTTGAGGTCCAATTCCAAAACAAATTACATATTTGAGCTCGTGGGGGAATGGGTAATCGGGTTTTGGTTCGAACCTCGGGTTTTGACCACGTGGGCCCGGGGGCTATTTTGACTTTTTAGGTAAAACTTTAGAAAACTCATTTTCATGCATTCAAATTGATTCATTTAGCGTTTATTGATGTAATGAAGCAAATTGTGACTAGATACGAGCGAATTGGCGGTGGAATCGAGAGGTAAAGCTACAATTGAAATTTGAGTTGTGTTCAAGGCATCGAGGTAAGTGTTTGGTCTAACCTTAGCTTGAGGGATTAGGAGTTGACTCTTATTTGCTACGTGATAATTGTTGAGTACGACGTATAGGCATGGTGACGAGTATCTATACATTGGTGTCTAGCATGACCGTGAGTCTTAAAATTTTGAAGATCTTGATTTCGTTATATCTTTCATACATTGGTGATGATTTCTAATTGTTGTGGAAAGTTTGTGCAAGGAAATGTAATCTTCGAACATCGAGGAGCATTGGCTCAAGTTATATTAGAATTCTGAAGTATATGAGATGATTGAACCCTTTGGAGCATTGGCTCAGATTATATTGTGAATTGTGAAGTATTTAATTGTTTAACTGTTGTTCCCTTGTCGGGATTTAATTGTTTAACTGTTGTTCCCTTGACGGTATCTCCATTACTATTTTGTTTATTCACATGTCCCTTTGCTTGTGATTGTTGTTTGGGTGAGAAAAGTGTTAAAGCACGAAGGGTGATGTCGTACATTGTTTGCTATTGTGAGGAAAAAATGTTTATCACGAAGGGTGATGTCGTGCCGCATGACGTACCATTCCTTGCCGATTCTATTGATTATATGGTGAGGAACGAGAGTAAAAGCACGAAGGGTGATGTCGTGCACATTTTGATTATACGATTGTTTTGGTGAGGACAAGAGTAAAAGTACGAAGGGTGATGCCGTGCACAATTTTATTATATATCTGCTTTGGTGAGCCTGAGAGTAAAAGCACGAAGGGTGATGCCGTGCAATTGTTGATCTCTCCTTCCTTGTTGATATTCTAGTTATGTTGTTTCTTTCCTTACTTGGTGCCTCTCTATTCGGAACTATTATCTTCCCCACAGCATGTTTCCCCCTCCCACATTGACTGGTTATTTCTGTATTTCTTTTCCGCTGTATACATATATGAATTGCACATGTTTATTTGGTAGTCTGGTCCTAGCTTCGTCACTACTTCGCCGAGGTTAGGCTAGACACTTACCAGCATATGGGGTCAGTTGTACTGATACTACACTCTGCACTGTGTGTAGATCCAGGAGCAGCTTTCAGACAGTAGTTGGAGTGCTTCCTTTAGTCCACCCGGAGACCCAAGGTAGACCTGCAGGTGTCCGCAGGCCCTGGAGTCTCCCTCTATCTCTATTTCCTGTTTCATTTCCTTTTGTTTAGAAATAATGTATTGTTTTTCTTCAGACCTTGTATGTAGTAACTCTTAGATAGTCTATGACGCTGTGACACCAGGTTTTGGGGTATTTGAGGTTTTTAAAAGTTGTAACAGACGTAGCCTTAAGATATATAATTGTTGACTTCTGCTTATTTATTTAAAATTCCGCTTTTATTATATTATCGACTTGTGTTTGTTAAAAGAAGCAAAAATAAAAGTGTAGCAAGTAGTTAAGGTTTGGCTTGCCTAGATCCCATTAGTAGGTGCCATCACGACTCCCAAGGGTGGGAAATCTGGTTCGTGACAAGTTGGTATCAGAGCTCTAGGTTACATAGGTCTCACAGTTCACAGACAAGCTTATTAGAGTCTTAGGGATCGGTACGGAGACATCTGTATTTATTCCCTAGAGGCTACAGAGTTAGGAAAAACTTCACATTTGTTCTTTCTCGTCATGCGGTTTTGTTTCTCAATGCTAATTGAACTTCTACTCTGTTCTTTTGCAGATGGCGAGAACACGTGCTTCCTCATCCTCCGCTCAACAGCCCGAGCCCCCACCAGCCGCCCCCACGAGGCTAAGAGGGCGAGGCCAAGGCCGTGCTAGAGACCGAGGTTAGGGCAAATCTCAGTCCCGAGAAGCATCCCCAGTGACAGAGCCTCAGGTTGATTTTGATGAGGAGGTTCCGGCTCCAGCAGTTCCAATGGGCCCAGCTCAGGTCCCAGAGGGGTTTATTGCTACCCTAGTTTTTCAGGATGCTTTAGTCCGATTAGTGGGCCTCATGGATAGTGTCACCCGGGAATACTTGCTTCCTGTAGTACCAGCCATTTCTTAGGCTAGAGGAGGGGCCCAGACTCTTGCTACTCGCACTCCGGAGCAGGTAGCTCCTCATATTCAGACTCCAGCAGTTCAGCCAGTTGGAGTAGTACAACCGGGTGTGGTAGCTCAGACTGGTGAGGGAGCGACTATGTCCGCCAATGCTTTGTGGAGACTGGATTGGTTCACTAAGCTTTTCACTTCTACTTTTAGCGGTGCATCTACTGACGATCCCCAGGATTATCTAGACAGCTGCCACGAGGTTCTCAGGAACATGGGCATTATTGAGACCATTGGGGTCGATTTTGCTACATTTCGCTTGTCTGGATCCGCCAAGACTTGGTGGATGGATTATTGCTTAGCGAGACCAGCCGGATCGCCAGCCTTGACTTGGGAGCAATTTACAGTGTTATTCCTAGAGAAGTTTCTCCCCGTTATTCAGAGAGAGGCCTATCGGAGGTAGTTTGAGCGCCTCCAGTATGGTTCCATGACTGTTACCCAGTGTGAGACCAGGTTCATCGGCTTAGCTCGCCATGCTCTCATCATACTCCCCACCGAGAGAGAGAGGGTGAGGAGGTTTATTGTCAGTCTTATTCAGTCGATTCGTCTTTAGATGGCTAGAGAGGCTGGGAGTGAGATTACTTTTCAGGAGGAGGCCAATGTGGCCCGTAGAGTTGAGATGGTTCTGTCACAGGGAGGCGGTCATGGGTCAGACAAGAGGCCCTGTCATTCCGGCCGATTTAGTGGTACCTCATCCGGAGGTCGAGATTCGTATGGTAGAGGCCATCCTCCTAGGCCCTTTCAGTCAGCGCTCCAGTTTTCTCACGATACTCCAGGTGGTCGTGGTCCCCAGATGTAGTATCCCGATCAGCAATCCTACAGTGCACCACCTGCTCCTATCAGTGCATCGCTGCTTCAGAGTTTTCGGGATGGTCATTCAGGTCGTCAGGGCCAGCAGCCCCAACAGCTAAGGGCTTGTTACACATGTGTTGATGCGGGTCACATTGCCAGGTTTTCTCCTCGAGTACCGAGTAGCTCTCAACATTAGGGTTCTCATGCTATGGTACAGGCACCAAGTGTTCCACAACCCACCCAGCCAACTAGAGGTGGGGGTAAAGGTGCTAGAGGTGGAGGTAGAGGTACTAGAGGTGGAGCTCACACTGATAAAGGTAGAGGCCAGCGAGCTGCAGGCCATCCCAGAGATATAGTTCAGGGTGGTGGGGCCCAGCCCCGATGTTACGCCCTTCCAGCCAGGCCCAAGGCTGAGGCTTCAGATACAGTCATTATAGGTACTATTCCGGTTTGTGATAAATATGCTTTAGTGTTATTTGATCCAGGGTCTACCTACTCGTATGTGTCATCTTATTTTGCACCGTATCTGGTCATGCCTAATGATTTAATGAGTAGTCCTGTTTATGTATCTACACCGGTGGGTGATTCTATTGTGGTAGATCGAGTCCATCGTTCTTGTATTGTGGTGATTGGGCTTGTTGAGACTCGTGTGGATTTGTTGCTTCTAGACATGGTTTATTTCGACGTTATATTGGGGATGGACCAGTTATTACCTTACAATGCTATCTTGGACAATCATGCCAAGACTGTGACCTTAGCCTTACCGGATTTGCCCCGTTTAGAGTGGAGAGGGACTCCTAGTTATTCTATCCGCAGTGTTATCTCGTATGTGAAGGCTCGGCGTATGGTCGAGAAGGGGTATTTGCATATGTTCGAGATTTTCCTGATGTTTTCCCTTCAGACCTGCTGGGTATGCCACCCAACAAGGATATTAACATTTGCATTGATTTGGCTCCAGGCACTCAGCCCATTTCTACCCCGTCGTATCGTATGGCCCGCCGGATTTGAAAGAGTTGAAGGAAAAGTTGCAAGACTTGCTTGAAAAGGGTTTCATTAGACCTAGTGTTTCACCTTGGGCTGCGTCGGTGTTGTTTGTTAAGAAGAAGGACGGATCGATGAGAGTGTGTATTGATTACATGCAGTTGAACAAGGTTACAATCAAGAATAAGTATCCGTTTCCGAGGATCGATGATTTGTTTAATCAGCTTCAGGGTGCCAAGGCGTTCTTAAAGATTTATTTGAGATCTGGATATCATCAGTTGAGGATTAGTTCATCTGATGTCCCTAAGACAGCTTTCCGCACTCGGTACGTACATTATGAGTTCCTGGTCATGTCATTTGGGTTGACCAATGCCCCAACAACTTTTATGGATTTGATGAACCGATTGTTCAGGCCTTATTTGGATTCGTTCGTGATAGTCTTCATTGATGATATATTGATATATTCCCGCAGCCGGGAGGAACACGAGCAACATCTTAGAGTGGTTCTTCAGACCTTAAGGGATAACCAGTTATATGATAAGTTCTCGAAGTGTGAGTTCTGGCTGAGTTCAGTTGCATTCCTGGGTCATGTTGTATCAACAGAGGGTATTCGGGTGGATCCGAAGAAGATTGAGGCAGTCAAGAACTAGCCTAGACCAGCATCAGCTACAAAGATTCGGAGTTTCTTAGGATTGGCAAGCTACTATTGCCGGTTCGTGGAGGGGTTTTCATCTATAGCAACCCTGATGACTAGGTTGACCCAGAAGGGTGCCTAGTTCAGATGGTCAGACGAGTGTGAGGTGAGCTTTCAGAAGCTCAATACAGCTCTGACTACGGCACCGATGTTGGTTTTGCCCATAGGTTCAGGGCCTTATACAGTTTATTGTGACGCTTCTCGTATTGGGCTTGGTGAAGTGTTGATGCAGGATGGAAAGGTCATTGCCTATGCTTCGTGGCTGTTGAAGATTCATGAGAAGAAGTATCCGATTCAAGACTTGGAGTTAGCATCCATTGTTCACGCATTGAAGATTTGGAGGTATTATTTGTATGGCGTGGCATGTGAGGTGTTCACGGATCACAAGAGTCTTCAGTATTTTTTCAAGCAAAAGGAGTTGAATTTGAGACAGAGGAGGTGGTTGGAGTTGTTAAAAGATTATGATAGCACTATCTTGTATCATCCGGGAAAGGCCAATGTGGTGACCGATGCGTTGAGTAGGAAGTCAGCCAGTATGGGTAGTCTTGCTTATATTCCGATTGGTGAGAGACCGCTTACGTTCAAGCTTTGGCCAATCAGTTTGTGAGGTTGGATATTTCTGAGCCTAGTCGTGTATTGGCCTGCACGGTCGCTCTTTCTTCTTTATGGAGCGTATCCGTGATTGGCAGTATAATGATCCCCATTTGTGTGTCCTTAGAGACACGGTGTAACGCGGCGGCGTCAAGCAGGTTACCTTAGATAATGATGGAGTTTTGGGATTGCAGGGTCGATTTTGTGTGCCTAATGTGGATGGGCTCTGAGAGTTGATTTTAGAGGAGGCCCATAGCTCACGGTACTCTATTCATTCGGGCGCCGCGAAGATGTATCAGGATTTGCGGCAACATTATTGGTGGCAGAGAATGAAGAAGGATATCATTGTATATGTAGCTTGGTGTTTGAATTGTCAGCAAGTTAAGTACGGGCATCAGAGGCCTGGTGGTTTATTTTAGAGGATTGAGCTTCCCGAGTGGAAGTGGGAGCGGATAACTATGGATTTCATTGTTGGACTCCCACAGACTCGGAGGAAGTTCGACGCAGTATGGGTCATTGTTGATAGGCTGACCAAGTTAGTGCATTTCATTCATGTGGCAGTCTCCTATTCATCCGAGAGGTTAGCTGAGATCTATATCTGGGAGATTGTTCGTCTTCATGGTGTGCCTGTATCTATCATTTCGGACCGAGGTACGTAGTTTACCTCGCGTTTCTGGAGAGCAGCTCAGCGAGAGTTGGGCACCCAGGTTGAGTTGAGTACAACATTTCTTCCTCAGATGGACGTGCAGTCCGAGCGGACTATTCAGATTTTGGAGGATATGCTTCGAGCTTGTGTCATTGACTTTGGAGGCTCGTGGGATCAGTTTTTGCCTTTCGCAGAGTTTTCTTACAACAATAGTTACCAGTCGAGTATCCAGATGGCTCCTTGTGATGCTATATATGGTAGGAGGTGTCGATCTCCGGTTGGATGGTTTGAGCCGGGAGAGCTCGATTGTTGGGTGCGGATCTGGTTAAGGAGGCTTTGGACAAGGTCAGGATTATTCAGGACAGGCTTCGTACAGCTCAGTCCAGGCAAAAGCGTTATGCAGACCGCAAGGTTCAAGATTTGGCATTCATGGTAGGTGAGCGGGTATTGCTTCGAGTGTCGCCTATGAAAGGCATGATGAGATTTGGGAAGAAGGGCAAGCTTAGCCCAGGTTCATTGGCCCGTTTGAGATTCTTGATCGAGTAAGAGAGGTGGCTTATATACTTCCATTGCCGCCTAGCTTATCAGTCGTGCATACAGTGTTTCATGTGTCCATGCTTCAGAAATATCACGCCGATCCATCTTACGTGTTAGATTTCAAAACTGTCCAGTTGGACAAGGACTTGTCTTATGAGGAGGAGCCGGAAGCTATTCTAGATTGGCAGGTTCGTCAATTAAGATCAAAGAGTTTTCCTTCTGTTCGTGTTCAGTGAAGAGGTCAGCCCGCTGAGGCATCGACCTGGGAGTTTGAGTTCGATATGCGGAGCCGTTATCCCCATCTTTTTCCCGACTCAAGTACTTCCTTCTTATGTCCGTTCGAGGACGAACGATTGTTTTAGAGGTGGAAAATATGATGACCCAAAAGGGTCATCACTTTCGTTGCAAGTGCATTCAGTGTTCCGAGGCCTAAAAACCTCCCTTTCTACCCCACCTTGATTTACGTGCGTGGTCTGAACCTATATTCGGAAAGCCTTCTATGTGAAAATATAAGAAATAGAAATTTTAGAGTTAAAACTTTGATTATGGTTGACTTTGGTTAAAATTCTTAGCAAACGGACCTAGAACCGTGTTCCGACGATCTCGAGTGGTCCGCAGTAAAATATGGGACTTGGGCGTATGCCCAAAAATGAATTCCGAGGTCCCAAGCCTTAGAAATCAATTTTTGAAAGAAATTGTTTTACTGAATTATCTAAGGAATAAAGAAAAGAATTAATGTTTGGAACCATTGTTATCGGACCTGTATTTTGGCTCCGGAGCCCGGTACAAACTTGTTATAATATCTGAAAGATAACTGTAAAATTTGGTGAAAACGGAGTTTATTTGACGTGAGTTGGACTTCCGGTTGAAGAGTTATGAACTGTGAGAGTTCTGGATGAAAATGTTGAGTTTTGAGGTTTAATTCATGATTTTACATGTTATTTTGATGATGTGATTGCACGAGTAGGTCCATATGATGTTTTTGAGTTAGTATGACATTTGGTTTGGAGCCCCGAGGGCTCGGATGAGTTTTGGGATAGTTTTACACTTAGGAAAAAGTTGCAGATTCAGAGAAGTTGCAGGTCTCTGAATCCAGGTCTCGCGGTACGCGGTGGAAGCTTTGCGGCCGTGGTGGGGATTAGGAGTTGAGTCTTATTTGCTACGTGATAATTGTTGAGTACGACGTATAGGCATGGTGACGAGTATCTATACGTTGGTGTCTAGAATGACCATGAGTCTTAAAATTTTGAAGATCTTGATTTCGTTGTATCTTTCATGACTTGGTGATGATTTCTAATTGTTGTGGAAAGTTTGTGGAAGGAAATGTAACCTTTGAATATCGAGGAGCACTAGCTCAAGTTATATTATGAATTGTGAAGTATATGAGATCACTGAACTCTTTGGAGCATTGCTCAAGTTATATTATGAATTGTGAAAGTATATGAGATGATTGAACCCTTTGGAGCATTGGCTCAAGTGGTAAAGTGAGTTATGAAATAAAAGTGAAAGAAAGAGAAAGAGTTATTAAATTGTCCCCTTGCCGGGATATTGTTGCCTTGTTGATTATCTCCCTTACCGGGATGTTGAGATTATTGATGTTGTTCCCTTGCCGAGATTTAATTGTTTAACTGTTGTTCCCTTGTCGGGATTTAATTGTTTAACTGTTGTTCCCTTGCCGGGATTTAATTGTTTAACTGTTGTTCCTTTGCCGGGATCTCCATTACTATTTTGTTTATTCCCATGCCCCTTTGCTTGTGATTGTTGTTTGAGTGAGGAAGAGTGTTAAAGCACGAAGGGTGATGTCGTGCATTGTTTGCTATTGTGATGAAAGAGTGTAAAGCACGAATGGTGATGCCGTACCGCACGACGTACCATTCCGTGCCGATTCTATTAAATATATGGTGAGGAAATAGAGTAAAAACACGAAAGGTGATGTCAGGCACATTTTTATTATATAACTGCTTTGGTGAGGCTGAGAGTAGGGTGATGTCGTGCAATTGTTGATCTCTGCTTCCTTGTTGATATTCTAGTTTTGCTGTTTCTTTACTTACTTGGTGCCATTCTATTCGGAACTATTATCTTCCCCACAGCATGTTTCCCCCTCCCTACATTGACTGGTATTTCTGTATTTCTTTTCCGATGTATACATATATGAACTGCACAGGTTTATTTGGTAGTCTGGTCCTAGCCTCGTCTACTTCGCCGAGGTTAGGCTAGACACTTACCAACACATGGGGTCGGTTGTGCTGATACTACACTCTGCACTGTGTGCAGATCCAGGAGCAGCTTTCGGACAACAATTGGAGTGCTTCCTTCAGTCCACCCAGAGACCCAAGGTAGACTTGCAGGCGTCCGTAGGCCCTGGCATCTCCCTCTATCTCTATTTCCTGTTTCATTTCATTTTGTTCAGAAACAATGTATTATTTTTGTTCAGACCTTGTATGTAGTAACTCTTAGACAGTCTGTCACACTGTGATACCAGGTTTTGGGTATTTGAGGTTTCAAGAATTGTAATAGACGTAGCCTTAAAATATATAATTGTTGACTTCCGTTTATTTATTTAAAATTCCGCTTTTATCATATTATCGACTTGTGTTCGTTAAAAGAAACAAAAATTAAAGTGTAGCAAGTAATTAAGGTTTGGTTTGCCTAGCTCCCATTAGTAGGCGCCATCACGACTCTCGAGGGTGGGAAATCCGGGTCGTGATAATATTAATTTCAAAAATTAGAAATTAATTCCATAATTGGAAACCTTGTTAAATTTGTGGTCTCAGCTGTGCCTAAATAATAGGAATAAAGGAATCCTTTTTCTGGTAGAAAAGAAAACCCAACATGTTTTGGAAAAGGATTTTAACCCTTAAAACTTGTGCTATAAATACATAAAAGACAGTGGAATGTTCAGGAATCGTGATCATAATGATGATGATGATTTCATTGAGTTGCCATGGAATTAGAGGCTCACGTGATAGGAGGGCTTTGTTCACGCTCTAAGAGGTAACCTGTAAAATTTCGTTTATACTAGTTGTCTAGGTTACATATAATTTTAATACTGGAATTACTTCCTTTGCTCATAATAATCCATCAAGATCTTGGCTTGAGAGCTTTATGTCAAATTTAGAGAAAGTGACGATTTAATTTTCAGAAGGCAAGCTGAATATACTTATTACACTTGAAATGGTATGTAGAAATAATTTAGAGGTATAATTCAATATTTTAAGCATTGCAATGGTATGTATGCCTTGATAAATTAATTTTGGTGCTCGCCTCCATAGAAACTCCTCCAAGTAGGAAATGGCACCTACCCTAACACTATTTTTCACCTTATCCACTACGGCACAAAAGCTTAAATTATTAGATGAGTAGAAACGAATATTACGATACTAACCCACAAATTTCATAAACTTCCGAACCGCTAAACTTTCCAAACCACGAACTTTTGAACTCATAAACTTTAAACCCGTCAACTTTCAAACACATAAATCTCCGAACTCATAACTTTGGAACTTGTAAAATTTTGAACCTGTAAACCGAAAGATGAAAAAACTAAAACTAAAATATATTTAAAAAAAATTCTCGGGGAGGGGGACGAGGTGTAAAGAAAAACGAAAAAACAGAAATTTGAAATTACAAAAATAAAGGTATCATTGTGAGAGGAGAAGCTTCTGGACAGAAATGAAATTTGGAAAAAAAAAGCATTTTTTAAGAGGGGTTTAGGTGGGTAGGCAAGAGTGGGGTTGGGTGGGTGGGTGCGGAGGTGTGGGGTGGGTTAGTGAGGGTGGGGAAGGTTGAGAAGGAGTTTCGAAAAATGTTTTCCCTTCTCTTGATAAGAAAAATATTTTTGGATGAAAATGAGTTCATAAGGAAAATATTTTCCAAAACATTTAAGCCAACAAAACATGGGAAAATTGGAAACAAATTTCCGAAAAATGTTTTCCTTTCATCTTCAAACATTTCAATGAAATGATATATGCCTTTGCAGTTAGATTTTGAGGTTTTGGTATTAGTTTGTTTACTTTTTGGGGCGAGTGTTGGGGAGAGACGCACCAAAAACACCTTGAGGCAATGGTGTGGGGCGAAAGTCTCAAGAGGCGTACGCCAAAAGCAATTCGGGGTATATTCCAGGCGTTCGGAGTGTACGTCCGGCGTTTGAAGCTCATTTTTGTAGTGAGGTGTAAGTTGATCAGGTCCAACCCTACACCACTATGGAGTGGCAAGAGCGGTCGATGCAGTTTTTACCCGAGAAGGTCGAGATCGAATCCACAGGGCGCTAGAATCATTTGGAATTGGATTCCTATCTAAACTAGTACTGCGTAGTGCTTTTAATTACACTTATAATCATAATTGTTTGTTTGTTACTTCTAATTTTTATGCTAATGATGTGCGAAATTAAGCTAAGTATGAATGCTTGAAAGGTTTACTAAATGGATAACGAGACACTAGGGAAGTGACTTTCTCCTAGGTGAATACTTGATGGGTTCTAAAGCTTAAGGTAAAGTTGTTATGTTAGGGATTGCGATATAGACAATGCACGAAACTACTCACTCTATACCTCTCGGTAGCTTGAGTGACTTTGCCCTAATTGACTTTCTCAAGACCAATTGAGTGTCAAAATTGTGCAAACAATATAGGCTCAAGTCAGGTATTACTATCTTTAGGTTTAACCCTTTAATTGGGGCTATTAATTTCTTGAATACACCTCAATTCCTTGTTGGACTGATTTTTCTAGTCTCAAGCTCTCTTTCTCAAGAAAAGCCCAAGTCAAAAAGGCACAAATTAGTGTTTGCAACCACTAATTCAACATGTAAAACACAAATTAGTCAAAATATCAACTATCCATAAACATCTAAGCCTTAAAAAAAGACCCATCAAATACCCATACTAGGGTTGAGCCACAACCCTAGCTAATTAGCTACTCATAATGATAGAAGAAATCAGATATTGAGATGAAGAATAACCCATAAAATAGAATTACAAGCTAAGATTAGAAGGTTCAATATTAAACTAGCTACAAAATTTCTCAAAAAAGCTTAAAACCGCTGTTCATGTGCTCTGCTAAGATAAAGATACCCTAAAAATGTGAAAAAGAAGTATTTATACAAGGCCAAATTTTCTGGACAAAAATACCCCTGACAGAGGTACTGCGGACCGTGAAAAATGCACTGCGGCCGCAAAGAGGCTTTTTAGCTCCATTGCTCAGTCTCTGAATCTAGCCACCGCAGACCGCATAAAAATGCATGCGGTCCCCACAAAATAGACCGCGGACCGCAATGGCTTCCAACTTCAAAACTTCCTCTCTTAATCCCCTCTCTGCAGACCGCATAAAATGGATTGCGGCTGCGAAGAGGCTACCGCGGACCGCAGTGCTTGAACATCCGAAAGTGCACCTCTCAGATCTTTTCCACTGCGGACCACACTAAATGGACTATGGCCGTGGTGGGTCTGTTGCAGCTGCAGTGGATTTTATGCTACAACAGTGCCTTGACTTTTTTGGTACTTGTGCAGGTTTCACTCTTTTTTGAGCTGATTTTGACTACTTGTCACTTTTTTGACCAAACTCTGCAAACAAGCACAACATGTAAGCTTTCGGGATTACTTGTATACATATTTAGTCCTAAACTCAAGCAAAAAAGAGTATAAAATAGACTAGAATCCCTAGTTATCAACTCCCCCCAAACTTAAGCTTTTGCTTGTCCTCAAGCAAACAAAATAATTCCCACCACCTTAAGAATAAAACCAAGAAAATTCAGCTGACCTAAAGCAACTCATCTAGCATCAATTGGGACTAACAATTTCCCTCAAATCCTTTTAAGCACCATGGTTTTAGTGCGACATAAGAGCATCAAGAGTTGACTCAACTCATCAAGGAAACTCTTTCTACTACTTTGGTCATTGTGGAACACAAACTCATACTCCTCAACTCTTCATAAGTAAACCACACTTTTAGGTTGTAGCACTCAGAACGAGGATTATGGAAAACACACTCATCTCTCTCAAAGAAAGGTCACAAGTCCGGCTTTAAGTACCATAAGCTTGACCCTTATGTGAGTCACCACTAATGTAAGCTTCATTCAACTCAAGATCATATAGGGCTTTTGTGGAGATATAGCGAAGGCTTTTGGTTCAGGGTAGGAAATATTTGGTCTAAGTAGGTTTCATCTTCCCTTAAGCACTTTATTTCTTTATTTCGGCACAAATTCTCTTGACTTTTTGTGTTATTTACTTCTTTCTTAGGGGTTAGAGAGACACACTATCACTCTTTCTTGTGCATTTCAAACCATTTTCTCCTTTCTAAACTTTCCACACCTTTAATCTCTTTATTTTTATTGAATCCCTTCATTTCTTCTACATTGTTTATTCTTTTTGACTTTTTGATTTTCTTTCTTTTTCTTTGTGCCTTTTCTTTTCTTCATTTTGTACCTTTTACCACTTTGTTGCATTCCTCGTCTCTCCCCCCCCCCCCCCAAACTCGGGATATTATCATTGATAGTCTATGGATGTTTTCATGATAACATTCGGATCAATGAGAGCCTATAATCACTTCTCAAGTGAAACTACATTTAAGATTTCGCCTAGACAGACATTCAGGGCAAGTTCTAAACTAATGGCATGGGACTTGGACTTGCAATTCAAATTCTTACCACACAAGCTATAGGATTGCTAAAGAGACAGAGTCGGGGTCCCACAACAATCTTAGCTAAGATTTGAGCAACACAAATGGTCCCGAAAACCACTTGATGATTATTGGCCAATACAAGAGTCTCAAGGTCACAACTGTCACCATCCTATACACACCAATTTGTTTTTGACCATGAGATCAAAGGCAAATGTGTTAGGCCCAAGTGAAGCCTTGCTTGAGGCACTATTACTCATTATCTACTATTTACACAAAAACAAAAAGAAAACAGACTCAAACCCTTAAGAAAGTTGTCATGCCATCCATCATCGGGAAGAGCCACCCGGTTCACACAAGTTCCACCTTCGGAAAGAACTGAGGCATTAAGAAACCAAAGTCTTATTGAACATAAAACTCAAAATAAGACGCTAAGAAAATGAAGTAAGAAGCTATGAAAGAAAATGCAGAAATTAAACTGAATATGTACAATAGGGGATTTAAATGAATATACATAAGAGGGAATGAATATATACATCAAAAATAACTTTATATACAGACCAAGGTTGCAAAGTACAAAAAGTGAAATAAACTGGTAAAATTATATACATACCAAAAGTGAAAAAGCATAATAAAAATGAAAATAGTATCATATTTACAATCCAACATCATCAAAATAGGGCTACCCCCTCAAATAAAAGCTAGCATTTTCCTCAATACTAACTAACCAAAAATAGCCCAAAAATAAGATAGAGTATAAAGAGAAACTCCCTATGGTCCTCCATCTGCATGAGATCATGAGCCTGGTTCTATTTGTCCTGTGACTGCTCGGGAACCTGTGATTGGATCCCAGTATCTTGTACTTGCACTGGGACCTGAGGCTGCTCTGGGGCATGAGGCTGGCTAGAGGACCCTCCTGCGGGTCCTCCAACTCTATCACTGCATCATCTGTTTGTGGGATCATTCTCCTCCTCTTTGGTGCCCTCTCCATCTCCTACTCCTGCTCCGGCTCAATTTGAGCTGCTGGAGGCAGCTCGTGCAATAGTAGTTCTAAAGGTAGATGATCGGTAGCCTTCATCTTCTCCACTTCTACCCTCAACTCCTTCACAGACTCCTTTGAAGCTCGAGTCTTTCTCAACTTCTTTGTCTCCTTTGTCAGCTCCTTCAATGCCTTCTCATGAGTACCTACAGCCTCCAATATCAACTACTGCTTCTCCAGGAGCTTCTTCTGGTTGTCCAGAAGCTCCTTGAGAGTCTCCTCCACTGAAGCTGGAATCTATAGCTGTGGGGGTACGGACTGGGCTGCCACCGAGCTAGAAAGCACATATAGCTTAGAATTAGCTACTTGCATCCAGTTGTTGATACTGACAAGGGTTTGGCTCAAATGGTGGGCAGTGAAAGGGTAAGCTAAGGATGAGGGGATATCTGGAGCAGTGGCGGTAGAGGGTCCTAGGGCAATATCTGGTGTGGCTGAGGGAGGCTGAGAAGAAGTGACTGCTACTACTACTGGCTCTTTAGAATAGCCAGTAAAAGTAATGGATTTACCTTTAGGATCTTTGGGGTTGTCATCACCTTTGAGGATGTACCAGGAAAAGGGCATCTTTGGTTTCACCTTCACATCAAACTTCCTTTTCTCCACTTCCTGGTCCTCAAAGTACATTGTCAATAAATTTGGGAAGGGGTATGATCTATCACGTTCATTGACCACGTGTGTGATCACCCTCGACATAACATTCCCGATGTTGATCGGGTACCCCGTCATGATAGAGGTCACTAATATTGCTCGGGCGACAGGCAGAGAGTTCTCATGAGTAGTGGGGTCCAGCCTGCTACATACGAAAGTCTCCCATCCCTTTGTCTCAAAGTTTAAAATTCTCCTCAAAATTGAAACTCCTGATGTCAACCATGGTGGGGTGGTACCCAGAAGTGCCATGTATTCGGCCAACCACGGACGAGCTGCCTCATCCAATGCTACCTTCTCTAAGTATAGGGATTCATCTTCCTCTGGAAAGCCCAGGTAGTCGTTGATTGTTTTCCCATCAAACTTCACCATTAAATTCCGCACCTTCATCACTTTAGTGCCCTTTTTGATATGGGCAGCATTTCACATTAGGGTTGTGAGGCGGAAGGTCCCTCTCAATGAATTTCCGCTTAAGTATCAATTTCCTCTCGGTCCACCACTCTCGAAACTTGTGGTATTCTATCTCACTAACAAATCTATCCTGCCAAGCCTCCGGGTTTCTAGTTCTCTCTACCCCTCCCCCCTCCAGTTTGGGGTTCTCCCCTTTCTTCTTCAACAATGGGATCCTCCCCAGGTGTTGAAGTAGATGTTGCACTATCACTGCTCTCTGTTGAGCCCTCAGACGTCTCAGAAGAAATTTGAACTGAAGCTTGAGCAGTAGGAGAGCCTGGAGGTGCGGGCACATCTCTCAATATATGCCTCCCCGGGAAGTCAGGTACATATTTCGGCATTGAATCTGACTCAGATGTCTCCCGGGAGGGCAAATACTCACTTCCCTCTGAATGGGAAACAACTCTATCTGCAGCATTTATTGACTTTCTGGTGTCCCCAATTGCCTTCCGGACTTGGGCGGTCAATTTGATCATACCTCGTCCCTTACTCCCGGAAGACTCTCGTTTGCCTTTCTATTTTTCACCTCCGCCTTGTGATTTAACCATTGTCTGCAAGGAGAATTCATTTATTGTTTGTTAGTATCACAGTACTAGGATAAACAATGAAGAATATGATTAAAAACAGCTGAATACGGACCACATAAAAAGTAGTACGGCCGCCAAAGTACCACCACGGACCGCACAAAATGGCACCGCGGTCCGTATTGAAGTGGGGTTCAAAATACCCATTCTCTGGTTCCAGGCACTGCGGATCGCAAGAATTGCTATGCGACCGCGGTAAGGTACCGTGGACCGCAAAAAATCTACCGGGGCCACATCCCTTAACATTTACCTCTCTGAAGTTTTACCACCATGGCCGACATAAAATAGCATTGCGAATCGCAGAGAGGCACCGCGGACCGTGGTAAGCCGTACTAAGCATACCAACCTAGGGTTTCAAATTTTTTCTCATTTTTAGTCTTAATCTACATATTATCAACTCACTAGGTAGTTAATCATTATTTTTAACTAATTAATCCTAATCTAGACAACTTATGCAACCCTAAGCTAAAAATTGAAAGAAAATGGAAGAAAAAGAAGTAGAACTAACAAATTAAAAGAAAATAGAACACAATTAAAGACTAAGGAAAGAGTTAAAGTACCAGAGATGAGATACAGTACAGATGAATAAGAATCAGTGATTGAATTTGTGCAAAGAGGGCGTGATGAACAGTAGTTTTTTCTATTTAGAGAGCAATTGAGCGAAAAGTGTAAATGAAGGCCTGAGGTCCTATTTATAGAAAAATGACATGGGGCCCACGATACCTACCTACCGCGGTCTGCGGTACTTAAACACAAGAAGCTCTGAGGAGGCAGTCACTGCGGATCGCATAAAATGCTCCGAGACCGCGGTAGGCCAACGCGAACTGCCTAAAATGCATTGCGGCCGCAGTGACCACTTTAGAGAACCCCCACTTTTGACCATTCAACACTGCGGACCGCAATGAAATTTTTCCCCGGCAATAAGGCCATTACGGCCGCGAAAAATGCATTGCAGCAGCAGTCCAAACTTCAGAGAGTGCAATATTTGTCCAATTTGGTCCTGCACTGCATCAAAATATCCCTATACACATCTTACAACTAGTTAGTCCAAAATCAAATCCTATACTAAAAAGAAAATCAAAGAAGAACAAAAAGAAAGACACATGTGTTGCCTCCCAAGAAGCGCCTGATTTAACATCGCGGCACGACACATGTTACCATCAAATCACTTTAGATGGATCAGTGCCACCACGTGACTGTCATCAATCTTGCCGAGATAGTGCTTGACTCTGTGCCCATTAACTCTGAAGACCTCCTCATTTTTGTTTTTCAAGTCAAGTGCACCAAAAGGAGTCACAAGCACCACTTCAAAAGGTCCACTCCATTTCGACTTAAGCTTTTCCAGAAACCGACGTAACCGAGAATTGAACAAGAGAACCAAATCACCCACTTTGAACACCTTGCCACGAGCATACTTATCATGAATATACTTCTTCTTGTCCTTATACAAGGACGAACTGGAGTAGGCATGAAATCGAAATTCATCAAGTTCATTAAGCTGCTCCACACGAAGATTTGATGCCACATCCCATTCAAGATTCAGCTTCCTCAAAGCCCACATGGCCTTGTGCTCTAACTCAACCGGTTGATGACAAGCTTTCCCAAACACCAACCGGTAAGGAGACATACCAATCGGAGTCTTGTAAGCAGTCTTATAAGCTCATAGAGCATCATCTAATTTCTTTGACCAATCGGTCCTATTTGCATTGACCGTCTTTGACAATATACTCTTGATTTCCCTGTTTGAGACTTCAACTTGGCCACTAGCCTGAGGATGATAAAGGGTAGAAACTTTGTGATTGACATCATACTTTTCAAGCAAAGTGTCAAAAGCTCTATTGTAAAAATGAGACCCCCCATCACTTATAATTGCTCGAGGAGTGCCAAACCTAGTAAAAATACTCTTCTTGAGAAACGCAACAACACACCGAGCCACGACCTCAACCCACTTTGAAACATAGTCAACTAGAATGTATGTGTTGCCATATGAACTAAGAAACGAGCCCATGAAATCAATGCCCCATACATCAAAAATATCAACTTCGAGAATATTATTGAGATTCATCTCATCCTTCTTCGAAATTCCACCCGCTCTTTGACATTCATCGCATCTCTTCATAAGATCACCTGCATCCTTGTACAATGTTGGCCAGTAAAACCCGTAACTAAGAACCTTCGAAGTAGTCCTCTCTCCACCACGATAACCACCATAGGGGTAGGAATGACAAGCCTCTAAGATATTCAATTGCTCCTCCTCCGGGACACATCTTCGGATCATACCATCAGTGCATATTTTAAACAAGTACGGCTCATCCCAATAGAAGTCCAAACTATCCCGCTTAAGCTTCTTCCTTTGGTTAGAAGAGAGCTCACACGAGACAATACCAGTCACAAGGAAAATAGCAACGTCCGCAAACTATGTCATACCATTCACCGACACATAAAGGAGTTTCTTATCGAGGAATGAATCATTGATCTCTAGGCCATCACAAGGCCTCCCCTCCTCCTCCAAGCGGTACAAATGGTCTGCCACTTGGTTTTCACACCCTTTCCGGTCCACAATCTCCAAATCAAACTCTTGAAGTAACAAGACCCATCACATCAGCCTAGCTTTGGAATCCTTCTTCGTCATCAAGTATCGGAGTGCAACATGATCGTTATGAACTATGACCTTGGCACCCATGAGATACAGCCGAAATTTCTCCATTAAGAAGACAATAGACAACAACTCTTTTCAGTCACCGTGTAATTCACTTGAGCATCATTCATTGTCTTGCTTGTATAATACACCGGATGAAACATTTTATTCACTCTTTGATACAAGACCGCCCCAACCATAACATTACTCGCATGACACATGAGCTCAAAAGGCAAGCTCCAATTGGGTGCGGTAATAATAGGAGTGGTGGTCAACTTGTGCTTGAGAAGTTTCAAGGCTTGCATACATCCCTAATTGAACACGAACTTGGCATCTTTTTCCAATAACTTGCACAAGGGATTCACTACCTTCAAAAAGTCATTGATAAATCTGTGGTAGAACCACGCATGCCCTAGAAAACTTTTAACTCCCTTGACTTAAGTAGGGGGAGGGAGCCTTGAAATCACTTTAGTTTTAGCTTTGTCCATCTCTATACCGTGCTTTGAAATTTTATGGCCAAGGACTATGTCCTCCTCAACAATGAAGTGACATTTCTCCAAATTAAGCACAAGGTTGGTTTCTTCACAATGGGCCAACACTCTATCAAAATTTTTCAAACATTCATCAAATGATTCACCCACAACACTGAAGTCATCCATAAACACCTCCAAAATGTCCTCCACCATGTTGGTAAATACGACCATCATACACCGCTGAAATGTAGCCGGTGCATTACACAAACCAAATGGCATCCTAGAAAAGGCAAAGGTGCCATAAGTACACGTGAAGGTTGTCTTCTCCTGATCTTTCGGAGCAATCAAAATTTGGTTGTACCCAGAATACCCATCCAAGAAACAGTAAAAGGCACGCCCAGCAAGTCTGTCTAGTATCTGATCAAGAAAGGGTAATGGAAAATGATCCTTGCGGGTCACTTTATTTAACTTGCGGTAATCCATGCACACCCTCCATCCGGTGACAGTCCTGGTAGGAATCAACTCATTTTGTGCATTGGTAACCACAATCATACCACCCTTCTTCAGCACATATTGCACTGGCAAAGTCCAAGAGCTATCAGAGATGGGGTACATAACCCCGACATCCAACCACTTGATCACCTCATTTTTCACAACATCTTGCATTGCCTCGTTCAACCTCCTTTGATATTCTACGGAAGGCTTTACATCATCTTCAAGAATAATCTTGTGCATACAAAATGCGGGGCTTATCCCCTGAATATCGGCTAAAGTCCATCCAATTGCCTTCTTCCATTTTTGGAGCACCGCCAAAGTGGTATCTACCCGCATGTTAGTAAGACAAGAGGAAAGAATAACTGACAAAGTTGAACTAGGGCCTAAGAATTCATACCTGAGGTGTGGAGGCAACAACTTCAACTCCAACATGGTAGGTTCCTCGATTGAGGGCTTTGTTGGTGGAGTCTTCCTATTCTCAAGATTCAAAGAGAGTTTCCGAGGCTCATAAGAGTAAGAGCTCATTCCATGTAAAGCATTGACACACTCCACCTGGCCTTCATCCTCATTTACATCAAGATTCAACAATACCGCCTCTAAAGGGTCCTCCACATTGATCATTACACTAGTATTATCAACTATCACTGCTGTGACAAGATCCACAAAAGAGCACATTTCAGAACTATTGGGCTGCTTCATTGACTTGCACTCATGAAAGACCACTTTCTTCACCCACCCGGAAGGTGAGTTCCCCTACTTCCACATCAACTAAGGCCTTCCCAGTTGTAAGGAAAGATCTTCCCAATATGATAGGAACCTCAAAATCAACCTCACAGTTCAAGATCACAATGCCAGTAGGCAAAATGAACTTGTCCACCCGAATAAGAACATCATCAATAATACCAAGAGGCCTCTTCATCATTCTATTCACCATTTGTAATCTCATGGAAGTCGGCCTCAGTTTCCCAATACCCAAAGTCTTGAAAACGGAGTAAGGTATTAAGTTGATACTCGCCCCCAAATCACATACTCCCAATGGTGCAAGAAATGGTGAATGCATTGGGATCTTCAAGCTTTGGAGCCATCGAATGCACAATTACACTAACTTGGTAGGTCATCTTGATGGTCTCACAATCCATGAATCTTCTCTTTGTCACCAAGTCTTTTATGAACTTGGCGTAACCCGTCATTTGTTCTAGAGCCTCCACCAAAGGCACATTAATTAATAATCTCTTCATCATATCAATAAATTTCTTGAACTGGTTCTCATTTTTCTGCTTCGCGAGCCTTTGAGGATAAGGTGGAGGTGCCCTTGGCAAAGGAGCCTTGGCTTTAGGCACAACCATTTTCGGCATGTCTATTACGTGTTCCCTAGACGGGTTCATGTCATTCTGAGTTTCCACCTTGGTATCTTGGATATCAATCCTCACTTCTTCATTCACGTTCTCATCAATTATATTCTCAACCACCAAAGGGATCTCATCCTCTTGAAACTCAACTTCATCACTTAAAATTTCTTTTTGTTTGGAGGCATTCACATCACCGCCTCGTCCACTTCTTGTAGTTACCACCATTACATGCCCGAAATTGTTTCCACCCTTTAGGTTGACTACTGTATCACTAGGTAGAGCCCCCTTACGGCGAGTATTCAAGGATTGTGAGATTTGGTCTAATTGACCTCCAAGTTTCTGATTGAAGTATTGTGGGATGACAACTGGGCATCAGAGTCAACATTCTTTTTCATCATCTATTCAAACATCATTTTGATTCTCCCTATTTCATTATTGGAAGAACTAGGACCTTGGGATGGAAATGGGAGTGGGTTGTTCGGTTGTTGATACATTGGGGGCCTTTGAAAGCCTTGACCACGATTTCCTTGGTTGTTATTGTTCCAACCACCTTGGTTGTTATTTCCACCCCAGTTGTTGTTGTTGTTGCCACTCCAATTACCCTGATTGTTCTGATTATTGTTCTGGTTGCCCCAATTTGAATTTTGGTTGATGATCCCCCAATTATTATTCCCTTGTTGTTGTTGATTTCCCCAATTGCCTTGGGGTCTTCATTGTTGTTGGTTGGAAGAATTTCCCCTTTGGCCTTGATAGCTGTTCAACTATTGCACTTCTTCATTCTGCTCATCATACCCATCATCTTGGAACCCACCACTATCTTGGTCATATTGATCTGAACTCCTTTGGTTCTGTTGACCTCTTTGTCTTCTTTTGTTCACTAACATGTTGACACCCTCCATAGCATTTACTTGTCGTGGAGATTGAACCTGCTGTAATTGTGCCTTTACTAGCTGGTTCATTGTTAGTGTCAGTTCTGCTATTGCCTGCCCATGATCATGGAGCTCTTTGTGCAAGTGAATGACCATGGGTCACCCTGTGGCACATTGGTTCTACTTTGCCAAGCAGAGGTTGTGTCAGCCATCTCATCCAATATTGCATTAGCCTCATCAAATGGTGTGTTCATGAAATTGCCCCCGGCGAGTTGGTTCACTATGCATTGATTTGTTGTGTTAATACCCCAGTAGAATGCATGTTGTATCATTGCCTCAGTCATATCATTATTTGGACATTCCTTTAACATGGTCCGGTATCTCTCCCATATCTCATGCAGTGGTTCGTTGGGCTCCTGCTTGAAAGATAAGATTTCATCACTTAAGGTCGGCATGTGTCTCGGCGAGAAAAGCTTTGCAATGAATTTATCTGCCAACTCATCCCAAGTAGTGATGGAATGGTTGGGAAGACTTTCAAGCCAATCCAAAGCATTCCCTCTAAGTGAAAAAGGGAATTATCTCAACCGAAGTGCATCCTCTGACACATTTGTTTTCTTGCTCCCCCAACAGGTATCCATGAAACCCTTAAGATGTTTGTAAGCATTCTAATAGGGAGCACCTGTGAAATACCCTTGCTGCTCCAACAATGTCAGCATCACATTTGTAATTTGAAAATTGCCCGCCCGGATCCGGAGTGGGATGATTGCACTAGCATATCCTTGGTTTGGAATCACCCGAGGAGCCACTCTTGGAGGTGGCGGGGGAGGGTCTGGAACATTATCATTGGCCTGGCGTCCTCTCCTTTGAGCTTGAGGAAGTATAGGTACCTCATCATCAATATTGTCATCTACTTCCTCCCCCGGTGGAAGGTCTCCAAGAGGTGTGTTGTTGTTGTTTGCCGCCATTTTGTACCTGAGTTGGCAACACACACAAATTAGTAACATATAAGGAAAGAAAAACAATACACAAAACTATTTAGATAGATAGCCAAAACCGTTAGCGCCCAGGCAACGACGCCAAAAAGTGATCGGGTCCAACCCTACACTATTATGGAGTGGCAAGAGCGGTCGATGCAGATTTTACCCCAGAAGGTCGGGATCGAATCCACAGGGAGCTAGAATGATTGGGAATTGGATTCCTATCTAAACTAGTAGGGCGTAGTGCTTTTAATTACACTTCCAATCATAATTATTTGTTTGTTACTTCTAATATTTATGCTAATGATGTACGCAATTAAGCTAAGTATGGATGCTTGAAAGGTTTTCTAAATGGATAACGAGGCACTAGGGAAGTGACTTTCTCCTTGGTAAATACTTGACAGGTTCTAAAGCTTAAGGCAAAGTTGTTATGTTGGGGATTGCGATATAGCCAATGCGCGAAACTACTCACTCTATACCTCTTGGTAGCTTGAGTGACTTTTCCCTAATTGACTTTCTCAAGACCAATTGGGTGTCAAAATTTTGCAAGAAATATAGGCTCACGTCGGGTATTACTATCTCTAGGTTTAACCATTTAATTGGGTCTATCAATTTCTTAAATACACCCCAATTCCTTGTTGGACTGATTTTCCTAGACGCAAGCTCTCTTTCTCAAGAAAAGCCCAAGTCAAAAAGGTACAAATTAGTGTTTGCAACCACTAATTCAACATGAAAAACACAAATCAGTCCAAATATCAACTACCCATAAACATCTAAGCCTTAAAACAAAAGACTCATCAAATACTCATACTAGGGTTGAGCCACAACCCTAGCTAATGGGTCTTGCTACTCATAATGATGGAAGAAGTCAGATATTGAGATGAAGAATAACCTACAAAATAAAATTACAAGCTAAGATTCGAAGGTTCAATATTAAACTAGCTACAAAATTACTCAAAAAGCTTAAAACCGTCGTTCACGTGCTCTGCTAAGATAAAGATACCCTAAAAATGTGAAAAAGAAATATTTATACAAGGCCGAATTTTCTGGAAAAAAACACCCCTGACGGAGGTACTGCGGACTGCGGAAAATGCACCGCGACCGCGATGAGGCTTTTTAGCTCCATTACTCTGTCTCTGAATCAGGCCACCACGGACCGCATAAAATGCATCGCGGCTGCGTTGGCTTCTGTGGGGTCCGTACAAAATGGATCACGGACCGCAATGGCTTCCAACTTAAAACTCCGAACTCTCTGAATCCCCTCTCCGCGGACCGCATAAAATGGATTGCGGCCGCGAAGAATCTACCGTCGACCACAGTGCTCGAGCTTCCAAAAGTGCATCTCTATGATCTTTTCCACTGTGGACCGTACTAAATGGACGGTTGCGGTGGGTTTGTTGCAGCTGCAGTGGATGCAATGCCTTGACTTGTTCTTGGTACTTGTGCAGGTTTCTCTCCTTTTTGAGCTAGTTTTGACAACTTGTCACTTTTTTTATCAAACCCTGCAATCAAGCACAACATGTAAGCTTTCAGGATTACTTGTATACATTTTTAGTCCAAAACTCAAGCAAAAAGGAGTATAAAATAGACTAGAATCCCTAGTTATCATAAGCCCCACGGACTACTTCCCATTCATTTCCTGTGTACCATTCTTCCCTCAGTTCTTCCCATTCTACCAATGAATTCTCTATAATAATTCGTAAATCTAGATCGGCTAATTGTTTTCAAATTAAAACAATATTTGTTAAATAAGTCTGTCACGACCCAAATTTCTCTCCGTTGGGAGTCGTGATGGCACCTAGTCTTAGGGACTAGGTAAGCCTAACATTTAAATGAAATAACAACAATAACTAACATCTAACAATTTCTAATTTGAAGTCTCTATACAAATTTAAAATCCTATAACCGGTAGTACAAGTCATAAGCTCTACAGAGTTTGCTAGAATCTCTAAATACAACTGTTTCGAAATAAGGATAAATAATCAAATACAAATCCAAAGGTGACTCTGAAGCCTGCGAACGCAGCATCAGGTTTACCTTGAAGCTCCATAGCAAGAATCTGCACAGCTATCTAACGATCAACTGATTTTGAAAATACCTGGATCTGCACAAAAATTATAAAGAAGCATAGTATGAGTACACCACAGCGGTGTCCAGTAAGTAACAAGACTAACCTCGGTGGAGTAGTGACGTAGAACAGTCAAGACACCTACTGGACAAATAACCTGAATAAGTATAAGTGTAGAAACAACAGAGTAAGATACCTATACAAAGACTGCGCATAATGACAAGATAAAATGGTAACTACAGTAAAAAAAGGAAAACAACAACTAACAACAGAAAATAACAAGTATTTACACGGTAAAGTAAGCTGAACACAATCTAGATCCGGCGAACACAACTAAAAGAAGAACAAGTAGCAAATAGATGAGAGTAACCACTTTCACATCAGGTTTTATCTAATAATCATCACGAAGTACCAAACCTTAGAATATCCACAAGTTATGGGTCCCACTTTATGAACCATACACACTTGGCCTCGTGTGCCCTCATTTAAACTAGTACTGCACGGACGATGCTCATGCCAATAGGACCATTCTCACATAGAAGGCAAATAAGCAAGGGTGTGCATCAAGACTCAATAATATCAAGATTCATCCTCTTAAACCGATAGGAGTGATTAACTACGTGTATTCTTGTGCAAGTGTCTTAACATAGTTCATGCCAGCTAGTATGTATAGAGAAAATGGACAACACGTAAGAAGGTTTTTCCCACAATGTTTAACAAGGTAAAACTCACACAGGTAGGTACACTAATACACAAATATCATCAACAAGAATGCTCCCAGGCCATCACAAGTCATCACAAATCAATCCCTGACATAGCCCACCTTGTCTCACCATGTGCATAATAATAAAGTAAATGCCCGCCTTGTATCGCCATACGTACATAACAATATTCCCACCTTGTCTCGCCACATGCGGAAACACACGGATATAGCCTGCCTTGTCACGTTGCATGTGTATAATCAATAGTAATAATGGCACGTCAGAAACCTCGTGCAACACAACCCAAACCGTACGACAGAAACCTCGTAAATCACAATAATAATCGTATGACAAAAATGTCACGACCCAAACCGATGGGCCGTAACGGGCACCCAGTACCTTACTTGACTGAGTACCAACGTAATGTACCTTTATTATTACATCATTATATACATGTGACATATGGGCCTAATAGGCTAACATAATCAGTTATAAACTCAAACATAGGCCGTACAGGGCTGTACAATCTTCCACGTACACGATATATGCCTACAAGCCTCTAAGAGTACATAAGTGTCACAAAGGTCGGAACAGAGTTCCGCCATACCAAACAATAGACGTCTAAATCATACTAACCAAATACGCAGCTCCGAAGCAAATGGAGCGCACCGACATCTTCCGCTGAGCTGATAGCCTACTTGGAAGGCTCTTGACCTGTCTATCAGGACCTGTGGGCATGAAACGCAGCGTCCCCAGGCAAAAGGGACGTCAGTACGAATAATGTACCGAGTATGTAAGGCACATAAATAAATACATAGGAGACATGGAAGACATATGGAGTACATGACTCAACCCGTACGTCTGAATAACTTTGTAAATAATAAATTACTTTCAGCGTCATGCATATGTGTATGAATGTCATGTCGTGCATAGGTATATGTTTCATAACATCATCAGCCTCTGAAGGAATCCCATCATATCATATCGGCCACTGTGGGCAAAATCATCATCGTATACCAGCTGATCAGGTGGTGGTGCGTATATAACGCCATAACCTTTCCCATATCCCATATACATATATATACATACATATATACGCGTATATAACGCCGTTTGAATACATACATATACATGCGTATATAACGCCATTTGAATACATACCCATATATGCGTATATAACGCCGTTTGAATCATATTTCAGCCACTGTGGGCAACATCATCATCATATACCAACTGATCAGGTGGTAGTGCGTATATAACGCCATAACCTTTTCCCATATCCCATATACATATATTTACATATATACGCGTATATAACGCCATCTGGTCATGGGTCAGTGCACATGAATGCAGTGCATAAAAAGTACGTCAATAAAATTATTCGGAATGTCATAAGACCATTTTGCCTCTGAGTAATATCATAAAGTAAACTCTTTTCAACTTTCGTATTTTTCTAAGACCCATGAACAGATGATAAACTATTATGACACATGGGAATTAAAGAACATAGATATTTCTATTACTTCTATGAGTAGAGTCACTTATGGAATTTGTGCATTTGCACGTTTCGTTCATATCGTATGGATAATGCCAAAAGAAAGAAGGGATAGCCTTAACATACCTGGAGTAGGAAAAACCCGTATAATATTCCGTTGGAAAAACCTTTGTTGATTGAGCGAAATTTGCCCCTGCTTCTTAGAAATTCATGGACGAAATTATTTTTGGTTCCTTGAACTTTTGGAATGAATCACGTTTTTGGTTCCTTGAAATGTTGGAATGAATCACGTTTTTGGTTCCCGGAAGTATTGGAAGAAATAAGGTTTCTGGTTCCTTGAACTTTTGGAATGAATAACATTTCTTATTTGGACCAACGACAGAACACTTGGAATCTTTAACAAGGAATTCCTAATGTCTTAAATATAAGACTTTAAAAATGACTCATTCCTATAAGTCATTTAATGGTTTACACGTTGCTTTTGTCTACTAAGCATATATGACAATGAGTCATATTCTTGAATAGTGGCCTAATGCCACGTGGGGAGTGGAGTGGATTATTTTATTATTTTTTTTATCCACTTATTAGTTAATCGGGTAATGTTTCGTTACCCGTTAATTAATCTATTACCCGTATAATTTAAAAATACCACAAATTACTGAAAATTCTATTTATTTTCAAAATACTTCGTATATACTTTATATATTATACTACCGTGGTCATATGGTACCTCGTATGGTACTAGTTTATAATTATCGGGTATTATCGCTCAACCTATATTTTATCCCAAGTTGGCCACTTTCAACGAAATTTATTTTCTTCGACTTGCTTCCCCTCTCACCTTCACGAATTTACTAATCACTTGTGAAATAGCATAATCCGTATAACCTCCAAATAATCTTTTACTTGGACTGATGTCAATACGTTACGACAAATTTCACGTACAATACTTCAGGGTGCAACATCGTCGTAACTTTACTGGAAGTGTGACATCACCATAATGTAATACTGCGGAGCGTGATATCGATGTAATATTGCGGGGCGTAAGATTATTCCCCCCTTTTGGAACATTCGTCCTCGAATGTTGAGTGATGCACTTATCATTTTCGTAACTTATACCTTCCGAATAGTTTAGAACTTCCCTTGCCATCTAGGAAACTGTTCTGTGAATGAATCCAAAATTCTAGGGCGTTCCCCCCTTAGGCCTCCTTCTCACATCACAACTTGTAGTCGGAATCCTCCCAATCTCGTAACTGTTACTACCTTTCATCATGCAGCCTGTACAATTTTGACCTTGTAAGTGTGCCCAATCTCTAGGATTCATATGTAGAGCTTGATAAGATGTCTCTTTGGGGTATATATGAGTATATTGAAGTTCTTCGCTCGGTACTTTGTTGAATTCACGAATATTGCTATATCTCATCGTATAGGTCCATTTAGCCATTCGTGTGAATTTACTGCCATAACTCTTACTTTAATTTATCGTTGCTGAGGTCTACTACCAAATCCCAACTTACTCTCATTGCTTATTCCATATGTATAAATTTAAATCTTTTAATGCTTCCTCATAACTGCTCATCTTTAGAATGACGATCCAATCTCATCTCATACTTTGTGACTTTTTTCCATCTATTGTTAATTCTCCTCAATATTGATCTACAATATACCATTGATAACTTAAAACTTCTTACGTAATATTTTTCCCCTACGGGTTAATCCTAATGACTTATCCATTCTCGTCACCCTTTTCATTTGTCTTTCCTCTTCCTTACTCATGCTTCCTTAAAACTTTATCACTCTACCATACTTTAGCTTGCGACCTATACATATCCATTTATAAACTTTTCTTCAACTTTCTTGCACCATAGATTTTCTTATGTTATTCTGGAACGTCAAGCGAGACATCACATCATCTCTAACTTTTTTCTATTTTGTTAACTAGATCTCCCAGTACTTAAAAATCAAAAGCTAGAAGACATGTCGCCGACGATGCCGCTATCATTCCCGGTTATTGGATCCACATGCTTATAACCTTCTATCTGAAATAAGGACTACCCACCACTTTTTGCGTTTGAGTATCTCGTACGTTGTTCACCTTTAGCTTACTTACTTAAAATCCCGCATCGTATCTTCTATCTCTTTCGTGACCTTCCTTCCATCTAGGTGTAATTCATGTCCATAACTTGAAGCTCTATTATAATACTTGTACCTCTGGTACATACACAATCCCATGGGAGCTTCATACTGACTTCCTATGAGACTGGTACCCTTCTAACTGGCTTTATCGTAGAGCCGTTATAGAACATAGTCGTTGTGCTATCTCTCTTGCACCTCTAATATTATGGGTAATTCTACTATGTTCTCAATCATGATTCCTATAACTTCTGGGTCCAATAATCAGATTCCTGATTTACTTTGTTGATGTAACTCTTTAGTTTCCTTCTTCTGATCAGCCTTTACGTAGGCTTAAGCTATCTTCCGATCTGTGGCTCATGGTATCAGTTATTACCTTAGACTTTCATATATGGAATATCCATGACAGAATCTTTTAACAATTCAATCCTTTGTCTATGCCCTGGGCTCAATTCTTTCTTTTAACTTATACCGGAGTTTTCTATAGCTATATGATTGTCAACAAATATGTTGTCTGGATAATGCTCCATAATCTTGAGTGTATCCATAATGTACTCACTGTGGATCAATGATCGAATAATTCGTTTGTTCCGTTTTAGCTTTCTTCAATGTAAGCTATTACTTTTCTTGGTTTTTTTTTTGCCCCCTTGTTGCATGCATACTTAGCTTATCTTAGTTCCCCCGCATGCTAGAGTTTTCGTGCAACTCATATGACCTTTGAATATTACTTTTAATTTTTCTTCCCGTTCATTATCCATGGTAGAGGACACTTTCCTTTGGAGTGCTTATAATGTTGTTGTGAGATTGTTGTTACACGACCCGTTTCCTCTTTAGGTCATTGTGCTTAGGTTGAAGCCTTCTTTCTTATCTCCTCAGCTAGTCTTTTGTTGTAGTATTTAGGGAGAACCCTTGACTCTCGTAAAGTTGTGAGCTTATTACGAACTTTTTTTTTTGATGTCCTTACTTGCCTGTAATCATCCGTAGTTGCTTACCTTCATGTCTTTGTGCTCGTATGGTTGCTTCTAAACTGATATTTTGACTGCCTTCTCAGTGGCACCTTCTTTTATCCCCGTAACACTCATACGGTATCTTTAGCTACCCCGACTCTTGTTTGAATATATTTCAAGTATTATAATGGTATTCTTCGAAGCTGAACTTTCCATGTTGGGTTCTACTTTGTTTATCTCACACGGTCTGATAACTCGTCTGTAACCTCCTATTTAGCCATAATTGGGATCTTTCTGACCAATTACTAACTACTCATTGGCCCATTCTCATATCAATATTCCTTGTAATCTTTCTTGGGTTATTTCCTTTGTCTTAATTTACGTCTCGCATAGGCTCTTTATTTATTAATAATAGTTCGGGCAGGAACCTTTACTTCATCTCCTTGACGTCATGCTTGCACAATATTCTTGAATCGTAGCGTATCTGTAAGATTTGGATAAGTGTCGTTTCATTCCTCTTTTATTTATTGCATTCTTCCTTTACCATTCCATAGTCACTAGAACCACTTAATTCTGACATAATACCACATCACTCCACATTCCCCCCTTTTTGGGGTATACTAAGAGCTGAAGCTACGATGATCTACCTATAGATGTGTTACCTCTTCATCATTGGCGTCTTTTCACAACATCAATGACCCTTACTCTCCTTGCGGCAATCCTTCTATACCAAGGATAACAAAGTTCCTCACTCGCGATGGTAAAATTTAGTATAGTTGGCACATACAGTCCCTTAAGCTGAACTTTTCTCACATTGCTTGTTGTAGGGAAGCGTCTTCCTGAATCACCATTCTCTGGGTTTCTCATGAATCTTCCTCTATGGTCCATTCTATTATTGCCGGAAAGCAATATGAAGTTCTCATAATGCCGACCACCATCAAATTACTCAGTCCCTAATTCATATTTGGTTTATCTTGTTTACCAGTCCATACTGATTTCTTTTCCTCCGGGGATTAACTCTTCCCTATGGTTATCGCATTGGAGTCACGAACTTATTTCTCGAAATGAGGATATAACCTTATGGCATATACGCTATCGTTGTCTTAAGGCCCATCACCTTTAGTCTCTTCCTTCATTTGACTATAAATTCTGTAGCACTCTACCGTTTTCATCCATGTATCACACCTTATTCATAATGCTTTCTTATTCCTTTTCTCATTATTCTGCTAATATTTCTGCATATCCCTTTTCTTGTGAAAACTTCAATATGACATTCTTTCGCTTTTAGCTTTCTTTTGCTACATCCAGTAGCTCTTCAAGTTGCTTAACGTTCTCGCTTTACTAAGGATAAGGGCAACACTAAGGTAATATTTATCCCTTCAAGGCTTATAGTGCATGTCCTTGTAGCACTCATATTTGGCTGCACTATTTCAGAGTGCACCATCTGGTGTCTCATAAGGAGATCTATTAGCATATTTGCAATATCCTTCGGAAATGTCAACTAACGCAAACAATTCATCCACTATATCTTCTAATAATACTTTTGTTAACCCTCATAGGGCATATCTGGAAGGGGTGCGACCAATTTTATATACCTCTGTTACTATTAAATATAACTCAAAAGGCTTATGTTCCTCTTCCTTAATTATAAACGTTGTTAACCTTCATTAACTAGGTACCTCGTACCCTTTTTCACCTTGCTCCTTTTACTTGCCGAAACTTGTACTTATCTTCTTAATCTCTCATTGTCCTTCACCATAAAGATGGATAGACATTCTTGCCTTACGGCTTCTTATCAAGAAGCTTACCTATTTCAGTACACTCATGATCTGCTAAAGACCTCATATTTACTTATCGTAGACATCATACAAAAATCCAATTCCTCTAACTCAGCTTTTTCACAACAATCTCTCTTTCCAACCTTCTTTCCGGATATGGGTACCATCTTATTAGGAATAGGAGTTAGGAATTTGAATTCCTATGACCGAGCTCTACCACACAATCTAGAGTAAGAAGGAAGAGTGACAATCTTAAATGCCTTGTAGCCTCCTGCTTATAAGTGTGGTGCACGACACACCCATAAACAAGACTCTACTAGACACGGCCTGTAGATTCCCTAGGACATAACTGCTCTGATACCACTTTTGTCACGACCCAAACCAATGGGCCGTGACGGGCACCCAGTACCTTACTTGACTGAGTACCAACGTAATATACCTTTATTATTACATCATTATATACATGTGACATATGGGCCTAATAGGCTAGCATAATCAGTTATAAACTCAAACATAGGCCGCACAGGGCTGTACAATCTTCCACGTACACGATATATGTCTACAAGCCTCTAAGAGTACATAAGTGTCACAAAGGTCGGAACAGAGTTCCGCCATACCAAACAATAGACGTCTAAATCATACTAACCAAATACGCAGCTCCGAAGCAAATGGAGCGCACCGACATCTTCCGCTGAGCTGATAGCCTACTTGGAAGGCTCTTGACCTGTCTATCAGGACCTGTGGGCATGAAACGCAGTGTCCCCAGGCAAAAGGGACGTTAGTACGAATAATGTACCAAGTACGTAAGGCACATAAATAAATACATAGGAGACATGGAAGACATATGGAGTACATGACTCAACCCGTACGTCTGAATAACTTTGTAAATCATAAATTACTTTCAGCGTCATGCATATGTGTATGAATTTCATGTCGTGCATAGGTATATGTTTCATAACATCATCAGCCTCTGAAGGCATCCCATCATATCATATCGGCCACTGTGGGCAAAATCATCATCGTATACCAGCTGATCAGGTGGTGGTGCGTATATAACGCCATAACCTTTCCCATATCCCATATACATATATATACATACATATATACGCGTATATAACGCCGTTTGAATACATACATATACATGCGTATATAACGCCATTTGAATACATACCCATATATGCGTATATAACGCCGTTTGAATCATATTTCAGCCACTGTGGGCAACATCATCATCATATACCAACTGATCAGGTGGTAGTGCGTATATAACGCCATAACCTTTTCCCATATCCCGTATACATATATTTACATATATACGCGTATATAACGCCATCTGATCATGGGTCAGTGCACATGAATGCAGTGCATAAAAAGTACGTCAATAAAATTATTCGGAATGTCATAAGACCATTTTGCCTCTGAGTAATATCATAAAGTAAACTCTTTTCAACTTTCGTATTTTTCTAAGACCCATGAACAGATGATAAACTATTATGACACATGGGAATTAAAGAACATAGATATTTCTATTACTTCTATGAGTAGAGTCACTTATGGAATTTGTGCATTTGCACGTTTCGTTCATATCGTATGGATAATGCCAAAAGAAAGAAGGGATAGCCTTAACATACCTGGAGTAGGAAAAACCCGTATAATATTCCGTTGGAAAAACCTTTGTTGATTGAGCGAAATTTGCCCCTGCTTCTTAGAAATTCATGGACGAAATTATTTTTGGTTCCTTGAACTTTTGGAATGAATCACGTTTTTGGTTCCTTGAAATGTTGGAATGAATCACGTTTTTGGTTCCCGGAAGTATTGGAAGAAATAAGGTTTCTGGTTCCTTGAACTTTTGGAATGAATAACATTTCTTATTTGGACCAACGACAAAACACTTGGAATCTTTAACAAGGAATTCCTAATGTCTTAAATATAAGACTTTAAAAATGACTCATTCCTATAAGTCATTTAATGGTTTACACGTTGCTTTTGTCTACTAAGCATATATGACAATGAGTCATATTCTTGAATAGTGGCCTAATGCCACGTGGGGAGTGGAGTGGATTATTTTATTATTTTTTTTATCCACTTATTAGTTAATCGGGTAATGTTTCGTTACCCGGTAATTAATCTATTACCCGTATAATTTAAAAATACCACAAATTACTTAAAATTCTATTTATTTTCAAAATACTTCGTATATACTTTATATATTATACTATCGTGGTCATATGGTACCTCGCATGGTACTAGTTTATAATTATCGGGTATTATCGCTCAACCTGTATTTTATCCCAAGTTGGCTACTTTCAACGAAATTTATTTTCTTCGACTTGTTTCCCCTCTCACCTTCACGAATTTACTAATCACTTGTGAAATAGCATAATCCGTATAACCTCCAAATAATCTTTTACTTGGACTGATGTCAATACGTTACGACAAATTTCACGTACAATACTTCAGGGTGCAACATCGTCGTAACTTTACTGGAAGTGTGACATCATCATAATGTAATACTGCGGAGCGTGATATCGATGTAATATTGCGGGGCGTAACAAGAAACCTCGTCCATCACAATACTGAGTACAACAACAACAATAAAAATAACACAAGAGTACGACAAGTAAATCAACTCAAGGGCTTTCGATCACAAAGGAATAGTAGAACTAGTTCACAAAGAATAAGCACAATAGAGAATATCAGTTATAATAAGAATAACTCAACAAAGAAGAAATAATATGTAACACCGATCCCACAAGGTACGGTTCTAAAACAAGAGAGATAATACGAGTCAATAATTCCAAATAAGGACAAGTCAACTAAGATATATGATATCTAAATGTCTTCTAAGGTTGAGCAATTACGAAAGAGATACAACAATTCAATTAAGGGTAAACAACTGAGAGATAATCAAAACCTCAATTACAGATGGACAATTACATGATAGATAATTATACTTTCAATTAAGGAGAAACGACTAGGGAGGGATGGCATGGCAAAAGAAGAGGTAACAACTTCAGTTAAGTCACATAAGAGTCAAATATGCAATAAGAGTGGACCATGAGGCAATTAATTCCAATTAAACTATGTAGAGGTAAAAACTAGTAAATGAGGACTCAATCATAGTAAAACAACTTCATATCTAGTAAACATAAAGACCTAAGAGTTCTAAAAGGTCAACTTTCTATAAATAAGCCCGAGTACATACTCGTCACCTCGCGTATACGGACTTTACATGATACAAATAGCATAGAAGACTCAAATCGTAAGGAGTAATTCCCCCACACAATGTTATGCAAGATACTTACCTCAAAGAAGATAGACCGTTCCTCTAAAATGAACTTCTCTAGTGAAATAACCTTCGGACGGTTCAAATCTAGCCAAAGTAACTTCAAAGCATAAATAAACTCATAAGAAACTATTCCAGATAATAAAGCTTCGATTATTAATTAAAATTAAAAAGTCAACCCAAAAGTCAACCCCCGGCCCGCATCTCAGAACTCGACCAAAATTATAAAAAATCCGAATATCCATTCAATAACGAGTCCAACCATATAAGAATTTTTCAAATCCGACCTCAAATTACCTTTCAAATTCCCAAAATTTAGTCTAAGAAGTTTTTACAAATTTTTAACTCAAATCACTAACTAAATAATGAAAATAACAATCGATTCATGTAATATAGCCAAAACCGATTTAAAATCACTTGCCCCGATGATTTTCTTGAAAACCCCATGAAAAATCGCCACAAACCGAGCTCTCTAGGTCCAAAAATAAAAAATGAGGTGAAACGCTCATTTATATAGTACCACATTTGACCTCCAAAGTGCTGACCACACATTTTTTGTGCGGTCGCACATCCCAGGCTCTGCGTCCACGATCCAAATTGTGCGGCCACACTTCAGCAAAATTTGCACTACTAGGCTTTAGTAAATTGGCTATAAGTTTTTATAAAATATCCAAATGATGACTTCTTTATCTTGCTAGAAACTAGACACAAAGGGCTACAACTTTCGTTTTTGAATTATCTCCAAATTTCTTGTAGATAAAAAGAGATATGCTTCCGAAGTCGGGCCATCGATCCTGCCGAATCCCTAAAGTGCGACGGCAAGAAGAATTATGCGATCCTCACTTTTCCTCTGTGGTCTGCACTTTTTCCTCTACCTCAGCACTTTTTCTTTTGCATCAACACTTTTCTTCTGCCTCAGCGCTCCAAAATGTGCCCCCCGCACTTCCAAAAGTTCTAGAACAACATCAGAGTGCCGAAATGCCCCAACTCGCTCAAAACTCACCCCGAAATACACTCGAGGCCCCCGGGACCTCAACCAAATATACCAACAAGTCCTAACACATAATGCGTACCTACTCAAGGACTGAAACCACATCAAATAACGTCAAAACTATGAATCGCACCACAAATCGAACTCATGAATTTTCAAAATTTTCAACTTCCAAAACTCGTGCCGAATCATATCAAACCAACTCGGAATGACGCCAAATTTTGCGTGCAAGTTCCAAATGACATAACGGAGCTAATCCAACTCTCGGAATCGCATTCCAACCCCGATATTGCCAAAGTCAACTCTTGGTCAAACCTCTCCACCTTCCAAAATTTTAACTTTTTCAACTTTCGCCGAAATGCTTCAAATTACTCTACGGACCTCCAAATCTAAATCTGAACACACGCCTAAGTCCAAAATCAGCATACAAAGCTATTGGAATCATCAAAACGCCATTTTAGAGTTGACTACACAGAAGCCAAATTTCGGTCAACTCTTACCGCTTAAGTTTCTAAAACAAGAATTCTTCTTCCAAATTGACCCCGAATCATCTGAAAACTGAACTCGGCCACACATGCAAGTCATAACACACAATACGAAGCTGCTCAAAACCTTATGCTGCCGAACGGGACTTAAATTTTCAAAATGACCGGCCGGGTCGTTTCAAAGTCCTTCGCATAATACCCAAATTCTCAAAACTCAGCTTGGTAATTACTCTGAAGTTTTAAAAAAGAACTGAAATGTATTAAATTTAAAAGTCAAGACCTTTCTTATTGATTGAATCCCTAATTCATGGTCTTTCCCATTTCTTTATCTTGTCCGCTAATATCTGTAGACATGTGATTTTTTACCCTCCCCAAGATTTTATATATTTTAGCACGTAAATATTTAATTTAGGCATAATATCTTTCAACAACAACAACAACCCAGTATAATCCCACTTAGTGGGGTCTGGGGAGGGTAGTGTGTACGCAGACCTTACCCCTACCCTAGGGTAGAGAGACTGTTTCCAAATAGACCCCCGGCATCCTTCCCTCCAAGAACTTCCCACTTTGCTCTTGGAGAGACTCGAACTCACAACCTCTCGGTTGGAAGTGGGAGTTGCATAATATCTTTATTTCAACTAATTTTGATTCTTTTACATTATTTCGTCACAAAAAATAAAAATTACAAAAATATTTTAGTTTACGTATCTTTCATAAATTTAAAAAAATAAATACAAAAATTGTACCTTATTTTTATATTTATATAATCTTGAAAAAATACAAAAATATATAATAGTTTCATGTTTTTAATATAGTTTAGTTTAATTAATTAAAATTAGTTTTTGCATTGTGTAGTATTTTTATCTTTTATTAAATGGGATTAACTAAGGTGTTAGGACACAATTTTAGGAGTCTTTGAGCCTAATTTGGATTAGCCCATAATTTTCAAGCCCAATAAGACCAAACTCATACCCCTTCACCTAAAAACATTTCTATATAGCTGAAAATATACAAATATACACCCTACACTCTAATACCCTAAGACCGGGAATCACGCCTAAGATTCAAAGGCTTTAGCCGTTTTCCCTACCCCATGTGACTCCATCTTCTTTGATTTATTTTTTTTAATTGAAAGGAAACAGACACACAAATACAAAATGGGATCATCATGATAATGATCTGTTCATTTGCAATTGATTAACCATAAGGCTAAAGCAATTTCCGTGCTCTTGAGATTGAGGTATCAATCAGAAGTTCAGCTCCGAAATGGCATGAACAAACTTTATACTCACGGTAGTGGTAAAAGAAAATAGAAATCCGGCTTCTGATGATCGAAATGTACAGCAGAGGGAAACACGGACGAAGAGGGATAAAGATTGAAAGAGATTAACTCTTTCTTTAGAGTCAAAAACGGACAAAAGCTACAAGCTACATTAATCTCCCCATTTTCTAAATTCTACACCTCTAAACTCCAAGGTTTATCCATTTTGTATCACATGGATTCGATTTTATCTGAATTGTTGAAAAATGTTGTCCTTCGAAAGGAATGGTCGGAAAACTTTCCGGTGCCGACGAGGTTCGGGTTGAGTTCCTATTTGCCGATTTCATTTTCCGGATCAAACCCGGTTGTTGGTTTTTGTTTTGCGACTTCAGCTCTACATCGAGGAATATATATTCATTGCTACTTCATTGATTTTTGAAGAGAATTTTGGCTTAGCAGGTTTATTTCCGTATCACTCTTCTTTATTTGAACTTGTTTGGGTGATTTGAGCTTTAGAATAGTTATTTATGTTTAATTTCCTCTCGATTCAAGTTTTATGTTCTATGTTTGATTGCGTGTGAATCCATACCGTGCTTAGTCATTTGTGGTGAATATTTTGTTTGAGCGTTTTCTTTGCCTTAAAATGGTTGGAAGTTTGAACGATTCCATTTGACTTCCTTGATGGTGTGCTTCTGTTAGTAGCATCTAGACATCTCGCCCGTTCATGAATTGGTTTTGGTTGAAGACTTGAAGGAAAAGAGAATAAGAATTGACAACATTAATCACTATGTAAATTACGTAATTGAGTAGGCACTAAAGTATTTGCGTACTTCGTATTTGTAAACTAACATTCTGTATCCAAGCCACTAGCAATGGCTATCTTGGTAGCTATGGACGTATCTCATGGTTGTTTTATGACCTTGAAGTTGTATTGGGAAAAAACTGAGGTTTTTTTGGGAATTAATTGTGTAAGAAAAATGAGTATGGATCGAGGCGTGCCATTCACAATTGAATCACATAGCATATGGCTCTCATATTAATTTTACAACTTAGTGTAGAAAGCACTTTGAATTCTCGTAGTTTGCTTTAGGTGCGTTAATTAAATAAAGTATCATAGCTACAGGTACGATTCCCGTGACGTAGTTGTGACACACAATTTCCAAATCCGGGGGTACATTTTATGTGGCCCGGTTTTATTGTTCTAACAAGGTTAAATAGAACGTGTCGTGACTCACGGGTGCATTTCATGTAGTGTGGCTTACGATGTGTTTTAAATAACCTTGAAATTCCTTGAATAAATAAAAGCGGTTTTAAAGAGTTAAAAAATGCATAGGTTTTAAAACGTGTAAAATATCAGATAATTAGGCCAATAATAATAGTTGAGCGATCGTGCTAAAACTACGGAACCCGGGAATGCCTAACACTTTCTCCCGGGTTAATAGAATTCCTTACCCGGATTTCTGTATTCGCAGATTGTGAATAGAGTCAATTTCCTCGATTCGGGATTTTAAACCGGTGACTTGGGACACCATAAATTATCCCAAGTGGCGAATCTGAATAAGAATAAATAATCCCGTTTCGATTGTCACTTAAATTGAAAAACTCCCTTATACCCCTTTCGGTGTAGTGAAAAAGGAGGTGGGACAGTATCTCCCAAAAGCAACGAATATTCAATTTTTTTTTTTTACAAATACGAAGAGAACTCCATTCTCCTTCATAGCATCATGTTCAAAGTTCTAATTGCAGGTTAGTCATCCTTTTTGTTCCTCCATGTATAAAACTTTATTCTTTTCAACTCAAGTTATTTGTACTTCTAAGCAACGTATAACACACACACACACACACACACACACACACACACACACACACACACACACACACATATATATATATATATATATATATATATATATATATATATATATATAGTGTTCTTCAATTTTTATGCAATTTTACCTGTTTATAAATATTTACTCTAATAATATTATTTTATAAAATATTAAAAATTAAATACCAATAGGGCTTACGCCCTGTGCTTCGGGGCTTAGGCCTCACCTTACGCCCACGCCTTTTAAAATACTTATATATATATATATTGTTGGAAATTTTTTGTTAAAAGTTAATATATTTGCTTAACTTGTTACAGGAAACTACGCATGCTTACTTACTCCATGGGCATCTCTAAGTTCTGTACTCTTGTCAATAAAAGGATCTTTTTTCGTCAAAGTACTCCATCATTTTCATCCACCCAAACGCAAAGGCCGAGATGACACATCATCCGGCAGAATGGTTTGAAGAATTAACTAGATTAGACATAATTCAAGTGAATATCTGAGTGAATCGGGAATAGGGTGCTCATATTAAGACTTAGGGATCAATTAATTAACCCAACAAAGCAAGCATTGACAGAGCAGAATCCGGATGCAGCTAGTTGCAAAACAATATATACCATGCTTACTGTTTAGAAATTGAATCTTAGGTCTACCTCAATCCTAAATGCTAGATCAAGAAGTGAGAAAATTTCAAGATTAAACAACGAGACAACAATCCATTCCCTTGAATAAAGTGAGAAACCAAACACCTACTGGTCAAAATAGAGTAGTGCTAACATCAATTACTAGTCTTAAGGGCATTTTGGGCCTCCTTCCTTTGTCTTCCAGTTGTTGTAGCAAGGGCAGAGGGCTTTGTTACCATAATAACCAGGAGGGACGCAAAGGCACTTTCTACAGCACTTTTGGCAGAAGAAAATGCATGCCTTGTGGTATTGGGTCCTTCCGCACCTCCTCGTGCATTGTGATGGGCATTCTGTTCATCCAAAAACCAAATGGAGTATTGTACTATGCATGCTTGGTCACACTGTCAAACTCTTTGTTTGTTTTCAGCTAGACTTCTTTTGCTTTATTGACCAGAAAACAACTTAACCCAAGTAAAGACAGACAACGTGGAGAATATCACTATCAAAGTTTGACTAGTTCCATTTTCATATAGTTTCACACTTTGACCAGCACTTGACTTTCGGAAGAATATTAACAACAAACCACCTATGTTGATTAGTCCAATGAGTATAATGAGCACACTTTTAGGAAGCAAAACAAATTAAGTACCGGATCTGTTCGCCAAATATAGAAGCAAGATCGATATAATTAAGTGTGAAGGCTAATAGAAGTGCTCTTGCATGTAGGATGCATTAGAGAAAATACCTATAGGATCGCTTGGTATAATGCATTAGAGAAAATATAAAAAAGTGCTCCTGTCTTTTTCTTGAAATAGATTAAAAGGAACTAAAGAATGCCGTGTAAAAGATAATAGAGGGAGATATATATTACTTTTACGAAATTTTAAAAAAAAAAACGTCTAGCTTCGTTAAATACTACTCTAGTTTTTTATTACTTAGAAATTGGACTGCAACCGCACCAAAACATCAATGGTAAGCAGAATTACAACTATATACGAGGTAGAAACAAAAAAAAAAAAACTAAAGAAAGGAAGAAGAGGAACTTACGGGAGCTCTTCAGACTGCCGGGACCATATCGGTTCTGTAATTCAACAAGAATATACAACACAAGACAATCAGTATTACTATTCATCCGGATAAAAGAAGTGTTGATCTAATCTACAGACTCTATAGGTAAACAATGTGAAGAGCTATGAACCTTGTTTGAATGATGTGCTTCATTTCCCTGCTGAGATATTGCCAACACCTGTGAGACATGCAAAACAATTAGCTACACAGACAGTTGAAAGATATTAATTATGAGCTTTAATAGAAAGAATATTACAATGGCCTGCAGCATAGAGATGGCAACGATGGCCAAGAGAAAAAAAGCACGGACTTTAGCCATGAGTAGATGAATTAAAAAAAATTACACAAAAAGAAGAGAACCAGAAACGGTAAGGAGAGGGACTTTGGTTATTAGCTCTGGTAATAAATAGGAAGAGAGAATTTTGCTTGTCTAGTTAACAGAGTTACCTTTATGTGTCCGCTTTCCACATGGGCACCTGGGTGGTCATGTGAACTATATATATGCTGGTATTAATTATTACTACATTGTTCCAAAAAACTTATTCTCACTCGATGTTCCGTACCAATTTAATAAATATATACATATCATTATATATATACATGAGAAATTAGCATGATTTAATGAAAACATTGAGTACAAGTAAATTTTTGCCCTCCGAATCCTGCAATACAAAGAAATATTATGTTTATTTATCGTCTTCTTTTTCCTTTTTGGCTTTGTTGCAATTCACGGCAAGAGGACTAGAAAAAATAACAAAAGATAAGAGAAGAAACAAAATAGATTAACTGACGAGGCTAACTTAACATCTGAATTGAAAATGAATATGTGGGGGTGATGTGTGGCTATAATTCATGGCTTAGCACATTATTCGCCTTGCATTTTTATATGCTTTAATGATAAAGTACACCTTATTTGCATGTAATAGGGTCCATTTTATATGTAGGTGAATTGAAGATGAAAGTAGAAAAAAAAAGGAGACTTACAAGTCGAAAGCGTGCGCGGGAGCAGTTAATGAGAGACCCTGGCGACGCCAGGCTTGAAGCTGGCGTTAGGCTGGCGATGCAAGGCAAAGGACAAGCAGAACCAGGCATTAGACCTGGCGATGCCAGGCCTAGGGCCACGTCCACCAGCCGTTAGGCTGGCGACGCCAGGCCTAGGGCGAGATCCAGTCCGAGTTTTGAAGACTTAGTTCTTTCCCGGCTTGACTAGGATTTGACCTACACGTTTAGATCTTGTCCTAAACATATAAATAGACCTAAAATGCCACTTTGAAGGACTTTTGCAACCGGAGGCAAGGATAGCTCGTGGAACACCTGTTGGGAGTTGGAATCATCGATTTTTACATCCCTTTATCCTTACTTTGTAATTTAATTGTGCAAATTAATTTGGATATTATTACTATGAGAATGAGTAGCTAAACTCCTAATCTAGAGTTTTGATTGAACCTGTTGGATGATGATTTTCTTGTTACGTTAATATAGATTTGTCATAGTATTCTCTCTATTTGTTCAACTATATGTTTATTGCGGTTGATTGAAGGGCCCTCAATTAATTGTTCTTATTTAGTATATATTACTTGAGAGAGGGTACATATTTAGGTAGTTGTTGAGCAACATCACTCCTAATGTATATGAGGGATCAATACGAAGGGTTTAAAGGTGGAATTAGGGATAACGAAACCTTGGTGCAATCTGAGTGAGTTGTACTTAAGGCCAGCTAGCGTAATTCGGGAGAATATGTGTAGTATATTGTGGTAACTACTCAGGAGAGAGTTACGACAGTCAAAGTGCTCATTATCGATAGAGAAGACTTAGGCAAATTTATAGAAAATGCAGTGGAAAGGATTCCGACAATAGGGGAAATCAGAAATTTAGATCATTCCAATTCTTGTCTATAACCTGTTCGTAGTTAGTTCTTATTTATTGCATTTTTAGTACGTAATAGTTAGTTAGTAAACATCCAACTTGTTACTCAAATAATTCTGAAGATTGACTGTGTGAAATTGTGCGAGTCTAATAGTTGTGCTTAATAGGTTAATTCTCTGTGAGATTCGACCCGAACTTATTAACCAGAATATATTTGCAACGACCGCTAAGTTCTTTTTATAAGTCATAGTTAGGCTTGATTAAATTTTGGCATCGTTGCCGGGGTATTAATGGTGTTATTAATTGTAGCTAAAAGAAGTGCTAAAATTCTTAGTGTAGTCAATTTTCTTCAATTCAAACTAGATACATTGAAATTTGTACGTTTGTAGTCTTGGGTATTATAGGTGCATGCCTAGAAACTCCTCAAGAACTGGTGATTTGTTTGAAGCATTATCAAATCCTGAGAAAGTTTTCAAGGCACTGAATCATGCAAACAAGAAGGGAAAACAGCAATAGAACACAACAGAACAAATCGAACCAGACATGGGAGAGGAAGTAAACAGCAGAAATAATGGGAATGAACTGAACAATCAGGGTGTGGTGCCTGTTGCACCAGAAGCAGCATTGTATGATTGGGCACAACCCACCGCTGACAACCTAGCAACCGCAATTACAGTCCCTCAAATACAAGCAGAATCATTTCAAATCAAAAACAACATACTGCATTTGCTGCAGAATAAGGGATTGTTCTCAGGGTCATACGTTGAAGATCCTTAGCAGTATCTGAAGAATTTTCTATCGATATGTGTCACTCAAAGGCAACCTAATGTGACACCGGAAGCAATAAGGCAGTTGTTATTTCCATTCTTGGTGACGGGAGAGTCGCAGTCTTGGCTTAATTCGCTTCCCATATACTCCATCACTACTTGGGATGAATTAGTCTAGCAATTTGTGAACAAATTCTACTCACCCAATAAGACTGCTAAGCAAATTGATGAGATATTGAGCTTCAGGCAGAAACCAACAAAAATATTACAAGAAACGTGGGAGAGGTTCACGGATATGCTGGTTAAGTGTCCACACATGTCATTCCGGAGCAGATGTTGGGGCAGAGGTTTTACATGGGATTGGTAGATAGCTTAAAGGCCAATGTTGATTCTTCAGCAGGTGGAGCATTTTTGAGCAAAACATTCAGAGAAAGCAAAATCCTACTTGACAAGATGGCCCAAAACTCAGGATGGATGACAAGAGACTCTCCAATCACTCCTGTAGTTCATTCAGTGGCTTTAGACCCGAATAACTCCATAGCTGAAAATATGATACACTCTAGTAACACAAATGAGTATCATCACCAAAAAGATAGATGAATCAGGCCAGAAGCAGCAGGTACATATAGTTGATACAACTAATGGGGGTTTATGTGCATCATGCATTAACCAACCATATGTTTGCTCGCGGAGTGCGTAAGGTGACAACCAGCAATATCAGGAAGATATGAACTACGTGGCCAACTATGGGGGACAGAGGCAAGGTGGTCAGAATTAGGGTCAGCAGAATCAACAATACAGACCAGCACAATAGCAGTACAATAACAGCAACAATCTTGCAGCTATGCGACCACAGGGTCAAGTGATGCCCTACCAAAGGCAATAAGGTTACAACCAGCAAAATCAGATGCAGGCTTATCAACAACCTCAACAACAAATTGTTAGACAAGTTGATGGGTTTACTGAACTTAAGGGAATGATGCAACAATTGATTGGTTCCATTGGAAAAATAACTGAAAGAGTAGACTCACATGATTAAGAGATAAAGGGTATTGAGATTCAATTATGACAGATTTCGATGGCTCTAAATAATCGTCCCCAAGGGACGTTACCTGCAGACAAACAAATCAATCCAAAAGAGTAGGGCCCGAAATAGATTATGGAAATGAGTATACGAAATGGTAGATACCTAGATCTGGAGCAAGAAATGGCTCGTGAAAATCGACCTACTGAAACACTTATTCCAATACCCATTGAGAAAGATGAATGAACAGGGTTAACTGAAGTGACAGTACAGCATGCACATGAGAACGCCAACAAAGAAATAGAGGTTGCGAAAAAGACTAAGGTAGCTGATGTTTTACACTTCAATACCACACAAAAGGGGGGAGGTGATTTGTGTGGTGACCAATTTTTCGCTTAAGCTGTTTATGGAAGGACCTGGTTCATTTAAGTGTTCCTTAACCTACTATTGCAAAAATAATAAATGCAGAAAGTAAAGAACACAAGTATTTTACGTGAAAAACACCCGGCTAAAAAGGTGAAAAACCAACGACCTACTGTCCAGTAGAATTTTTCCAAACTCTCCACTAAAATCACTGAGCCAAAAATAGCATTTGTCACACCTCCTTTTTCCGCCCCCGCGAGGGGTGAAGGAGTTTTTCCAGTTAAAGGACAATCGAAATGGGATTTGTTTGTTTATTTCAGAGTCGCCACTTGGGAGATTTAGGGTGTCCCAAGTCACCTATTTTAATCCCGAATCGAGGAAAAGAATGACTCTGTATTACAGTCCGCGAACCAGAAATCCGGATAAGGAATTCTGTTAACCCGGGAGAAGGTGTTAGGCATTCTCGAGTTCCGTGGTTCTATCACGGTCGCTCAACTGTCATATTCGGCTTGTTTATCTGATTTTATTCAATTATGCGCTCATGCGCAAGTTTTAACTCTTTACCGCTTTTATCATTATATCTTTAAAAGAATGTGAACATCGTTTAAAAACATGTCTTTGGATTGCGTCACATAAAATGCACCCGCGATCTGAAACGTATTTTTATTCAATGTTTTAGGATTTGGATTTGGGTCGCATAAATGCGCACCCATGTTTAAGAATGTATTATTATTAAAATCGTGCCTAAAGCGATTAGCGTATTATTATTTCTGGGCAAGACCGTGGAATTCACTAATCAGTCCATCCCGAATTCTAAATACTAAATTAAATATTTATTGAGGGCCCCGCAATTGGTTCATTTTATTGGGCGAGGCTCATCTCATTTTATTTTTAAAAGGACAGTTCTAAAATGCCTACATTTTTCTCTTATTAAATTTGTCTCTACAAAATAAAAGAGAAAATATCTTAATTTATTTACATGCTTGAGTTGTTATAGATGGATTTTGAATATGATTCATAAAATCTGAAAATGATGCAAACAGGACAGTCCGTTGCCACTGTGGGCTCAGTCCCAACGTGTATGACATAAAACTAGACCTGGGCCGTCTTATTCACATGTTACTACCTAGTTACATTATACTAGGCATGTTCTCAGTTTGTCAAATTAAAAAAAAACTTAGCAATCTAATTTTAATCCTAGACCATTTACATGCTGAAATTAACCAATATTATTTAACTAAAGAATATTCCTACCAAGTTCCTACTAGATGGCCTATTCGTTTGATTTTTTGACTTGACGGAGTTACTACACCATTTATTTATTTTTAGGCAATATATAGATAGTTCATCCGTTAAGTTATCGTCGGATGTTCTACTATATGTATTAAATAGCTACATGATTCTGATTTTTGCAAGCTAAATAATTTATACATACAAATAAAATTCAAAATATAATTAAAGTAAATTTAGAATTTCAACTCTTCATTTCGTATTCATGCTTCCTGTTTCAGTTTACAATAATCAGCGTGTCAGTTGTGTACCTGATATTGGAAACAAAAGAAGATGAAGATGAGAATCAGCAGCAGTAATAACAATACAGCACAGCAACAACAGTCCAGCAACAGTAACAACCCAGGAACAGAGTTTGCAAACCGGTGGAGTAGTAATCCCAAAACAAAAGCTTCAAGCTTTGATGAAACAACAACAATTAATGCTGATTTCAAACAATGAAAGAAAGCAGAAGATTTTTTTTAGTTTTTTTTTATTTGAAAGTTTTAATATTTTTCGGAATTTTTCTTTCTCTCTTAAATATTCAGCTCTTTTTTCTCTCTCTCTTATTCTCTCTGTCCGTTCTTTCCCTTATTCTCTTTTTAAAATCTAATTCAAGACCTCTTATTTATTTCCCATTCCCAAACCCTTTAATCAATTAATAACAATCACTTTCTCCTACCAAACCCATTATCTTCTCACTCATCCCTCACTACATTAAACTAATATATCAAACCAACTCATTACATCTTGTCCCCCATGCCTACCATAAACAATTACCATATTCCCCTCCACTACATTTTGTCTTGTCCCCCATTTATATTAAACAACTATATCACCCACACCCCATTACATTTTGTCCCTCATGCTTAACATAAAGAATTATTCAAAAATATTCAATTACCAAACTACCCCTCCGACCTTATTGCAATTACCATTTTACCCCTGCACGTACTGCGATTTACCAAACTACCCCCATCAGCTATAACAATCAATTAATCAAACTCAACCAAAATATAGCCAATATGACCAATTTCTTAAACAAATTCAACAATAACTCATATGAACACAGATGAACAACATCAAATTAATGTGAATAAATCAACCATATTGGGAACCAATCCTGGTTAACTTAGACCAAAAAATGGATGAGCAATGAAACAACAATATTAACAACACAATACATGATTCATCAACGAATCAAAAACCAAAACATAAACTCACATTAAATCACTGGATTAAAATGAACTTCAAACCAAGATGAACATGAATTAAATCATTTTAGACAACAAAAATGACGGATTCAAACGATTAAACCAACATATTTCCCTATTACAACTAAATTCTTTTAGACAAATAACAAGATCGACGAAGAAACAATTATGAAATTAAACTTGAATTTAACAATATTAACAATTTCTGAAAAATACATAAAACACATGAAACAAATTGAAGAAATAATTAATTAAACTTCAATTTGTATCTAACCAACATTAAACTAACAACTTTTACCTAAACAATAAATAAGAACAATGAAACAAACTGAAAAATTCACAAAATAATGAATAAAACAAACATTTACCGATTTTAGATTTGAGAATATCAAAAACAAAATACGGACAGAAATGGAACTCAAAATCCAACTAACCAGAAATGACCAACGACGAACGGAAATGGAAAACTCGGACAGAAAACTCGACGTACCGGACCTCGACTCAACGAAAAACCCTCGAACTTTGACGAAAGGAAGAAGATGAAGCAACAGCAGAAGTAGAAACGTGAGCAGCAGTGACGACTCAAAACAGCAGCAGCTTGACGAGGCAGCTGGAAGGAGGAAGAGAAGCAGCAGCGACGTAGCAGGAGGGTGTCGAGCTCAAGCTCGAAGAAGATGAAGTAGGCAGCGATGGGGTTTGTTTGGATGCAGCGAAGAAAAAAGCAAAAGCAGCTGAAGATGAAGCAGCAATGGCGATGAAGTAAGCACGAAGCAGCCAACGCAGCTGTGAAGCAGCTCGTCGAGGGTCGTTTTTTTTTTTTTGGTCGAGGGTTTTCCGGCGGAGAAGAAGACGAAGCAGCGGCGGAGGAGCTGGTCGTGAGGCAGAGGATGGTGGACTGGAGGGTGGTCGGCGTTGGGCAACCATGGTTGGAAGGTTTGGAGCTTTGGGGTAGATAAAGAGAAAGAAAGGGGGCGGATAGCTTAGCATTTTTAGGGTTTTCTTTTTGTTTGTTTTGTAAAAATGTATGATAATAGGGGTGTTGGGTCTTTGGGTTATGGACCGGGTCAACCCGGTTTAAAATGGACCGGGTCATGGGGAAGGTTGGGTAATTTTTTGGGCCTGTGGCTTGAATTTGAAGAAGAGGCCCAATTCCGATTTTTCTTTGTATTTTTGCTCTCTTTTCTTCTTTTATTTTTCTAAAACTAAATTATAAAAATACTTAAATTATTATTAAGAACTAAATTAAGTTATAAAAGTGCAAATTAACTCCCAATAACAATGAACGCACAATTAAGTAATAATTAAGCATAAAATTGTATATTTGGACATTAAATGCTAAAAATGCAAAAGATGCCTATTTTTGTAATTTTTAATTTTTGTAAAACAAACTCAATTACTAACAATTGTAGAATTAAATCCTACATGAAAAATGCGACATATTTTTGTATTTTTTTATTAATTTAACAAATAAACATGCACAGACACACACAAATAATTATCCAAAAATGTCACAAAATTCTCAAAATTGCACACCAAGGAAAATCATTTTATTTTGAATTTTTGGGAGTAATTCTCATATAGGGCAAAAATCACGTGCTTACAGCATTTACAAAAACTCTTTTGTAAACCTAGGACTAACTCTAATCTCGTTGTAGTAGACAGCCTCAACTATTGCGACAACTTCAAGTTAACTCTAACTTGAAAACTCTGAGTACCTAATACAATTGCTTCTAGATAAAGTTGAAAGGTACAATATGAAACCACCTACTACAATTGAACTAGAATAAAAGACAGACACTTGAAACTGGTTCTTCTATCTAGTTCAAGTAGCTTCAGGTTTGCACGCTTGAATCACACACGAACTGCTTGCAAAATTGTCTTGCTATTTTGCTCTCAATTCACATTTAGCTTCTACTTATGTGTGTTAAATGTAAAAGAGAACAACACTGATATTTATAGAGTTAGTAAATAAATATTGACTAGAATTCTGATGCTACTCTTCCTTGGTGGAAGAGTTCTAGTTGATCTAATCCTCTAACTCCTTCCCTTTCTTAACCCGTGTTCTCTTTGAGTAAGGAGTCCTTCTCCTTATTCAATATGCAACCTTTTCGATCAGGATCATGAGATATTATTTCTGGCAAGTTAGGTTTATCTCCTTCACGTGCATCTCACATGCTTAAGTCTATCCATATTTGTGCTCCACTAGGATGGACCTGGTTCATGTCTGAGTTCCTTTGTCATTCTTCAAAACCAACCTTTACTTGGGCCAGTAAATTTCCCCTTTTTGATGATGACAAACTCTATGTTTTTCATACACTTAGGCTCTGCCAGAACTCAACTCAACGTTAATGCAATGTTAGAAATTCATACTTACTATCAAGGACCAGGTTCATTAAGTTATAAACATCACTATTCAGAATATAAAGCACAATATCTTTTTTCCCCTTTTGGCATCATCGAAAAGTTGCATAAATAATGCGTGATTCCCATATTTTAAAAATTACTTATGGCCACTGGGGCAACTGCAAATGCATTCATGGATTAATCATCAATAATCAACTACACATTCAAACTATCAAGAAAAAAGAAACAGTCAACAAGAGCAAATGCAGCAACTTTATTGATAGAGAATATGATTCTGCGACAATCCACAAAAAGAAATAAAAATAGTTAAAACATGAGCAGAAAAGGAAAATTCCCTAATTTGGATCACTGAAAGGTCTAGGCAAGGTTCAAGAAAAGAAGTCTTAAGAAATTAAGGCTTGGACGAACTGGAGGGATGGGTTTTGGCTTGGATAAGGTGTAGAATGTCTTGAAGAATTTCATCATTCTTTTCCTTTTCCTTTGTGAGCTCAGTTCTGAGAGCATCTCTCTCAGATTCTACCTCTGCCAAACGAGTCTTCAGCCTTGCTATCTCAGCATCTTTTGCCCTACTTTCCTGTAATAGAGCTCTGACCTTGCTATTGATAGGTGTCTTTTTAGATGAACTAGGTTCATTGGGAATGGCAGTGACCTCATAATCACAAGCAATCAGAGTATTGATTCCAAAATGGTCTCTGCGTGTGGCCATCTCCCAGGTTTTCAGTGGCACCTTATAGTGGGCAAGAACAGTAGTGAGAATGAAACCATAAGGAGTGGTATGGGCCTTGGAGCCACAGATAACTCGATCAAGTAGCTTGATCATAAACCCGTGCCAGTTGATCTGCCACCCACTTTTCGGACACTCCATCAAATGTGGTTAGCAATGTGCCTTATTTCCTACCTAGGCTGTAAACACTTGTTGACAAATTTAAACAGGAATTTGTGGGATGGCTTCATTTCACTTTTATACACATTCTTGGCCTCATTTGTGCTATCACAGAACATCCTAGTAATGGCTAGGGCAGTAGGAAGGGAGTCCATACTTGGCCATTTTTGCCTAGTGTAGTCATCATAACCTTCAGAAGGAATACCAAGGATTTTACCCAGCTCTTTTGCATCAAAAGACACTTGAACCCCTTTCACCTGGCTAGTGACTCTTCCATCCTTGACCTCTGCATTAGCCATGAACTCAATTATCTTATTTCTAGCCAGATTTCCATCTAACTGAAGGACCATGTCCTTCCACCCCTGAACCTCTAGCAGATCAACTAGTAGAACCATCTCTGGTTCCTCCAAGTCCTTCAAAAGTCTACCCTTCAAGATGGTTTGTTTGCCAAACATGGCCAGCTTATCTTGCTCATTGATCGCTGCCAACTCCACACTACTAAAAGGTAGGAAGAGAGGGTCGCAATAGCTTTTACCCGATATGAGGGTCGGGATCGATTTCCACAGGGAGCTAGAAATGGAGTCGAGTATCTATCTAGACTAGTGTTGTGTATTTGTTCCTAATGTCACTTCCATACATTTTTGGGTTTTTTTTATTATAAACTACTATTATCAAACTATTAATTGAAACTAGATTATGCTACAAGATAATTGCTAAGTTGTATCTAATGGGAAGAAGGACACTAGGGTCATGACATTACCTAGGTAGCTAATTGATGGGTAGATGTTAATAAGGTTCGATTGACGTAATTGGGGCTTATGCTATAACCGTTGCACAATTTTACCCACTCTCACACCTCTCGGTAGAGAGAGTGATTTTGCCCAATTGACTCTCTCGAGACTAAATAGGTAGGCAAATTAGCTCAAGCAACTAGGGTTCAAGTTGGGTAATTACTCTCTTGAGGCTTAACCCTTTAATTGGGACTATCAATTCTCTTGAGTCCATCCCAATTCCTTGTTGGGTCAATTTTGGTGACTTAAGCTCTCTTTCTCAAGAAGAGCCAAGTCAACTTAGCAAAAACCAGTGTTTGCAACCACCAATTCATAGATTAAACCATAAAATTGACCCAAATAACAAACACCCATAGTCAATCTAACAATAGATGGCAACACCCATCAATTATCCATACTAGGGTTGAGCCACAACCCTAGCTAATGGGTTTAGCTACTCATGCTTGAAGGAGAAAATAGAGAAATAGATGAAGAACAAGGCATATTAATTAAATGCTAAATTAAAATACAAGAATCTATCATTAATTTGAAGCTAAGATGCCAAAAATGGCTACAGATGAAGTTCCCACGAGCGCAGCTAAGTTCTGGATATATCTGATGAACCTAAAAATGGTAAAATGTTCTATTTATACTAGGCTGGAAAACCTGGACAAAAATACCCCTATGGGGTTAGTGCAGGCCGCATAAAATTGACCGCGGCCGTGCTAGGCTCTTGGACTTCAATTCTGGGCTCTCTGACTTGAGCTTCGCAAACCGCGTAGAATGGACCGCGGCCGCGGAGGCAGCTGTCGCGGTCCACACAACCATGACCGCGGACCGCATTGGCATTTTCCATCTCTTTGAATATCTCTTTCACGGACCGCACAAAAAGGTAGTGCGGTCGCGGAACCTTTACCGCGGACCGCGCAATGTGTATTGTGGCCGCGTTGCCTGAAGCCTAGTTTTTGTCATCTCTCTAAATCTCTCTTCCGCGGACCGCACAAAAAGGCAGTGCGGTCGCGGAACCTTCACCGCGGACCGCACAATGTGGACTGCGGCCACGTTGCCTGAAGCCTAGTTTTTCCATCTCTCTGAATCACTTAGTGCGGCCATATTCGAATTCGTGTGGTCTGCACTAGGCCTGTTTGCCCTCAGTTGACTTGAGCAGGTTTCACTCCTTTTGAGCCGATCTTTGACATTTCGTCACTTTGTCGATCAAATATGCAATCAAGCACAACTTATGAGCCTTTTGGGATTATTTTGTAATGATTTATAATCAAAGCATAGGCAAGAAGGAGCATGAAACTCGTTAAAATCCCTACTTATCAACTCCTCCAAACTTAAGCTTTTGTTTGTCCTCGAGCAAACAAAATAAGACACACCCCTTAAGGGAAAATCCAAGTATTTCCAACTATCCTAAAGTAACCTCAACAAGCATCAATTGGGACTAACAATTGCCCTCAATACGAATGAATCATTCACAACATTAAAACTTTGAAAAACTGTGGATCAAGTATGACACAAGAGCATCAGGAGTTGACTCATTACATCAAAGAACTCTCTCAATTATTTTGGTCATTGTGGAACCCAAACTCACACATCCTCAACTCTCTCTAAGCAAACTCACCTTTTAGAGTATTAGCACACAAACCGAGGTTAATGGGAATTCACTCATCTCTCTCAAGGAAAGGCCACAAATCCGGCTCTAAGTACGATATGCTTACCCCTCATGTAAGTATCCACTAATGTAAGCGTCATTCAACTTAAGATCATATAGGGCTTTTGAGGCGTCAATGTGAAGGCTTTTGGTTCAGGGTAGGAAAAGTTTTTTGTCCTAAATGGGTTCCATCTTCCCTTAAGCACTTCTTTTGATTCATTTGGCCCAATTCTCTTGACTCTTTGAGTATCTCACTTCTTTTTAAGGGGTTAGAGAGACATAATGTCACTCTTTCTTATGCACTTCAAAACGTTTCTCCTTTTTTTAACTTTTTCCACACCCCTTTTTTTGCTCTTTTGTTTTTTTTTTTCTCTTGAATCCCTTTTTATTCTTTTTCACATTGGGCTTTCTTTTTGTCTTTTTCTTTTCTTTTCTTTTCTTTTTCATTGCCTTCCTTTTCTTCGCTTTAGTGCCTTTTACCACTTTGTTCCCTCTCTCGTCTCTCCCCCCAAACTTAGACTTTTGTCATTGCTCAAGGGAAGATCGGGTGCCAAAAGAGGGTATATTTTAGAACGGATATAGGCTTATATTATTGATTCTTGAAAGAAAAAGGTTTAAGGCTCAAAAGGGTTAACTAGGGATTATATCATTGGTGGGCTATAGAATTTTTCAACTATCATTTGGATCAAGGAGAGCCTATAATCACTTCTCAAGCCAAATTTCATTCAAGATTTCGCCTCAACAGACATTCAGGGCAAGTTCTAGACCATTGGCTCGGGACTTGGACTCATAGTTCGATTTCTCACCACACAAGCTCAAGGATTGATAAAGACATAGAGTTGGGGGCCCACAACAATCTTAGACACGATTGAGCACATAATAGCCCCGAAAGACCACATGATGATTTTTTGGTCAACACAAGAGTCTCAAGGTCACGACTTTCACCATCCTAAACACAATAACTTGTCTTTGATCATGGGATCAAAGGCAAATGTGTTAGGCCCAAGTGAAGCTTTGCTTGAGGTACCCTTAACTATAAGCTACCAAAAATAAAAACAAAAACGGACTTAAATCCTTAAGAAGGTTGTCATGCCATCCATCATCGGGAAGAGCCACCTGGTTCACACAATACTCCACTTTTGGAAAGAACCGTGGCATTAAGAAAAACAAAGGCTTATTGAAGCGCCAAAAACGAAACGGAAAGCTACGAACCTATCTAAGAAGCTAAAAACGAGGAATTTTTACAAAAATAGAAAATATAATGAATATGTACAATAGGAGATTTTAATATACAACGGGGGATGAATATATATACAATAATGTAACTTTATATACAGACCAAAGGGAAGATAAAAAATACGATAAAAGTAGCTAAATGTAAAGTTATATACAGACCGATACAAGATCAAAAAGACATAAAATGTAACAATATATACAGTCATCGAAAAATGTAGGGCGCACCCCCTTAAATAAAAGTTGGCATTGTCTCCAATGCCAACTAAACAAATAAGCACCAAAAAGTATAAGGAAAGGATATGGTAACTCTCTAAGTCATGTCCGTCTGCATGGGATCATCAATGGTCCCCGGGTCCTCTGTATGAGCGGGAACCTCAGACTGGTTCCTAGTCTCCTGCTGCTCAGCTGCTGGGACTAGTGTCTGGACCTGGACGAGCTGAATATTAGGGACATCCTATGGCTGACTAGAGGAAGCCTCTGGTGGGTCCGCCAATTGGATGATCGCATCATCTGCACTAGGGAGCTTCTTCTTCTTCTTAGGAAGCCTCTGTGTCTGCTCCTGCTATGGCTCTGCTGCTGGTACTGCTGCTGGAGCTGGGTCCTCAAATAGCAAATCTAAAGGCAGCTGGTTTGCCTTCAGTCTGTCCACATCCGCTCTAAGCTCCTTTACAGACTCCTTGGAAGCCCGTGTTTTGTGCAACTTCTTGTGCTTCCTGGCAAGCTCCTTCAAGGCCTTGCCATGTGAATCCACTGCTTTAGCCAAGGCAGCCTGAGAATCAAGGATCTTCTGTTGGTTGGCAAGAATCTCCTTAAGTGAATCCTCGATAGACTGGGGCACCTGCACTGGCTGTGGTGCCGACTGAGCCGCAATGGTGGAGGTCAATATAGACAACTTCGACGAAGCAGTCGCCATCCAGTTGTTCAAGATATGAAGTGTCTGGCTCAGCTGGTGGGCGGTGATAGGATAGGCTCGGAAGATGGAATCCCCGGGCCAGCTGAAGTAGAGGGGCTATCAATAGTGGAATGTCCGAGAGGCATGTCAGTAACTGTGGAGGCAGGCTCGGTGGAGGGCTCTATCGCAACCGGCTTTTCAGACTGGCCAGTTGGGGCAGAAGCATGCGGCTTGTAATTCTTGTCCTTGAGGTTGTCTGACTCCTTCAAACTATACCACAAAAACGGAGCCATAAGTTTGACCTTGATGTCAAAAGGTCTCTTCTCCACCTCCAGGTCCCGGAAATACATAGTGAGGGTGCTGGGAAAAGGGTTGTTCCGGTCATGTTCAACCCCCCACAGCAGAAATGACGCGGGACATCACATTGGCCACGTTGATTGGGTATCCCGCCATATTAGATGCAACAAGAACAACCCAGGCAAGTGGAATAGTCTGATCATAGATAGTGGGGTTGAGCCGACTGCACACAAAAGTCAACCACCCCCTAGCCTCAAAGTTAAAGGTCCTCCGAAGTATTTTGGCCCCTGCTTGACACCACTCTGGAGCCGTACCCGGGATTTCCAGGTATGAAGCTAACCACGGACAAACCTCCTCGCCCATTGCCAACTTTTTATTGTAAAGGGACTCATCTTCTTCATTGAACCCCAGGTATTCATTTAGTGCCTTCCCCGTAAATACCACATTTTTGTTTCGCACTTTGGTCACTTTAGTGCTCTTCAAGATGTGGGCCACATTGCTATAAAACTCCTTGATCATGTGCTCATTAGCCTTCATACAATTATCTTTAAAGTGCTCCCAAACCACTCGAGCTCGAAACTGTCTATATACATTGGGGTGTAGGGGTAGAAGGTCTTTGTCAATGAAGCTCTTCTCAAGAATCAACTTTTGTGCCGGCCACCATTCCCTAAACTTGTGGAACGCCACCTGGCTGACGAATCTATTTTTCCAAACAGCGAGATTTCAAGTCCGGTCAATATCCCCAACCTGAGGCACACCACCCCCAGGAAACTCCCCATTTCCTTCATCACCTCTAGCACCCTCTCCAAATATTGAAGCTATGGGAGAGGTAGAGTATCCATCCCCACTACCTGCTGTTGATTCCTCAGACGACCCAGAAGAAATGTTGATTGAAGCTTAAGCATCGGGGGACGAGGGAGGAGTGTCTCTATGTATGGCCCTCTCCGGATACGGGATGTATAGTGGGACTGAATCTGAAGAAATCTCCTGGGAGGGCTCGTACTCACTCCCCGAGTTGTTAATGGCTCTGTCAGTCGCTTTTATGGCCTTCCTCATGTCTTTGATGTTTTTTCTAGCCTGGGAGTGAGTTTTACCATCCTTTGCTTCCCTCCCTGGGAGGAATCACCTCGGTTGGATTGTTTTGAGCCTTTGCCTCGTTGTTTAACCATTGTCTGCAAGCACAAACATCTAGCTTTTTTAGCATCAGCATAGGCAGTGAATCAGTTGTGGAAAATGAATTGCAGAATAGAAGCCGAAAAGTTTCAGAAGATATGGCAGACACAGTGCACCGCGTACCGCATAAAAAGCAGTGAGGCTGCAATGAAGGCACCGCAGACCACATAAAAACAATCGTGGTCCGCATTGGGGGTAAGGGCTAAAAATTCATCCTCTAAATCTCACCACCACGGTCCGCACAAAGTGGCATAGCGGCCGCGGTGGGCCAGCGCGGACCGCACAAAATGTAGTGCGGTCGCGCTGGGCAACAAGTCAATCTTTTAGATATAAGCATTGCGGTCCGCACAAAGTGGTACCGCGGACCGCATCAGACCACTGCGGACCGCACAAAAGGGACCGTGGTCCGCAGAGGGTGCTTAGTCAAGGCACTAAGTTAGGGTTCATGGGTTTTGCCTTTTGTTGAAGTTTTCACCTAACTTTGTCCCTACTCAATTTACCCAGTTAATAATACTCCTCAGGTACACAAAACTTAACAGTTAAACTAAACTAACATCAAAATTAAAGAATTACGGGAGGGGGGAAGAAGTCTATACAGTTAATAGAAAATGACATAAAATGAAATTAAATACTTAAAATAACAAGAAGTGGTGAATTGTTACCAGATATTGAGAAGAAGTGAAGAAACACAATGCAAACAAGCTAGTACGAAGAAGAGGGAAGATGAACAGTAATTTTTAGGTATCTGAGAATCAATTTTTCGAAAAGGGTAACTGGTGGCCCCTGTGGTCTATTTATAGAAAAATATGTGGGACCCGGTCATACCTACTATCGCGGCTGCACAAAACGGACCGCGGACCACGTTGGGTTTGTTCAGAAGAAGCTTGAGAAGGCAACCTCCGCGGTCCGCACAAAACAGACCGCGGTCGCGGAGGTCCACCGCGGTCCGCACTAAATGGAATGTGGCCACGGTGGCAATCTTCAGAGAGTACCTTACTTGGCCTTCTCCAGTGCGGACCGCACAAAGTGCAATGCGGCCGCACTGGCAACTTCAGAGACTGTTCAATTTTTCCAAAATGTCTTGCACTGTATCAACACAATCCCTGCAACATCTCACAACCAATTAGCTCAAAAATCAATCCTACACTAAAAAGAAAATCAAAGAAAACAAAAAGAAAAAGACATGGGTTGCCTCTCAAGAAGTGCCTGATTTAACGTCGCGGCACGACGCATTTTACCATCACATCACTTTAGATGAAGAAGTGCCACCACGTGGCTGTCATCAAATTTTCCAAGATAATGCTTGACCTGGTGCCCATTAACTCTGAAAACTTCACCATTTTTGTTCCTTAGATCAAGAGCACCAAATGGGGTCACAAACACAACTTCAAATGGCCACTCCACTTTGACTTGAGCGTACCCGAAAACAGATGTAATTGGGAATTGAACAAGAGAACCATATCTCCAACCTTGAACTCCTTACCCCGAGCATATTTGTCATGAAAGTACTTCATTTTGTCCTTATACAAGGATGAACTTGAGTAGGCATGAAATCTAAACTCATCGATCTCATTGAGTTGTTCAACACGAAGATTTGCCGCAACATCCCATTCCAAATTCAACTTCCTCAAAGCCCACATGGCCTTGTGCTCTAACTCAACCGGAAGATGACAAGCTTTTCCAAACACCAACCGATACGGAGACATACCAATCAGAGTTTTGTAAGCCGTCCGATAAGCCCATAGAGCGTCATCTAACTTTTTCGACCAATCGGTCCTATTAGCATTGACAGTTTTTGACAAGATGCTCTTAATTTCTCTGTTGGAGACTTCCACTTGACCATTAGCTTGAGGATGATAGGGGGTAGAAACCTTATGATTGACACCGTACTTGGAAAGCAACGTGTCGAAAGCCTTGTTGCAAAAGTGAGACCCCCCATCACTAATAATCACACGAGGAGTGCCAAACCTTGTAAAGATGCTCTTTTTAAGAAATGCCACAACACTCCGGGCTTCATTATTAGGCAAAGTCATGGCTTCAACCCATTTTGAGACATAGTCAACCGCCACGAGAATGTAAGTATTTCCACAATAGCTAACAAATGGACCCATGAAATCGATGCCCCAAACATCAAAGATATCCACTTCTAGAATGGTATTGAGAGGAATCTCATCCCTTTTTGAAATTTCGCCCGCTCTTTGGCACTCATCACACCTCTTCCCCACATCGCCCACATCTTTGAACATGGTGGGCCAATAGAATCCACAACTAAGAACTTTCGAGGCGGTCCTCACCCCACCATGATGGCCACCATAGGGTGAAGAATGGCAAGCCTCTAAGATACTCAATTGTTCTTCCTCCAGGACACATCTACGAATCACACCATCCGTGCAAATCTTGAAAAAGTATGGCTCATCCCAATAGAAATCCAAACTATCTCGCTTGAGCTTCTTCCTTTGGTTAGAAGAGAGCTCACACGGGATTATTCCGGTCACAAGGTAATTGGCAACATCGGCAAACCATGGCATATCCTTCATTGACACCGCAAGGAGTTGTTCGTCGGGAAATGAATTATTGATCTCAAGGCCGTCACAAGGTCTCCCCTCCTCCTCCAAACGGGACAAGTGGTCCGCCACTTGATTCTCACTACCTTTCCGGTCAATAATTTCTAGATCAAACTCTTGAAGAAGTAACACCCATCTCATCAATCTTTCCTTGGAGTCTTTCTTGGTCATCAAATACCGAAGGACAGCATGATCGGTGTGCACTATAACTTTGGCTCCCATAAGGTAAGGTCGAAACTTTTCCATAGCAAACACAATAGTCAACAACTCTTTCTCGGTGATTGTATAGTTCCTTTAAGCCTCATTCATGGTCTTGCTTGCGTAGTACACCGGATGAAACAGCCCCAACCACAACGTCACTAGCATCACACATGAGCTCGAAAGGCAAGCTCCAATTTGGTGCGGTAATGATGGGGGTAGAAGTCAACTTGAGCTTGAGAAGCTCGAATGCTTGCATACAACTCTAATCAAACAAGAACTTTGCATCTTTCTCTAGCAACTTGCACAAAGGGTGTACCACTTTGGAAAAATCTTTTATGAACCTCCGGTAAAAACTCGCGTGCCTAAGAAAACTCCTCACCCCTTTGACAGAAATAGGGGGAGGAAGCCTTGAAATCACCTCTATATTGGCTTTGTCAACGTCAATTCATCGCTTCGAGATTTTGTGACCCAACACTATACCCTCTTCAGCCATGAAATGGCATTTTTCCCAATTGAGTACGAGGTTTGTGTCTTCACACCGGGCCAATATTCTATCCAAATTTTTCAGACACTCATCAAAAGAATCCCCAACCACGCTGAAATCATCCATGAAAACCTCCAAGATATCTTCCACCATGTCAGTGAAAATAGCCATCATGCAACGTTGGAAGGTTGTCGGAGCATTACACAATCTGAACGGCATTCGAGAGAAAGCGAATGAGCCATAAGGACATGTAAAAGTTGTCTTCTCTTGGTCCTCCGGGGCAATTAAAATTTGATTGTACCCCGAGTAACCATTCAAGAAGCAATAGAAAGCACGCCCCGCAAGACGATCTAGCATTTGGTCAAGGAATGGCAATGGGAAATGATCTTTTTGGGTCACCTTATTAGCTTTCGGTAATCCATACATACTCTCCACCCGGTGACCGTGCGAGTAGGGATGAGTTCATTGTTGTCATTGGTCACCATAGTCATACCACCCTTCTTTGGCACACATTGCACTAAAGAAGTCCAAGAACTGTCAGAAATAGGATAAACCACACCGGCGTCTAGCCACTTGATAACCTCTTTCTTCACCACTTCTTGCATCGTCTCATTTAAGATTCTTTGATGCTCCAAGGACGGCTTTGCATCCCCCTCCAAGATGATTTTGTGCATGCAAAATGTGGGGCTTATTCCCCGAATGTGAGCTAGAGTTCATCTAATTGCCCTTTTTCGCTTTTGAAGCACCGCCGAAGTGGCCTCAACCTGCATGTTAGTAAGGCAAGAAGAAAGAATGACTGGTAAAGTAGAATTTGAACCCAAGAATTCATACCTGAGGTATGGAGGAAGTGGCTTCAACTCCAACACCGGTGGCTTCTCAATTGATGGCTTTGTTGGTGGAGTTTTCTGGTTTTCAACATCCAAAGATAGCTTCCTCGGCTCATAAGAATAAGAGCACATTCCATGTAGGGCATTAACACATTCCACTGTACTAGCATCATCATTGACATCCATGTTCAAAAGCACAGCCTCAAGAGGATCCTCCACATTGATCATAGCACTGGTAGCATCCACAATCACAGCTGTGACAAGGTCTACAAATGAGCACACCTCGGTGCTATTGGGTTGCTTCATAGATTTGCAAACGTGGAAAACGACCTTTTATATCCCACTCGGAAAGTGAGCTCACCCGCTTCAACATCAACCAATGCTTTCCCCGTTGCAAGGAAAGGTCTGCCCAAGATAATAGGAACCTCATAGTCTACCTCACAATCCAAAATCACAAAGTTGGCCGGCAATATGAATTTTTCCACCCGAACAAGCACATCATCAATAATGCCCAAAGGTCGTTTCATCAACCAATCCGCCATTTGAAGTCTCATTGAAGTTGACCTAGGTTGCCTGATAGCCAAAGTTTTAAAAACCGAGTAGGGCATCAAATTGATACTAGCTCCCAAGTCACAAAGAGCTTTGGCAAAATCCACACTTCCAATGGTGCAAGGAATAGTAAAAGCACCGGGATCTTCAAGCTTCAGGGCCATTGAATGCACTATAGTACTAACTTGGTGAGTTATCTTTATAGTTTTACAGTCCATAAAACGCTTCTTTGTAACCAAGTCTTTCATGAATTTTGCATAACCCGACATTTGTTCAAGTGCCTCCACCAGAGGCACATTAATAGATAAGCTCTTCATCATGTCAATGAACTTTTAAACTAATTATCATTCTTCTGCTTTGCGAGCCTTTGAGGATAAGGTGGAGATGGCCTTGGCAGAGGAGCCTTGGCTTTTGGCACAACCGGCTCGGGCATGTCAATCACGTGTTCCCTAGACTGGTTCACGGCATCTTGGGTTTCTACCTCGGCCTCACAAATATCAATCCTCACACCATTGTTCACATTCTCTTCAACCACATCTTCAACAATCAAAGGTACATCATCATCCCGCAACTTAATATCTTCATCCATAACTTGCTTTTCCTTTGAGGCATTCACATCACCGCCTCTCCCACTTCTTGTTGTAACCGCCATCACATGATTGTTATTTCCACCCTTTGGGTTCACTACCGTATCACTTGGTAGAGCACCTTTCGGGCGAGTATTCAATGACTGAGAGATTTGGCCTAATTACACCTCCAAGTTTCGAATAGAGGTGTTGTGAGAAGCTAACTGTGCATCCGAATCCGCATTCCTCTTCATCATCTGCTCAAACATCATTTCAATTTTACCCATATCATTACCAGAGGAACTAGGACCTTGAGAAGGGAAAGGGGGTGGATTGTTCGGTTGTTGGTACATTGGGGGCCTTTGAAAGCCTTGCCCCCAGTTGCCTTGGTTTCCATTGTTGTTCCACCCGCCTTGATTGTTGTTGTTGCCCCAGTTATTGTTATTTCCATTCCAGTTGCCTTGGTTGTTGTTCTGATTAACCCAATTGTTGTTTTGGTTGTTGTTCCAATTGCCACCACTTTGTTGTTGATTGCCCCAATTTGCTTAGGGTCGCCATTGTTGGTTTGAAGAGTTGCCTCTATTGCCTTGATAGTTTTTGACATATTGTACCTCTTATCTTTGGTCATCATAACCATCATTTTGACACCCACCATATTCATCAACAAATTGCTCAGAATTTCATTGATTTTGTTGCCTCTTTTGCCTTCTCTTGTTGACAAGCATACTAACACCTTCCATGGCATTCACTTGGCGAGGATTCTGAAATTGTTGTAACTGTGCCTTAGCCAATTGATTCATCGTAGTGGTAAGTTCAGCTATCGCTTGCCTGTGATCATGTAATTCTTTGTGCATATGGATAACCGTAGGGACACCTTGAGGCATATTTGCTCTACTCTGCCATGCTGAAGAAGTGTCTGCCATTTCATCAAGTACATCACATGCCTCCTCATAAGAAAGTTTCATAAAATTTCCCCGGCCAATTGGTTAACAATGGATTGATTTGTAGTATTTATGCCCCGGTAGAAGGTTTGTTGGATCATGGCCTCGGTCATATCATTATTTGGGCACTCCTTCACCATCGTTCTATACCGCTCCCAAATCTCATGCAAAGGTTCCGTTGGCTCTTACTTAAAGGCTAATATTTAATCTCGAAGTGCTGCCATATGACTAAGAGAGAAGAATTTGGCAATAAACTTATCCGCCAACTCATCCCAAGTTGTGATGGAATGGTTGGGGAGTCTCTCGAGCCAATCCAATGCCTTTCCTCGAAGTGAGAACGGTAAAAGTCTCAATCTCAATGCATCCTCAGACACATTCGTCTGTTTGCTCCCCCAGCATGTATCTACGAACCCTCTGAGATGTTTGTAGGCATATTTATTTGCAACGCCCATGAAGTACCCACGCTGCTCAAGTAAGGTCAACATCATATTGGTTATCTGAAAGTTGCCTGCCCGGATTTAGGGTGGGACAATAGCACTTGCGTAGCCCTGGTTCGGTAATACTCTGGGAGCCACTCTTGGAGGAACCGGGGGAGGGTCTGGAATATTGTCATTTGGATTAGCATTGGCATTACGGGATCTCCGTTGACCTTGAGGTGCAAGAGGCACCTTATCTTGCTCAAGATCATCTACCTCCTCCCCCGCTATCACATTTCCAAGAGGATCATTAGCATTGTTAAAAGCCATGTTGGTACCTGAGTAATGACACAAACAAGTAAGTAACAAAGAAGGAAAGAAGAATAATACCCAAAACTAACTAAATAGACAGCCAAAACCGTTAGCTCCCCGACAACGGTGCCAAAAAAGTGATTGTTGCCAACTCCACACTAATAAAAAGGTAGGAACAGAGGGTCGCAATAGCTTTTACTCAATATGAGGGTCGGGATCGATTTTCACAAAGAGCTAGGAATGGAGTCGAGTATCTATCTAGACTAGAGTTGTGTATTTGTTTCTAATGTCACTTCCATACATTTTTGGGGTTTTTTTTATTATAAACTACTATTATCAAACTATTAATTGAAACTAGATTATGCTACGAGATAATTGCTAAGTTGTATCTAATGGGAAGAAATACACTAAGGTCATGACATTACCTAGGTGGCTAATTGATGGGTAGATGTTACTAAGGTTCGATTGACATAATTCGGGCTTATGCTATAATCATTGCACAATTTTACCCACTCTCACACCTCTCGGTACAGAGAGTGATTTTGCCCAATTGACTCTCTTGAGACCAAATGGGTAGGCAAATTAGCTCAAGCAACTAGGGTTCAAGTTGGGTAATTACTCTCCCGAGGCTTAACCCTTTAATTGGGACTATCAATTCTCTTGAGTCCATCCCAATTCCTTGTTGGCTCAATTTTGGAGACTTAGGCTCTCTTTCTCAAGAAGAGCCAAGTCAACTTAGCACAAACCAGTGTTTGCAACCACCAATTTATAGATTAAACCATAAAATTGACCCAAATAACAAACACCCATAGTCAATCTAACAATAGATGGCAACACCCATCAATTACCCACACTAGGGTTGAGCCACAACCCTAGCTAATGGGTTTAGCTACTCATGCTTGAAGGAGAAAATAGAGAAATAGATGAAGAACAAGGCATATTAATTAAATGCTAAATTAAAATACAAGAATCTATCGTTAATTTGAAGCTAAGATGCCAAAAATGGCTACAGATGAGGTTCCCACGAGCGCAACTCAGTCTTAGATATATCTGATGACCTAAAAATGGTAAAATGTTCTATTTATACTAGGCTGGAAATTCTAGACAAAACTACCCCTGCAGGGTCAGCGCGGGCCGCATCAAATGGACCGCGGCCGCGCTAGGCTCTTGGACTTCAATTCTGGGTTCTCTGACTTGGGCTTCGCGGACCGTGTAGAATGGACTACGGCCGCGAAGTTAGCTATCGCGGTTCGCACAACCATGACCGCGGACCGCATTGGCATTTTCCATCTCTCTGAATATCTCTTCCGCGAACTGCACAAAAAGGTAGTACGGTTGCGGAACCTTTACCGCGGACCGCGCAATGTGTACTACGGTCGCATTGCCTGAAGCCTGGTTTTTGCCATCTCTCTAAATCTCTCTTCCGTGAACCGCACAAAAAGGCAGTGCGGCCGCGGAACCTTCACAGCAGACAGCGCGATGTGGACTGCAGCCGCGTTGCCTGAAGCCTGGTTTTGCCATCTCTCTGAATCACCTAGTGCGGCCGCATTCGACTTTGTGCGGTCCTTACTAGGCCGGTTTTCCCTCAATTTACTTTGTCTTTGATACTTGAGTAGGTTTCACTCCTTTTGAGCCGATCTTTGACATTTCGTCACTTTGTCAATCAAATCTGCAATCAAGCACAACTTATGAGCCTTTTGGGACTATTTTGTAACGATTTATAATCAAAGTATATGCAAGAAGGAGCATGAAACTCGTTAAAATCCCTACTTATCATTCATTATCGGATTCATCTCCTTCTTCACCACTCCAATCTTCCTCCTTAGTAATCTTAATTTGCCTGGCTTTCACAACAGATCTCCTCTTAGCTAAAGTAGAAGGTTCAGCAGACTTACAGATGAAGACTTCTTTGAGGCAGTCTTGGTCTTTTTAGGCTTAAGGGTCTGAACCTCCACCTCTACATTCACATGTTCACCTTGATGGACCGGGTCCATCTCATCCACATCAATAGGCTCTGCCACCTTTGCTTTTCCTTAGTCCATTCTTTTCTTCTTACTGTCTTCCATGGCTTTCTGCAACTCCTCCTCACTCTGCTTTAACTTACTTCTTATGGCCCTTCCTTTTGGGGGAGGATTTTCAGTAGTATCAGAAGGGGCAGCCTTCCTTTTCTTGTTGGCTCTTGCTGTTCCAGGGGTTTTTGTTTGTGGAGTCTTATTTTTCTTGGGATTATAACTATCACCTAACCTTATTAGAAGATCTGTTAGTGTTTCTTCAACAGATGAACCAGGTTCATCTGTATGCTTGCCAAGATTAACTAGCCCTTCAGTAGCTTTCCTTGATCCACTTCCCCCTGTTTTCTTGCTACTCTCTACTACCTTCTCTGGCTCAGCACCACAAATAGCCACTCTAACCGTTTCAGAGGTGGGTGAAAAATCAGCCACTTCTTTCCATTTTCCCCTTTCATCACTACTCATACCCCCACTCTCTTTTTCTTTTCCTCTTTTATTTTTACCTCCTCTCCTTCTTGACTAAGGCGTTTCCACATCCACAAAATACCCAACCAAAACAAATCAATTTTTCAAATTTTCAGCCAGATCAGAAATTACCTCAGTAAAGGGATTTGGCACAGAAGTTACTTGCTCAGAATCAGAAGAACAAGTTCCTTCCCCCTCACTCGCAGAATTGAAAGAATCATCAAAATTTTGGGAATCTTGGGCTTGACTAGCCTTCAATTGTGCGTTTAATTTCTTGGAAAACGCACATGTAGCCACAGTTTTTTGAGCAAGCATCTTTATTCGCCTTCTCATAGGTTGAGGGGTTGTGCTCGGTTGAGGAGTAGTGGAGGAATCGGAGGGAGTAGGTGGAAGAGGTGTGCCTGGGTTGTCTTGAGGGTTTGTCATTCTCTCAAAAATGGAAGGTTTGAAAGTTTGGAAGAAAAGAGAGGAGAAGACAGAGAATTTGTGACGGTTTTTGAAAATTATGAGAGTGGCAGTGGTGATGATGATGGATTTTAAAGGGAAAGGGTAATTAATATATATAACAACAGCTTTTTGTAGTCAAATAGAAGTCTAATCACCGTGAAATTGCAGGTTGAAACAGCGGTTAAGCTTCCCTAGAATCTAGGCATTAAAATTCGGTAAGGAGTTTAGCTGAAACGGAACTGGTTCAACCTTAAAATGATAGGATTTTTTGAACATAGGTAGGACTCTGCTCATGATTTAAATATTAATATTTTAAATTGTGCAGAGTGTAGAAAATATACCTCGCTATTCAGATGAACCAGCAGTGATGAACCAGGTTCTTCGCTGAGAATCCTCTTAATCGTGTCTCAATTTGCCAAAATAGAAAAAAATTTGTTAGAGATCAGTGAGTCATATTAACACATGTCACATGGGTATACTAGTTATAGTATGAGACTGAGCAAAAATTAATCTAGATATTTACACACTTGGCAGATTTTCTAACCAAATTTTATTTTTTATTTTTTTTAATTGTGCATTCTGAACGTGTCCCATTAGGTGATCTTAATTATCCTTAATTCTAACGTGTTCCTTTCAAAGTGCTCTCTACTTAGTGCTTTTATAAAGATGTCAGCAGTCTGCTTATCAGTAGCACAAAATTCTATAGTGATCAAGTCTTTCTCATAGTTGTCCTTCAAAAAATAGTGCCTAACATCTATGTGTATAGTTCTCTTATCATGAACAGGGTTCTTTGTCATACTAATGGCACTAGTGTTATCACAAAAGATAGGGATAGAGCCAACATCAATTCCAAAATCCATTAATTGTTATTTGATCCACAACAATGAGCACAACATGAAGCAGCAACAATATACTCAGCTTCAGCAGTTGATAAAGCCACTGAATTTTGCTTTTTAGTAGCCCATGGCACAAGACATGAACCAAGAAAGTGTGCCATACCTGAGGTGATCTTTCTATCCACAAGAAAACCTGCATAATCAGCATCAGCATATCCTACAAGATTGATGTTACTACCTTTTGGATACCAAAGACAAAGATTAGTGGTGCCTTTAAGATATCTCAAAATTCTTTTGATAGCAGTCTGGTGAGACTCCTTTGGATTTGCCTGAAATCATATACAAAGACCCACACTAAAAATAATGTCTGGTCTACTAGCAGTGAGATACAACAATGAGCCAATCATACCCCTATACAACTTTTGATCGACAGATGAACCGGGTTCATCTATATCCAACTTTGTAGTTGTTGCAATAGGAGTGTCAATTTCTTTGGAAACTTCCATTTTAAACCTTTTAAGCAACTCTTTTCCATACTTCTGTTGATGGATCATAGTTCCATTTGAATTTTGTTTACTTTGTAAGCCTAAAAAGAAATTAAGCTCACCCATCATGCTCATTTCAATTTCACTCCTCATTAATTTAGCAAATTCCTAACTTAGCTTATCAGTAGTTGCTCCAAAGATTATATTATCAACGTATATCTGCACTACTAAGAGGTCTTTACCTTTTTCCTTCACGAATAAAGTATTATCAATTTTACATCTTTTGTAGCCATGCTCAAGCAGAAATTTTGATAGTCTTTCATACCATGCTCTGGGTTCCTGCTTAAACCCATAGAGTGCCTTGTCAAGTTTGTACACATGATCAGGACTCTCCTTGCTTTCAAACCCTAGAGGTTGCTTGAGAAGCACTTCTTCTTTAAAGTATCCATTAAGGAAGGCACACTTGACATCCATCTAGTGAAGAGTAAATTCTATGTAAGCAGCAAAGGCTATGAGGAGTCTTATAGCTTCCAACCCTGCAACTGGAGCGAAGGTCTCATCATAGTCTATGCCTTCCTCTTGGATGTATACTTGAACCACCAATCTTGCCTTGTTCCTTGTAACAGTTCCATCTTCATCAAGTTTGTTTCTGAAAACTCATTTTGTGCCAATTACTGATCTATCCTTAGGTCTTGGAACCAGATGCCAAACTTGACTCCTTTCAAACTAGTTGAGTTCATCTTGTATTGCATTAACCCAGTCTGCATCCTATAAAGCCTCAGCAACATTTTTAGGTTCAATAAAAGATAAGAAAGCATCAAAAGCACAAAGATTCTTTATTGAAGATCTAGTTTTAATTCTAGAGGTTGGATCACTAATTATGTTCTCAATAGGATGATAACTTTGGTACTTGTAAGGTTTCACAACCAACTGGTTTCCTCTTGATGTTTCTCCAATGTTTTGTTGCTGAGGAACAGGCTCATGGACAGGTTCCATTGAGGTATTAGATTCAGTTTCTCTTTGTTCAGTTCCCCTTGTCAGGTTGCCCTGGATATAAGAACTTGTTCCATCTTCTAGTGAAGCTTCAGCCTGGGATGTGACTTCATTTAAATTTCTTACCAGCCCAATAGCTTCATCGTCATGTTCCTGTCTCTCAGAAAAAATGTTAGTTTCATCAAAAACTACATGTACACTTTCTTCTACACATATAGTTCTTTTTTTGTACACTTTATAAGCTTTGCTATGTGAAGAATATCCCAAGAATACTTTCTCATCACTTCTGAGATCAAACTTACCTAGGGAGTCTTTACCAATGTTGTGCACAAAGCACTTGCATCCAAATGCCCTAAGATGGGATATGTTTGATTTTCTCCCTTTAAGTAACTCATAGGGAGTCTTCTCTACAAGAGGTCTGGTCATGCATCTATTGATAATGTAGCATGCAGTGTTTACAGCTTCCACCCAGAAGCTATGAGGCAGTCTACTAGAAAGAAGCATAGTCCTAGCCATATATTCAAGTGTCCTATTCTTTCTTTCAACTACTCCATTTTATTGTGGAGTCCTAAGGGCAGAGAAATTATGATCTATGCCATGCACATCACAAAATTCAGCAAACTTAGCATTTTCAAATTCAGTTCCATGATCAGACCGAATTGATGCAAGTTGATTTCCTAATTGTTTTTTAGTTTTTCTAACAAAAGAAGTAAACATGACAAATACTTCATCTTTAGATGTTAAAAACAATGTCCAGGTAAACCTAGAGTAATCATCAACAAGCACCATTACATATCTTTTACCACCTCTGCTAATGTTCTCATGGACTACAAAGATCCATATAGACCAATTCTATCGACTTGGTGGTGCTTACCACTTTCTTTCATTTAAAAAAGGATCTTACCTGTTTCCCCCTTGCACAAGCCTCACAAACTTTATCTTCCTTAAAATTAATGTTAGGTAACCCTATCACGAGGTATTTGGAGACTAATTTGTTGAGTTGACCCAGACTCGCATGTCCAAGTCTCTTGTGCTGAAGGAGGGGATCATTGCCCAACACACTTGGGCAAGTGAGTTTATTTTCTGAAAGAGTGAACAAATCAACAATGTATATATTGTTTACTCTTTTTCCCTGCAAAACAATCTTGTCAATGGTAAGATTTATCACAAAACATTTGGTAGAAGTGAATGCTACCAAGTTATCTTTGTCACACAGTTGTGATACACTGATTAGGCTGTATTTCAAGCCATCAATTAGGTAGACATTCTCAATGGAGTGTGAGTCTATCTTACCTACTTTTTCAACCCCAATGATCTCACCTTTCTTTCTATTTTCAAAGGAGGCATTACCTCCTTTGAGGTCCTCAAGTTAAAGGAATTGGTTCTTGCTTCCTGTCATATGCTTTGAGCAGCCACTATCCATGTACCATATTTGACTGTTGCCCTTCACTTAGACCTGCAAAAGGAAATCAGGGGTTAGTATTAAGACCCAAACTAGTTTGGGTCCCTTTCTATAGGCAAACGGATGAATTAGATTTTTGTTAGCCTATTCTGGCAATCTATTTTTCCCTTGAACAAATGCTTTATTCTTTTGGCTAGCCTTTTCTTTTGTAGTACATTCACTTTTGTAGTGACCAGTCTTACCATAGTGTGTGCAGATTTTGTTCTCAGGAAGTGTGACATACTTGCTTTTGGGATCCCACTTTGGTGTAGGGGTCCCGTAGCCAAGTCCTCTCTTATTGCTACTATGGTGTTCTTATAGCCATGAAAGTGCATCAGAGGAATTATTCCACTTATAGGTTCTGTCTAGCTCATGCTTAACCTTGCTTAGATCCTTCTCTAGGACTCTTATCTGCTCATCTCTTTTATACAGCTCATCTTTCGTTTTTCCTAAATTTTCTTCTAAGGTGAGATATGTGTCATCAGCTTTCTTTTTACCTGTTCCTAATTTTAGCTTTAAATTCTCATATCTAAGCTCTAGCACAGTGTCAAGTTCAAGAACCTGGTTCTTTAACTCATCATTTTTACTATCACTTTCACTAGCCCTAAGTTCCAGATTTTTGCACTTAGCTTTCAAAATTACACATTTTTTAGACAGTTGTTCCTTTTCATTGTTTATGATCTCAGATTCATCAATGAAATATAGAAGTAACTCAGAGAGACTTCCTTTAGACAAAAATTTAATTTTGCCTTTAAGATGAATTATACTTACCTCAGATTCCTCATCAGGTTCTCCAATGGGCATAAGTACTAGTTAATCTCCATCTTCATCTTCCAACTCTTTATCTAAACTTTCTCCCTTGGCAGCAACCATAGACTTTGTTGATCCTTTGTTCTTCTTGGGATGAACTTGTTCCTTCTTCTTGTTTCTTATTTCAGACCTTTCCTTCTTCCATTCAATCTCCCATTGAGGGCAGTTTTTGATATGATGATCAGTCTTCATACACTTTTAGCAGCCCTCATTGGTTTGTTTTCAGGAACGCTTGGTTTGTTATAGCTTGCACCTCTTGAGGAACACTTTCCTCTCATTAGATACTTCTTGAAGTCCTTTGTGATCATAGCCATTTCATCCACTTCTAGATCAGCTCCTTCTGTGATTTTGAGCTCCAGGCTCCTTTCTATTTTGGGTGTATCCATCTTCATGGTTTGCCTTCTAAGTTCATAGACAGTGAGATTTCCAATTAGCTCGCCCAACTTGAGAGTGGCAATGTTCTTTGATTCCTGAATGATAGTGATTTTGCTTTCCCAAGTGGCTGGCAGAACCCTTGTCAAAATTTTCTCAACTTTGTCTTCTTCAAGAATTACCCTTCCAGGAAACTTGAGTTCATTTGTTAGAGTGGTGAACCTTATATACATCTCCTGGATGGTTACGCCTTCCTTCATGGTGAAATTTTTATATTGAGAATATAGTGGTGTTCCTCTTGATCTCTTCACTTGAGGAGTTCCTTCATGAGCCTCTTGCAGAGTGTCCCAAACTTCCTTAGCAGTACTACAACTTTGAATTCTATTGTACTCGTCTAGACCAAGTCTACACACAAGCCATTTCTTGGCCTTAGAATTCTTTTCCCATTTCCTCAAGTCCTCGGCCGTGCAGTTAACTCTTATTTTTGGCACTTCTACTCCTGCAGTCTTCTTCATGGTAGCTAGGGGACCATCAGTGACAATGTCCCATAGCTCATAGTCTTCTCCGATGATGTGATCTCCCATCCTGTCTTTCCACCAAGAGTAATACTAGCCATTAAAGAGTGGAGGCCTAGCGATGGATTGCACTTCCTAGTTTCCAGGTGGTGCACTCATCTTGATCTTTTCCTAAGGTGTTAGCCTCTTCAAGGATAACCTGCTCTAATACCAATTGATATTTTATACTTCAATACCACACAAGAGAGGGTGATTGTATGGTGACCAATTTTTTGCTTAACCTGTTTATGGAAGGACCTGGTTCTTCTAAGTGTTCCTTAACCTACTATTACATAAATAGTAAATGTAGAAAGTAAAGAACACAAATATTTTATGTGGAAAACACCCGGCTCAAAAGGTGAAAAAATTATGACCTACTGTCCGGTAGAATTTTTCAAAACTCTCCACTAAAATCACTGAGCCAAAAACAGCATTTACAAAAACTCTTTTGTAAACCTAGGACTAACTCTAATCTCGTTGTAGCAAATAGCCTCAACTGTTGCGATAATTTCAAGTTAACTCTAACTTAAAAACTCTGAGTACCTAATACAATTGCTTTTAGATAAAGCTGAAAGGTACAATATGAAACCACCTACTACAATTGAACTAGAATAAAAGACAGACAATTGAAACTGGTTCTTCTATCTAGTTCAAGTAGCTTCAGGTTTGCACGCTTGGATCACACACGAACTACTTGCAAAATTTCCTTGCTATTTTGTTCTCAATTCATGTTTAGCTTCTGCTTATTGCGTCACCGGTAAAAGAGAATAACACTGATATTTATAAAGTTAGTGAATAGAGATTGACTAGAATTTTGATGCTACTCTTCCTTGGTGGAAGAGTTCTAGTTGATCTCATCCTCTAACTCCTTCCCTTTCTTAACCCTTGTTCTCTTTGAGTAAGGAGTCCTTCTCCTTATCCAATATGTAACCTTTTCGATCAGGATCAGGAGATATTTCTTCTGGCAAGTTAGGTTTATCTCCTTCACGTGCATCTCACGTGCTTAAGTCTATCCGTATTTGTGCTCCACTAGGATGGACCTGGTTCATGTCTGAGTTCCTTTATCAGTATTCAAAACCAACCTTTACTTGGGCCAATAGTAGCATAAGAAACGACAGTAGAAGTTATGCCTGAGCAAGACAAAACTCAAATCACAGGGAAGAAGCGACCTCTAGCACCATTCCCACAAAGATTGGCCAAGTATCAGAAAGATGAGCAGTATAAGAAATTCTTGGAGATGTTGAAGCAAATTCAGTTGAACATTCCATTGATTGACGCCTTAAAGAAGATGCCTGGTTACGCAAAATGATGAAGGACTTGATGTCTCATAAGTTTGACTTTCAAGACTTGGCCATGGTTACACTAACTCAGACTTGCAGTGCAGTTGTGACGAGACCCATAGCTGAGAAGTTGTCTGACCCAAGGAGTTTCATAATTCCATGCACAATAGGCAACTATGCGACTACTAAGGCACTTTGTGATTTTGGGGGCAAGCATAAACCTGATGCCCCTGGCTATCTACAATAGGTTAGGCATTGGAAGAGCTAGACCCACGTACATGTTACTACAGTTGGCTGACTGGACAGTGAAGAGGCCCTCCGGCATTCTTGATGATGTATTAGTAAAGGTTGGGAAGTTTATGTTCCCAACAGATTTTGTCATTCTTGACTATCGGGTTGACGAGGAATTTTTCATATTTTTAGGAAGATCATTCTTGACCACTGGTAGAGCTTTAATTGATTGTGAAACTGGAGAGCTCAAACCGAGATTAAATGATGAATAAATAACATTCAACGTGCAGAAATCTATGCGGCGACTAAGTGCATTTGCTAGGTTCTTTCTAATAGAAGTTGTGGATGTAATTTTGGAGGCAGAATATGAGACATTGAACACCAAAGATCCTCTAGCAGCCTATCTCATGAACCTAGGTAAAGCAAACGGAGAAGACTTGGCGGAATGGGTACTTGCTCTTGAAGGCCAAGGTTTTTGGAAAAGGGAGCTCGAATTTGAGCCTTTGCACATAGAGGAAAGGAAAACTCTTCCAGATAAGCCATCGATAGAAGAGCCGCCAAAGTTGGAATTGAAGCCACTACCACCTCATCTCAGGTATGCCTTCTTAGGACCTAACTCAACTTTACCTGTTATTATCTCATCTAGTTTGTTAGATGTGCAGGCAGAACAACTTTTGCAGGTACTGACGGAGTGCAAGACTGCAATTGGTTGGACCATTGCTGATATTAAGGGTATCAGCCCGACATTTTGTATGCATAAGATTCTACTGGAAGATGGGCACAAACCTTCCAAAGAACAACAAGAAAGGTTGAATCCCAATATGAAAGAAGTGGTGAAGAAAGAAGTGATTAAGTGGTTAGATGGGGGAATCATATTCCCCATATTTGACAGCAACTGGGTCAGCCTAGTTTAGTGTGTGACGAAAAAAGGGCAGTATGATGCTAGTGAAAAATGAAAAGAACGAGTTAATTTCAACACGAACAGTCACAGGTTGGCGAATCTGTATGGATTATAGAAAGTTGAACATGGCTACCCGGAAAAACCATCTCCCATTGCCATTCATTGATCATATGAAAGATAGATTGGCAGGGAGGTCCCACTTCTGCTTTTTGGATGGATACTCGGGGTATAATCAGATCTCTATTGCCCCGGAGGACAAAGAGAAAACATAGTTCACCTGCCCTTATGGAATCTATGCCTTTTGGAGAATGTCGTTTGGCATATGCAATGCACCTGCCACATTCCAAAAGTGCATGATGGCCATCTTCACATATATGGTAGAGGAAATAATGGAGGTTTTCATGGATGACTTCTCAGTGGTGGGAAACTCATTCGATGATTGCCTTCATGAACTTGAGAAGAGTATTGAAGAGGTGTATTAAGACTAATCTGGTACTCAACTGGGAAAAGTACCATTTCATGGTACAGGAAGGAATAGTCTTGGGGCACCTAGTGTCGAGTAAAGGCATTAAGGTAGATCGTGCAAAGTTTGATGTGATCGAAAAGCTTCCACCACCCACTTCTGTCAAAGCAATCAGAAGTTTCCTTGGGCACGCCGGTTTCTATAGGAGATTTATAAAAGATTTTTTCGAAATTGGTAACCTCTTGTGTAAATTGCTTGAAAAAGATCACCCTTTTGTGTTTTTTGATGACTGTAGGGTAGCATTTTAGGAATTGAAGAAGAGACTGGTAATAGCACCTATCATAGTGGCCCCTGACTGGGAGCAACCATTTTGAGCTGATGTGTGATGTGAGTGACTATGTTGTGGGAGCAGTTCTTGGGCAGCGAAAAGACAAAGTCATGCATCCAATATAATACGCAAGTAGAACGCTGAGTGGTGCCCAGCTAAATTACACAGTGATCGAGAAGGAGATTCTAACAGTGGTGTTCGCATTTGACAAATTCAGGTCATACCTAATAGGCTCGAAGGTAATTATTTATACTGAACATGTTGTTCTTAGGTACTTAATCGAGAAGAAGGAGTCAAAATCGCACCTGATTCGATAGGTGCTACTGCTATAAGAATTTGACTTGGAAATCTGTGACCGAAAGGGAACAGAAAACCAAGTAGTTGATCACTTGTCTAGGTTGGAAGGAGCTGAGAAGAAGGTTGAGGTGGAAGAGATTGTGGAAACTTTCCCAGATGAACAATTATTAGCCACAAGTCTTGAGAAAGCGCCATGGTATGCTGACATTGCAAACTACCTAGCGAGCGGTATTATTCCTTATGACCTTTCCTCTATCCAAAAGAAAATGTTCTTTCTGATTGTCGCATGTATTATTGGGATGTCCTTATCTGTTCAGGATTTGTGTTGATGACATGATGCAGAGATGTATCCCCGAGATAGACCAATATTCTATTTTACAGGCGTGTCACGCATCACCATATGGTGGCCATTTTGGGGGAGTAAGGACAGTTTCAAAAGTCAGAGTTGGGCTTCTACTGGCCAACATTGTTCAAAGATGCAAACTTATGGGTGAAAGGTTGTGATGAATGCCAACAAACTGGGAATATTTCCCTCCAACATGAGATGCCTATGAACCCAATTCAGGAGGTAGAAGTGTTTGATGTATGGGGAATCGATTTCATGGGGTTTTTCGTCAGCTCATATTGCAACAAGTACATACTCTTCGCTGTGGACTATGATTCCAAATGGGTGGAGGCTGCAGCGCTCCCTACAAATGATGCAAAGGGGGTAATTGGTTTTTTGAGAAAGAACATATTCATCCGATTTAGCACTCCAAGGGCAATTGCAACAATCAATGACGAAGGCACTCACTTTTGTAATCGAGCCTTCGGGAAGTTGTTAGAAAAGTATGATGTACGCAATAAGGTTGCCACCCCATATCATCCACAAACGAGTGGGCAAGTGGAAGTTTCAAACAGAGAGATAAAGAGTGTGTTGACAAAGACTGAATGCTACAAGAACGAATAGGGCGAGAAAGTTAGATGATGCACTATAGGCCTATCGAATCGCTTTCAAAACTTCGATCGGCATGCCGCCGTACAAGTTGGTGTTTGGGAAGGCGTGTCACTTACCAGTGGAGTTGGAGCATAAAGCTTTGAGGGCATTGAGGCAGTTGAATCTCAATATATAAGTTGCAGGTACGCGTAGAGTCACGGAGTTGCGCAAGCTTGATGAGTTTTCATACCATGCTTTTGAGAGCACAAGATTATACAAGGAGAGAATGAAAATGATACATGACAAAAATATTCTTGAGCGAAGTTTTAAACCTGGATAACAAGGTATTTCTATACAATTTAGGACTGAGGATATTTCCGGGCAAATTAAAATCAAGATGGTCAGGACCATTTCGTGTGGTCAAAATTCATCCCACTGGTGCCATAGAGATTGCAGCGGAAAATGACTCTCGCAAGTTCAGAGTTAATGGGCATAGATTAAAACATTATTTAGGCATGGATGAAGCAAAAGTAGTATCAGTGACTCATTTGATCGAGCCTCCGATGTTGAGCGTACCTTAAATGCGCTTACCTGTATCGTGCCACGGCGTTAACTAAGGCGCTTGTTGGGAGGCAACCCAATTCGTAGTTGATTTTTAGTATAGTTAGAATTTTTCTTTTCATTTTTAGGTACTAACAAGTTTGCAGGTGAGTTTGGGCAAGTAGAGCAGGGTTTCAACGTCACCTGACGGACATCAGGCAATAAGCCTGGCACCACCTAGGTAAAGCTAGGTACACCAGGCATTAGGGCTGGCAATGCAGTATAAATCCAGGCAAAGCTGGCGCTGGGGCTGGCAACGCCAGGGTAATGCTATGCAAGGCTGGCGCTGGGACTCGCGATGCCAGGGTAATGCCAGGTATTGGCTTGGCGATGTCAGGTAATCTCCGGCTGAGACTGCCATGCCATCATTGACAGGTGCTAAGCGCAATGTGCGTGATGATAATTTTATGGCCCATCTCTATGGGATGATAGATTTGCAGTTGCGGATATGGGGTCACCCGGCCACATCTAAGGAGAGGACTAAGTTGGAGCAGCGGTACCCGCTCAATGCTCATGCCCAGCAGCTGGTTGGGTTAGGAGATGGATACAGACTCCTCGATTATGAGGATATGAACACACCTGAGCAGTCTGAGGTTGAGCCAGAGCAGTCAGATGGTGAGGGAGATGAGGAGGAGGAGGAGGACGAACATGATAAATAGTGGAGAGCGTTAGAGGATGAAGACGCTGCTTGATCGGGGAGTTTCCTTGCACCCTACTCATTTTCTTTCTTGTTTTGTCAATTTGTGCATGCACTGAGGACAATGCATGATCTAAGTGTGGGGTGGGAACTTGTAGAAATTAGTAGTTGTTAGTTGTTTTTGTTGTTGTAGTATGTGTCGTTTTCGTTAGCTAATTGTTTTAGTTTTTTGTTTTAAGAATTTGTTTTTCATTTTTTGAATTTGTTTTTTTATTTTTGTTTTTCTTGTTAGTTGTTTTTAGGCAGAAAATATTTTTAAAAAAAAATATAAAAGGTTGGACTTTTCCAAACGATTGATCTCCTAGACAATTTTCTTAAGGGAAGTAAGTCTAAATAAAACTACCAAAAAGATTTTTGTGTTATAGGTAATATAGTAATTCCCCTTTGATTTTTTTTTGGGTCGCGGTTCTTTTCCAAGGGTTTTTAGTTGAACTGGGTGTAGTTAGTTTTAATTTTGAGGAGTAGGAACCATGTGGCTATGCATTTAATCCCAGCAACATCTCTGAGCTTGGTGATATCATCTTTGAGAATAGTTAGCACTTTAGTTGTGACATTTAGGCTCAATTTTTGACTCTAGTATTAGTACCTTAAATCGTAGATTCTTAAATTTGCTTAACCGCTTTGACTGTATTGTCATGATAATTCCTGAATGAGTTATGTGTCATGTCTGTGTGAGGTTTATATGTATTCTTAACATTGCATTTGATGTCTAGAATTTGCCCCGTGTATGTGCAAAGCGAAATAGTAGTCTTGTTCAGTCTGAGAAGTGGTATAGGCGGTTCTTTGTTAAGCCAGATATATATAGAGTACCCACCTAAATATTATGTATCGTAGTTAACCCCTTTGAGCCTATAATCCTGTTTCTTTGGTAACCACATTACAAGTCGTACCCCTTTGTTTGAATCGACCATATATTTGAACCTTGTCACCTCTCGTGAGCACTTGAATTATGATGAATTACGGAAAAGTTAAAGTGTGGGGTGATGGGCTGGCTTTTGAGTGAAACAAGTGAAATAAGGAAAATGGTGCACCGTTTGAAAAAAAAGTGTCAATAAAAGCCATTTGGATAGAAAATAAAAAAAAATGAAAATATAATACCTGTAGTGTATGAAAAATAATTCCTGTTGGTGGTGGCTTTTGATGTACTGGAGCTTAAAGAAGTAGGGGTTAAAATATAGTGAAGTTAAGGTGGAATATTGGTTTGACATAAGTATGGGCTTGAAGGTTGAAGTGTTTGTATTAGACTGAATGAACTCGATTTGTAGAGTATCACTAGGGGCAAGCTTATGGTGCATCATTTGGGGCATATGAAAGTTATTTCTGAGAGCGAGTGAATTTTTCCTATCTTGAGTTCCTACGTTATTAAAATTCATTTTGTGTGGAACTAAGCTCTTTTATTGGGTGAGGGCACATGATTCATAAAAGAAAGGTAGTGTTGTTGAATTCCATGTTAGAGTAAGTAAGTGAATTGTGAATAAGGCATGGTATTTGTGAGTCGAATCTTGAGGCGAGGATGTCACACCTTTGTGCTTAAACTATTTTAAAGTTTTTTGGTATAATGAGTAAAGGGAATTTCTTAATAGGTTGTGTCAATGAGGATAGTTTGATTGCTCGAGGACGAGCAATATTTAAGTGTGGGGTATTGATGTGTGTCTATAATTCATGATTTAGCACATTATTCGCCTTGCATTTTTATACGCTTTAATGATAAAGTACACCTTATTTGCGTGTAATAGGGTCCATTTTATATGAAGGTGAATTGGAGATGAAGGTAGAAGAAAAAGGAGTCCTATAAGTTGAAAGTGTGAATGGGAGCAATGAATGAGAGACCCTGGCGATGCCAGGCTTGAAGCTGGCGTTAGGCTGGCAATGCAAGGCAAAGGCCAGGATTGAGGCTAGCATTAGGCTGGCAATGCAAGGCAAAGGCCAAGTAGAACCAGGCGTTAGACCTGTCGACGCCAGGCATGGGGCCAGGTCCACCAGGCATTAGGCTGGCGACGCCAGGCCTAGGGCGAGATCCAGTCCGAGTTTTGAAGACTTAGTTCGTTTCCCGGCTTGACTAGGATTTGACCTACACGTTTAGGTCTTGTCTTAAACATATAAATAGACCTGAAAACGCCACTTTGAAGGACTTTTGCAACTGGAGGCAAGGATAGCTCGTGGAACACCTGTTGGGAGTTAGAATCATCGATTTCTACATCCCTTTATCCTTACTTTGTAATTTAATTATGCAAATTACTTTGGATATTGTTACTATAAGTATGAGTAGCTAAACTCCTAATCTAGGGTTTTGATGGAACCAGTTGGAAGATGATTTTCTTGTTACTTTAATATAGATTTGCCATAGTATTCTCTCTATTTGTCCAACTATATGCTTATTGTTGTTGATTGAAGGTCCCTCAATTAACTGTTCCTATTTAGTATGTATTACTCGGGAGAGAGTACATATTTAGGTAGTTGTTGAACAACATCACTCCTAATGTATATGAGGGATCAATACGAAGGGTTTAAAGGTGGGATTAGGGATAACAAAACTTTAGTGCGATCTGGGTGAGCTTTACTTAAGGCCAGCTAGCGTAATTTGGGAGAATATGTCTAGTATATTGTGGTAATTACTCGGGAGAGAGTGAAGACAGTCAGAGTGCTCATGAGCGATAGAGAAGACTTAGGCAAATTTATAGAAAACGTAGCGGAAAGGATTTTGACAATAGGGAAAATCGGAACCTTAGATCTTTCCAATTCTTGTTTACAACTCGTTCGTAGTTAGTTCTTATTTATTGCATTTATAGTACATAATAGTTAGTTAGTAAACATCCAACTTGTTACTCAAATAATTCTAAAGATTGGCTGCGTGAAATTGTGCGAGTCTAATAGTTGTACTTAATACGTTAATTTCTTGTGGGATTCGACCTTAACTTATTAACCGGAATATATTTGCAACGACCGCTAAGTCCTTTTATAAGGCATGGTTGGGCGTGATCAGGGAGCATGCATGTCTACCTATATAACTTCATCATAGAATATGATCAAATATAATTGCAGATAAATGCTCTTGGAAACCCATTTGTTTTTAAAGCTGGTCTAAAACGTTGATTGGACCCTGTCACACCCTCTTTTTTACCAACTTCACTAACCCTATTTAAATTAATATTAAAAAAATTGTAAAGCTCAAAAAGATTTTTAATTAAAAAGTGAAAAAATTGCGTTCAAAAGGAAATAACTCGGAGTCGCCACCTGATATTGGTTTCGGTGTGCTAGGTTACTGTTTTTTAAAAACAAATTCCTTTTAAAACATTTTGGACTCCAAAGTAAGTCTGTACCAAAGATTCAGATAAGGGGGTTCAATTGACTCGGGAAAAAGGTGTTAGACACTCCCCAAGTCCCATAACTAGTACAGTTTCATACTTGATCTAGTCGGCTTTTAAAATATTCAAGTTGAGGTAAAATCACAAAAAAGCAAAATAAACACATACGAGGCTTGAGGTCATCCCTACCTAATAAAATAAAAATAAAAGTACTACGAGTTCACTTAGGCCTCCAATTACATAATACTACGGGCATTTCCCGGAATAAAATATATATAAATCCTTCGGGGCATTCCCCGGATAAATTTAACTAAGGGAATGAGCTCTCGCCTCAAAACCAACAAAATCCTAAGGCTTGTCCACCCAGACGTGGTCGACCTACACATGCATACTCCTATCGTTCAACTAATGAAAGCAGATTAATAATAATTAAAACTTAATTTGGACTAGTTGCGCTAATCTGTGATCAAGCTACTATTCGTTCTTTTAGTCTAATTGTATAATCCAATTTTCAAAATCAGTTCACGAGCAACTTATTTTACGTCTTAGCTTAATCCCAGTTTAACATCTAAAAGATAACTCAAATTAGACTATTGAACTCAAACCCTCTTTTTGGATAAACTAAAAAACATTTACGTTAGTAACTCAATGCCAGCAAACAAATAATATATGAAACACATAACAGCCAAGTTCATACTATCAAAATGAAGCATGATAGGGAGAGAAATAAGAGAAACAGGGTAAGAATTGGACCTCAATATAGCTGAAAATTGATTGTTTCACGGTTTTAAACTCAAAAAAAAAAGTAACGAACTGTGGACAGGAACTCAAATCCGCACCGGAAAGCTCGAAATCAAAACGACCTCAATCAAACTCCATCGGATTCCGTGGTTTTGAAATTGAAAATCAGAACAGAAGCTAAAAACTCGAATGACATGAACAGAACCTCAATTTCGCTCATCTTAGAGGTAGATTTCAGTTGCTTCTTTCATTATAAATATCACCATCGCTTCTTGGGCGTGGATTCCTCTTTGCACGTGTGATCTTCTAGGATTACTTGGTTAATTCTTTTTTGTGAAGAAGGGGTGGATGGCTGATTTCGTTGGGAGCTAGGAAGTGATGGCTGGAGGTGGAGGTCGCTGGCGTTGGAGATGGAGCAGATTTGAGAGGGTGAGAGTGACGGCTATGGTGTTTTGTGGAGGGGTCGTTTCTAGGGTTCAGTCCTTGCCTTGGCTTCTTCTGTTGACTGAGATGGAGAAGGCAAGGGAGCAGCAGTCCTAGGGTGAAGAGGAGGGGTGGGGCGTTATACTGAAAAAGCTGACACGCCCAGGTATAGCGCCACAATACCTGGCGCTATACATAAGTTTTATATATAGTGTCTGGTATTTGGCGCTATACTCCTTTTTCCTGGCCCCACCAACAATTCCTGACTTCAATAATTCAAAAGCATATAGTGCTAACTTTTTGGGCGCTATATATATATAAAATAAAAAAATTCGAGTAGTCATTTCCTATATAAAGAGGTTAGGATTGTATATAAATTAATTCAAAAAAAATTAACTCTTTTTGAAACGTTTATTGTTGTTAAATTCTCCAACATTTTTTTATTATGTCTGAAGAGCGTAGAATAAGAGTTTCATTATATTGGGGGGTGAGGTTGTGATGGAGAATAACTTTGTGGGCTACAGTTTACCTGCTCAGTGTCATGTTAAATTGTCACTTACAATAGAGTACGATAAATTGATATCGTTGTTATGCAAAAAAATGAGTGTGAGGAAACGTTTAATGATACTTAAAGTAACTGGAAGATATCCGTATTCTGTCACTCCGCAAGGGGTTGCTTTTTACTCGGAGTTTAACATTGACGATGATGAAACTTTGAGTGATTTTCTGAGGACTCCGGACGAATGCCGGGAATTTCTTGTAATCACAATGTTGGAGATGTACGTGAAGGTTGAAGTCATTCCAAAAAACGAGGTTGTGCGTAGTAGAGATAACCCCCAGTCATCGGGTGGTTATTCTGGAACAGTTTTTGCCGGACAGGTTCGAGATGAAAGAGTTTTCCTTGATTTAAACTTATCACCGCCGGTGAATGAGCAACGAGAAAATAATTTATACCCTGCTTTCCATAATTCACAAGACGAGTGGTAAACTTCAATTTTCATTTGTGTTAATTATGTATATTTTTGGCATATTGAATTTGTATTAACGCTCATATATTTAATAGGGGTACCGGCCGGATATGAATTTTACAAGTGGCCCATCCGGTAGTCATCACCTAATTGAAAACGTCCATCATGGAATTTCATCACATTACGACTTGTAAGTGAAGTGATATAGCCATATGAAAAGCATTTATTAATTCAGTAGCTTATATTTTTGTTGGTTGTACAGTGAAAACGAGCAAGTTGAACCACCCGTACTCACTCAATTGACCGAAAACGACGTATTACATCGGGATCTGGCAGATGCACAGAGTGAGGAATAGAACAGTGATTACGATAACAATGCCGATGAATTCGGAGACGAGACACTTTTTTTTTCATGAGGATAGTGATGAGCAGGATGAGGAGGAAGGACCTGATTTGAAGAGAGACCCCCTAGACGAAGAGTGTACGAGTCTGAAGTGCCGTTTCATTCAAGGGAGATTCCTTACATTGATAACTTGCCAACCGTGCTGGATGTGGAAACTCTCACAAGGGATTTTGATGAAATCCAAACAGCAATGTGGGATGAGTCTAGACCAACGGTGCTTGCAAAGGAGATGCTTTTTCCTGATAAAGCGCGCTTAAGCAGGGCTTGTAAAATTCACAACGTAAAAGAGTGTCGTGAAATGCAGGTATGGGAGTCAAGTCCGATGGTATACAAGGTTGTTTGCCGCAGGTGGTTTTGGCTATGTAATTGGATGTAGCGTGCGACCAAGAAGAAGATAGGTATGTGGAAAGTGGGTAAATACATTCCCACCCACACATGCGAAATGGACACATTTAACGGGAATCACTTCAACTTGGATATTGACTTGATTTCTCTTGTACTTATTCCGCATATCGAAGCGTCCATAAGGTATACAATCAAAGAGTGCATTACATCAGTCCACCAGGAATATGGCCATACCATTATGAAAAGAAAGGCATTTCTCGGGCGCAAATGAGCATTTGAAATTGTGTACGGTAATTGGGATAAGTCATTTGCATCTCTGCCAAAGTACATGTCCGCACTGCAGCACTTTAACCCCGGGACAGTTGTTGAATGGAAGCTTGATCAGAGTTTGGGAACACCAGAATACATATTCAATTATGTGTTCTGGGCATTTAAGCCAGCTATTGATGATTTTTTGCATTGTCGGCCCGTAATATCCATAGACGGAACTCGTGTCTATGGAAAGTACGATATTAAGCTATTGATAGCCGTGGCAGTTGATGCTAATGGACAAATATTTCCTCTAGCTTTTGTTGTTTTTTGCCAATGAAAGCACATAGACGTGGACGTTGTTTTTGAACCACCTGAAAGAGCACGTTGTCAAATAGCGTTCAGGTATTTGTCTAATATCTGATCGGTACGGTGGTATATTAAGTTCTGTAGAGAACTTGCATGCATGGCAAGAACCTTATGCATACCACCGTTACTGTGTGAGACACTTTAAGGCCAATTTCCAGAAGGCACATCCTAACAAGGATCTACATGATTTGATGTGGATGGCAGCAACAGACCACCAACAGCATAAATTCCGGAAGCATATGGATTCTATCAGGCAAGAAGACGAGGTAGCCTATCGTTGGTTAATGCGACATAACCCTGAAAAGTGGACGTTGCATGCGGATGGTGGCAGACGATGGGGAATTCTTACTACAAACGTTTCAGAGTCCTTCAACGGGTTATTGAAGTCGGCAAGAGGATTGCCCATCACAGCCATGATGCGGATGTCATTCAAGCAGATGGTGGAGAGGTTTGTTGAACGGTCTGCAGCTGCAACGGAATTGATGAAGAGGGGTGTTGAATTTATGCTAGTGCCGATGCAAAGATTTGAGAAATACAGACGTCGAGCACATTGGCATTCATTTTTGCAATATGATAACGAAAGAGGTATTTTTGAAGTTCGCACCGCTATCCATAATAATCGGGGTAATAATGTACACACCCTAAATGAATCAGCAAGGTTATGCTCCTGTGGGAAATAGTTCATCTACCACATGCCTTGCTCACATGCCATCAAGTGTTTTCAACGTGTTGGTTATGCGAAGACCAACTATGTTGATCAACAATATAGTGTTTCCAAGTACCTAAACACATATAGTGGTCAGTTGCAGCCAATGGGTGCTGAGCATTATTGGCCTCCGGAACCATTTAAAATGATGTGTAACAAGTCCTATTTGCGTAAAAGACAGGTGCAGAAGAGAACGCGTATACGGAACCAAATGGATGTTAGTGACACCGTTTATACGCGCAAATATGGTATATGCTCGCAAACAGGACACGACAGTCGTAAATGTCCTTCAGCTGGTTTGGGTAGCAAAACTAATCAAGCTCGTGGTGGGTGTTCTTCTAGTGTACCTAACTACCCATGAGTTGATGTTGTAATAATTAGTTGTTATGTTTATATTGCAAGATTTATGAAATAAAATTATGCTTGTTAACTATGATTTGTACTTTCTCATTTTACCTATTTAAATAATAATTTAATAAAATTATCTGTATATTTATTATGTGTGTGTTGTCTTGTCAAACTGAAAAAGCTAACCAGCTGACATAAAGTTGTCTTGTCAACATCATGATATTTAACACACAAAGTATAGTGCCATTAGATAGTACGTTATGTGTGTGTTGTCTTGTCGAACTGAAAAAGCTGACCAACTGACATAAAGTTGTCTTGTCAACATCATGATATTTAACACGCAAAATATATCGCCATTAGATAATACGTTATGTGTGTGTTGTCTTGTCGAACTGAAAATGATGATCAGCTGACATAAAGTTATCTTGTCAACATCATGATATTTAACACGCAAAGTATAGCGCTATTAGATAGTACGTTATGTGTGTGTTGTCTCGCCTATAAATAACGGGCTCATTGTAGTTATTTTGTGTGCTCAAAATTTACTAAAAGCAAATATTTTATTAAAAGTAAGGTTTTTTTTACTAAAAGAAAATATTTCACAAATGGCTCAACCTCTTCGTCCACCAAAGTACAACTGTGGAAAAGCATGCTTGATGCAAAATTGTTGGGACGGTGGTGAAGTTGGACGCCACTACTGGCACTGTATGAACCAGTTTTACAAGGTTCCTAACGAACCTATTTGTGATTTTGAGGAATGGGTTGATGAACCATGTTATCAGGAATGTTACAGAGAACAACTGCAGTTTCTTCATAATATGTGTTTAAGACAACGGGAACATGAAAAAGAAAGCAATAGAATTATTGCAGACTTGAGAGCGAACCTGAAGGAGGTGGGAGAAGAAAAATGGAAAACACAATGGAATTGTAAAGCACAAAAGGAACGTAAAAAATAATATAAACTGGAATTTGCGGAGGTGAAGGCGAAACTGAAAGAGGTAGAAGAAAAAAAACAACTGGAAGAACGATTTAAGTGGTTGGAGCGAAGAATAAATAACAACCAGGGCTAAACATTGGCATGTATGTGTTTAGTGTATTTTTCATATTTTAATTGAATTATGAGTGGCATGTAAGTGCTTGTGTTGTACTAAATTTTATTTTAATTGAATTGGAAGTTAAGTTTAAGTGCTTGTGTTGTACTAAATTTTATTTTAATTGAAGTGGAAGTTAAGTTTAAGTGCTTGTATTGTTCTAAATTTTATTTTATGAAACTATCAAACGAATGGAGAACTAAAAAAAGTAATGGGCATATTCGATTAAATATTGTTGTTAATGTATACAAAAATATTATTTACACCATGTCAATGTGTCCCGCATCCGGTGTGTCTCAATGCAGCCGCTGGCCTGAGGCGCATCCCCTCCCGCCCGGGTACGCTATCAGGATCATCATCATCAAGTCATCACCTTATAGCCGAATGCGGCGCAGGATGACATGTATCGGTGGTGCTGTCAGCTCCAGTAGAAGGCTACATAATAATATGAAACTTAGTATAGAAAACTACATAACAATTCACAACAATTTATATTGTCTTACCATCATTGTCTCTAGATCCTGAATGTAGTCATCCGTCGTTGCATCACATGAAGCCTTAAAAAGGAAATTAATAAAGTTAAAGAAAATAAATAAGTTATAGTTAAAACAAATTCAAATTACATACTAATAAACTCATACCTGCGCATGTGATGTGGAGCCATAACTCAGTCGGCGCCCACTATAAAAATCTTGGGTCGGTCGATCCTCAACAGTGGTAGACGGGCCTGGGAAGTATCTACCCCAATCCACTCTTGAATATCCGAGCCCGTGATCAATAACTGACCCGATGGGGTCACCTGCGATGGCACTGGAGTGCGATAAATTCCAAGGCTATAAGACGGCATGTCCGTCTTATACAGGCCACCTGCCATATCAGCAACAACATCATCAGCAGGAGCCTCAACTCCCCCTTACTGGGGACCACCTCCTCTCCGCCCATGACCACTTCGTCCGGCACCACCAGCTCGTCGGGCACCACTAGCTCGTGGGATACCACGACCTCGATGGTACTGTGTTGGGTCCATATAATCAGCCTCGTGTGCCAAACGCTGATCCGATTGGGCTCACTGCAGTGTCTGGGCAGCCACATCCATGAATTGATGACTATACTCCTGCATGGCCACAGGATCGTGGATATAACTCTGCATCTGCTGCCCCATATGATAGACGGTATGCAATCCAATCGCCTGCACAAAGTAAAAAATATAAACTAAATATTTGGCACTAAATTACAGGTATATAACTAATAATAACAGAAAACATACCAGGGCCTCGTGTCTCCCGGCATATGGAACGTACCGACCATGTGCCTGATGAACTGGGTTCCCGACAAAAAGTCGGAAAACAGTGCGGTACCATGCCATATAACGTTTAATAGGAAAGTGTTGCGGAGGTGGGGTCAAGTCCCCTCGCCTGTCCCAAGTACCCAACTGCTCGTTAAGCCATGCCATAAATGTGTCGTTCGCCCTGGACCAATCATCCCTCTCATAATGTAAAGCATGCTATGCAGGCGGAGTCGGTATAGGCTACGGCAGGCCAAACTGACGAAATATCCGCTCGGAGGCATGGTGCTCGACAATATCGAGGCATATGAGCGGGACAGAAGCCCTCCAAATATGTCGGCCGAACGTGCAATATGTTGGCAGGGTACCTATCACCTCATCGATGTACGGCGTCCAGATGAACTATCAAATAAGAACACAAATTGTTAGTATGCACAACACTAAGTTAATCTATAACAGATAAGTTTAGTTAGATATTCACTTGTGCGTCCTCCAGCAGATCCAACACATCCCTGCAGAGAGGGAGATTATGATGGGCATCATACTCTCGTGCAAGAGTACGGTGCATAACCCACCTACAGGGTAAAGGGAGTTGCAGAATTTCTACATTAACCGGTAGTTGTGGTAGAGGTGGCTGAAGCTGCAGAAATCGCTCCCAAACCCAAACCTAACATACAAAGTTGACGTAAAGTATAAGATTAACTATAACTAGGTAGAATTGTAACTAATTGACATATTATTTGAATATGTTGTCACCTGTAGAAGTGGCAGAAAGACACCAACGTCTCTCTGTGTGCCGATGCAAGCCCGGCACATCTGCCTGTACAGATATGAGATGACAGCACCACCCTAGCTGTAGATGGTTGTATCCTCGAACCGGGCAACATGATGCAGAAAATGGAGGCTCACTAGGTTCCTCGAAGTGTTTGAGAACAAGAACCCCCCCCCCCCCCAAATAGAAGGAGCAACAGCAGCCTCGTATATCGATGTACATCTACCTCTGCTGACTCGTCGGTGAAAGTATGGTGGATCTGCATCAGGTGGTCTCTAATGGGGACCAACTGTATACGACTGGACCTAGACTCTATCTCCTCGTCCGCCGACATGAAACCCGTGAGCATGTGCAGCATATCCCAATATGCCTGCCGTGAATAATATCTCATGGTCGCAGGCAGTAAAACTGGCAAGCCATCAGCGGACAGGCCATATAAAATCTCAGCGTCCTGGAGTGTGATAGTGGCCTCGCCGATAGGCAAATGGAAAGTGTGTGTCTCCGGTCGCCACCGCTCAATCATGGCCGTGATCAAAGCATAGTCGAGCTGTATCCGACCAATCCTAATAATCCTATATAATCCCATCTCCTCCAGGTAATGGACCACGCGGGGATGTAGAACGCGGGGAGGACTCAAAAACTCCCACAATAGATCCACTCTCCTAGCCCGGAAAATCTGCGTAAGCAACTGTCCGCCCCATATATACTCGGATCTATGCTGGGGCTGTAGGGCTAATAGATCCAATGTCAGAGGGCCGGGATGTATAGTCGCGTCCATGTCGTCAACTGTAAATTCATATTTTTTAATAACTTAATTGTACAAATTATATATATATATGGGTTCAGGGCTCGATATTTTGAGGACCAGTATATATATGGGTTCAGGGCTCGATATTTTGAGGACCAGTGACACCAAACTATCATTAATAATTATGTATTTTTATTATAATTTAAATTCATATTTTTTAATAACTTAATTGTACAAATTATATATATATATATATGGATGGGTTCAGGACTCGATATTTTGAGGACCAGTGACACATATATATATATATATATATATATATGGGTTCAGGGCTCGATATTTTGAGGACCAGTGACACCAAACTATCATTAATAATTATGTGTTTTTATTATAATTTAAATTCATATTTTTTAATAACTTAATTGTACAAATTATATATATATATATATATATATATATGGGTTCAGGGCTCGATATTTTGAGGACTAGTGACACCAAACTATCATTAATAATTATGTGTTTTTATTATAATTTAAATTCATATTTTTTAATAACTTAATTGTACAAATTATATATATATGGGGTTTTATACAATTATTAACTTAATTGTAATATGGGTTCAGGGCTCGATATTTTGAGGACCAGTGACACCAAACTATCATTAATAATTATGTGTTTTTATTATAATTTAAATTCATATTTTTTAATAACTTAATTGTACAAATTATATATATATATATATATATATATATATATATGGGTTCAGGGCTCGATATTTTGAGGACCAGTGACACCAAACTATCATTAATAATTATGTATTTTTATTATAATTTAAATTCATATTTTTTAATAACTTAATTGTACAAATTATATATATATGGGTTCAGGGCTCGATATTTTGAGGACCAGTGACACCAAACTATCATTAATAATTATGTATTTTTATTATAATTTAAATTCATATTTTTTAATAACTTAATTGTACAAATTACTAATTATGTGTGTTGATACCAATTATTAACTTAATTGTACAAAGTTTGCATTTTCAACAACCAGTATAAGATACTTAAACAAAAGGAATTCTAAGCTAAAATACTACACATTACTACGCTATAAGGCTCTAAATTTTACTACGCTAAAAGGGACTACGTTTTACTACGCTAAAAAGGTCTAAATTTTACTACGCTAAAAAATAATCTAAACTAAACATAAACAACAAATAAATTTAATTGCAAATAAAACACAAAACGGCATGAAAACACATATATATAAATCAGGATATTAACAGACAAATTTATTTTATAAATTTATATATTTTTAGAAAACACTAATATTAAATCCGGATAAATTTAACATGCTAGTTTCGGAAAAAAAAACACAAACCGAAATAGAACACATACAAATCAAATAATATGCATTATTATAAATTTTTCAACTTAAAATAAATCAAAATACGTCGATTTAAAATTTTCGGAAAGCAAAAAGATTGAAATTTTGACTCCGGAAGTGTGAATCAACAACAACACGAAGTCGAATGTGGGACCTACGTTCTTCAAGTTTTATGTGTCGGGGGGACCGAAAAAAAAAATTTAAAAGGAGGGCAGAAACGGGTATGGGGTGGGGGACCAAGAAGAGAGGAGAGGTTAAAAAAATGGAGGATGAAACGATGAAGAAGACGGAAGGGATTTTAAATTAACCGTGTCAGCATTTACAGTATAGCGCCACAATACATAGCGCTATACATTAACGGTGTCGTTACCGTTAATGTATAGCGCCAGGTATTGTGGCGCTATACATAAAAATGTAACTTTTCTTTTTTACCACCTAATTGTGTACTTTGAGTCCAAAAGAACCACATTTTGGTTCCGGACTCTTCTTTATACGCGTGAGTGCAATTGTGAAATTGGAATCGTGCCCTATCTTTTTCTATTCTAATGCACAAATGAGTTTTAATTTAACTAGTGCAAAAAATAAGAAGAGAAAGTAAATGAATCACGTGCAAGCGTGTTGTGTGTTATGTGCCAATGAAAAATGGATATGGATATAGGATAAAATTTATTGGAGATAATTTTTTTTATCATCTGTTATTGCATGTCATTCATCTTTCGATTTTTATGTTTATTTTACTATTACAGTTTCTATTGGAGTTACTAATGAATTATCTCCTCTTGTTTTTACTTTATTTTCGTCTTTCTGAACCGAGGGTCTATCGGAAACAGTCTCTCTGTCCCTATCGGAGCAGGGGTAAGGTCTGCGTACACATTACTCTCCCTAGACCCCATTATGTAGAATTTTACTGGGTAGTTGTTGTTGTTGTAATCTTTTTATCATGGACAAGTGAAGGAAATTGGTGGGAAGAATTAGAAAATTGTGGAGTAATTTTATTGGAAGGAAGAAAAAGAGAAAAAGAAAGAAAGAAAAAAAATGGTAAAGATAATACTTAAAGAAAAACTAACAATTTGCATGCACTATGTACGCATATATAAATTTATAGAAATACGTTTCTTTTTTTCTTTTCTTTTTTCACAACAAATAAAAGTCAAAGCTAATAAAGGTAAAAAGACAAATACCTCTTTCTTTTCCTTACGTTTTTTTATTTAAAAAAAATAACCTCCTTTTTTTTTAGTAGTTTTTTAATTTGAAAGATAAAACAAAAATAACTAAACAAAATACCTATTAGCTAAATTAAAGGGAAATATCTTTTGTACTTTTCATCTTTAAGATAAAATAAAGCAAAAAGTTTAAAATAGTAAAAAATAGCGATATCAGGCCTAAGCTAAATATATAAACATTAAATGGTGTAAAATTTCGGGGAGGATCAAAAATCACATATCTACGGGCCCGAGAGCAAGATTCAATGTTTATTCCGTGCAAGAGCCTTAGATCGTAGATACACATCTTTAAAGAAATTATATTGGACCATTTCTGAGTTCAACTTGGGATAAATCCCATTAACCCAGCGTTAGTTTTTTCCCACCCAGTTTATAGAGAACTAAGAAGCAGCGACCAAAAGGTCGGTGAGATCGAACTCATGAGATTGCATTCCAATTATAGTCCATTGATCTCACTTGGGGACAATAGGCCATGTTAGTTTATAAACTCGACATCGACATATAAACTCGTAGAGTGAGAGTGACTCTTTTCCTAACTTTATTATTTTAATTTGGTACAATTTGGAGTATATATATGAGCATATTATAAAGGAAAATATTTTATTATAAATCTCTGATTGATCTCAACACTTTTTTTAGTTTCTCCACACATAAAATAAGTTATCAATACCCTTATCTATGACAGTATGAAACCTATTTTAACTAGAAATAGGAAAGCATATTTCTATATATATTCTAACTGCAAATCCAATTTAGACATAAATTGTGTAAAACAAATCCTAAATAACTAAGGTTTCCTCTACAACTTTAAATTAGTTTTCCAACATTCTCCCGTAATTCAAAGTTGTATACGTCTGACTTGTTCGTTGTGCAGTTATGTTAGAGCACTTCTCTCCAACTCTCACTTTTGATAAAGTACATGTCTTCATCCCTCGATTTGTTGAAGCACCTATTTTCAACTCCTGTTGATGTACTTTGCCATCAACTACCAATTTTTGTTGAAGCACCTATCTTCAACTCTCGTTCATGCACTTTGCCACCAACAATCAATTTTGTTGAAGCACATATCTCCAACTCTCGTTGGTGTACTTTGTCACCAACACCCAATTTTGTTGAAGCACTTGTCTCCAACGCACGTTGATGCTCTTTGTCACCAATCGTTGATGCACTTTGTCGTCAACATTCAATTTTGTTGAAGCACGTGTCTTCAACACCCATTGATACACTTTGTCACCAACACTCAATTTTGTTGAAACACATAATCAATTTCCAACTTTTTTTTAAACCTCTCCGACTTTTAGAGAAGTGTTTCTTCATCTTGTGCCATATTTGTTGCACCTCTTTAAACTTGTTTTTTTTCTTGAATCTATCATGAAACTTTTCATCGAATAACCTAATTTTGCCGACAACTATTTATGATTTTGCCAACATACTTTTTTGGCCAGACGGGCGGCACCTATTGGCTTACGCCGTTCGCCAGCAGCGGAAGCTACTTGATTCTCTCCCAAAATCGTAGAAGCACTGATACCAATATGAAGGAAAATATTTTGTTATAAATCTCTGATTGATATCTAAACTTTTTTATTTCCTCCACACATAAAATAAGCTATCAATACTCTTATTTATATTAGTATGAAACCTATTTCAACTAGAAACAGGAAAGCATATTCCTATATTTATTCTAACTGCAAATTCTATTTAGACATGAATTAAATAAATTAAATCCTAAATAACTAAGATTTCCTACTGCAACTTTGAATTAGTTTTCCAACATATCAATTTCTGGAAGAAAAACATCTGCAAAGGAATTATTGATACTAAAGTGTAATCGCCAAGAAGCAGAAGGAGCTTGTTGGAAGGACGAGGTGGAAGGAGTAGCATTTTGTTGGTGATAATTTTGTTAAACCTAATGAGTAAAATAATAATAAAAAGGTGAAAAACCATTCCTAGTAAATAGTTATTGGAGGGTAACAATTGACTTTGTAGATGTGCCACACCTATCTTTCTTTTGGTTGGAATGATGTTAAGATCAGCTTTCAACATTGCTCCTCCGATTGTAGACCTTGCATTCTAAAAATGAAATTTAAAAAATGGCTTATTAAAAGTAATTAACGTGTCATCAATCGATAATTTCAAACTAATCTATGGCCTTTATATAGCAAATTGAAAAATAATGGAGAAATAAGGATACCCCTGAGTTCATCTATGTTATGGAGTTATGGGTCAGTAGTGGGCTTCTCAAGAATATGGTTTCTAATCGAGACTACGCGGGACCCTATCAACATAAAAATGAATTACTCCTTCCGGTCCAAAATAAGTGATTTTTTGGATATTTTTACACAGATTAAAAAATCCACCTTTTAACATTAATTAGCAATGAATTGACCATATTAACCTTTACTATCTCACATAAACACTCCTAACACATATTCCAACACTAGTTACTCCAAGGACAATGTAAGAAAAAAATAATTAATTCATTCTTGAAATCTGAAAAAATTACTTATTTTGGACCACAAAAAAAAGGCCAAAAAATCACTTATTTTGAACCGGAGGGAGTACTTTCTAATCCGGTCCATAAAAATGAATAACGGCTTTACGATTTGCTTTAAGATATTTGATTCTCTAGGAGAATAAATCTTCAGACATGATTATTATATATAATTCCAAAAGTCAAAGGCTTCTCCCTTCTCATTGATAGAGTTGTAGGCACATTAATATGTGTGACGAAAACCAGTTTTAAGAAAATTGCAACTCTTTTCCTATTGTGTTATCACTATGTCCAGACCTTATAAGTTATTGGCATTGTTACTAGGATTAAGGTTAGGCTAGAAAACAAAAGGTCAAAATGCAAATTTTAATATTTAAGGATTTTATATGTTCCTTTTTGGTTAATGGCAAGAAGAAAAGGTAAATTTTGAACCATTTTCACTAGTTATTATCATGCAAGCCTTAGTTGAGACTTTTGAATAGTTTGAGGACTTGTGGTAGTCTTGGTCCTTAATGATGTTAACATATCCAGAATCTCGTTAATTAATTTCGAGGGATAAAAACAAGGTTCTCCCTCTATCTTAAAATGAAGATTTTTTTAAAAAAAAATGTTTTGCAACTTCATTTTATGAATAAACCTTTCTATTGCAATATATATTTCATGAAATTCAAATCGTAACAATCAAGTTTAAGTTTTACTGTGATTTTTTTTCTAGCTCTATTAAGATAATACCATATTTAAAGTAATATTACAGACGACCCGCACAATCAAAGAATCAAGAAAAAAGGTAAAATTCAATCATTTTAATTTTTACAGGACCAAATAAGTGCGTAAATTGATTACTTTTACATGCGAGGAGTGAGGCAACACCAATTCTCCTGTTTTTTTTTTCCTTCTCACCATGATATGGAGCCTTTTTTTTTGGGCAAGTACTCGAAAGAGGTTCAATTGAATTTCATTATCGAATAATAATATTGCAAATAGCGTATAAATATTTTATATGTTTTTGTATGTCTTATTGTTGTTTGACTTAAAAGATATCTTACTTTTTTGAACCAATCAATCCAAGAGAATGAAGGGGTAAATCCTAGATAAGGATAATTAACTCTAGATTCGAGATGAATAATATGAATAAAAAAACATAGCCGAGTATAAATATTGGCAGTGAATATGGCCAGATTTTATAGCATAAAGAAAGATGCATTAAGTAACATTAAGTAGCAATAAAATGTAAATAAAGGAAAAGAGTCACCCAATCTTGAGTGAGGCGGATCCTCTTTCATTTGATAAAGATAAATGGTAGACAAATGTAAGAACCTTAGGACCCTTTTTGGATCTCATCAAGGTCTGGGATCACAGATCTTCTAATCTCTTTAAAGAGGAGTGTTTACATGTTTTCTAGAGAGGGGGAGAAAGAGCCCCCTCCCCCCTCCCCCCCTTGGGAAGTTCTCCCCTCCTATTTATAAGGGGGTATCCATAGAAAATCCTAAAAAAAGTACAATTTAGAGGGAATATTTAGTAGAATATTCTTTTTGAGTATTCCAAAGCAAACTAGTTGTTTCATCACTGCCCGACCTCGGCCTATCCGGCCTTGGCCTTATTGATGAGTGTCCGACCTTGGCCTTATTGTTGACTGTCTGACCTCGGCCTTAATTATGACTGTCCGACCTCGACCAATTGATGACTCTCCGACCTCGGCCTGTCCGACCTCGGCCTTAATTATGACTGTCCGACCTCGGCCAATTGATGACTGTCCGACCTTGGCTAGTTGATGATTGTCTGACCTCGGCCTTATGTCTCAGCGTGTCGAATTTCTCTGATCTAATTTTGACCCATACAGTTAGTCCCTCCGCTTATCGAGGTCGTCTCTTGGTCGAGCTCGGTGAGCGGACTTCATTAGTCATAGTTCGAGAAATTCGGATGGGGAGGTCGACTAGTATAGATTGCGGCTGAGGGAGCCGATGCCGAGGGAGAATTTCTTGAAGATGGTGGTAAAGAGGGTGGCGATGGTGACGCCGAGTGAAAAGATAGATGTCTTTGCTCTTTTTTTTTTGTTTCTCTCTTCTTCTTTTATTAGACTATTGACCCGGGTTGTATGTAATCTGCGACTATTTGCGCAGTGACTTTGTATAAAGAAGAATTTTTCGTTGTTATTCGCCTTGTACTTTTCTATGTTTTTGCTTTTCGTGACTTTGGTGCGAGGTAGATTCCTGTATGGCGAGTCCCGGCCTTTCTTTCCCTTTATATTTTCTGACAGCACTTGTCCTTAGGAACATTTTGAATTCTCTTTGGCAATGGCTCGTAGCCCCAAGGGTGAGATTTCAAACTTTTATCGAAATATCAACTCGTCGTTGTCCGATCGAGGTTGGACTCTTCTTTTTGGCGAAGGCCTTTGGCCTTAAAGGATGTTATTTCAAACTTGTCGAAATGTTAACCCATCGTCGTTCGATCAAGGTCAAACTCTTCTTTTTGGCGAAGGCCCTTGGCCTTAAAGGGTGTTATTTCGAACTTATCGAAATGTTAACCCGTCGTCGTTCGATCAAGGTCGAACTCTTCTTTTTGGCGAAGGCCTTTGGCCTTGAAGGGTGTTATTCGAACTTTATCAAAATGTTAACCCGTCGTCGTTCGATCAAGGTTGAACTCTTCTTTTTGGCGAAGGCCCTTGGCCTTAAAGGGTGTTATTTCGAACTTATCGAAATGTTAACCCGTTGTCGTTCGATCAAGGTCGAACTCTTCTTTTTGGCGAAGGCCTTTGGCCTTAAAGGGTGTTATTCGAACTTTATCGAAATGTTAACCCGTCGCCGTTTAATCAAGGTCGAACTCTTATTTTTGGCGAAGGTCCTTGGCCTTAAAGGGTGTTATTTCGAACTTATTGAAATGTTAACCCGTTGTCGTTCGATCAAGGTGGAACTCTTCTTTTTGGTGAAGGCCCTTGGTCTTAAAGGGTGTTATTTTGAACTTATAAAAATGTTAACCCGTCGTCGTTCGATCAAGGTCGAACTCTTCTTTTTGGCGAAGGCCCTTGGCCTTAAAGAGTGTTATTTCAAACTTATCGAAATGTTAACCCGTCGCCGTTTAATCAAGGTCAAACTCTTCTTTTTGGCGAAGGTCCTTGGCCTTAAAGAGTGTTATTTCGAACTTATTGAAATGTTAACCCGTTGTCGTTCGATCAAGGTCGAACTCTTCTTTTTGGTGAAGGCCCTTGGTCTTAAAGGGTGTTATTTTGAACTTATCAAAATGTTAACCCGTCGACGTTCGATCAAGGTCGAACTCTTCTTTTTGGCGAAGGCCCTTGGCCTTAAAGGGTGTTATTTTGAACTTATGTAAATGTTAACTCGTCATAGTTCGATCGAGGTTGAATTCTTCTTTTTGGCGATGGCCCTTGGCCGTAGGGATATGTAACCAAGGATAATCCATTCAATAGAAACATTGGTAAAACTCGAAATGCCCTCACTTTCCAGCTTAGCGCAAGTGATCTTGTCGTCAAGATAGCATAAGCCACTGCAATAACTGGAGAATATTGGGTGTTCCTTGGGGGAGTCCCAGTTTTGCTTAGCTGCTACGTTTCTTAGGTGAGTTCCAGACTTCCAGTTTGCTAAATTTTACTTGCATTGGAGAGTACGACGCGTTTCCTAGGTGATTGCTCCTGCTTCTATTCCACCTAGAGAAATAGTCAGTTAAAACAAAATAAAAACGTTCGTTACCTTGATTTGATCAATCGATGAGTGGAGAGGAGTGACCACATTCCCTTTTCCCGTTATGCTTTCAGTGGCCGCTAACAATTTTGGCGTGGCTGTTTGCTTTAGTAAAGTTTTATGTTGTACAGATAGCATATTATCTGATAGAGGAACAATTGCGGAAGAAGAGGGCACCAAATGACCATATCCCTTTTGTGTGCCTTCTTGCAAATCCGCGCTATTGTGGTACTATGTCCCTGTTCAGCTTCTATTTATCTTTTCCCATGTGGTGGCTGCACCTAGTATATGGATGTTGAGTGGTTAAATGCAAATACTCTTATAGGATAACCAGCTAAGTTTGATTTTGTTTGATTCCTGGAAATGTTTTGATTTGGTTTTGAGAAGCAAGATCTATAAAATATCCAAATGTCACTGGTTATGGGTTTTGGTCAAAAATATCAATTCTTGTAATTTTTGAAAATGGCAGCTGAACAAGGGCAGCCATTATCTCAGATCTGGCATTGTTTATGCTTGCTGTTATGGTTTTTAATCATAAAAAAGAAAGGAAAAGAATTGCAAAGTGTCCTCTTTGAACTGCATCTCATTCTTTTAGAAAGGAAAAGAATTGCAAAGAATTGTAATCATAAAATTTATGCTTTCTACTAAATTTTACTAAATAAATGGCTTTATGAAATTATAGTGCCACTTGATAATCGAGGGAAAATATTGGAATAACTCAAACCACAAAAGAGTTTCTTAACAGAACTAACACAAGTTGCAAATCAAGATAAAAAGCTGAGAATCGTTTAGCAAAAACAATTTCTTGAAATCTGGTAGGACGGAAATACATAAGGTTTTGGCATCATACAGGAAGACCCAAATGAATGAACATCGTGCATTGAACTTGCTAAGTATGATTTACCACGATTCCTTCTTTCCATGTTATGGTAGACATCCGTACTAAGAAATATCTACCATGAACAGAACGTGGAACTAGAATTGAATTCTAGATATAGAGGAAGCTAAAATTTTAACTAGAAAATCCCCACAGACGGCGCCAAATTGTTTAACTCAAAAGATATCGGAACTTTTTTGAACAAATCAATCCAAGAGAATGAAGGGGTAAATCCTAGTTAATGATACCTAACTCTAGATCCGAGATAAATAATATGAATAAAAAAACATAGCCGAGTATAAATATTGGCAGTGATTATGGCCAGACTTAATAGCATAAAGAAAGATGCATTAAGTAACATTAAGTGACAATAAATGTAAATAAAGGAAAAGAGTCATCCAATCATGAGTGAGGCGGATCCTGTTTCATTTGATAAAGATAAATGATAGACAAATGTAAGAACCTTAGGACCCTTTTTGGATCTCATCAAGGTCTGGGATCACAGATCTTCTAATCTCTTTAAAGAGGAGTGTTTACATATTTTCTAGAGAGGGGGAGAGAGCCCCCCTCCCCTCCCCTCTCCCCCGGGAAGTCCTCCCTCCTATTTATAAGGGGGTATCCGTAGAAAATCCTAAAAAAGTACAATTTAGAGGGAATATTTAGTAGAATATTCTCTTTGAGTATTCCAAAGCAAACTAGCTGTTTTATCACTGCCCGACCTCGGCCTTATTGATGAGTGTCCGACCTCGGCCTGTCCGACCTTTGCCTTATTGTTGACTGTCCGACCACGGCCTTAATTATGACTGTCCGACCTCGACCAATTGATGATTGTCCGACCTCGGCCTTAATTATGACTAGCCGACCTCAGCCAATTGATGACTGTCCAACCTCGGTCTTATGTCTCCGCGTGCCAAATTTCTGTGATCTAATTTTAACCCATACAATTGGCAAAATCTTGTGTATGATATTCAAAATTTTAATGAAGTTCACAGTAAGAGTTATAGAGTCCGCTGCTCATCAATCATCAATTATCTCAAACTTTACAAGATTCATTTCATTAAATGAGAATCTATAATGTTTAAATAAAAATCCATAACAAAATTCAAATAAAGATAGTTAAAACCAAATTGAAAGAAGAGTTTCAAATATTTTCCACGTTCAAAGAAAAAGTTTCACATCAGTTGTGTAGAATTCAATAATAATATTGAAACAAAAAAAAATTGCTTATGTAAAGCTCTAAAATAAACTTAATTTAACACCGTATTCAGTGCACATCGATTGTTTCAACATTTGGGGTCAGACACCGAGCAAATTTTAAATAACAAAAAAATATTACGTACAGAAAAATGTATGCTACTCCACCTCCACCGTACCTCTCTTTTGGATTTAATATTCTCTTCCCTATAATTGGTTGTTAAGCCCTAAAAGAAGTGACAAGCAGACAATTAATTTTAAAACTTCTACGTAATCATACCTTTTTTTTGCTGATCAGACGTAATCATACTTTTGCTTTTGAGTGAAAGATGTAAATTTGTACGTGGCAGGTTTTTAGGTTAAACAAGTACTTCCACGTGTCGCCGCAAAGCAAAATTAAGTACACGTGGCTAGGATTTAGAGGAATTAATTATTGTTATTAGATAGGTAAGTACTCGTGTTACATGCACTAAACACCAAAAGCAAAAAGGCTAAGGTTGAGGCATGTACGTTTCTGTTACGTAAGCTTGGCTTGTACTCTCTGTCTGTTCCTACCGCATTGCAACTAAACGTTGTCGTATGAGTTTTAAAATATTGTTTCTTTCTCGGACAAACGTACAGCCTGCACTATTCCCCCCCCCCCCCCCCCAACCCAAATGTTACGTATGAGTTTTAAAATAATGTTTAAACAATTTTTTCCTTTAAACATTAAATTTACAGATTCCATTAATTAGAGTCCACCTAAAACTTCACTATAGTAAAGTTTATTAAGGGCCCGTTTGGCCATAAAAGTTTTTTTACTTTTTTTTTGGAATCAGTTGTTGTCTAAATAAATTTTAGTTTTCACTTGCAGTTAAATTTCGGATTTTTTTGAAAATTTTCAAATGTGTTTTTTTAAGTGGGTGTTTGGACATAAAAAATTGTAAAATTCCGGAAAAAATAAAAAAAATTCAAGTGAAAATGATATTTGACAGTTAGAGTTGTGTTTGGACATAAATATAATTTTGGGTGGTTTTTAAATTTTTGTGAGTGATTTGAAGTGAAAATTTTGAAAAAACAGCCTTTTGGGATTTTCAAATTTTCGAAAAAATTATTTTCAAGTAAAAATTAAAATTTTAATGGTGAAACACCAATTTCAAAAAAAAGTAATTTTTTTTTAAAAAGTGAAATTTTTTCATGGCCAAACGGTACCTTAAAATTCCTACTCCAAATCATTCACAAAAATTCAAAAACAACTTCATCATATCCAAACATAACTCAAATTTTAAAATTCCGTTTTTACTTTAAAACTTTCACTTTTTTCCCGGAAATTTACAATACTTATTCCCAACGCCCACTAACATTTTTTATTTACTTAGGAAGATCTAATTTTAAGAATTTAAACTTAGAGATAAATTTTTTATACCAGTTCACCATATAACCTGTCTAGATGACAAGAATGTTTTTAATTCGATGATATGGTAAACTTACAATGCTAATTAACGTCTTGCTTCCAGTAATAACATAGATTTATTTTTTAACTTTATCTCAAAAAATAAAATAAAAAATATTTAGTCATGCAAATTTGATTAGTTCTTGAAAAAAAATTGAAGAAACAATTTAAGTTCCAAAAGCTAATTTGGACTAGTTTTTGGAGTCAATTACTCAAATGGTCACTCAACAATCACAAATTATCTACTAAAGTCACTTTTCTTTCGTTTATAACAACGAAGTCACTTAACTATGCTTGTTGCAATCAGAAGGTTGCTCAGCTAGATTTTCCAAATTTTCAATTGCCAAATACCTATTTTACCCTCTAAATGATAAACATTTATCTTCTTTTTATTTTTTTAAAAACTTTTAGTATTAACAACAAAAATTCAAAATTTTATTTATACAATTCAAAATGAAAGAAAATAAAGTTTATAAAATATATATTCCATGCACGTAATATAAAAAGAATTATTTAAATAAATGTATTTTTATAATATACATTTTATATTCTTGAAAATTATACTCTCAAAAAATATTAAGAAAATATTCATGTAAATTCATTGAGGGGAGCTCTAGAGGCGCACGTTTAGCAAGGTTTAGCTAACGTACGCTTCGACCATTGCTAGACAAAGGAAGAAGCTTCCATCACTGACGGTAGTAAAGGAAAATGAAGGAAACATGGAAACACCAGCTCAATCTCAACCTAGGCGTTGGCTAATGGGTATGAGAAGTGCACCCACAGTTTTTCACAATCCAGTTCAAGGTATGGAAATTGATGGAACGGCAGTTACGCCGGACACTGGAATTCAACAGAAATTGATACCGCTGACGTTTGGAAGTTTTCTACCACAAAAATTCCAACCAATTATGGAGGAAATTGAGTATGAAGGGGAAGAATCTGCATAGAAGGAAAATAGGGAGACAATTCGTTAACGATTGCAATTTTCAACAGCAGGAAATACTGTACAAATTCCTTCAGCAATAGCGCTTTCAGAGAAAATTGGAAATAATAAAGAAGTACCTACAATGCAGAAGAATCGAAGCTCACAAATGGGTAAGACATTGAATTATGTCCCCCCCTCTCGCTATACGTGAAGGTACATTCATTGTGCAAATTGATGCAGAAGATACAAAGGAACATGAAATTTACTGGAGTACAACACTGATTGGGTTATAATCCTTATGAAAAATCCATGGATAATTACATTACCAATGTTTGGAATTTTGTTGAAAACCCCAAATACTTTATCATGATGAAGACTAGTACATCTTTAGATTCCAAAACATTGAGGAAAGGGATTTGGTTTTACAAGCAAGACCCTATACTTACCATAATAAACCTCTGATTCTGCAACATTGGAGTATGGATTCAAGTTGGCGTAATGGCTTCCTGGCCAATTAAATTTGTATCGGTTTGTAAAGCCGATATATGAACTTATATTTTTCCCGTTTGAACACTTCAACTTGACGGAGTGAACATTAATAAACACATTTGACCATTGACCAAGTCTATGTGGAAGTGACATAGCTGACATGGCTAAATTGTGTGCAAATCACGCTGTCAAAGCGCGTGAACAATTTTATTTCTATTAAAAAATATTAGAAATAGAATAAAAATAAATAAGAAAGAAAAAAAGATTTTTCTCTCTCCCCTGCTCTTTTCCCCTCTCTTTCCACCTCTCTCATCTTCCCAAGCAAACTCCTATCCTCATCCTGTAAAATTTTTTATTTTTTGATGGGGTTAGATGCGGTGGTTAGGTTTGCTCCATTTCATAGAAGTAATCCAACTTTACAAACCGGTATAATTTTCCCATGGAGCTTCAGGAATAATCCTACTGTGGTTAGGTTTGCTCGATTTCACAGAAGCTTCAGTGCGTGACTACAATAGTGAGAAATTCATGAGCAAAGGCAATGCATTTGTTGTCCACGGCGGCAGCGAAGGAATTTACGCCTCTACTCCTAACTTCACTGATTCTTCTTCTTCCTCTGACTCTTTCATTCGGTAATCACTCTCTCCAGAATGCAATTTTATCCAGATCTGTGTGAAAAAATTGTTAATTTCATATGCCAGCAAGGTTGACCTTTAGTTGAGTGAAGCACAGATAGCTTTGCAAGCTTTGGCTACTGATACTAATGGCTTCTTGGAGGTAATATTTCTGATCCTTTTTTATGTTTGGAGATGATAATGTTACTAATTTTGTATAATGTAACGTCATTTTTTTTAAAATAATATAGGACCAAAAAATTCACTTATCATATAATAAAGAACAAACATGTGACATGGCATCCATGTCAGTGCGATTGGCGAACACGTTCAACAAAAAGTGTTTATTAGTGTTCACTCCGTCAAGTTGAAGTGTTCAAATGGGGAAAATATAAGTTCATGTATCGGCTTTACAAACCGGTACAAGTTTAAGTGGCCAGGAAACCATTACACCTTTCAAGTTTGACCCTGGATGTATGAGTGTTATTCCTTTGTGGATCAAATTTTCGGGACTTCCATTGGGGTTTTGGTCCATGGAAGTATTGAGCAAGCTAGCTAGTGTTGTTGGGAAGCCTCTATACACAGATAGAATTACTGTTGAAATGGAGAAGGTACCATATGCAAGAGTGCTTGTTGAAGCTGATTTTTCACATCCTCTCCCGGAGAGTTTTGAAATGCAAATGCCACGAGGGATAATCAACCAGCAAATTAAATATGACTGGAAACCTAAATATTGTTGTGACTGTATCAGATTTGGACATAATTCAAATGAATGTTGGATGAAGGAAAAGCTGGAAATGGAGAAGGAATTCAAAGAGCAACCAAAGCGGAAAAAGAATAAGAACAAAACTAATCTGCAATGGCTACCAAAGGAGCATAGGGGAAATGAAACTGGTCAATTAGGAGGGCAAACAGAATTGGGAAAACAGCATACAGTTGAGACAGAAGGAAAGCAAACAGGAGTGATAAAACAGTTTATGCCAGAAGATTGTACTCAAATGGCTAATGACAAATATGAGGAATCAGGGCAGAATGATCAAAATACTAGAACAATTGGTAAGGGCAAGGCTGTCCAACAAGCTCCAGTTGCATCAATTAGCTCTAGTAATAGATTTGAAATACTGCAAATGACTGACAGTGACACAATATAAGGGGACGCTGGCCCTTCCAGCTTCACCCAAAAATGAATCTATGTACTTGGAATGTAAGGAGGCTAAATAAGCCCCATAAACAGAAAGAGTTTAGGCTCTTTCTGAGGAAGTATAAGGTAGATGTTATTGGGTGCTTGGAAACAAGAGTCAAAGAGAGGAAGGATGCTAGAATTATGAATCAAGTGGCAAGGGACTGGAGTGCTTGTTGCAACTATAATGCACATCCAAATGGTAGGATTTGGTTACTATGGAAGAATAATGTAAATGTCCAGATTTTAGTGATTGATGATCAGTTTATACATTGTGAAATTCATGAGAATAATTCCAAATTTAAGGCTATGGTAACTGTAGTCTGTGCAAGCAATGACAGTACCCAAAGGAACCAATTGTGGAAAAAGCTTATTCAGATAGGGATTAATATCCAGGTCTGCTGGTTGCTTAGTGGGGATTTCAACAATGTACTTCATATTGATGACAGGATAGGAACACCAGTTACACAAGCTGAGACCCAAGGCTTTTAGGATATGATAAATACTTTACAGCTTTCTTAGGTGAAGAGCTTAGGGTAACACTATACTTGGTGCAACAAACAGGAACCTAATAAAAGAATGTATAGCACGATTGATTGGGCCTTTTGAAATTTTGAATGGCTACAACAATACAACTATATTGAAGCAGAGTTTTTGAATCTGGAGGTATCTGATCATTCTCCTATATTAATCCAGTGTAATCAGCAGAGAGGAATACACCCCAAACTTTTCAAGCTATATGGATCAGTTATGGAGCACCTAGAATTCAAAGGGATAGTTGAAAGGGTATGGAAGTAGGATGTAAATGCTGAGCCTATGCAGAGAATCTGGCTGAAGTTATAAATGTTGAAGGTGAACCTAAAAGACTTGAATACTTACATGGCTTCTTACAAGTACCAGCTGAACCAGGCAAGACACAAGCTAGAAATCATCCAGAATCAACTTATGGCTCATCCTTTAGACCAAAACTTGATTAATCAAGAGAGGTTGGCATTGGCAGAAACTGAGGAATGGAGTAATGTTGAAGAACAAGTTCTTAAGCAAAAATCTAGAGCAAATTGGATTGCTTGTGGTGATTCAAATTCAAAATATTTCCATGTACAATGGAAATTGAGGACAAGCAAGAATTTCATTGCCTCAGTATATAATGACAATGGAGTAAAGCTGACTGATCCTGTATAAGTAGACAATGAGTTCATCTCTTTCTTTACTGAACTTATGGGGAAAGGTGGAAATATTCACAAATGCAGAAGTCATACACCAAGGGCCATGCCTTACACTCCAACAAAAAGAAGAATTGGTTCAAGAAGTTACAAGGGTGGAGATCCTAAATGCAATTAAAGATATGCCACATGAAAAGGCCCCAGGGGTAGATGGTTTCCCTATCGAGTTTTTCACTAAGCATTGGCAGGAGGTCTGTGAAGCTACAAAACAGTTTTTTGCAACTGGAAAAATGCATCAAGGAGTTAGTAGCACTGTTGTGACCCTAATTCCTAAAGTGCAGAATCTAAGTCATGTCAAAGACTATAGACCCATAACATGTTGCACTACTTTGTACAAGATAATCACAAAGGTTATAACTGCTCGAATTAAGAAGGTCATTGGAGGGTTAGTAGGGGAGTCACAATCAGCTTTCATTGAGGGTCGTAGTATCACTGATAATATCCTCTTCACACATGAATTGTTCAAAGGCTACAATAGGAAAGGAATCTCCCCAAGATGTGTGTTAAAAGTGGACTTGAAGAAAGCGTATGATACGTTAGAGTGGTGCTTTCCAGAAAGAATTTTGTTAGAGCTGGGCTTTCCTTATAAGTTCACAAACTGTGTTATGGAGTGTATTTCATCAGTGTCATACTCTTAATATAAATGGTGGTCTAACAAAACTTTTTAAAGGAAGGAGGGGGATAAGGTAAGGGGACCCAATGTTGCCCTATCTTTTTGTCCTGGCTATGAAATATTTATAGAGGGAGTTTGCACAACTGATAAAAAAAAAGAATTTAAATTTCATCCCAGGTGTAAAAAACTTGGAGTGGTGCATATCTGTTTTGTAGACGACTTGCTTATGTTCTGTAAGGCTGATATTTAGTCTATTAGGCTGCTAAAGCAGACTTTCCTCAAGTTCTCTGAGGCTTCCGGTCTTCAAGCAAATGCAGAGAAGAGTTCTGTCTATTTAGCTGGTATTTCAAACGCACAAAGGCAAAATATTTTGCAAGAGTTGGGGTTTCCTGAAGGTAACTTGCCTTTCAAGTACTTGGGGGTTCCTTTGGCATCCAAGAAGCTTTCCATTATTCAGTGTTGACCTTTAGTAGAGAAGATCACACAGAAAATTAACTGTTGGACAGTAAGGCTACATTTATATGCAGGGTGTGTACAACTGATCAAATCAGTTTTGTTTGGGATTCAATCATACTAGGCATAAATCTTTCTTCTACCAAAAAAAGTGATGAAGATGGTGGAGGCTATATGCAGATCTTTCCTGTGGACAGGTACATCAAGTGTTTCTAAAAAGGCATTGGTCTCATGGGAGAAAGTTTGCCTACCACAGGTTGTAGGAGGTCTAAATGTAATGAACATGGTTTATTGGAACAAAGCTGCAGTAGCAAAGCACTTGTAGGCAGTGGCAAAAAAAGGATTGTTTATGGATTAGGTGGATTCATACCTTCTACATTAAACAGAACATGTTGGAACACATGCCAATACCCAAGAATGCAGCTTGGGTGGTTCGAAAAATATTGGAAATAAGGAAGTTCATTGGAGAAGTTCAAGGTCTGCAGGGTGATCTTATGAGCAGACTAGGTCAATTACAGAAGGGTAACTCTTTTAGTATCAAGAAGCTTTATAGACTACAATTCCCTCAGCTGCCAAAAGTTCCTTGGAAAGGTATTGTTTTGCAACCAAATCTACATCCTAGATTCAAGTTTATTCATTGGTTAGCACTACAACGGAGACTAGCTACAGTTGATAGACTCTTGAAGTATGGTGTTCAGATTCCCCAACAATGCATCTTCTGTAAGCGAGCGGACGAAGTCTTTGATAATATCTTCTTTGAATGCACTATGACTAAAGAAGTATGATCGAGACTACTAATGGCTTGGACATAATAGAACTATCCGAGATTGGCAGAGTGAAGTGGTATGGATAAGTCAGTATGCTACAAAGAAGAATGGACATTGGGCAATTGTTACTAGCGTCTTTGGTATGATGATCTATACCATATGGAGAGAAATGAACAAACTCAGATTCCAAGGTGGGATAACTACTATTAGCAGCATCTGCAAGGAAATAACAATCCATATACACACGAGAGGCCGATTAATACAGCATTGGCAAGAAGCACTCGAAAAGCTTAACTGTTTTCCTTAGGCGAATGTCTCTCTTACTATGTATAGGGTCTGTTTTTTTTATTTTGGGTACTTAGTTAAAGTACTTGTTTTACTTAGACTACAGGACTGATGTAAACAAGAGTGTGGATGGTCAGCATCTACTTGCTTTGTAAAGTTAATTTTTTGGAATGAATAGAATTGCTATTTACCAAAAAAAAAATTATGCTCAATTATATTATTATATTTCTGCCAACTTTTCGACGACACAAAGTAATGTCACCAGAAAGCAGAGGAACTATCTGTATATGGTAAAATATGCTATGTTAAGTCGTGCATGGAATATATATAATATAATTGAGCATAATTTTCAAGAATATATAATGTATATTATAAAAATACATTTAGTTAAATAATTATTTTATATTACGTGCATGGAATATATATTTTACAACCTTTATTTTCTTTCATTTTGAATTGTGTAAATAATTTTTTGAATTTTTGTTGTTAATACTAAAATAATTATTACTAACAAATTATTCTAATTAATTTTTTTCTTGCTATGCTCATTTTTCAGAATTATATATGCTTAAATACTTTTTATTTTTTTAATTTATAAGCAATATTTATTTATTCTATAGGTAAGTCCATAATATAAATAAAAAAGGGAAAATCATAATATTAAAAAGTTTAAAAAATAAAAAGAAGATAAATGTTTATAATTTAGAGGGTAAAATAGGTATTTGGCAATCCAAAATTTGAAAAATCTAGTTGACTGACCTTCTGAGCGCAATAGACTTAGTTCAGTGACTTTGTTGTTACAAATGAATGTAAAGTAACTTTAGGATATAATTTGGAATAGTTGAGTGACCATTTGAGCAATGGACTCTAAAATAACTAATCACATACTTTCGCAACTAAATATTATTTTCGATGACTCGGGACATTCGCTAAAAAAATGTACATTTGGTGGCAACTAAACTTGCTTTTAAAAAAAAGAATTTAGCCAAATTTATGTGGAAATGCTAGCTATGTCCTTTGGTGGTGATGTTTGGAGATGGAAGACGCTATCTTCATGTCATGCTCTGCTTCTCCAACTGGCAACTTTGACAAATTAAGGGTGGCTTCAGTATATGCATCAGACCTGCAACCCCTGCTTTAGTCATTTCTATGATCAAAATATACTATATTACTTAAGTCGCAAGAAAATATTTTCATCTTTTCAAACATAATCTCTTATTAGTCAAAATCTGGATTCGGACTAGCTGGTTAACCAACGCGGAAATTAAATGGTCCACATAATCTCTGATGATCTAAATCAATTAAGGAATAAGCTGGTTAACTAAACGGAAATAGCACCATTAATTTGGTCAATTCTGAAGGACAGTGCCACCTACTGAAAAGATTAATTGATGGAATGTAACACCTTTCTGGGGTCCAATGCTATCAGATCATTAATGACATTTCACACCTTGTGCTAACAATCAATCTTAAGGTAAATTATTTGGTTTACTACCGACTTCTCCCTTTCCTCCACGGTAAACATACATAAAAAAAAAAAAAAAAAAAAACAGAGGTATTGAAAGGAATGAGTACTACTATCAGCTTAGTCAAAACAATACTGATAGCTAGTTGTAGGTTTTCTGTATCAAAGTCAATGGAAGGTCCATCTTGTATGATTAAACAGTGAGGTAATGCATTCAGTATATTTGCTCTGTCTAAATTTGTTTATAACTTCTCATTTATCTTAATTAGGTAGATTACACTAAGCTAGCATTTGAACACAGATTTTATTGAAAATCAAAAAAGAAATTTTTGAAATTGTGTTGAAATATAATCTTTAATATTTGAAATTGTGTTTTGACATGTATTTTATTTAAAAAGCAAAAATTTTACCCAAAAATTATCCTAAACTAGCTTTTGAAAACTTTTCCTAAAATATGATCATATTTCATAAACAAACAATGTATTCAATTTTCTTTTTAAAAAAGTGAAGCCAAGATCTATGAAATAGGCTAATTTTTTCAGAACTAAACCAAAAAATAAGTTAGATTTTTTTTTCAAATATATAGTCTGAATATGTGAAAATTATTACACAAAAGCAACTACTTGTATATATATATATATATATATATATATATATATATATATATATATATATTATAGTAACAAATAAATAAAGAGCTCAATTAAAAAATTTAAAGGAGACAAAGGCATATTAAGGGGAAGTGGTATTTATTACACACATGATATAACATCTTAACCAGCAAGTGGGGGTGGGGTCAATAGCAGCAGCTGCAGGTTAACCATAGATTAGATTAGAACCAAGGTCAAAAAATACACAAGTGGTTAACAAGGATGACCACAAACCTATAGATTCTTACATTATCTACAGTCATCATCATCTTCATCAACCCATAACCAAAAACACAAAACTTTCCTTCCTTTTTTCATCTCTTTCTCTTAATTCTCTCTACAAAAAGCTCTACTTCTATCCTTCTTCCTTTTTGCATGAAATGTTAGACCAAAGTCTAACAACAATATTCAACTCTTAAATCTCAACAAAAATGCAAAAGCACTAGATGTTTGAGAAATGGACATAAGCAGCAACACAAACACGGCCATAGCCACTACTGTCAAAAGCACTGAAGCTGAACCCGAAACCCCTATTCGGATCCAACCCGCTAAGCCCATTTCTTTTAGCAACGGTGTCCTCAAACGCCATAATTCTCTTCATCTTCCCCACCACCATGGCTTTAACAACAACCACCACCACCACGCGGTGGTTGTTACTTACAAGGAATGTTTGAAAAATCACGCTGCTAGCTTAGGTGGTCACGCCGTTGACGGTTGTGGGGAATTTATGCCTTCTCCCACTGCTAATCCGGTGGACCCTACTTCGCTAAAATGCGCTGCTTGTGGTTGTCACCGCAATTTTCATCGCCGAGAGCCGGAAGAGCCCGTACTCCCAAATCAGAACACTATTCCGGCGTTAGAGTACCAGCCTCATCATCGCCACCACCCTCCTCCACCGCCGCCGCCGCATCATGGTGGAAGTGGGGGCCACAGTAGCCCTAATTCATCATCTCCACCTCCGATCTCCTCTGCTTATTACCCCGCCTCTGCACCCCACATGCTTTTAGCACTCAGTGCTGGCTTGTCTGGCCCACCTGCTGAGACTAATCCGCTAATTTCCCCATCTTCAAACCCGATGTCATCTGCTCATTTATCAAACCCTAATGGGAGTGGGAGAAAGCGATTCAGAACTAAATTCACGCAAGATCAGAAGGAGAGAATGCTGGAATTCGCAGAGAAAGTCGAGTGGAAAATACAGAAGCGAGATGAAGAGCTGATTAGCGACTTCTGCAGCAAAATCGGAGTGGAAAAAGGGGTTCTTAAGGTATGGATGCACAATAATAAGTGCAAGAAAGATCAAGCCACCGCCGCTGCAGCTGTTAACGCCGTCGCTTCCACCAACAATCTCAATGGTAATAATGCTAACGGTTTTGGTTTTATTAGTAGAAATAACACTGACGCTATTGCTTCTGAATTCCACATTCACCGCGAAAGCAGCAATGACAATGACAAAAACCACAACCACCATCTTCATAACAACGATAGTGTTAGTGCTCATGGTGTTACCACTAATGGGTCTTCTTCTTCATCGTAATTTTCGAATTAATTGGTGGATAAAATAAGGCTTATCTTAAGTATTAGTTCTAGAACTAGAATGAGAAAAAAGGTAATTTCAGGCTGCTACTATTAGTTTATGTTTCTCCTATTAGTTTTTTCTTTCCTCTGTTCGTAAAAATTACGTAGCTTTAAGAACTTGATGATGATGATGATAACGATGGAGAGATATTGTTCCAATGTGCAATTTAATTTGTTTATTTCCTTTTCTTTCATGCCACTGTAAACTACACTAATTATGTCTCTGTTGATTGACATAAGTGTTTTACCTTTACTAATTTGGGGTTCATAATTTCTAGTTATTTTTTCTTCGTTTAATAGTTTGCTTCTAATTCTTACACTTTTGCACGTATTTAGCCATGGAAAATTAAACAGAGGAGAAAGCTGGAGTGGTGTGACGGGGTCCGGGTGGTATAGGGGGGAGGGGGGGGAGTGTTTATTTTGATTCTTGTCTGAGATAAAGAAGCACAAAGTGGCATACATGCAATGGGGCGGTTACGAATATTATTTTAATGCGCTTGCAGTAGGTTGCTTTACTTTATACTCCATTCTATTTTGTTCTTTTTATTAAATTAACAATATTACTTATAAATACGTGATTAGTGTTTGATTATTTTTAATGTTTTTAATCCTTTCTAAAGCCGCAGCATTCTTCTTTTGATAGTTTAGCCCTTTTCTTTTCTATTTAATTATGTGATGTCTATTTTATGTCAGGTCACCATGACATGTTAATCCTGACAAAGATAGGATATCTCGATTAGTTTTTTTTTATCAAAAGCAGATAAAATTTAGGGTCATCGAAAAAGGTGAAAAATTCCTCATTTAACCACTTGATGACTTAAAATGTACTATAGAATACTTTTGTGGTAGGAATTTAATAGGCTGGTTTCATAAAGTAATCTCCATGCATGATGATATCGAAGTTAACTTTCTAAGCAATTTGGGGTTGTGGGTAAAGTATAGTTTGGTTGGCCTTCTTTAGAAAATTAAAACATAACGTTATCCATTAACAAAGACTAATCATTGTTAAGAAGAAAATCAAACTTTGTTTAGTGTGACTTAACGCCTAAAAGTATGACTTTTCTTTTAAGGGAAGCAGTCGAATGACAATAATTAATTACTCCTGTGGCTCTAAATGGGTGGTTTGGTTTCGTTCTTGATCTCTAATGAATGCAGTATTCTTTATTTTGTTGAAAGGGAAAAAAATTCTTAATTTCGGATTGATAAAGTCTAACGGAAAATGATTAGGGTGATTGAGATTCAACAACCTAAAAGTATGGGTTGAAGGGTCGTTCGGGTTTTTCATTAATTTAGGTGTAGGGTTGGGTATATAGCTGTCTGGTTTGGATTACATAAGCATTATCATTTACTATTCAGACACATGATTGTCTGTTTACTTTTTCAAGCAGAAATCATGATTGATTACTTGCATATATAAAAGCTGTAATAACTGTACTTTTCTTTCCCTAAACATCACGTAATAAGTTTGTTACGTGTCTCTTTAGGCAAAATTAAGAAAATCTTCTTTTTCTTTTATGTTCGAGATTCGAACTACTTTCGATCTAATAATCTTGGATTTGCATTCTGATCCATGTATAAAAGGAAGAATCACTCCTTATTATAAGTTTCTTTATTCTGCTGAGCTTAATGGGCATTTGGACATAACAATTGTAAAATTCCAAAAAAAAAGTGATTTTTTTTTAAAGTGAAAATAATATTTGAAAATTAGAGTTGTATTTCGACATAAATATAATTTTGGATTGTTTTTGAAGTTTTATGACTGATCTGAGTGAAAATTTTGAAAAATAACTTTTTAGAGTTTTTAAAATTTTCGAAAAATTTCAAAATGAATCTTCAAATGAAAATTAAAAATTTTATGACCGAACGCTGATTTTGAAAGAAAGTGAAAAAATTTCAAGAAAATATGAAAATTTCCTATGTCCAAACGGGCTCTTAAAATTTGTAGTTAAAGATAATTGAATCTTATCTCCTCCTGCTCTCTTTAATATTGATGAGCGAAGAAGTTCACTGCTTTGTCTTTGGGTGCGAGTGGGGATCTGGGAAGGAAGAAAAGTGGGGGATTTGCATTTATGTTGTGTCACGTTTTAAATTGTGCCTGCTTAGTAAAAAAAAAATTGCAAGCGTACCCGCTTTTTCGTATAACTTCAGCATACGGGGCTGAAGTAGCAAAGACAATCACGCGAAACTTCAGCATTCTAGTTGACAGACCTAAAGTAACAAGTGTGCTAAACCAAGTGTGCTGGGGTTTTTGTTTGTAATTGCTGAACTTAAGCATAGTAGCTGAAGTTTTGTTCTCTATTTGCATTGCTGAAGTTTTTGTTTTGTAACTGGCGAACTTCAGCTCTAGAGCTGACGTTTTTGTTTTAAGTTTTTGTTTTGTAACTGACAAACTTCAGCTCTAGAGCTGAAGTTTTATTTTTGTAACTGGCGAACTTCAACTCTAGAGCTGAAGTTTTTGTTTTGTAACTGTCGAACTTCAGCTCTAGAGCTGAAGTTATTTAGTTCATTTGTAAAAACTTCAGCACTATATAAGCAATGGATATTTTATTTCTTATTGTATACAACTATACAAGTAACTTGACGTTTCCTTGTCATGGGCAAGATGCTAAATTTGTGGTGAATTGCTTTCACTTCAGCCTAATGTAGGGTGAAAAAGGACATGGTGTCAAACAATGACCACTTGCAGATCCATTCGTATTTCTTGACTGGAATATAATAGTGTAAGAAAATTTTCGTCTTATCGTTGAACCAGATATGTCTACACATAATTTTAATAACTGATGTTCCATAGCAGTACCAACATCAGCAGAAGAAAGAAGAAGAAGAAAAAGAAGAAGAAGAAGAAGAAGAAAACGAAGGAGGAGGAGAAAATGGGCTGAAGTTATTTAAAAAATGGGTACAAATTAAAAGTTTTTAAGAAAATGGATATTGATTGAATGGGGCGACCAAAAGGACGCTCAGTGTAATTTAGAGAAAAGTGGTTGGTGGAAAGGTTCACAATAAGGAGTTTTTGGGTTGTCAAAGGTGATATTAAAATTAATATATGATGGGCCTTAAAACATACTCCATCTCTTTCAAAAAAATAATAAATGATATTAATATTATTGGGCGAGTCGAAAAAGATATTTTTTGACCATATTTTTTTTTAGATATTTTGAATTGCTAACTATTGTGATCTATTGTACTTTTTATGTACGCGTTTGGACATAAGAATTGTAAAATTCAAAAAAATAGTGAAATTTTTTTCAACTGAAAATGGTATTTGAAATTTACAATTGTATTTGGACATAAATTTCAGTTTGGGTTGTTTTTGAAGTTTATGATTTGAGTGAAAAGTTTGAAAAACAACTTTTTGTAGTTTTTCAAATTTTCGAAAATTTTCAAAATGCATCTTCAAGTGAAATTTTATGAACAAACACTTATCTCTAAAAAAAAGTGTTTTTTTTAGAAAAAGCTTCCATCAAATTCTATGTCCAAACGGACACTAACTAGGTAAATTTTATCCTAAGGGATTGTTACATAAATAGCCAGTCAGATTCGCTATTTACTTTTTTCTAGTCGGTATACATATATTATACATAAATTATATATATAATATATATTTATCGGCTATTTTTAATTTAAGAGATTTAGTGGACGACTATTTCAGTTAATTCTTCTTATTTTAACGTACTTAAAGAATTTATGTCCAAATCATATAAAAAATTAGTTAAATTAAGGTTCGAATAAATTGAAGCAGCATTTAATATATGAAGAAAGATCATATGCCCCGGGGTCCAAAGGCATATCTTATTTGGATTCTTACGGTGACTTATAATTATTTAGTATTATAGGGAGTATAGGTCATGGTGGGGCTTTTTAGCCCCCAACTAGATGGATTTTCGAGTTGAGGTGATGCTCACAAATCAATTCAATTCATTTCAATTTATTAGGGATTCTATAGACTTGGCATTCACAATAATAAGCTTCATAAAGTTGGCATACAATTGAATTTTTTGTTGTTCCTATCATGTCTTTCTTTCACAAAATTCCCACTTTTAAATGCCATGATATATATAGCTATAAAAAGAAAGGGCCGCATGAAAAGCACTCATAAAATAGCTCTTTTCTAAAGAATCTAAAAATGGTGGACAGTTGATGTTATAATGACTATTAACAAAAAAAGAAGTTATAATGACGATTAGGCAAGAATTTTAAAGTTAAATTATGTCTGATGGTGCGTTTTCAGAAGCAATTCGACTAGAAACTCAGTTTGTCCCAGTTGAAATCCTACGAGACAATAAATTTGGCGTCCAGAAAATAAAATCAAGATAAAAAATATTGCAACAATCGTATTATTTTATTTTGAATTTTTGAGCATTACAATCTCTATGATTCCTTTGATTCTACTTTTCTTGTACAAATTCAAGGGTCTTTGAGCTTGATCTTGAATTTGAATTTGATTTATCCGTCGCGAACACTTTGATTATTGCCACGAATTTTATCACGAACAAGTAGCCTTGATCTTGAACGTCTTGTATTATCGTTCTTGATCTTGAATACTTGAATTGTTCTTCGTTCTTGAGCTTGAATACTTGATTTGTTCTTCGTTCTTGAACTTGAACTTGATTGCTTGAAGCCTAAAACTTGTAGAGAAATTTGCGGCGTTTGATCCACGAGCTCTCTCTTGCTTCTTGTTATAACTTCTGGTGTCTTTTCTGAGTTATGAAGACTCATATTTATAGTTGTGGAAGGGAGGAGTTGTGATAAGAACAAACTCTTTCCGACCAATCAAATTGAAGTGTGACATGACCGTATTTGATTGGCCAGAACATGTCACTTGCACACATGGCGCGATTTCATTGGCCTTTCAGTGTGACTGGGCATGCCTTGTCATTTTGACACGTGGCATGATCCTATTGGCTCTTCCGCTTGACTTGGCGCGCCAAGTCATTTGACACGTGGCACCAAACTGGGCCTCTAGGAAGATTACATCTTGGGTTTGATGAAGTGAGTTCATCACTTTAACCCAATTAAATGTGCTAGCCCAATGGATTAAGACTTATTTATTTAATCCATATATATTGGTATTATATAATTAATTCAATTATATTTACCCATAGTATTTATTTGGACTAGTATATTTAAGATATAGTCCAAATTATGTATTGAATTTGAATCCAATAAATTTTACATGCCTACAAATACTCCCTACTTCAAGACTTGTCGAGTTGTAGACCATAAAGACTAGACTTGAAGTATTTAACGAAGGCAACATATCTTTACCGTTCTTTCACGTAACTTCTTTCATTAAGTTCACATGATCATTCTTGAGCACATGGATCAGTTGTAAAGCTCAAAGGCTTTATTTGACTTAGAATCTTACGTGCCTCACACTAGAAAATTTGAAACAACATTATTATAACATTGGGCATTGGATAGAAATCTAGTTCACATTAGGATTTTCTTATCCTATTTATCATAGAACTCTTTAATTTAATCGCCTGCACATCAACTTGAATTAAGGTCGGCATTCCTATGCGCCAAAATCACTGCATGTAGTTTCCCTTTTCAATTAGGTTAGGACAACCCAATTCCTTTTGGATTATAATATTCACTCCCTATATAAACACATGCGCACATCTTTGTTCAGTATCAATTCGCATGTTTGAGTCTAGTTTCGTGGACTCGGAAGCATTGACATTAAGATATTTTTTCTTATTTTCTTGTGCTTTCTTTATTCTATTGTCCTTTTTTTTTTGTTTTTTTAGGTCAAGCGAGAAAGATTTGTTCTTGTTCAACAAGATGATCCACGCATGAAGAAGATAATCTTATGGTGTGAGGGGATGAGTACTCATCCTTGCCCGAATATCAGGGAGATTACTCTCATGGCCAGATTATCGGAGAGATTACTCTCAATGTGGCCCGACTACCGGAGAGCTTACTCTCAAAATGGCCCGACTACCGGAGAGATTCAATGTGGCCCGACTACCGGAGAGATTACTCTCAAAATGGCCTGACTACCGGAGAGATTACTCTCAATGTGGCCCGACTACCGGAGAGATTACTCTCAAAATGACCCGACTACCAGAGAGATTACTCTCAATGTGGCCCGACTACTGGAGAGATTACTCTCAAAATGGCCCGACTACCGGAGAGATTACTCTCAATGTGGCTCGACTATCGGCGATGCCAACTTAAGGTGTAAAGGGACTTATATGTCCACCTTAATATTGAAAAGTTATAATTCCTTTGAAGGACAAACCCGCGAAGAGACCAACTTAAGCTGCAAAGGGACTCATATGTCCACCTTAAGATTGAAAAGTTATAGTTCCTTTTAAGGACAAACCCGCGAAGAGGCCAACTTAAGCTGCAAAGGGACTCATATGTCCACCTTAAGATTGGAAAGTTATAGTTCCTTTTAAGGACAAACCCGCGAAAAGGCCAACTTAAGGTGCAAAGGGACTTATATGTTCACCTTAAGATTGGAAAGTTATAAAGCTTCAACTCGAAGACGACATCGACTTGAACACTTGGAAAACTTTGAAGATTTGACGGACTTTGCAGACTTCAACTCGAAGATTCGGAGGGCTTGAACAATTCAACTTTAAGATCGGCGAATTTAAAGACTGAAGCTTAAAGACCGAAGGACTTAAAGACTTCAACTTAGAGGGCTTAAATATTTCAACTTTAAGACCGGCGAATTTGAAGACTGAAACTTGAAGACCGACAAACTTGAAGACTTCAACTTTGAGACTTGGAGGGCTTAAATATTCCAGCTTCTCTTTTGCTTTACATAGTCCGACTTTTATCTTAGTCGCATAATTTTTAGCTTTACGCGCTTGTAACAAAAGATTCATATCTTGTCGTGGGAGAGTCCAAATAATGAACCGTTTGCTTTCTCAAAAATTAGAATTCAATAACTAAAATATATCCAAAACTTACAATGAAACACCTTCAGAATTTCCCCAGATAATATTTTGAAACCACCTTTAGATTTCACCCCGTTGAAAATTTTAGATTTGCGCAGTCTCACCAAAAAAACCATATCTTGGCGTAAAAATATTGAAATTGCAAACCGTTTGATTTTTTGAAAACGAGACTTCAAAATCTAGAATATATCCAAAATTCTTAATTAAACAACTTCAGAATCGTCCCAGATAATATTTTGAAATCAACTTTATATTGCACCATGCTATCAATTCCAGATTTGTGCAGTCTCACCAAAAAAATCATATCTTGGTGTAGGAATATCGAAATGGCAAACCTTTTGATTTCAAAAAAATTAGATTTAAAGTCCTAGAATATATCCAAAATTCTCAATCAAACAACTTCAAAATCGTCCCAGATAATATCTTGAATCAATTTTATATTGCATCACGCCATCAATTCCAGATTTGTGCTGTCTCACCAAAAAATTCATATCTTAGTGTAGGAACGTCGAAATTACAAACCGTTTGATTTCTTGAAAATTAGACTTCAAGATCTAGAAAATATACAAAATTCTCAATCCGACAACTTTAGAATCGTCCCAGATAATATTTTGAAATCAACTTTATATTGCACCACGCTATCAAGTCCAGATTTGTGCAGTCTCACCAAAAAATTCATATCTTGGTGTAGGAACGTTGAAATTACGAACCGTTTGATTTCTTGAAAATTATACTTCAAGATATAGAACATATCCAAAATTCTCAATCAAGCAACTTTAGAATCGTCCCATATAATATTTTAGAATCAACTTTATATTGCACCACGCTATCAATTCCAGATTTTGCAGTCTCCCCAAAAAAATTCATATCTTGGTATAGAAGCCTCAAAATCGGAAGATGTCTTACTTGACATCAATCGAAATTTAAGAGCTATATTCTCACAAATATCTTGGGTTCAAGTTTCACCGAATTTTAAACGTTGTGCCAAGCAATCTTTTCCTTATACTTGTGTTTCCTTTTGACGCCTCTCTTCTCTTCCATTTTTTTTAAGACCGAGGGCGGACTTGGAGACTAAAAATCCTGAAGGTTTGGAGAACCTGAATACATAAGAATCCCTGGACTTCAATGCAAAATACTTGACATCCTCCTAAAACCGGCCTATTGAAGATATCAATTTAGCATGGCGGGTTTCCCCCTTTAAATCAAAAGAGATCAAAGTTCAACAGGAAGATGACATTTCAGCTTGATCTTACATTCCTTCATACTTCGTTCGAACAACAATTGGGGCAATATGTATGTTTGAACTTATGCGACTGAACTTAGAATGAAACTCTAAGCTGCCTACGTACCTCGGTGAAGAGGATCAAGTCATACCGTAGTTCAGACTGGGTAGATTTTTTTTTAACATCCTAACTTTTGCCTAGGCCACCTCTTTCGAGATTTTCAACCTAGCGGATGTTTTTTTGCAACATAAGTTTAGGCTCGTGAGTCAAGGAGCATTGCAACTTCAAGGATAATACTTCTTCAAAAACTTGCCATTGATAGGGCCGATCCTCATACCATCTGCATCAACCAGCTTGTAAGCTCCACTTGAGTAAGCTTCTTGTACGGCATATGGCCCATCCCATTTTGAAGTGAACTTCCCTACAGGTTTATGGGAAGTAATTATGGGTCTTCGTTCGACAAGGACTTGATCTCCTACTTGAAAGGATATCAGGCGAACTCTTTTATTGAAGGCGTGAGATAATCGAGCTTGATAACATTCAAGACTCTGTTGAGCTTCCAATCTCTTTTCATCAAGAGCTTCCAACTCTGCTAACCGAAGTCGAGCATTTTCTTCATCAGTGATCCCTTCTTGAATAGCCAGTCGTAACGAAGGTATTTGACGCTCAAGTGGCAAGACGACTTCGACTCCATAAAAGAGTGAATAAGGAGTCGCTTGTGTTGGCGTGCAGTAAGTCATCCTAAATGACCATAGAGCTTCTTCCATACAGTCATTCCAATCTCGTTTGGATTTGGAGATGACTTTCTTTAACAAGTTGCATAAAGTCTTGTTAAATGCCTCAGCTAGACCATTGGCGGCAGCATTGTACATCGAAGAGTTACGTTGCTTGAAGCCAAAGAGATCACAAATCTTGTTCATCAACCTATTATCGAATGGCTTTCCATTATCCGTTATTATGTAACGAGGAATGCCAAAGCGATAAATAATGTTTACTCGGATGAAACTTGCAACATTTTCCTTCTTTACTTCCTTAAGAGCAACAACTTCAGCCCATTTTGAGAAGTAGTCAGTTGCAGCCAAGATGTATAGGTTCCCACCAGAGGACTTTGGCAGTGGTCCAACAACATCCAATCCCCAAACGTCAAATGGCCAGGATGCAACAGTCGGGTGCAACACTTCAGGAGGTTGATAAATAAATTTTTATGGAATTGACAAGCCTTGCATCTTCGAGCGTAGTCCAAGCAATCTTTTACCATCGTTGGCCAATAATATCCCATCCTTTTTATATGAAAGTGGAGCTTTGGTCCAGACTGGTGTGACTCACATACCCCAGAATGTGCCTCTTACCAAGCTTGGAGAGCTTCTTTTTCTCATAGGCATCACAAGAGTACTCCCTCGAACGACCTTCTGTATAGAGTATCCTTGTAGTAAAGGAAGAAAGGTGCACGATGACGGATTTCAGTCCTTCTCCTCGGATTTTCTGGAAGTATCCCATATCATAAGTAGTTGATAATGGGTTGTCGTCATTCTTCTTTCTCAACTTCAGAAACAGCAACAAGATGCTTGAGTTCGTTTTCTTCACCTTCAACCTCATTTGGCGGCAGTGCTACCCATTTTTGGCAGACGGTAACTTGCGCTTGGTCAGGCAGGGTTAATGATGAAGCTAGAGTAGCTAAAACATCAACCTTCTTATTTTCTTTCCTTGGCACATGCTGAATAGCCACATCACCAAGCCACCCCATCAACTTTTTAGCGTAATCATGATATGGGCGTAGTTCAGGCTTCTTGACCTCGTAACTACCCAAAAGCTGATTGACCACTAACTAGGAGTCACTAAAGACTTGCAATTGCAATTGCTTCATATCAAAGTCCATTTCAAGACCAAGTATTCAGCAACATTGTTGGAACAGAGTTGTGTCAAGGTGAAAGAGTAGGGCAAGACTTCACCTTGGGGAGTGACAAATACTACGCCAGCCCCGGCTCCCCCACGATGCACAACACCATCAAAGTACATCTTCCATGGAGGTTGAACTTCAACGACCATTGCGTCCTCATCAGGTAGTTCATCAGTTAGCTCCCAGTTATCAGGTATCAGATGATCTGCCAAGAAGTCTGCCAATGCTTGTCCTTTTAAAGCCTTTTGAGGGATGTACAAAATCTCGAATTGTTGAAATTGGAGGTACCATCTCGCTAGTCGATCACTAAGAACAGGTTTTGACATCACGAACTTGATGGGGTTCACTTTAGAAACAAGATGGACAACATGAGCTTGAAAGTAGTGCTTCAACTTTTGAATTGAGAAGACTAGCGCCAAACACAACTTTTCAATTGGAGAATAATTTAACTCGTTAGGTGTCATCATCTTGCTCAAGTAGTAAAGAGAGTTTTCTTTCCCCTCACTATTTTCTTGGGCCAACAGTGCTCCAACAGACCTTTCCTGTGCCACAATGTATAGTATCAACGGCTTTCTAGGTATATGAGCTGCTAAAACTGGAGGCTTCATCAAGTAGGTTTTGATACTTTCAAAGCATTGCTACAAGCTTGGTCCCACTTGAAAGGAACGCCTTTCTTCATGAGGCGACTAAATGGTTGGCACCTCCCAGCCAGGTTTGATATTAATTTTCTAAGGTATGCTAGCTTTCCTTGCAGACTTTTCAATTCATGGATATCTCGAGGCTCAGGCATTTTCAAAATGGCATCCACTTTGGCTTGATCAATTTCGATCCCTCGATGTCGGACAATGAAACTAAGGAACTTTCCAGAAGTAACTCCAAAGGCACATTTCAATGGATTCATCCTAAGTTGGTATCTCCGGAGAAATTCAAATACCATCCTCAAGTCTTTCATGTAGTTGCCCTTCTCTCTTGATTTCACCACCAAGTCATCAACATAGCATTCAACATTATTATGGAGAAGATCATCGAAAATATTCTGCATTGCCCTTTGGTAAGTAGCACCAGCGTTCTTCAAGCCAAAAGGCATTACCTTGTAGCAATAAATATCCTTTGGGGTACGTAATGCAGTAAGCTCTTCATCCTTTGGTGCCATGCGTATTTGGTTATAGCCCGACGAACCGTCCATAAATGACATTGCCTCATACCCAGTAGTAGCATCGATCATCAGTTCTGGAATGGGAAGCGGGAACTCATCTTTCGGACACGCATTGTTAAGATCCCTAAAGTCAATGCACACTCGAATCTGGCCATTTTTCTTCCTTACAGGGACAATACTTGAAACCCATGTTGGGTACTTAACTTCACGAATAAAGCCAGCTTCGATGAGTTTGTTAACTTCTGTTTCAATCAAGGGAACCAAGTCCAGCCTAAAACGCCTTTGAGCTTGTTTAACAGGACGAGCACCATTTTTGACTGCAAGGTGATGGACTGCTACTTTCGGGTCCAAGCCAGGCATCTCTTTGTAACTCTAAGCAAATACATCCCCGAACTCTTTGAGTAATTCAATATAAGTGCTCTCTTCGTCATCTTCAAGTAACGAAGATGTAATTGCTACTCACCCTTCTTATTGAGATGCGCACTGGTGACGATTACTTGTATCCCAAACCTTCACGTGGTTGCCTCGTTGCAGCTTCCGATGGGAGCTTCCCTAACTTTGACGGCTCATTGGGATTGTATCCAGCTTTTGCAAATAGCTTGTAAGCATTAGGATCAAAACCTTCATCTGTTCGCTTTGTAGGGAGTGCCACATTCTGCAAACGATTTTGTGCTACAAACCCTACAAGTGGCATTGATGACGACTTTACTGCCTCAATTCGTTTAACCGGAAAAGTTAACTCATTTAGCATGTTGGCTTGGCGATTAGATGATTCACTTTCATCTTTCTTCCTTTTAGGGATATATTGGAGTGCCGAACTTACTTTCTTGCCACAAGACATTACATTCCCTCTATAAGACTTATTCGCGTTGGGTTGTACCTCCTTACTAGCAGCTTTGGCTTCACTACCTCTTCTATTTTAGTTGAGGGCTCTTTATTCTTGCTTTTCATGCCATCATCAGCTTTTAGCTCCTTCACAATGCGGTTCTTCAAGTAGAACTTTGCATTGGCAAAGTGTGACTCAGCCTCGGTGAATGGCTCATCATCAGCAACTACCGTCTTCTCGACTTCACCCTTATAGTATTTTAAAAATTGATGGTAGGTAGATAGAACTACTTTATTCTCATGTATCCAAGGCCTCCCAAGCAAAACATTGTATGAAGTCTTCGCGTCGATCACATGCAGCCATGCACTTGATTGCATATCTTCAATAGTGATTCCTAGCCTGATCGTGCCTATGGCTCTTTGCCCACTTGGTTGAATCCTTGGATCATCACACGACTTTTTGAGAGTTCGTTCATGGGAATACCAAATTCTTTCACATTGTGGATTGGCAAAATGTTCACTGAGGATCTCCATCAACAAAAATCTAATTTACCCTTTCATTGCGCATATATCCAACCAGGTACAATGAGCGTTTATGAGGAGTGTCACCTAGCAAAAGATCGTCATTTGTGAACGTGACCTCTTCCTCACAAGCATTAACTTCTTGAGGAGCGGACTCGATGGGCTTTTCTGAAGATGGTGCCAACGGTAGGTCATCACTCTTTTCTTCCCCTTTGCCAGCATAGCAACAAGAGGAATCAATGCCCTCATAGGAAATCTTCGTGCGGAACCAACTTGGTAAAAACTCCTCCAAGGTCACTGGATTTCGTGGCTTTTGAGAATGGTGCGTCTCCACTTTTGCTTTCTTCAAATGCCTAACTGGGTTTTTTTCGTTGGTCTTTTTACCATCATCTTCCTTTTTAGTTGCTCTATTGATTCTTTTCGTGGGCTCCTTTTGTGGTGCCTACAACGAGTCACCAATGTCCAACCTTTATCATCATCAGGTTGATTGACTTCAGCTTTGTCGCTCTCCAGTATTCTTCATCTTTACTTTCTTTAAAACCACATAAGTCGTCCGGACTGAATGAGCCAAAGGTGATAGAGACTTGGTTTGCGCTTGCTTTCTCATCTTCAAGCACGATCTTCTTTTCGCGAGCCAAATCCATGACTTTATCCTTGAAGACAAAGCACTTCTCCAGAGGGTAGCTTACAAGTCGGTGATGTTTGTAGTAGTTTGGGTCATTTGTTTTCCCAATTTCATTTGGTCACTTAATCTCCGGAATCTCAATGAGATTTAACTCAAGGAGTTCTTCGAAAATGGCTGGCACATCAGAATCCAGGAATGGGTACTCTTTTTCCTGCATTTCTTTTAGAGTCAACTTTCCACTTGGCTTGTCTTGAAAAGAAGTGGATTTCATACTCTGCTTCTTGCTCACCTTCGTCGTGAACTTCATAGGTGACGTATTGACATTCATAGCTTCTTTGCTTTTAGACTTGGGTATGAACTTGCCCCACTTCCTGACTTCTTGCTTGTCATTCGCATTGCGAGGTTCACAGATGGGTAGCATTTCATTTCCAGCGGAGGCCATGCTCAATTCCATGTCGTGGGCACGAGTTGCAAGTTCTTCAAATGTGCTAGGCTTGATACCTTGCAAGATATAGTGCAATCCTCAATGCATGCCTTGGATGCACATCTCTATGCCTGAAGCTTCACTAAGCCTGTCTTTGCAGTTGAGGCTTGCATTCCTCCAACGATTGATAAAGTCGATAACTGGTTCCCCCTTTCGTTGATGAGTATTTGTAAGCTCTATCATACTCACCGCACGTCTTGTTCTATAAAAGAGATTAAGGAATTCTTGCTCTAGTTGATCCCAACTATCGATAGATCCAGCCTCGAGGTCCATGTACCAATCAAAAGCATTTCCTTTTAGCGAGCGGACAAACTGCTTGATGAGGTAATTTCCATAAGTCCCAGCATTGTTGCACGTCTCCACGAAGTGCACAACATGTTGCTTTGGGTTACCTTTACAATCAAACTGTTGAAACTTCGGAAGTTGATAGCCAGCAGGCATCTTCAACATATCGACCCTTGCAGTGTACGACTTTGCATAGGTAAGGGAGGATTTGGCGACAACTTCATATTTGTTCTTAATGGTTCCTTCGATGAACTCCTTTAGTTGATCGATTCGAATCATTCCTTCAGATGAGATAGGAATAGCCTTAGTGGATGCTGCTTGTCTTAGGGGAGAGTCACTCTCTAGAACTTGTGAGAGCTTGTCGGGTGCATGGGTATATTCTTCTTCCATCAAGATTCCCACCCTGTCTGTTAGCTTGTCAATTCTAGCCTCTTGATTTTGCATGCATTTGGTCAAATCAGCGATTGCTTCTGTCAAGTTTGCCAACTGATCCTCTATAGATGAAGTATTTGTCACCATGGCTTGTATGATTGTCGTGGATGACGGAGAGTAGGATGGATTTTCACACAGATTGATCCTTGATTGGCTCACGCTATGTGGTGTAAGTGGGGAGGATCCATCGCTTGAAGCATCATCATTTTCCTTCACAGCAGAGTGCTTGGAGCCGGAGAGGTCAAGCAGAGCAAGAGTTTTCTTGATCTTTTCAGCAACATCGCTTCCTTCTTCAGATGCGTTTGTGGAAGATCTTGCTCCTTTTGAGGATGAAGATCCGAAAACAGGGGTTGATGCAGACGGCACTTGGGGTGCTTGTTGTCCTAAAGAGCTTGCTTTGCTCCTCGTAACTGGTCCGATGCTTCCAAAGGTGACATCGAGGATGCCTTCCACATCAGCATAGAACCTGGAGTTAGCAGCCTTGGTGGATGTTGATCTGGAGTTGATTTTCTTCGAAACCATTTCAATGTTCTTGAACTTTGGTGATTGAAAGGTTGAGATAAGAGGTAGAGATTGTCCCACTGGGCGTGCCAGAATTTGTAGACAATAAATTTGGCATCGAGAAAATAAAATCAAGACCAAAAATATTGCAACAATCGTAGTATTTTATTTCGAATATTTGAGCGTTACAATCTCTATGATTCCTCTGATTCTACTTTTCTTATACAAATTCAAGGGCCTTTGAGCTTGATCTTGAATTTGAATTTGATTTATCCGTCGCAAACACTTTGATTGTTGCCACGAATTTTATCATGAACAAGTAGCCTTGATCTTGAACGTCTTGTATTTGATTTGACTTCATTCTTGATCTTGAATACTTGAATTGTTCTTCGTTCTTGAGCTTGAATACTTAATTTGTTCTTCGTTCTTGAACTTGAACTTGCGGCGTTTGATCCACGAGCTCTCTCTTGCTTCTTGTTATAACTTCTGGTGTCTTTTCTGAGTTATGAAGACCCCTATTTATAGTTGTGGAAGGAAGGAGTTGTGATAAGAACAAACTCTTTCCGACCAATCAAATTGAAGTGTGACATGGCCGTATTTTATTGGCCAGAACATGTCACTTGCACACGTGGCGCGATTTCATTGGCCATTCAGTGTGACTGGGCATGCCTTGTCATTTTGACACGTGGCATGATCCTATTGGCTCTTCCGCTTGACTTGGCGCGCCATGTCATTTGACACGTGGCACCAAACTGGGCCTCTAGGAAGATTACATCTTGGGCTTGATGAAGTGGACTCATCACTTTAACCCAATTAAATGTGCTAGCCCAATGGATTAAGACTTATTTATTTAATCCATACATATTGGTCTTATATAATTAATTCAATTATATTAGCCCATAGTATTTATTTGGATTAATATATTTAAGATATAGTCCAAATTATATATTGAATTTGAATCCAATAAATTTTACATGCTTACACAGCCTAATTTCAAAAAGCACAGTAGATCTGTGAGCTTCTGAAAGTTGTTAACTTATTCCAATCAAGGAAATTAAAGACCACTGGAAAAAAAGAAAGAGAAACACAAGAAAGAGCTAATCTTCATTGCGAGGGTAAATAGAGGACCACATCCTTTAATATGGGCAATTGGGCATAAAGGTCACTGCACTTTCTTGCGTTTTCAATGTGGTCCAACAAATTTTAAGGTCAAAGATTAAATCGGCAGCCCGATTTGCAAAGCATCTCGCATTCATGCAGGATTTGGGGAAGATCCGCACTCCAATGAAGGTATAATGTAGGTATCTTATCCTAATGCAAATATTAACGGCTGATTCCACGGCTCGAACTCGTGACCTGTAGGTCACATAGAGATCATACAAAATTAAGTGTCTATTAATTCCATTGGTGGTAGATAACGTTCCAAAAGTTACATAATATTTACCAGCATATGATTCCAACGTAACCCTCCCCAAGTCCACAATAAATTAAAAGACAAAACGGTAGAGGAAAAAAAAAATCTTTTTGTTTGTGAAAGAAAAGATTGAAAATCTTTTTCAAGTTGGTTCTCACGAATACATGGAAAGATCTGCAAAAACATTTACGAAAACAAGGCGTATATAACTTAATTTCTACCTAAATTCTGAAGACCACTAAGATTTCACTTTTAGAAATGAGGACATCATGACCAATATAATTGTAGAAAGAGAGAAAATTGCTAAACTTCATAGACCATAGTGTTATTAGAAGAGGTAACGAAGTGCTGATGTGTTGCACACTATATAAAGCGTACGGAATAAAAAGTATGATGTTTGGATTTGAACCTATAATTGTTTGAATTCCTAGATAATTTTTGCTTAATCAATCAGTATTATCACAATTCCTCCGATGAATTCGAATGCGCACCACAGAGTACCCATTTTAGGGAAAGCAATTTCCAACAAGAATTTTTTCATTTATGCGCCTCGTACATTTTACCATATTTGTGGATGTTGAATTCCAAGAGTTAATTGGAGGTTGCATCGTAATCAGGGGCGGATCTACGTGGAAGGTAGAGGGGTCACTGGCACCCGTTAAGCTCGAAAAAATATCTTATTTATATGTATATATATAAAGGGTATATAATATGAGACGCGGTTATATATTTTTTTAGGCACCCTAAAACTCAAAAGCCCTAATTTTGGCGCACTGGTCGCGTATGCAGCTTAGTGCTGCTCTTATGGCTTGGATGAATAGCTTGGTTTCGATTCCATGCTCTAGCAATTTGTTTTGTTTCTACTGTTATATGCCCATATTTCTCTTCTTTTGGCTATTTTTTCTTTAGTTTCCAGTCCTTTTTTGATTTTTCATTTTTAGTTTCTGCCCCCAAACTCCCTTTCTTTTGATTAAACTCCCTCAAAAAACCCAATTTTTTTTTTCTATGCCAAAAATTGAAGCTTAGAACTTATCATAATCATCAACGTCCTAAGAGAGTTGCACGTCAAATTTTGTAGCTAATAATTTGCATGAGTCATGACCATATGTCAAAAATAGTAGTGTTCCTGTCGCTTTCAAATTCTGGGTCTGCCTCTGATCTTAATGCGTTTGAAGTTTACCTTCAATTCTTTAAGACACGTAACAAACAAAATAAGAGGGGTTGGATGTGAAATTCCACTCGGTACAACAAATATAGACCAACAATTGTACTAGTGAAACGAGGAAAAGTGAGAAGAGTGCCAAGCCAACAAAAGTCCCCATGTGTTAGAATTGCTAAGAAAGAGACGTTCGTCTAACTAAAATTGGAAGACGGGCGACAATGCTATTTCTCCTTCCTTTTCAACTATCGCTTGTTGGCCATGTGATTTCATTTTGTAAAATGTTACTGATAATGCAAATTCATTTTCCACTTGCGAACTAAAGGTTGCCTGGAAAAGAATGACCGTTGCAATTTAAGTTAAATTCAGAGGGAAAATGATATTTGATAGTCTTTCCAAATATATATATATATGGCTAAGTCATTTTTCCCCTATAAATAGAGGGGGTCCTATTTCATTATAATCCACCCCAAATCAATAAGAACTCTCTCTCTCTCTTTCTCTACAATACTCTTATTCTTTTATTATTTCATAATACGTTATCAGCACGAGACTCTAACCAATTGAGTAGAAGCTTTGGGATTGAGCATAATGATTGTCAATTGTTCCATGAACTTCCTTCATGATTAAATTCATGATTTAAGGTAAGTATTTTACTTTATTTTTTTCCTTTAAATTCTTGACATTCTATAATTTGATTTTATATACAAGCAAAGACGATAAATTTTGATTGTAACTCTAACGGAGTTTGAAAGAAATCATAATCACCCAAAGTGATAAAATTTCTATGTCTTGCCATGATCAAATTCATGTATGATTGTGGGCAAAGAATTGAAAACTCGTCCCATTGAATTTGCTTCATTCTCATTCTCTTAAGAGAATGTAATAGCAATATGTGATAAGTCTGAAAGAAAACAAAATTATTACCATGAATGTATTAATGGATGTGGACGTGGAAATAGACGAAATTATAATCGTTATCATTCTGGTAATGAGGACAATAAGGATTCTCAAAATAATCCTTCACTTTATGAAAGTAATATTTGTTATCGATTTAACATGAGATTTTGTAAAGCGCAGATAAATGATTATGGTTCATTCACGATGTGAATGTGACAACATGTGATTTATGAATACATATTCATTCTTGCAAGAATATGAACGTGCTAGTGGTAGTGAATATACCACACTCACCTCTAAAATAAGGTTTGAGGGGAAATAAAAAAAATAATTTATTATGATATGAAGGGTCATTGGTCATATACCTATTGTATGCCAAAATATTTTGGCGATGTGATTATTAAAGGGCAACAGTAATGCAAGGAACAAATCTTGTATAGAATTCTGACCATGACCATAATAGTATAACTTTCTCTTTAAAAGAGATATTCACCATATGGATGTTGTTGAATATGTGATATTACTAAATTAATTGAGAGCTTTGGAAGTGTGATTGATAACTAGGGATTATGATTCATTTTATACTCCTTCTTACTTGAGTTTTGATTAAAAATGTATACAAAATAGTCCCAAAGGCTTACATGTTGTACTTGTTTGCAGGGTTTTGGTCAAAAAGGTGATAATTAGTCAAAATCAGCTCAAAAAGGAGTGAAACATGCACAAGTACCAAGAACAAGTCCAAGCATAGTGCAACAGATCCACTGTAGCCGCATTCCATTTAGTGCGGTCCGCAGTGAGGAGATTCAGAGAGGTGCATATTTTGGAAACTCAAGCACTGCGGCCGCAAAGCATTTTGTGTGGACCGTAGTGGCCTCACCGCAGCCGCAATCGAGTTTGTGCGGTTCGCAAAGATGGGGTTCAGGGAGTTAGGAGTTTGGATATTAATGCCAATGCGGTCTGCAGTCATTTTTGTGCGGACCGCAGTTGAAGCCACCGCGGCCGCGATGCATTTTATGCGGTCCGCGGTGGCCAAGTTCAAAGAGCAAAGACTTGAAGCCAAAAAGCCTCACCGCGTTTGCACTCCATTTCTTGCGGTCCGCGGTACCCCCCTAGGGTTATTTTTTGTCCAAAAAATTTAGCCCAGTATAAATACTTTCTTTTCCCACTTTTAGGTCATTTTTTTGTAATCTAACTTTCAGCTGAGCACATGAACGGAGGTTTTTGACTATTTTGAGTAATTTTATAGTGGGTTTATCATTGAATCTTCAATTATTAGCTTGTAATTGAATCTTATGGGTTATTCTTTATTTATTTCTTTGTTTTCTTCCATTATTATGAGTAGCTAGACCCATTAGCTAGAATTGTGGCTCAACCCTAGTGTGGGTATTTGATGGGTCTTTTGGTTTAAGGCTTAGATGTTTATAGGTAGTTGGTATTTGGACTGATTTGTGTTTTCCATGTTGAATTAGTGGTTGCAAACACTAATTTGTGCCTATTTTACTTGGGTTCTTCTTGAGAAAGAGAACTTGAGTCTAGAAAAATCAGTCCAATAAGGAATTAGGTGTAATCAAGAGATTGATAGCCCCAATTAAAGGGTTAAACTTAGAGATAGTAATACCCGACTTGAGCCTATATTGCTTGCACAATTTGGACACCCAATTGGTCTTGAGAAAGTCAATTATGGCTAAGTCACTCAAGCTACCGAGAGGTATAGAGTGAGTAATTCAGTGCATTGGCTATATCGCAATCCCCAACATAATGTCTTTGCCTTAAGCTTTAGATCCCGTCAAGTATTCACCTAGGAGAAAGTCACTTCCCTAGTACCTCTTTAGCTAACTAAAAAACCCTACAAGCAATCATTCTTAGTTTAATTTAGCTTATCATTAACCTAAATATTAGAAGTAATATTCAACCAAAAGATGATTGGAAGAGTAATTAAGAGCACTACGCATCTCTAGTTTAGATAGGAATCCAATTCCCACTTCTAGCTCCCTGTGGATTCGATCCCGACCATCTCGGGTAAAAGCTGCTTCGACCGCTCTCGCCACTCTATAGTGGTGTAGGGTTGGCTCCGATCACTTTTTGGCGTCGTTGCTGGGGAGCTAATGATTTTGGCTATCTATCTAAATAGTTTTGTGTATTGTTCTTCTTTCCTAAAGTGACCTCTTCTAGCATCAATTGGGACTAACAATTGCCCTCAATTCAAATGAATCATTAACAACATTCGACCTTCTAAACACCATGGATTTAGTGCGACACAAGAGCATCAAGAGTTGACTCAACCCATCAAAGAAACTCTTTCTACTACTTTGGTCATTGTGGAACCCAAACTCATACTCCTCAACTCTCCCTAAGCAAACCTCACTTTGAGATTATAGCACTCAAAATGAAGATAGTGGAAATACACTCATCTCCCTCAAAGTAAGGTCACAAGTCCGGCTAAGTACCATAAGCTTGCCCCTTATGTGAGTCACCACTAATGTAAGCTTCATTCAACTCAAGATCATATAAGGCTTTTATGGAGATATAGTGAAGGCTTTTGGTTCAGGGTAGGAAATATTTGGTCTAGGTATGTTCCATCTTCCCTTAAGCACTTCATTTGCTTCATTTTGGCATACATTCTCTTGACTTTTTGAGTCATTAACTTCTTTTTGAGGGGTTAGAGAGACACACTGTCACTCATTCTTGTTCATTTCAAACCTTTTTCTCCTTTTTCAACTTTTCACACCTTTCAACTCTTTACTTTTATTGAATCCCTTCATTTTTTTCTACATTGATCATTCTTTTTGTCTTTTTGATTTTTTTTTATTTTTCATTGCCTTTCCTTTTCCTCATTTTGTAGACCTCTTTGTTGCATTCCTCGTCTCTCCTCCCAAACTTATGCTTTTGTCTTGTCCTAAGGAAAGATCAGGTGCCAAGAGAGGGTATTTTTAGAACGGGTAAAGGTTTGTATTGTGGTTTTTGAAAGAAAAAGGTCTGTGGCTCAAAAGGGTTGACGAGGGATATTAACGTTGGTAGGCTATGGAAGTTTTCAAGACATCATTCGGATCAAGGAGAGCCTATAATCACATCTCAAGTCAAACTACACTTAGAATTTTGCCTAGACACACATTCAAGGCAAGTTCTAGACTAATGACTCGGGACTTGGACTTGCAATTAGAATTCTCACCACACAAGCTATAGGATTGATAAAGAGACCAAGTCGGGGGCCCACAACAACTTTAGCAAAGATTTGAGCAACACAATGGTCCCGAAAAACCACTTGATGATTATCGGCCAACACAAGAGTCTCAAGGTCACAACTTTCACCATCCTATACACAATAATTTATTTTTGACTATAGGATCAAAGGCAAATGTGTTAGGCCCAAGTGAAGCTTTAATTGAGGCACCATTACTCATTAGCTACTATTTACACAAAAAAACAAAATAAAACAGACTCAAACCCTTAAGAAGGTTGTCATGCCATCCATCATTGGGAAGAGCCACCCGATTCACACAAATTTCACCTTTGAAAAGAACCGTGGCATTAATAAAACCAAAGGCTTATTGAACGCAAAACTCAAAATAAGAAGCTATCAAAATGAAATAAGAAGCTATGAAAGAAAAAATGCGGAAAGTAGAATAAATATGTACAAGAGAGAATTTAGATGAATATACATAATGGGGGAATGAATATATACATCAGAAAGTAACTTTATATACAGACCACAGTTGCAAAGTACCAAAAGTAAACTAGAATGGTAAAATTATATACATACCAAAAGTAAAAAGAAAGCATAGTAAAAGAAAATAGTGTCATATATACAACCCAAATCATCCAAATAGGGCTACCCCCTCAAATGAGAGCTAGCATTGTCCTCAATGCTAACTAACCAAAAATAGCTCAAAGTAAAAGATAGAGAGTAAAAACGAAACTCCCTATTGGCCCTCCGTCTTCATAGGATCATGAGTCTGGGTCCTCGGACTACTCGAAAACCTGTGACTGGTTCCTTGTAACCTGTGTCTCAACTGGGACCTGGGCCTGTACTGGGGCTGGCTAGAGGAACCTCCATGCGGGTCCTTCAACTCTATAACAGCATCATCAGCACAGGGAATCACCTTCTTCCTCTTTGCTGGCCTCTCTGTCTCCTGCTCCGGCTAGGCTGCTGGAGCCGGGTCATACAATAAAAGGTCCAAAGGCAAGTGATCAGCCTTCAATCTCTCCACCTCCACCCTCAACTCTTTCACCGACTCCTTGGATGCCCGAGTCTTTCTCAGTTTCTTTGTTTATTTGGTCAAATCCTTCAATGCTTTTCCATGTGAACCCACAACGTCCAATATTAATTGCTGGTTCTCCAGGAGCTTCTTCTGGTTCTCTAAAAGCTCCTTGAGAGTGTCCTCCACTGACTGTGGGACCTGTGGCTGAGAGGGTACTGACTGATCTGTCACCGAGGTAAATAGTACAGATAGCTTAGAAGTGGCTGCCTGCATCCAGTTGTTGATACTGGCGAGGGTCTGGCTCAAGCGATGGGCAGTCAAAGGATATGCTGCAGATGAGGGAATATCTGGAGTTGTAGAAGTGGAGGGTCCTGGGGCCATGTCTGGGGTAGATAAAGGAGGCTGAGTAGGAACCACTACTACTACTGGCTCTTCAGACTGGCTAGTAGAAGCAGTGGCTTTGCCTTTAGGGTCCTTGGGTTTGTCAGGACCCTTGGTGTTGTACCAGGAGAAAGGTGCCTTGGATTTCACTTTCACATCAAATTTTCTCTTCTCCACATCTTGATCCTCAAAATACATGGTCAGGAAATTTGGGAAGGGGTAGAATTTATCACCTTCATTCATCACCTGTGTAATCACCCTGGACATCACATTCCCAATGTTGATCGGGTACCCCGCCATGATAGATGCCACCAATATATCCCGGGAGATAGGAAGAGAGTTGTTGTGAGTGGTGGGGTCTATTTTGCTGTATACAAATGTCTCTCACCCTTTTGCTTCGAAGTTCAGGGTTCTCTTCAAAATCTTTACTCCCGCTGTCAACCATACTGGGGTGGTACCTGGGATTGACAAGTACTCTGCTAACCATGGGCGGGAATCCTCCCCCAAGGCTACCTTCTCTAAGTACAATGTCTTATCTTCCTCCGGGAAGCCCAGGTATTCATTGATCGTTTTTTCATCAAATTTTATTTTCAAATTTCGCAACTTAGTCACTGTAGTGCCCTTTTTGATGTGGGAAACATTGGTGTAGAACTCCTTGACTAAGTGCTCATTGACATCCTCCACGTGGCCTATGAAATAGTCCCAGCCCGCTCTCTCTCTGAGCTGCCTCAACACATTAGGGTTGTGAGGCAAAAGGTCCTTTGTAATGAATTTCCGCTCAGGTATCAACTTCCTCTCGGGCCACCATTCTCTGAACTTGTGGTAGGCCACTTCACTCACGAATCTATCTTGCCATGCTTCCGATTTCCTGGTTCTCTCTACTCCCCCTGCTTGGGGCTCACCCCCTCCTTCTTCTTCTACGGGGTCCTCACCGGATATTGAAGCTGTAGGTGAGGTAGAATAGGCACTATCACTGCCCGCAGTTGAGCCCTTAGATAACTCAGAAGAAATTTGCACTGACGCTTGGGCAGTAGGGGTGCCTGGAGGTGTATCTCTCAATCTGTTCCTTTCCGGCCAGTCAGGAACATATTCTGGCACGGAGCCTGAGTCAGATGCCTCCTGGGAGGGCACATACTCACTTCCCAAATGGGAAGCAGCTCTATCAATAGCCTTTATTGCCTTCCTGGTATCTTTGATAGCTTGTCGGACTTAGGGAGTCAATTTGATCATGCCTTTTCCTCTACCCCGGGAGGATTCTCCTTTTCCTTGTTGTTTTCTACCACCGCTTCGTGATTGAACCATTGTCTACAAGTGGAATTTAGTTGACGCTTGTTAGTATTACAGTATTAGACGAATCAGAAAATAAACAAATGCAGACACAGAAGAAAATAATTGCAAACTGCAGACTGCAGACCGCACAAAATGTAGTGTGGCCGCAAAGGGACCACCGTGGTCCGCACTGAGGTAGGGGTTAGACTACCCACTCTCTAATAAAGTCCACCGCGGACCACACAAAATCATACTGCGGTCCGTATTAAGGCACCGCGGACTGCACAAAATCCACCGCGGCCGCGGTCCTCAATTCTCCACTTTCTGAAGCTTCACCACCGCGGTCCGCACAAAATGGCATTGCGAACCGCGGAGAAGCACCGCAGACTGTAATAAATCCACTACGGACCGCGGTAAGCACCCAATAGCAATACCAACCTAGGGTTTCAATTTTGTTCACATTTTTACTCTAATTTTCACCTATTATTGATCCCCTAGGTGTTCAATCAGTGTTTTTAACTAACTGGTCCTAATTTAAACAACTTATGAAACCCTAAGCTAAAAAAATTAAAGAAAAAGGGGAGAAGAACGTAGAACTAACAATTTAAAAGAAAATAAAACACATTTAAAAGCTAAGTAAAGATTAAAAGTACCAGAAATGAGATGCAATGTAGATAGAGACTTAGCTGTTGAATTCGAGCAGGTAGGAGTGATAAACAATGATTTTTTTCTATTCAATGTGAAAAAGAACAAAAAGTTTAAAATGAAGGCCTCAGGCCCTATTTATAGAAAAAGGACTTGAGGCCCACTTCACCTGCCCACCACGGACCGCACAAAATCGCACGGCGATCTGCGATACTCACAAATTAGAAGCTTTGGGGAGATGTCCCCTGCAGAACGCAAGAAATGCTTCGCGGCCGCAGTGGTCCACCGCAGACAGCACAAAATGCATTGCGGTCGTGGTAGCAAACTTCAAAGACTCCTCCTTTTTGACCAATCCAATCTGCGGAACGCATTAAAATGTTGCCCCCGCACTAAGGCCTTTGCGGCTAGGGCTGGGCATGTATCGGGTAAAACCGATAACCCGAACCGTTAATTGTTTATTAGGTTATCGGTATCGGGTTATTGGGTTAATAGTTCGATAACAGTTTAGAATTTTTTCACTATTAGGTTATCGATTCGGGCCTCGGTTAGCCAATTTTGTTAATGGGTTAACCGATAACCCAATAAGAATTAATAAAATTATGACTTTGCCCTTAAGTATATATCTCTCCTATTCTTTATTAACCGCACTCTTAAGTTGTTTCATCTTCATTCTTCATAGACCTTACTAGTTACTTCTAGCGTAAGTCTTTAGTATACTATTTGTGAATTCTTCTCTTTTTTGCTTAACTCCAGTGAATTGTCTTCTCTTTTTTGCTTAACTCTATATTGAGTTATCTTATCGGGTAAACTGATAACCGAACCGATAATGATCGATAACCGATTAATCGATACCCGATAACCGATATCTTATCAGTTCAGTTATCGGTTTATCAAATTTGTAAACCGATAATCGATATGCTAAACCAATAATATTCATAACGGAACCGAACCGACCGATGACCACCCCTATTTGTGACCGCAAGAAATGTAATGCGGCCGCATATCAAAATTCAGAGAGTGTGCATTTTCTTTCCAACTTGGTCCTGCACTGCATCAAAATAATCATACACACATCTCACAACCAGTTAGTCTAAAAGCAAATCCTACACTACAAAGAAAATTAAAGAAAACAAAAATAAAGACACATGGATTGCCTCCCACGAAGCGCCTGATTTAACGTCGCGGCATGACGAAGGTTACCATCAAATCACTTTAGATGGAGCAGTGCCACCACATGGCTGTCATCAATTTTACCCAGGTAGTGCTTGACCCTGTGCCCATTAACTCTGAAAACCTCCCCATTTTTGTTCTTCAAGTCAAGTGCACCAAACGGAGTCACAAACACCATTTCAAAAGGTCCACTCCATTTCGACTTAAGCTTTCCAGGAAACAAACGTAACCGAGAATTGAACAAGAGAACCAAATCACCCACTTTGACTCCTTGCCATGAGAATATTTATCATGAAGGTACTTCATCTTGTCCTTGTACAAGGATGAACTGGAGTAGGCATGGAATCGGAATTCATCAAGTTCATTAAGCTGCTCCACACGAAGATTTGCTGCCACATCCCATTCAAGATTCAGCTTCCTCAAAGCCCACATGTCCTTATGCTCTAACTCAACCGGTAGATGGCAAACTTTACCAAACACCAACCGATACAGAGACATACCAATCGGAGTCTTGTAAGCAGTCCTATAAGCCCATAGAGCATCATCCAACTTCTATGACCAATCGGTCCTATTTGCATTGACCGTCTTTTACAATATACTCTTGATTTCCCTGTTTGAGACTTAAACTTGGCCACTCGCTTGAGGATGATAAGGAGTAGAAACTTTGTGATTGACACCATACTTTGTAAGCAAAGTGTCAAAAGCTCTATTACAAAAATGAGACCCCCCATCACTTATGATTGCATGAGGAGTGCCCAACCTAGTAAAAATGCTTTTCTTGAGAAACGCAACAACACTCCGAGTCTCATTGTTGGGTAGAGCCACAACTTCAACCCACTTTGAAACATAGTCAACTGCCACAAGAATGTATGTATTCCCACACGAACTAACAAATGGGTCCATGAAATCAATGCCCCATACATCAAAAATATCAACTTCAAGAATGGTATTGAGAGGCATCTCATCTTTCTTCAAAATTTCACCCGCTCTTTGACATTCGTTGTATCTCTTCACAAGTTCACTTGCATCTTTGTAAAAAGTTAGCCAATAAAACCCACAACTAAGAACTTTTGAAGCCATCCTCGCCCCGTCATGATGGCCACCATAGGGAGAGGAATGACAATCCTCAAAGATACTCAATTGCTCCTCCTTTGGGACACACCTTCGGATCACACCATCCATGCAGATCTTGAACAAGTACGGCTCATTCCAATAGAAGTCAAAACTATCCCATTTGAGCTTCTTCCTTTGGTTAGAAGAGAGATCACGCGGGATTATACCAGTCACAAGAAAATTAGCAACGTCTGCAAACCATGGCATACCATTCACCGACACAGAAAGGAGTTGTTCATCGGGAAATGAATCATTGATCTCTAGGCCATCACGAGGCCTTCCCTCTTCCTCTAAGTGGGACAAGTAGTCCGCCACTTGGTTTTTACTACCCTTCAGGTCCACAATCTCCAAATCAAACTCTTGAAGTAACAAGACCCATCGCATCGGTCTAGCTTTGGAATCCTTCTTCGTCAGCAAGTACCGGAGTGCATCATGATTAGTATGAACTATGACCTTGGCACCCATGAGATACGGCCGAAATTTCTCCATCGCGAACACAATAGCCAAAAGCTCTTTATTAGTCACCCTGTAGTTCACTTGAGCATCATTCATTGTCTTGCTCGCATAATACACCGGATGAAACATTTTATTCACTCTTTGACCCAAGACCGCCCCAACTGCAACATCACTCGCGTCACACATAAGCTCGAAAGGCAAGCTCCAATTGGGTGCAGTAATAATAAGAGTGGTGGTCATCTTGTGCTTGAGAAGTTCAAAGGCTTGCATACATCTCTCATCGAACACGAACATGGCATCTTTTTCCAATAACTTGCATAAGGGATTCACTACCTTTGAAAAGTCTTTGATAAATCTCCGGTAGAACCCCGCATGCCCAAGAAAACTTCTAACTCCCTTGACAGAAGTGGAGGGAGGGAGCCTTGAAATCACATCAATTTTTGCTTTGTCTACCTCTACACCATGCTTTGAAAATTTATGCCCAAGAAATATGCCCTCCTCAACCATAAAGTGGCATTTCTCCCAATTAAGAACAAGGTTGGTTTCTTCACAACGGGCCAACACTCTATCAAGATTTTTTAAACATTCATCAAACGAGTCACCCACAACACTAAAGTCGCCCATGAACACCTCCAAAGTATCTTCCACCATATCGGTGCAAATGGCCATCATACACCGCTGAAATGTAGCTGGTGCATTACACAACCCAAAAGGTATCCTAAAAAAGGCAAAGGTGCCATATGGACAAGTGAAGGTGGTCTTCTCCTGATCTTCCGGAGTAATCAAAATTTGGTTGTACCCAGAATAACCATCCAAGACGCAGTAGAAGGCACGCCCAGCAAGTCAATCTAATATCTGATCAACAAAAAGGCAATGGAAAGTGATCCTTGCAGGTCACTTTATTCAACTTGCGGTAGTCCATGCACACCCTCCACCCGGTGACAATCCTTGTTGGAATCAACTCATTCTGCGAATTTGTAACCATGGTCATACCACCCTTCTTCGGCACATATTGCACCGACGAAGTCCAAGAGCTATCAGAGATGGGGTATACAACCCCGACATCCAACCACTTGATCACCTCCTTTTTCATAACTTCTTGCATTTCCTCGTTCAACCTCCTTTGATGTTCCAAGGAGGGCTTTGCATCATCTTCCAGAATAATCTTGTGCATACAGAATACGGGGCTTATCCCTAGAATATCAACTAAGGTCCATCTAATTGCCTTTTTCCGCTTTTGGAGCACCGCCAATATGGCATCAACCTGCATGTTAGTAAGATAAGAGCAAAGAATAACTAGCAAAGTTGAACTAGGGCCTAAGAATTCATACCTGAGGTGTGGAGGCAACGACTTCGACTCGAGCACCAGAGGTTCCTCAATTAAAGGTTTTGTTGGTGGAGTCTTCCTATTCTCAAGATCCAAAGAGAGTTTCCTAGGCTCATAAGTGTAAGAGCCCATTCCATGTAAAGCATTCACGCACTCCACTCGGCCTTCATCCTCATTTACATCAAGATTCAACAATATTGCCTCTAGAGGGTCCTCCACATTGATCATTGCACTAGTATCATCCACTATCACTACTGTGACAAGGTCCACAAAGGAGCACACCTCAGAACTGTTGGGTTGCTTCATTGACTTGCATACATGAAAGACCACTTTCTTATCACCCACCCTGAAAGTGAGTTCCTGTGCTTCCACATCAACTAAGGTCTTCCCAATATGATTGGAACCTCATAATCTACCTCACAATCCAAGAACACAAAATTAGCTGGCAAGATAAACTTGTCCACCCGAACAAGAACATCATCAATAATACCCAATGGTCTCTTCATAGTTCTATCCGCCATTTGCAATCTCATGGAAGTCGGCCTCGGTTGCCTAATACCCAAAATCTTGAAAACTGAGTAGGGCAACAAGTTGATATTTTCCCCCAAATCACATAGAGCTTTTGCAAAGTTCGCACTCCCATTGGTGCAAGGAATGGTGAACGCACCAGGATCTTCTAGCTTCGAGGCCATTGAGTGCACTATTGCACTAACTTGGTGGGTCATCTTGATAGTTTCACAATCCATGGTTCTTTTCTTTGTCACCAAGTCCTTCATGAATTTAGCATAACTCGGCATTTGCTCTAGAGCCTCCATCAAAGGCACATTAATGGATGAGCTCTTCATCATGTCAATAAACTTCTTAAAGTGATTCTCATTTTTCTGCTTTGCGAGCCTTTGAGGATAAGTTGGAGGTGTCCTTGGCAAATGAGCCTTGGCTTTAGGCACAACCATTTCCGGCATGTCTATTACATATTTCGTAGACGGGTTCACGTCATTCTAAGTTTCCACCTCGGCATCTTGGATATCAATCCACACTTCCTTATTCACGTTCTCATCAATCACATTTTCAACCACTAAAGGAATCTCATCTTCTTGCAACTCAACTTCATCACTCAAAATTTCTTTTTGCTTAGAGGCATGCACATCACCACCTTGTTCGCCTCTTATAGTTACCGCCATCATATGATTGTTCCCACCCTTCGGGTTAACTACCATATCACTTGGTAGAGCCCCCTTAGGGCGAGTATTCAAGGATTGTGAGATTTGGCCTAATTGAACCTACAAGTTTCTGATTGAAGTATTGTGGGAAGCCAACTGAGCATCAGATTCCGCATTCTTTTTCATCATCTGTTCAAACATCATTTCAATTCTCCCTATTTTATTGTTGGAAGAACTAGGGCCTTGGGATGGAAAAGGGGTGGATTGTTCGGTTGTTGATACATTATGGCCTTTGAAAGCCTTGCCCCCTATTTCCTTGATTGTCATTGTTCCAACCACCCTGATTCTTGTTGTTGCCATTCCAATTACCCTGATTATTCTGGTTATTGTTCTGATTGCCCCAATTGGAATTTTGGTTGTTGTTCCCCCAATTACTATTCCCTTGTTGTTGTTGGTTGCCCCAATTGCCTTGGGATCTCCATTGTTGTTGGTTGGAAGAATTGCCGCTTTGGCCCTGATAATTGTTCACATATTCTACTTCTTCATTCTGCCCATCATAACCATTATCTTGGAATCTACCACAATCATTGTCATATTGATCCTAACTCCCTTGGTTTTGTTGACCTCTTTGTCTTCTTTTGTTCACTAGCATGTTAACACCCTCCATAGCATTTACTTGGCGCGGATTTTGAACCTATTATAATTGTGCCTTCGCTAGCTGGTTCATTGTTGTTGTCAGCTCTGCTATAGCCTACCCATGATCATGTAGCTCTTTGTGCAAGTGAGTGACCGTGGGCTCACCCTGTGGCACATTGGCTTTACTTTGCCAAGTGTAGGACATGTCATCCATCTCGACAAGAATATCATAATCCTCATCATAAGACAACATCATGAAATTACCCCCAACAAGTTGGTTCACTATGCACTATTTGTTATGTTAATACCCCGGTAAAATATCTGTTGTATCATTGCCTCAGTCATATCATTTTGGGCCATTCCTTTATCATGGTTTTATATTGCTCTCATATCTCATGTAATGATTCGGTGGGCTCCTGCTTGAAAGCTAAGATCTCATCTCTCAATACGGCCGTGTGCCTCGGCGAGAAAAAAATTGCAATGAATTTATCCTCCAACTCATCCCAAGTAGTGATGGAATGGTTGGGAAGTCTTTCAAGCTAATCCAATGCCTTCCCTCTAAGTGAGAAAGGGAATAGTCTCAACCGAAGTGCATCCTCTGACATATTAGTTTGTTTGCTCCCCCAACAGGTATTCACGAAACCCTTGAGATGTTTGTAATAATTCTGATTGGGAGCACCCGTGAAATACCCTCGCTGCTCCAACAATGTCAGCATCATATTACTAATTTAAAAATTGCCCACCCGGATCTGGGGTTGGACAATTGCACTAGCATATCCTTGGTTGGGAAGCACTCGAGCAGCCACTCTTGGAGGTGGCAGGGGAGGGTCTGGAATATTATCATTGGCGTAGCAGCCTCTCCTTTGTCTTTGAGGCACAATTGGAACCTCATCATCAATATTGTCATCTACCTCCTCCCCTGGAGGAAGATCTCCAAGAGGTGCGTTGTTTGCTGCCATTTTGTACCTGAAGTTGTGACACACACAAATTAGTAACGCAGAAAGAAAGAAGAATAATACACAAAACTATTTAGATAGATAGCCAAAACTGTTAGCTCCCCAGCAATGGCGCCAAAAAGTGATCGGAACTACACCACTACAGAGTGGCGAGAGTGGTCGAAACAACTTTTACCTGAGATGGTTGGGATCGAATCCACAGGGAGCTAGAAGTGGGGATTGGATTCCTTTCTAAACTAGAGATGCGTAGCGCTCTTAATTACTCTTCCAATAATCTTTTGGTTGAATATTACTTCTAATATTTAGGCTAATGATAATCTAAAGTAAACTAAGAATGATTGCTTGTAGGGTTTTCTAATTAGTTAAAGAGGCACTAGGGAAGTGACTTTCTCCTAGGTGAATACTTGACGGGATCTAAAGCCTAAGGCAAAGACGTTATGTTAGGGATTGCGATATAACCAATGCACGAAATTACTCACTCTATACCTCTCGGTAGCTTGAGTGACTTAGCCATAATTGACTTTCTCAAGACCAATTGGGTGTCCAAATTGTGCAAGCAATATAGGCTCAAGTCGGGTATTACTATCTCTAAGTTTAACCCTTTAATTGGGGCTATCAATCTCTTGATTACACCTAATTCCTTATTGGACTGATTTTTCTAGACTCGAGTTCTCTTTCTCAAGAAGAACCCATGTCAAATAGGCACAAATTAGTATTTGCAACCACTAATTCAACATGGAAAACACAAATCAGTTCAAATACCAACTACCCATAAATATTTAAGCCTTAAATCAAAAGACCCATCAAATACCCACACTTGGGTTGAGCCACAACCCTAGATAATGGGTCTAGCTACTCATAATAATGGAAGAAAACAAAGAAATAGATGAAGAATAACCCATAAGATTCAACTACAAGCTAATAATTGAAGATTCAATGATAAACCCACTATAAAATTACTCAAAATAGTCAAAAACCTCCATTCACGTGCTCAGCTAAAAGTTAGATTACAAAAAAATGACCTAAATGGGAAAAGAAAGTATTTATATTAGGCCAAATTTTTTGGACAAAAATACCCCTGCGGGGGTACCGTGAACCGCAAGAAATGGAGTGCGGCCGTGGTGAGGTTTTTTGGCTTCAAGTCTTTGCTCTCTGAACTTATTCACCGCGGACGCGGTGGATTCAACTGCGGTCCGCACAAAAAGGACCGCGGACCGCATTGGCATTAATCTCCAAATTCCCAACTCTTTGAACCCCATCTTTGCGGACCGCACAAACTCGATTGCGGCCGCGGTGAGGCCACTGCGGTCCGCAAAAAATGCTTTGCGGACGCAGTGATTGAGTTTCAAAAATATACACCTCTCTGAATCTCCTCACTACGGACCGCACTAAATGGAATGCGGCCGCAGTGGATCTGTTGCACTGTGCTTGGACTTGTTCTTGGTACTTGTGCATGCTTCACTCCTTTTTGAGCTGGTTTTGACTAATTGTCACCTTTTTGACCAAACCCTGCAAACAAGTACAACATGTAAGCCTTTGGGACTATTTTGTATACATTTTTAATCAAAACTCAAGTAAAAGAAGTGTAAAATGAACTATAATCCCTAGTTATCAGTGATGACCCAAAAGGTCATCTCGTGTTTTAGAACCCAATTCAGGGTTTCGAGGCCTTCAAGACCTCAATTTCTTTCTCTTCGATTTGCATGCGGAGTCTGGGCGCACTTCCGGAAAGCCCTTATGTGAAAATTTGAGAAAATGCTAAGTTTTGCCTTTAAAATTGATTTAAGTTGACTTTGGTCAATATTTTGAGTGAACGGACCCGGACCCGTATTTTGACAATCCCGGAGGGTCCATAAAAAAATATGGGACTTGGGCGTATATCCGGAATCGAATTCCGAGGTCCCTCGCCCGAGAAATGAATTTCTAAACAAAATTATTAAACTGAAAATATAATGGTTTTTAGAAATTGAACAATGATTGATCTTATTGGTATTGGGCCCGTATTTTGGTTTTGGAATTCGGTACAGGTTTAATATAGTATTTAAGTCATGTCTGTGAAATTTGGTGAAAAACGGAGTTTATTTAATGTGATTCGGACCTTTGGTTGAAAAATTAGAAGTTTTGAAACTATCTAGAAATTTTCATGAGTTTTGGTGTTGAATTCGTAGTTCTAGATGTTATTTTGGCAATTTGATCATGCGAACAAGTTCGTATGATATTTTAAGACTTGTGTGTATGTTTGGTTTGGAGCCTTGAGGGCTCGGTGAGTTTTGGATAGACTACAGAGTGATTTTGGAACATAGAGAATTGCTAGTATCTGTTGCAGACCTCTAATCTCGCAATTGCGAGATCAGGCTTCGCAAATACGAGCAAAACATGCATGGCAATTGCGAGGTCTTCATCGCAATGGCGAAGAAGGCCTGGGCCAGCAGAGTGCGCAAATCATAGGTAAATTATTCTTAACTTATTTCTTTTAATTTATTTTCATCTTTTTATAAGATTTCATCCTAGAATCTAGGGTTTTTCATGGGAGAATTGGGTGTTTTTGGGTAGAATTTAGAAATTTCGAAATTTGGGGATTTAGACCTCAAATTGAGGTCAGATTCCAAAATTAATTGTATATACGGGCTCTGGGATGAATGGGTAATCGGATTTTGGTCTGAATTTCGAGTTTGGACCAAACGGGCCTGGGGTCGAGCTTTGACTTTTTGGGGGAAATATTGGAAAACCTATAATTATGCATTGGAATTGATTTCTTTAGCATTTGCTGATATTATTAAGTTAATTATGACTAGAAACGAGTGGATTGGAGGTTGAATCGAGAGGTAAAACGGTATTTGAGGCTTGAGTTTGGCCGTGGAATCGAGGTAAATGTCGTGGCTAACCTTAGCTTGAGGGATTAGGTGTTGTTGCCTTATTTGCTACGTGTTTAGTTGTTGAGTACGACATATAGGTTAGGCAACGAGTATCTATATGTTGTTGTCGGGTCACAACATGTGAGTGAGTCTTATACTTGTGACCGTTGTATTCCTTTATACGTACTATTCATGCTTTAACTGGTTAATTCTTCATGTTAAACAAGTTTTATTATGTTTTTCTCTGTTTTGGATATTGGTTGAGTATTGACTCAAGTTGAGATTTATATTGTGAAGTCAAACGTTGAACGAGGTTGGTTATTGCTGATTCCCTTGCCAGGTTGTTATTGTTTCTATTGTTCGGGTGAGGAAGAGTGTAAAGCACGAAGTGTGATGCCGTGCACGATATTGGGAGTGAGTGTTAATGCATGAAGGTGATGTCGTGCCATATTCTATGAGTGTTAATGTGTGAAGGATGATGTCGTGTCATATTCTGTGAGTGTTAAAGCACAAAGGGTGATGTCGTGCCATGATTATGAGAGAGTTAATGCACGAAGGGTGATGCCATGCCGTTTCTGTTGTTTCTTATGGTAAGGATGAAAGTAAAAGCACAAAGGGTGATGTCGTGCACATGTTGCTATGTTGTTATTTCTGTTGGTTCAAAGCATGATATTTACTTTGTTCGTTACTGTATTATTTCCAGAACTTGATATTTCCCCTCAGCATGACTTCCCCCTTCCCGTTATTATCTATTCAATTTCTGTTATAATTATCTTCTCGTATATGATTTAACTGCACAGGTTTCTATTGTTGTCGTGTCCTAGGCTCGTTACTATTTTGCCGAGGTTAGGATCGACACTTACCAGTACATGGGATCGATTGTACTGATACTGCACTCTAAATTTTTTGTGCAGATTTCAGTGCTGAACCTCGTGATTAGAGTTGGGTTGCTGCCTTTAGTCTATCAGGAGATCCAAGGTTAATCTGTCGGCATTCGCAGACCCTGGAGTCCCCTTCCCTCTATCTTAGTTTTCCTATATCTTTTCATTTTAAGAACATATGTATTTCTTTTAAACCAGTATCTGTAGAAAATTCTTAGACGTCTGTGGATTGTAACACCAGATCTTTTGGGTAGTCGAGTACTAGTGTTTTAAACTGTTATAAAATCTCCGTACTTCATATTTGTTTAGTTTAAACTATCGTTACTTATTGTTTTGGTTAATGATTAATGCATTCGAACTATATCTGTTGGTTTGCCCAGCATTCTAAGAGTTAGGCACCATTACGATCCCGACGATGGGAAATTTGGGTCGTGATAAATTGGTATCAGAGCACTAGGTTGCCAAGGTCTCACAATTCACTAACAAACTAGGTAGAGTCTGAGGGATAAGGACGGAGACGTATGTGCTTATCCCCCAGAGGCTATAGAGTTTAGGAATAACTTCACATATATTCTTCTCTGTCATGCGATTTGATTTCTCGATGCTAATTTAAACTTCTACTCTGTTCTTTTGCAGATGGCGAGAATACGTACCACTTCATCAGCTGATCAACAGCCCGAGCCTACAGTGGCAGCTCCTGCGAGGGGTAGAGGCCGAGGTAGGGGCAGGGCTCAGCCCAAAGCTCGAGCAATAGCATCATCGATGGAGCCTCAGGTAGAGGCCGAGGCAGGGGCAGGTCTCCATCAGACCGGCACATTCCCTGTAGCACCAGCCGTCTTTCAGGCTGGGGGAGGAGCACCGACTCCCGCTACCCAACTCTGGAGCAGATGGCTCCTCAGTTTCAGACTCCAGCAGCTCAGCCAATTGGGGTAGTTCTACCGGGTGTTGTAGCACAGACCGGCGATAGATCATATATGTCTTCCAAGTCCATGTGAAGATTGGACAGGTTTACCAAGCTTTTCACCGCTACTTATGGAGGTGCATCTTCAGAGGATCCCCATGACTATCTGGACAGTTGTCACGAGGTGTTGCGGAACATGGGGTAGTGGAGATTAATGGGGTCGACTTTGTTGCTTTTCGTTTGTCAAGTTCTGCCAAAAAATGGTTGAGGGACTTTTGTTTGGCTAGACCAGTTGGGTCACCTGCTTTGACTTGGGATCAGTTCTCTCAGCTATTTTTGGAGAAGTTTCTTCCTATCACTCAGAGAGAGGACTAGTACAGGCGGTTCGAGCATCTTCAGAGGGTTCTATGACTGTCACTCAGTACGAGACCAGATTTATTGATTTGGCCCGTCATGCTTTTCTTATACTCCCCACCGAGAGAGAGAGGGTGAGAAGGTTCATTGAGGCAGTGATGTGGCCAATGTGGCTAGGCGAGTTGAGGCAGTTCTAGGTCAGGGGATGGTTAGGGGTCTAACAAGAGGCCTCGTCATTCTGGTAGGTTCAGTGGTGCCTCATCTGGAGGCAGGGATTCTTTTGGTAGGGGCCATCCCCCCAGGCCGTTTTATTCAGCACTTCAGGCTTCTCACGGTGCTCCAGGTAGTCGTGACACTTATATGCAGTATTCTGATTAGCTACCTTACAGTGCACCACCAACTCCTATCAGTGCACCTCCGCTCCAGAGTTTTCACGGTGGTTAATCAGGCCGTTAGGGTCAGTTTCAGGGTCAACAGTTTCAGCAGTCGAGGTCTTGTTATACTTATGGCGATCCGAGACACATTGCTAAATTTGCCCTCGAGCATCGAGCAGTTCTCAGCATCAAGGTTCTCGTGCCATGGTTCCAGCACCGGGTGTTCCATCGCCCGCTCAGCCAGCTAGAGGTAAGGGTCAGGCAGCTAGAGGTGGAGGTCGAGGTATTAGAGGTGGAGGTCAGGCTACTAGAGGTGTAGGCCAGCCAGCATAAGGTCGTCCCAAGGATGTAGTTCAGAGTGGTGGGGTCCAGCCCCGATGTTATGCTTTTCCAGCCAGGCCTGAGGCTGAGGCATCCGATGTCGTCATCACAGGTACGGTTTCAATTTCAGTAGAAATGCTTTAGTTCTATTTGATTCAGAGTCTACATACTCCTATGTATCATCTTATTTTGGTACGTATTTGGTGTTGCCTCGTGATTCTTTGAGTGCTCCTATATATATGTCCACACTGTGGGTGATTCTATTGTTATAGATCGTGTTTATCACTCGTGTGTGGTTATTATTGGGGGTCTTGAGACCCGTGTAGATCTTCTACTTCTTGATATGGTCGATTTTGATGTTATTTTGGGGATGGATTGGCTGTCACATTATCATGCCATATTGGACTGTCACGCCAAGACCGTGACCTTGGCCTTGCCGGGGTTGCCTCGATTAGAGTGGAGAGGGACTCCTAGTTATTCTATCAGTAGGGTTATTTTTTATATGAAGGCTCGGCGTATGGTCGAGAAGGGGTGTTTGGCTTATTTTGCTTATGTTCTCTCAAGAATGATGATTTTAAGGTGCAACATATTCATTCAAGTTAATATGGTTGATTTATTTATCAAATCTCTACCAACGATCTTTTGAAGATGATGCACATGATTGAAATTTGAAGGCTCAAGGATGTGAATTGATACTCTCAAGGTTTTGTCTCACTAAGAATGATGCACATGCAAGGTTTTTTTCAAGGTTTTTAACGAGTCAACTAAAAGGCGTATTGTAGATATGCGTACTCTTTTTCTTTCACTAGATCTTTTCCCACTGGGTTTTATTTTAGCTAAGGGTTTAACAAGACATATTATCTTTTGAATAGACATTCAATGGGGAGTGTTATAAATACTATTTTATTTATGGCGAACGTCTATATTTTAGAGATATTTTAGGGTTGTTACTTGGTGGCTAAATCACTTTTTCCCTATAAATAGAGGGGTTCTATTTCATTGTAATTCATCCCAAATCAATAAGAATTCTCTCTCTCTTTTTCTCTGCAATACTTTTCTTCTTTTATTATTTCATATATATATATAAACATAAAATTTTGCGGCTCCTGACGGTAAATAGTTTCAGTCGCGGGCTAAAAGATTTTTTCTAGATTCTGGACTCTTCTTTTCTTGTGGCATAGTATTATCAGAGGCGGAGTCATAATTTAAAGTTGATTTTTTGTATTTTGATTCCCCCACCCCACCCCCACCCCACACCCCACACCCCAAAATCTACCGATTCTGTCTTCGTACCGTGTCGTTTTTGAGTATTTGAATATCTGTCTTCTGTATTTTTTTCCCCTCTGTTTTCTGTATTTGAGTCGTATCAAAACAAATGATTTCTCTTCGGCTTAATTCAAATTTAGTTGGGCACTGATGCGGTCGCAGATAAACGTTAATCTTGTGGGCCTAAGTTGCGTTAATCTTTGTGGGCCTAAGTTGTTTCTCGATCCCATTTTAATGAAGATATTTAATTTTGATAAAACGTTTAAGATATTAATTTCATTTAAAAATTTAATGCTGTTGACTTCTTAAAAGTTGTATAAGTTGCATAAACTTTTGAGTTTTGAGTCGTGTTAAATATTTGAGATGTTAAGAGTAGCATATAAATTGGAACATGGCTATAGTAACAAAACAGTATTTGAATTAAAATAATTGGAAATACGTATTATATTAGTAATAAAGGAGATGTAATAAGTTAAAGCTGAAAAAATGATTTTGTTTGAATATAAATTTGTGATACAGTAGAGAAAAGACATGTGTGCGGAATAGTATTTTTTTTTTCACAAAAAAGGAAATTATTTGTCATCAACCACCATTTATAGAAATCTTTTCGGTCCTTGTGCAAAAAATTGCTTCAGACTTTATTTAATAAGGAAGCACAATCACGTGATGAACATGACTTTTCTATTCAATTGTCCTCTCAAATTAATCCCATCTTCATTCATTTGTTTCAACTTCTACTTACAAAGATGACTTCTATAAATAATTGCTAGGAGCAACAATAAAAAATTGTTTTTATATAGTTTTTAATTTTATTTTTTAGTTACGGAAAGACCAATTTTGAGAAAGTAAATAATGCAGAATTATTTCCTTTATGTCTCATAAAGGCATCAAAGCGTGTTCAGAACCACATGATGAGGGAGGTGAAAACTTAACAAGTTTTGAAAAATGTAAGGAAGTTAAATAGCAATTTTTTGACTGTTTTCAGAAATGATTAAAAATGGAAGAAAGACAACGAAACAGAAGAGATAGAGACTTATGATTTGGATATAAAAATATGCGTATTTATGAGAAAGGAATAATTGCACTTTTGATCACTCGCTTATTGATAATTTTGATTTTAATTCTATGATATTGAAACAAGCATATTTATTTTAGAACTACATTCCCCTCGAATATATGACAATACAAATTAAACACAAAATAGATAATTAATTGTTTTATGTTATAAAAACAATAAAAGAATGCAGAGAAAAGAAAGAAAATATTTATAGGGGATTTGAGATGAATTACAATGGAATAAAACTTCTCTATTTATAGGGGAAAGTGATTTAGCCACAAAGTAGCAAACTCTAAAATCTCTCTAAAAGATAGATATTCACCTATAATACAATATTTTTTATAACACTCTTCCTTGAAAGCCAGTTGTTCCTATTTTTCATATGACTTCTACGGTGATACTAACATTGTCTCCTTTTGTTCTTTTGGTTTCTTGAGCCCAGAGTCTTTCGGAAACAACCTCTCTACCCTTTTGCGGTAGGGGTAAGCTAAGGTCTGCGTATACACTACCCTCCCCAGACTCCACTAGTGAAATTTTACTGGGTTGTTGTTGTTGTTGTTGTTTCTTTCTTGAATGTCAATCCAACTGATAATGTACCTCATTAAAACCTTAAATAAAATAAAATTCAGTGGGAAAAAAAATCTAGTTAATTTTGTAAAGATTCGCAAGTATGAGGATCAAAATAGCATATTTTAATTGATTGGAGGTAAAATATGCTTAGTCAGATATCATAAGTACGAAAATTGGACTATTTCAGTATTTCAAGGGTCGAAAGTGCAAAATTCCCCGTGAGAAAAATAAAAAGAGGAGTAGGACAAATGTCATAAAAGAGTTGTCAATTATAATAGGGCTAAAATAAGAGAGTCGTCATGATTAGGGTTAGGTCTTGAATGTGGGATTTGCTTGGTTTCAAGCACAACAAAATTTCAGATCTGGCTGTTTCTTCAATGCCTTTTATGGGTAAAATGAAAGAGGAAAGACGTAACAATATTGAAAAAAGGAGGCCCATCACTGTGTGAGGACCACAGCATACCCCTTAGATAACGCAAAAGTCTATAATTACAAAAGATTTGTGAAATCGGGAATTATGCAATTTACAATATAGCTTCATTAACATTTTCAATTTGTCAGCCCCAAACACATGATTTCTGCAGTCTGCAATGCTTATTAGTTATTTCAGTATTATAATATTTTATAGGCGGAGTCAAAATGTGAAGTTTATGAGTTCTGAATTTATTTCGAACTTATAACTCGTTTTAGTTATTGAATTTGCAATTAAATATTTATACATAGTTAATAAATTTCATAAAATAAATATAGGTTCGAAGTGCATTATTTCGTTTCCTGAAAATGATAATGATCTCATTTCCTTCTTCACTAATAAGTTAACTATGAGTAGTGGAGTTCGTTAACATACCATTCGAATGTACAAATGTTACTAATTTTTGTTATTTTTGTGTTCCTCAAAGTTTTAGGAAAACCATAGATAATGACAAGAGGGTGAATAATGAATAAGTCTATAAACTAAAAGAGTATTTTGACTCCAATTCATCACGTCAGCAAATGAAAGACGCGGTAAAAGAGTGAGTTCAACTCAAGAATGATTGACAAAGTGTAGATTATCTTTTTAAATCGTTTTTTCAGCTGCCAAATCGTTGTTAGCTATATAAAATTGATGCCATCTAAATCAGTGTGAAATACGTTTTTTCAAGCAATGTAAAACTGTTGGAAACTAAACCAAGATTAATTACTATTTTTAAGTTATCTAGGATTTGATATTTGGTAGTTTATTTAATTTATGGCTAGTTAGATTTTGTTTACCAAATTCATACTAGAATAGGTTTTTGGTTTTATAGTATTATAAATAAAGGTGTTACTACATATTTTTTATTGTAGAGAGGTAGCTACAATGTAAAGATATTGAAGAGTTTATGAGTTATGAAAAAGCCTCCTACCACATTCTCTCCCAAGTTTGATAAATTTCTTCTATATAGCCTTCGTTGAAATTTTTTGCTTGTGCCTAAAATATTCTTGGGGTATTTCAATCCTTCAAATTGGTGTAAGAGCTTGTGTGAGATTCTGTCAGAGCCTGTGTAAAATCCTGTCAGAGTCGGTAGGAGATCCAAAAAATGTGGATACTCTATTATCTAATTGTCCTGTTTTTGTGTTTGACGGCAAAAGTAAATGTAAAACTTGGTATCAACAGATGAAGATTTTTTTTAAGGATATTGGATTATGGTCCATCATTGATGAAAGATTTGAGGAACCCCTAGAAGGCACAACATTGACGGTTGATGTATCTATGCAATTGGAAAAGAAAAGACATTTAGATTATAAGCATGCTACTATCTCGCCATTAAGGTCGAATTGCATGTATCTAAAAGATATTTGCATGCAAAGTCATCAAAGGAGGCTTGAACAATTTTGGTGAAGTCATATCGGAAAGTTGCTCACATAAAGAAGGAGAAACTGCAAGAGTTTAGAAGTCAATTTGAGTTGGCTCATATGAGACCAACAGAATCTATCAAAGAATTTTTTACAAGAATTGAAGAAATAGTCAATGGTCTAAGGATCAATGGAGAAATATTGGAAGAAGTTAAAATTGTTGAAAAAAATATTGCAGTCTCTAAGTTTAAAGTTTAGCAACAAGAAAGTTATTCTTGAGGCTACCAAAGATCTTAGCACTCTCGGACTTGATGATTTAGAAAGTGAATTTGTGACATATGAGAGATTATTGAATCAACAAAAAGATGAGACATTGGAGAAGGCATCACAAGAAAAAGATGATCAACCAAAAGAAAAAGAAGACATATAAAAAATAACGAAAATAAATCAAGAAGGCCAAAATTCAGAAACAAAGGAGAAAAGAAGAGAAGGTACATATAATTTTTATAGTGATAGAAATTCTATTAAATGCGAAAGGAAGTCAAATAATATTTAAATTGATCTGCCAAAAATTTCTCCGGTTGTTAAAAAGGAAGATTTTGTTGCAAGGGACGTTCGTCCAAAAGGGGTTGGTGTTTCATCAGAAAAATTATTTGATGGTATTGAAGATGAACCTATGAATGAAAGAAGCAATATAGTTCATCAAGAAAAAGTTTCTAACAATCTACCCAAGATTGAGGCAAAAATAACTTGGGATCTAGAACCAGAATAACACATGATTATATGTCACGACCCCAAATACCAGTCGTGATGGCGCCTATCACATTACTAGGCAAGCCAACCCAACCACTTAATCACAACCTTTTTTCCTTATAATAAGCCATTTTCTAACACAGGTTTTAAATACCAAACTTTCATTATAAGAGTTTAAAGCAACAAAATATATGCGGAAGTCAAATAAAAATGAAACTACACAGCCCCAAATATCCGGTGTCACGAGTCTAGAGCCTCTACTACATAACTAACTGTCCGGTACAATATAAGTATAGAAAATACGGAAAAGAACAAGATAGGAAGGAGAAAACAGGGCTGCGGACACCATGCAACTACCTTACAATCTCCGTCAAACTCTGGATCAGCTGAGGACCCTCACTCTGTCGCTCGGGCACCTGGATCTGCACACAAGGTGCAGGGAGTAACGTGAGTACGCCAACTCAGTAAGTAACTAAAGAAAATAAGGTTTGAAAGCAGTGACGAGCAGTTAAAAAATCATATAAGTGAATACACAACAGGATAACAGATCAAATTCCACAGTTTAAAACCAGTTCCGTCATAAAATCATCAATTTCAGTTTCAATACTTGAAATCATATACTTTGCAATTTTCAACAGAGGCTTATATAAAAGAAGAGTGAAATCAGAGAAATATCATAAATGGGCCCCTCGGGCAAGGTTTCACTCGGAATATGGCCTCTCGGGCAGCCTCTCAGTCGCTCGTGACTCAACTCTCGTCACTCAATACTCACTCTCAGCACTTAGGCTCAGTAGTATCTCATAATAATAGAAATTATAGTAAGCGCTGCGGCGTGCAACCTCATCCATAATTTATAGTCGACTATGCTCACTGGGGGTGTACAGACTCTGGAGGGGCTCCTACAGCCCAAGTGTCATATCGCTGCGGCACGCAGCCCGATCCAATATATATATATCGCTGCGGCGTGCAACCCGATTCATATAAGTATCGCTGCGTCGTGCAACTCGATCCATAATTTATACATCTATAATTATCCTCACCATTACGTTCTCAACCTCTCTCAGCCATTAACCTCACAGCCTCTCGGGCACAACAATAGAAATTAGGGAATTCAGTCCAAACAGTGCTCACATTTAGAAGTGGAGTGATAAAACCGGTTTTAAACATTTAAACAGGTAAAATATGACTGAGGATTTGTTTTCAACAAGTAAAGTGAGGAAAAACAGTAGAAATGCCCCTAAGGGTCTCAACAGGTCGGCACAAGGCACCAAACATGGCATACAACCCATAATACAGTATAAATGACTAATGTACGGAATAATATACGATTCTAAATCAAATACGCGGCTTAATAGTCGCTACGGGACGAACCAAGTCACAATCCCTACTGGTGCACGTCCACACGCTCGACACATAGCATGTGCATCACCGCATTTATCAAAACAAGTCAAATACCGAGGTTTTGTACCCTCAGTTACAGTTTTACAATGGTTACTTACCTTAAACCGGTGAAAATACTACTCCGCGACGACTTTGCTCCTCGAATCAGCCTCCACTCGTGTCGAATCTATCCAAAATCGGAATCACAACGTCAAAATATGCTAAGGGAACGAAGCCCAAGCGAAAACAATCAAATAATACCAAAAATCTCGAAATTGGCAAAACCCGACCCCCGAGCCCACATCTCAAAACTTGATAAAAATCACATCAACAGAATCCTCATTTTTCCACGAGTCCATACATACCAAGAACACTAAAATCGGAGTCCAAATGACCCCTCAAATTCCTATTTTAAAGTCTCTTAATCACAAGCCCTAATTCTTCAATTTAGGCCTAGATTCCATGATTTACTAGGTAGATTTCACATTAGAATCGAGTTTTAAGTCCAAAAATCTTACCTCCAAGTGATTCCCCTTGAATCCCTCTTCAATCCCATTCAAAAAGCTCCAAAAACGACCAACAACGGAAGAAATAAACCCCAAAATCGCGGACAAGACGATCTTTTAAACCTTCTGCCCAGGCCTGAAATCCTTCTTCGCGAACGCGGTCAAAGCCTCGCGTTCGCGAACCACAAAATAACTTTGACCAATTTTCCTCTTTCCCGATCGCGACCTCCTCATCGCGAACGTGATACTTTGCTCAGACCAAGCTTCAGGATCGCGTTCCGCCTCTTGCGAACGCGATGAGTAAACATCCACTGAAGCTCAGCTGCCCATTTTCTTCTATGCAAACGCGACACCACCCCCCGAACGTGATGCACAACCACTTAGCCCTTCGCGAACGTGCAGACTTCCTCGCGAATGCGAAGGCTTAAATTTCACCTTCCTCAACTGACTCTTCACGAACGCGAAGAGTAAAATACGTGCAACAGCTGAAAACAAAATTTGCAACTCCAAACATCAAGAAATGATCCGATTGACCACCCGAAACTCTCCCGAGGCCCTCAAGACCTCAACCAAAGGCACCAACATATCCCAAAACCTTATTCAAACTTGTACAAATCTTTAAAACACCTCAAACAATATCAAATCAACCAAAACACATCGGATTCAAGCCTAAGTTTCCAAAAATTTCCGAATTCCAGTTTTGATCAAAAACCCAACCAAACCACGTCCGAATAACCTAAAATTTTGCACACATATCCCAAATAACACAACGGAACTACTGCAACTCTCAGAATTCCATTTCGACCCATATATCAAAATCTTGCCTACCAACCGGAAATTGCTGAAATCTCAGCTTCGCCAATTCAAGCCTAAATCTACTCCGAACCTCCAAAACTCATTCCGATCACGCTCCTAAGTCCCAAATCACCTCTCAGAGCTAACCGAACTATCAGAACTCACATCCAAGTCCTCTTACACATAAGTCAACATCCGGTTGACTTTTCCAACTTAAGCTTCCTCAAAAGACACTAAGTGTCTCAAACCTTACCAAAATCATCCCGGATTCGATCCGACCAACGCGATACCACATAACACGGATAAACAAAGCATAAAGAAGTAGAAATGAGGGAAACGTGGCGGTAGCTTATGAGACGACTTACCGGGTCGTCACATTATAGATATTGAAGATACAAACAATTTCGTGCCATTATTCGAGATTGCATGTTTCAAGGAGCATGATGAAATGTTTATTAGTGGCATTAATCTACTACCTATAGTATGTTCAATTAGAGTTGAATGGGTATACATGTCCAACTACAAGGTAACTGGCGAAGTAGATAATTGTAAAATAAATCTTCAAACAATTTCGTGCCATTATTCGAGATTGCATGTTTCAAGGAGTATGATGAAATGTTTATTAGTGGCATTAATCTACTACCTATAGTATGTTCAATTAGAGTTGAATGGGTATACATGTCCAACTACAAGGCAACTGGCGAAGTAGATAATTGTAAAATAAAGGAAAATTTTATTGGTGATATTTTGAAGGGATTTACCATGAGTAAAGACAAATCATATATGAGCAATATTCAAGATAAATTGAAGTTGACTAAAGATGGCACTCGTGATTTTGTTGATGCTATATATTTTAGAAAATTGGTAGGGAGTCTAAGGTACTTGACTTCTACAAGGCCTGATATTACTTATGCAGTTGGATTAATTAGCAGATTTATGGAGACTCCACGATAATCCCACTTGCAAGCAGCAAAGAGAATTTTGAGATATATTCAAGGTACGCAAACTGATGTATATTTTATTTAAAGGCTAATGATAGTAGTCTTGTGGGATTTATAGATAGTGACTGGGCTGGTGATATGATACAAAGAAAAAGTACTTTTAGCTATGTATGTTATTTGGGTTCTAGTGTATTTTCTTGGTCTTCCAAAAAGCAACAAGTTGTTGCTTTATCAACAGCCGAAGCAGAATACATGGCTGCTACAAGTAGAGCTACACAAGCATTGTGGTTAAGAAGAATGCTTGGATTTCTTCAACACAAACAAAACAGTCCTACAATATTTTTTGTGATAGCAAGTCTGCAATTGAGTTAAAAAGAATCTAGTTTTTCATGAGCGTAGCTAACACATTGATATCAAAATTTATTTTATTCGTAACTTGGTTCAAGACAAGGAGATAGTTATTGAGTATTGCAAGATTAGAGAGCAAGTTGCTGACGTTTTCACAAAGCAATTAAAATTGGAGTTATTCATTAAGTTGAAGAAGATGTTGGGCATGATCAAATTTGAAGATCTTGGTTTAAGGGAGGTTATTGGAAACTAAACCAAGGTTAATTAGTATTCGTAAGTTGTCTAGAATTTGATATTTGACAGTTTATTTAATTCATGTCTAGTTAGGCGTTGTTTACCAAATTCATATTGAAGTAGGTTTTTGTTTTTGTAGTATTATAAATAAGGGTGCTACTACATATTTTCTATTGTAGAGAGGTAACTACGATATAGAGATTCAAGAGTTTATGAGTTGTGAAAAAACCTCCTACCACGTTCTCTCCCTAGTTTGATAAATTTCTTCTATATAGCCTTTGTTGAAATTTTTTGCTTGTGCCTAAATTATTCTTGGGGTATTTCAATCCTTCAAAAATCAGCTTAAAAGCATTCTAAATACACAAAGAAGAATTCAAAAGATAATTGCAAAAAAATATAAGAAAGAAAACACATGTAAGAAAAAGAAAAAGAAAAAGAAAAAGAAAAAGAAAAAGAAAAAGAAAAGGGATTCTTTGTGTTTGGAAAACAGTGACTATTCCTACAAAAAAAAGAAACAAATTCAGGAAAATGCATACACTGATTTGACACCAAAAATAGGCCCATATTTTAAATATTCCATAATCTGCTGAAATTGTTTACCTCAGAAGATCGTGATCCCTTTACTGTTCCTGGTGTTTAATTGAGCATACGAGGTAAGAAAACCTTCATCCTCTGGGCTCTAAGTTAGGCCGTTCGGTAAAAAAAGCAGCCTAAAATAAAGCGTTTGAGTGCTTCTTTAGCCCAATTCGCTATGTAGAATTGTAAGGCGTTTGGCCCACTAATTATTTCTTGTTGATGATGGGTCTTTACACCCATTTCTCGATAAGCCGATGGTCAGAGACTTGTCCTCTTTTTCTTTTTTCCGGTCAAAATTCGATCGAGTTATTCAATTTTATAAGGTGAATAAAACCCACATAATATAGGGATACATCGAGATAAAACCTGCAATTTTGAATTTTAGATGGATTCACTAGAAAGTAGGACAATATAGCAATACAGCATTTTTTTCCTTATTTTTTTCCATTATATTAAAGCTCAATGGATAATTCCGTCTATCTTTGTACATTTGTCTTGATTTAAGTAAATTGACTAGCACTTATTTGTAGAATTTCATTCATTGAGATTTCACGACTAACATGAATTAGAATTTTCATTTTAGTTGTTAACTCGCAATGATTAAAAGGCATAGAATGATCAAGAATATCATCAAATTAAACAAATCAACTCACCACAATTTAACATGAAGAGTTTAGCCGAGCATATAGCAAGAAAACCAATATGTGTTAGAGTCCCACATTGATGGGATATAGGTTTTTTTTCATAGTATTAGAGTCAGACTCATTCCAATTTATTGCTTACCTAATGTTGGATCTCATCTTATGTTATTCATGCTCTATTTCTTGATCTCCTTGTATAGTATTCTCACATCTTGAACTATTGAGGTTGAGTTAGACTCAAGATTCAGTTCGACGTTAGAGTAGGGTATGGAGGAAGGATCATGTAAAAGTAGCTAGGACACTCTTTTTCTGTCATTTATAAGCCAGATCATTGTTACATACGTGTTAAACGGAATCCCATAATGGCTTGAAAGTTGGAAGCCATGTTTTCAATCGGGTACAAAAAGAAAGTGGTGGAACTCAAAAAACAAGCGGCTGTGAGGCTTCAATGAATTCATAGATTTGACAGTTACCTGATTACAAATTAACACTTCCCTAAAGTTTTGTTCCCTTCCCATAATACCTAACTCCAACTAAGAGATTCCAGACATTTGTGCTTACCAGCCACATGCCATATACTGAACATACATGAGTCTCTTGGAAATCTCTTCATTCTTTTTTATTTCCCACTTAAATGCATGCCTCCAAGCCACCTCTCTGATTTTTACCAGCCACCTTCCTTCTGTTTTCTAATTGAAACAACTTTTGTAGAGGAATCACTAGGGTTATAACAATGTCTTTATATAATGTTCAAAGGGATAACAAAAGATTAGTGCATTCAGGATAAATATTCAAGCTAAAACCAAATATATGTGGACACTTGGGCCAAATTTGACACTACTTACAGTCCATGTTACCATATCCATATAGTGTACTTCATTTACCGGTTTGTTATATAGACTAACCAAAAGTAACTCTATGTGACATAATAACCATGATTGTTGAAACACAATATAATTAAGTAACTAAATGAATAGTGTGTTCTCTCCTATGTTGTGCAGACTCTATAAAATACTATCGCACTCGTATCCGATTTTCTAAAAATATACTGTTTTTGAAGAATCCGACACGGATCCGGCGATATTTTTGACCGAACAACATAAGTATTGTTGAATGTCTGATAACATATTTACTGCCAAAACCCTTGACATCTGTTAAATTAAGTGATGTTTATGAGGAAGGAAACAAATTATGTCATCACCTAAAATTAAAATCTTAAAAACATATATAAGGTTCACTTAACAGATAAAAGAAAGCCACTTAATTTTCACTAACTTCAGTTTAGATCATTTATTTGTAACAAACCTTATTTACATCGGTCTTTCGTCCCCACACTTCTACCGGCCTAACCTTATCTTGATCAATCCAAGGTCTTTCAAGCAACATAGCTTTTTTAACTGACTCTTTACGAGTTTAAAATTACTTTAGTATGGCGCAAACAGCTAGTAAATTTAGGTAAAAAAAATTGAGAATTTTTTTTAAAAGTTAATAATCCAGCCTACAAAATCATGCAGGAAATTTGATAAACACACCATCATGTCTAATCAAAACAGAAACACATCTTATCTCCCCTAATATATGATTTATTATATAAAGGGCTCACTCATTACAAACGATCTCACGCCTTCACACATATAAACAAAGCCAAATACAAATCAAAAGAGAAGGAATTAGAAACTTTCCCATAGTTTCTTAATAACCTTCACTCTTGAACACGCAGAAAATTAAACATGTACAAACACATACCCAAATACAGATCTCCAATTTAAATCTCGTATAGTACTAAAACTTACTTCATGTAGGAGTGGAAGAAGCAGAAGTACAATCAGAAGCAACACCAGTTTCCACTTCCTTTCTATGAAAATTGCGGTGACAGCCACAGGCTGCACAAGTTAGGGCGGCGCCGGCAGTTGCTCCCGGCATGAACTCCCGGCAACCATCGACGACGTATCCGCCGACACTGGCGGCGTGATTCTTCTGACACTCTACATATCTCACTGTCCTCACAGTAAAGGACGATGATGAATTTGTAGAGTTGTTTGAGGAGTCCTTTGATGATTTCCTCAAAACTTTTTTCATCTCTTCTTAAGTGTAGAGAGTTCTCAGCCGAACAACGAGAAAATAAATGGCATATGTGTGGTGGAGATTAAGGAAATTAAGATTAAATAGCTACTTTCTCTTTTGTTCTTTGGCAAACCCTAACCCTAATAGGCATATTTATACAGCGACCCAATAAAACCCTTTTTCTAAGTGTCTTTCTGTAGCATAGGTTTGGTTTCTCAGTTATTTTAATAAATTTAACTCATACCAATTTTTATGTTAATTTATTGTGTTTAACTAAAGTGTCTTACCGTGTTTTTACTGTTCATTCATTCGTGACCATTGGGGTCTTTCCATGGTAATTTTTTTCTATATAATAAGGATCATTGTCATGAATTGAAAGCACAACTTCCAATCACTTATCAAATTAGCTTGGCTTTAAAAGGATTTGTCGCTTCGCATTTTTGGAAAAAATTGAATGAATTATTACTAATATTTTCATTTGGCGAGTAACAGTGATGTATTTTTATGGAATGAGCAGCTATATTTGCTTTTATATAAGCCTAATTACCTGTGGCCCTAATAGCAAACATTTAAAATTTTTAGAGCCGTTTCGCACGAGTGATAAGGATAATTAATCTCGGAGTTAAAATTTGAGATGAGTTTATTCCATTTTTTGTTGGGATAAAATCGTCGTATAACTAAACCCCGGATTAATTATTCCGGGATTGTAGTATTTTTTTATCCCTACGGGAGGATGGGATAACTAATCCCGGGATAATTAATCATGGGATAACTTGTTCCAAACCAAACGACCCTTAGGCTATTTCTAATCCAGAGCTGCTAAGAAAGTTCTAGAGCCTGATGGGAATATGTAATTTGTTTAAACATCATAACAAAACTGTGGAGACAAACCTTTTATGTTCTGTTCAAGTTTATTTCCATGCAGGTAATAATAGTACTAAATTACACAAATTAAAATCATGGATATTCCATTTAACCGACTATAATTGGTTGCGACAAATTAAAAAGAAAGGAGAGCTTTATAGTATTTATTTGCTTATGAAACTCTCTTTCTTCCTATTAAAGGATGAATTAAGCAAGACTGCATTTACTAAATAAACAAAAGGAAATTAGGCCTCACAGTGGGACAAAACAGAAAATTAGGCCTCACATGTTATAATCTTTTCCAAACAATTATTTATTCGTCGAGACAATGTGTTTGGCAATGGTGGATAACGACCTCAATGAGCTTTAAATGTTTTTCACCCATTTCTGCTGCACATATAAGTCGGTTGAAAATTGTAATCTGCCAAATGTATTCGTTTTCTCGAGTCATTTCCTTCGATGAAACCTTTTTCCCTCCTTGCTTGAGTCGTTTCAATGTCTGTGTATTTATTTTCTATCCTTCTACCCAACCCTTTTCCTTCCTATTTGTTATGTTTACATATCTTTTTCAAGCGTATAACGATATCTTAAGATGCTCGATTTCAAAAGTTTCATGGTTCTCTAATGTATGTTTAATATTTATGTGAAAGTGGAAATGCCACAACGGCTGAAGATATAATTTAAGTAAATACTCTCTAGCAACGTAAGATAACTATTTAGATGAAATGATTACATATTCATCACGGTATAAGAGTAGACCGAGATCCTCGGTTCAAGTCTTATTGATCGCCACCCATTACAAAAAGATTAAAAAAGTTTATGCTCGACTCATGAAAAAGAATTAAATGCGGGCTTGTTGAGGATATACTTTAAGTAGTAAAAGTATATCATTTCTAATAGTTTAAACTTTTAGATGAGATTGTCACAAAGTTTATCAACAACTAGTATAAATTTTAACAGGAACAAAACTTTGAATCCCACTAACTTTTCCACTTGAGTTATGAAATGGACACCAAATGGTAATTAGACCCCATTATCCTCATTTTCATTATTAAATTATTAACAGAAAATTGACCCAAGGTATGAGATGAGTAGTGAAAGGGGCGTATATAGATCGGTTTGGTTCGGTTTTTATCAAAATCAAACCAAATCAACTATATTTGATTCGATTTTGTTGGGTTTTTCGGATTTTTGGGTTTTTTTGTTACATGAATATTATTTCAATCTTACTTTGTTAAAATTATAGATAAAGTTTTGATAAGTGAATATATGTTTAGTAAATATGAAAAAAATTGACAAACATATGATCTATTAAAATATTCTAATGGGAGAATTTTTTTGGTAACACATGATAGTTATTTTCTTAGTCGTCTAACACTAATTTTTCATTAATTTACGCTTTCAAGGTTAATACATGAGAGGATCCCAAATATTTCTACATTTTTAAAGAAAAATCACTGTAAAGTCTTAAAAATATAAATAAAATTTATATATTTATATGTCGGTTTGGTTCGAATTTTTTTACTCAATACCAAACCAAGTCGGGTTTTTTAATTGGTTTGGTTTGCTTTTTCGCTTTGGTGCGGTTTTCCGGTTCAGTTTGAAGAAAAGAGAGGGCGCTCTTCTAATATTTAGCTCCTAGATGCTCTACCTCTCTATTTTCAAAAGCCCGAGTCAAAAGAGAAAAGAAGACCGGATTAAAAGAGATGTATTGCTAGTGAACTTACAGAGCGAGCTGTAAAGGTAGAAAAAAATAGATCAATCAAGAGATAGTGGTTCTAAGCAAGGACAGACGACTGAGTCTGATCTTAATTTAAAGATGGAAGGAAGACCCGGATGGACTTAATTTGAGTATGCCTGAGATTGCCATAAGACCTTCTCCCTCTTGGAAACAGGCTAATCAAAAGGGGGGACTTTTTCCATTTTACTTTTTTGTAATTTTCCGCTTTCTTGCCTTATTATATTATGGGAGTACAATGTTTATGGATAGTATGCTGCATTGGTTAAAACTCTAGAGATGACCATAACTAGAAGACTGGATGAAGCACATTTAATTTGATCGATTCTCGGACTATCACATAAATAAATTGCACTGCTATATATTTCTCAAAGAATGTCTAGGCGCCAAAAATTTATAGCCGTAAATGTTAATTATCAATCTCTCGATCTTGCTAGTCAATTAGTAACTCACAGAAATGTTGCCTAAATATATTAAAGCCATATGTTTTAACCTTCACAGAAATATTTAATGATTAGATAGGATTAATTATTTGAAAGAATACGTTTCTACAAATAAAAACAATAATAATAATGAGGGCGCTTGCTATCTTTCGCAAAATTTCTGATACTATTTAATTGAATCGCAAAAAGTGTTTGCACACATTTCTCTGTATCTAAACATATAATCATATGCATGCATGTACATTATTATATAAAATATGGAAGCTGCTCATCTGATATGTCGATACTAAAAGTGGGTGGGTGGGTGAAGGAACTAGGAAGGCAGTTTAATTATGATAATTCATTAGATAAAGTAATTGAAATAAAGTGTTTAAAGAAGGTAGTTAGTAAATGTTAATGATAATGGATTTTGAGGTTGATAGGTAATTAATTAAAAAGAAGCATGATTGTGCTTTTGTGAAGGATTAAATTGAATTATGACTCATAAGGCAGATTTTGCTTCTCACCAACCCGACCCATCTTGTGACGCCCACAGAAAAAGGGTTATGAGTTTCATTAGTTTTTGGGACCAGTAAACAAAGAATCTTAGGCTCCTATATTTAGCTTTTTCCTCTATTAGTTTGTGAAGAAAATTGTCGTAAGTAATAATCAAATCAATAAGACAACTAAGCACGGTTTTAATTATTGAAACAAACAATGAAGATGTTTGCTTGAATCTGGAAATTTGGTGTTGATTGATGCAACTTGACACAAGTTAGATGCCGTCTCATACTTTTCTAATCGAAAATACCATTTGCTTTAACTAATTATAGGATAGTTCTTCCTTTTTCTTTCTCTATTGTTTTCCACACGATAAGTACACCTTATAAAATTTTAAACATATATATAAGGGTGTAATCGCAAAAGAGACATGAATTAGGGGTGTATAACGCAAAGAACTCCAAGTAATGCACATAACAGAAATGACAATGTTGAGGTCCTGAAGAGTGTTCTCATTTTCGTCAAAATAATGGAATACATTATTTCAAATATTAACTTGTGGACTTGTGATGTGAGTAACTTGGTAATATGAGTTACATTGCGTTAAATTAGTTCACACTTTTGTAGTATTTTCAATAGTGAGATATGTGTCAAAGGTCTTCGCGAATATGAAATTAAACTAAAATTTAACTTAACATATGCTCACTCAACTTTAATTTTATTCATATTCCCTCAATTACCTTGTTGGACTAATTTTTTATTTTCTTTAAATTTTTCACCAGGGAATAATTTTTTCTTTTACATACATGAAAATATATAGAAGCATGAGACAACATGGGCCCCAATTTTCAATCTTCAAACGGGGCATTTGTATCTATACCCGCTTTTTGTGTCACGTTTTAACTTGTGTCTGCTTTGGGAAAAAAATTGCAAACGTACCCGCTTTTTCGCATAATTTCATTATACGGGACTGAAGTAGCAAAGGCAATCACGCAAAACTTCAGCATTCTAATAGACGAGCCTGAATTAGCAAGTGTGCTGAAGTTTTTGTTTTTGTAATTGGCGAACTTCCGCTCTAGAGCTGAAGTTTTCGTTTTTGTAATTAGCGAACTTCAGCTCTAAAGCTAAAGTTTTTGTTTTTGTAACTGGCGAACTAAGTTTTTGTTTTTGTAACCGGCGAACTTCAACTCTAGAGCCATACATTGTAGCAATTCAAATACGAAAGGCAAAACAACCATACAACTATACAAGTTTCATAAATATCAAGGTCCTATGTAATTTCTTATACGGTGGGGTTCTGACTTGGATCTTTAAGAGAAATCTCAATAAGAGTACATCCAATAATCATCTCCCAAGTCTCAGTAAATTTTAATATCTGTTGTACCAGTTACAAGGTTTTGTTTTCCTCCTGGGCTTGGCATCGAGGAATGTCAGAACAACGTGAGAAGAAGTTTTAAGTAACTTCAAAACCTCCTCTGATGCCTCTTCTAATTTATGAGCATAGCTCTCCCAAACAATTGTCAGTTTTTCCAACACTCGTGCATTCTTCAGAAAGAAGAAGAAGAAGAAGAAAGAAAATGAAGGAGGAGAAAGGGGGTTAAAGTTATTTAAAAAGTGGGTACAAGTTAAAAGTTTTAAAAAAAATAGGTATAAATTAAATGGGAGCGACCAAATAGAACGCCTCATCCAATATTTACTTTTCAAACCCAATAAGCTGAATTACCAACGGCAGCACTATTGAGCGTTTCTGTTAAGTGGGCTATTTTAGTGTGAGATAACTTGGACCCAATTTTTGGGTCTTCTGTTCGGCTCTTTCCATCAAGTGGGCTTATTAGTTTTAAGCCGCTTTCCTGGTAGTCCAAATTAACCTTGGTCCAAGCCCATCAGTCTTTTGAGTGTGCTACCACAAGCCCCCAGAACAACACACGAGACTCAGTTGCAAACTATTTTATCCGTTCACTTTTACTTGTCCCTGATATCAAAAATATATTTTTATTTTTACTTGTCAATTTTACTTTATCAAGAGAACTTTTTTTTTTTTCTTACCTTTATCATTAACTACTCTTTCCCCAAATAATTTCTCAGTACTTTTGAAATGCAATTATTATTATGGATAAAATTATCAAATACATAGTTCATTAATTTTTTCTTAAAGGGAGTACAAAGTCAAAAGTTGACAACTAAAAATGAACGAAGAGAGTAGTTTCGATTTACAATGATACTAATATTTTCTGTTTAATAAAGCTTTAAAATGTTTGAATCCTTCATCTAAAATAATTAGTTTTAAACCATTCACTGTGGTTTCAATATTCAAATTCCTAATACTAATCATAAACTTTTGATGTGATATCATCTCTGCGAATTATTTCAACTTTTACTTAAACCGGTACACAAATAAGTGACCAGTTTCCTTTTAGCATGCCCATTAAAAAAAATGCTAAATCTTATACAAAAATATCTAGTATAACTAAACTACCCTTATTAAATATTGGTCACATAGTTACAGTGAGGAGTGAGAATTTTTTTTAGGGAAATGCTGTAGACAATAAATTGCATCAAGAAAATAAAATCAAGACCGAAAATATCGCAACAATCGTAGTATTTTATCTCAAATATTTGAGTGTTACAATCTCTATGAATCCTCTGATTCTACTTTTCGATAGTAAATAAATTCAAGGGCCTTTGAGCTTGATCTTGAATATGTAGTTGTTGCCTCAAATGATAATCTTGTTCTTGAGCTTGAGCTTGATTGTTTGGACTTGAACTTGATTTGGTCTTCGCTCTTGAGCTTGAACTTGATTTGGTCTTCGTTCTTGAGCTTGAACTTGATTTCTTGAACTTGAACTTGATTGCTTGAATCTTGAAACTTGTAGAGAAATTTGCAGCGTTTGATCCACGAGCTCTCTCTTGCTTCTTGTTATAACTTCTGGTGTTTTTTCTGAGTTATGAAGACCCATATTTATAGTTATGGAAGGGAGGAGTTGTGATAAGAACAAACTCTTTCCGACCAATCAAATTGAACTATGACATGACCGCATTTGATTGGTCAGAACGTGTCACTTGCACACGTAGCGCGGTTTCATTGGCCTTTCAGTGTGACTAGGCATGCCTTGTCATTTTGACACGTGGCATGGTCCTATTAGCTCTTCCGCTTGACTTGTCGTGCCACGTCATTTGACACGTGGCACCAAACTAGGCCTCTAGGAAGATGACATCTTGGGCTTAATGAATTGGGCTCATTACTTTTAACCCAATTAAATGAGCTAGCCCAATGGATTAAAACTTATTTATTTAATCCATATATATTGGACTTATATAATTAATTCAATTATATTAGCTCATATTATTTATTTGGACTAGTATATTTAAAATATAGTCCAAATTATTTATTGAATTTAAATTCAATAAATTTTATATGCCTACAAATATCCCTTACTTCAAGACTTATCGGGTACGTAATTTGAAGACTAGGCTTGAAGTCCCGCTTGAACTCCATTGGCGAAACTTGTTTGAGAATTTAATTTTAACATTCTCTCTTTTATGGTGCTTTGGCAGTGAGAGGATTTGATTTCAAAACTAAACTTAATTAGCAAACTGGCGAAATAGATTCCTATAATATAGCAACCTTTATGCACATTTCACGAACTTGCAAAGTGATTATGACATTAAGCCTTGGTAGTATGATCATATATATATATATATATATATATATATATATATATTAAAGCAAGAAAGTTTACATTGTGGTTAAGCCAAGTGACAAGTTACTATAAAGCCACTTGGCAATCTTAAAGAGTTTGTGGGAGATTATCAAATAAAGAAATATCACTTAAGAACTTATATGGAATTCCATTTATTGAAATTAAATTGAAATAAGAATTCTTTTTTTAAAAATAAAGTTCAATCACTGTACTAACATTTTCTAACTGAAATTTTTTATTTGGACAGTAAAGAATTTTGATATTAATAGTATTTGGATTCCTTTTCTAATATCGAGTGAGAAGAATATATCCTACCGCAATCTAATGTGCTATTTTAATTTATTTTAAAAATTTAATACTTTTTAATGAGTTGAAGAATATATTTTAAGGTTTTAACCTAAAGTTTAGAATGTAAATATATTTAATAATTTATTTATTTCATAATGGATAATCCAAAGTATCTGCTTTAAACTAAGTTTTCTGAATTTTAAACAAGTATACAATAGAAATAATTTTTTAAAAGGCTAAAAGCTTCAACTAAAATAATAATTACTAGAAGTTTAATAATAAAAATACCTAATATTTGGTGAAGTACTATATAGTTTGATCGTATGCACTTTTCTTTTTGTCTGTTATTGAATAAAACACGTAATGAAAAAATCAAATAAAATATCATACTTACTAGGGGAAATAATTTAGAAAGAGGGGGATAAAGATAGTATGATAGAATTTATACTTTGAATTAATTTAAATGATAAAATAAACCAAATAATAATTAATACTCAAAAATATTATTGATAAATTCAAATATTATATAATGAAAGATTAAAAATAAATAAAAAGATTATTTTAAGAGAAAGAGAAACCATATTCATTGTAGTATATTATAATAGAAGTAGCAGATAGGGATATAAAGTAGGTGACAAGCTAATAAAAAGTTAAGTAATAATGTAACTATATTAAGTAACGGGTAACACAATAACAATAGACAAAGAAAAGATAGAGATTTTTTTTTAAACAAATAATATAATTATAGATATATAGAAGGATTAGACATTTAAATTCGATATAAGAAAACTTTTTAAATTATTACGAGAAAAAAATATATTATATGGATACTATCACACAATTGAAATATAATTTATAAACCTAAAATTTAAAACATTTACAATGAAATAACGTCAAGCAACAAGTTAACAATATAAAGATATAATTAAAATTGTCATGTAGTTAAGTTATAAAAATTAAATTCAAAACTCTATACGAAAACAAAAGGAAAATTAATTGCTTATTGCACATAATACTAAATAATAATTACAAAAAGTGTAGATTTATGAAAAATAATAAAAGAACTTCTTCGTTTAAAGCACTCACATATTTTCAAAAGAATTAGAAAAATAGTATGATAATGTTTATATTATAGATACAACACGAAATGTGAAAAATAATTAAAATATTATATGATAGAAAATAATGTATATAGAGGAGAATAGAAGTAATGTAAAGGGGTCTACACTTTAAATTTGTTTAATAAAATAATTAAATAGGAAAAATAATATTATTGATAAATTTAAACAAAACATTTGGAGCTACGAAACAAAAGAACAAAGTTAAATTAAATTTTAGGGTAATATAAAATTATATTCATTGTATTATACTAAAAGTAGAGCAATGAGTAAGGACATTAAGTAACGCGATAAGCTAATAAAAAGTCACATGGCAATATAGCAAGTGTGCATTATAGTTAAGCCAAGTAGCAAGCTAATATAAAGCCATTTGACAAATTATGATAATATTTGTTATAGTATTTAATTTAAATTGAAAGACAGAATATTTATTTAAATTTAAATAGAAAGATAGTAAATAAGATTCTTTGAATCTGAATGGAAAGAAAGTTATATTTGAATTGATTGATTAATTAATTAGGAAAACAAATCAACACATAAATATTCCAATTCAAACGGGAGGCCCAATGAGTGAGACGAATTGTTCTAAATAATGAGAAAAAGTTTTTTGAAATTTAAGTTCACAACAAAAACAACAGAGAAAACAAAAACGTGTTTGTTACTAGAAATAAGACTAAAAAATCTAGGTTCGAACCCATAATCATAATTAGCAAGTTGTTGGATCAAAACTTAACTATCGTAACTACCTTAGGGGTAATATTTAACTATGAATCGACTCAGATATTGGCTAAACAAATATCAATTGTGTTGCCTTACGGTAAAATTAATTATCCAGTATTTTATAATTTATTTTATATCTCAGTTGTTTAGAAGCAATACATTTTTTTTTATTTTTCTATTAGTGCTAGCAGTTGTATGCTAAAATATATAAGAATGGAGGATAGATTCTTCTCTAATGGCTCAGGCATGGACAATGACTTTTTAGCGCATTGTTGATATTTATGTTCTCTCAAATTGTATGAGCTAATTGATTGAGCAACCGAACCGATGGGTGTGTGGGTGTGTATGTGTGTGTGTGTGTGTGTGTGTCAATTAGAATGAAATAGATTTGGATATGGTAAACACATAGATGGATATAATTGCACTATTTGGGATTGCCATTTATACAAAATAAAGTGAATCATAAAATCATAAGGTAAGATTCATTTAATTAAGAGTTACATGTAAGAACTCATCTTCTTTTAGTACATGTGCATCGTAGAAGAAAAATATTTAAAGTAGGTTAACATTTATTTAATTATAATATATTAATCTTAACTATATCCCAAATGTATCATTTAAATTGTTAAAAATAATGTGACTTTAATTGTGTGGTTAAAATTGAGGTAACAAACAAAATTATTGAGCAAATTACGATCCAACTGTTTTGTAAGTTGGTAACTCCCAAAAGTTAGAATATATTGGTTGTTAATAAATTATCACGTATGTATATATTAATTTGTCACTGTGTAATTTTAGGTTGGTAGAAGTTGATGTTGATGTGAGAATTTATTATGTTGAGATAATAATATAATATAGTTTTATAATTTAAATTAAGATATTACTAATGTATTTTTATTTGTTATTACTCTATATAGTATGACTTCACTTAGTTTCAATATAGATGAGATAGTTTGACTTGACACGAAATTTAAGAACGAAAAAGAAAACTTTTGAAACTTATGATCCTAATAGTTTTGTGGGGCCATGATATTTGTATGGGTGTAAGAACTTCTCATTATATGTAAAATGAGTAAAATAAAATTTTTTAAGTTAAATTATTTTCAAATACAGAAATGTGTTATTCTTTTGGAAAAGACTAATAAGAAAAATATTTTATGTAAATTGAAAGTGAAGGAATATTTATTTTTGAATCATATTGTATTTTTATTTGTTTGTATCACCGGCTATATATGAGGTTATAATATTTAAGTTTATGTCAATAATTATTCATATAATTTGTTCTTTTTAATTTATAGAATTTAGCAGGATCATAACATTGTGCGAGTACTAATACTAGTTTCTTAGATACATCCTCAAAAGAGAAAAACACGGATCAAACAAATACTTATTGGATTACGACTTGGAGAAGCAAAGGAACCAAATTAAGATATCTTCCTACAATATAATTGTCCAAGTCAAGTTATGCTAAAAGTAGGAGATGCAATTCGGTGGGATACTCTCAAACCGTCGGTGTCAGATTTGTTTGACTCGAAAGATTTTAAAATCTTTTTGAGCAAATCAATCAAAGATAATGGGGTAAATCTTGGTCAGACACAATTAATTTCAGATCGCGAAGCTAAGAATAAGGATTACACATGGGATGAAAGAAATATAAATGATCTTCTTAAGATTATAAGTTGTATCTCTCATCAATCGGTGAGGAAGTAGGTTTACACATTTTTCTAGAGGCCATTTCTTCTGTCTCCCTCCTTTTCGAAGAGAGCTTTTCATTCTCTTTAGAGAGGTAGGAGGAGCAGCCCTCCCAGTTGAAAGCTTTCCTTGGCTATATATAATCAACACACCTTTGCCCTTTGCTTGACTTGACATCCTCTTTCCACCAATGTGTCTTGGTTATGATTTTAGGCACCACTCTTACCGACTCGTCGGGTGTCAGAGAAGAGGAATGGAGTGGGATATATTGACTTTCATTGCCCGGTTAATTAGACAGGGCGTCGGTCAACTCGGTCGTGACGGTCAGATTTTGACCAATACAATTAGTCCCTCCGTCTGTCGGGGTCGTCTTATGTCGGGCTCGGCAGATGGATCATGATCGTTACGAATTCGATAGAAATCTGACTTATGACTCTCCGTTCCTTGTCACATTTTGTGGGTTTTTGGTGGAGTGGCGACATTATGTTGATCCCCATGGACCATTGCGGCGGTTTAGGAACCGAAATGTCATTTGGTACTGAAACGTTGCTTTGCGGTTATCACCATTATGACACACGTTTCTGGGATACTGAAACGTTTCGTTCCCTATTAGATTCAATTGGCGGCTCTTGGGTTTCGTGCTCGGGGGGATTTATGTCCCATATAAATAGAGGAAGCTTGTCATGCGATTGACACACTTCTTCATCTTTCACTTGGAAGAATCCTACTGATATATTTTCTTCTCGGTACCTCAAATTTCTACGTGCCCCCTTGTTCACTGAAAACTTTCATCTCTTCTTTCTGTTATTTCTTTGGCGTATTTTTTGACAAGAATGGCTGGTGATTCTTCTCGTGACAATCTCCCTACTATTGCTCCGGTACCGGAAAGTGCTGCTCAGATTACTGGAGGGGCAGATGTGGTGGAGGATGAGGGGGTCCCATCAGTGATTGAGATTACCCCGTCCTGGGAGAGAGCCGACTGACTTCACTACTCCCGCCGAGGTCGAACCGGAACCTGTTCACTCTGTTCTAAGGGAGAGGGATATTGCAGAATTGAAAGAAAAGTGGGGGATCCCCGGTTATGTCGATATGCCCCCGGCAGTGGGAAAAGGCATAGTTCACTTTGACCACCCCGGGTATTGTGTGTTCTATGCCTACCCCTTTATTATAGGGTACACATTTCCTCTTCCCCTGTTGGTGGTGGATTTTTGCCGTTTCTACGAAGTGTGCCCCGCTCAACTTTCGCCATATTTATACAAGGTATTCCTTATGTTGCTCAAGTATGCTGAACTCGCGGTCGCGGGGTCACTTTGGACCATATGCTCAGCATTTTTTCTCCTCAACTTATTCGCGGTTCGATGATTCACATGCATCCTCGGGGGTCGAGGGGGCTGGTGGTGAAGATGGACGGCAGGACCAACCACCATTTCTACGAGAATTACTTTTATGTGCGGACTGAGCATATCGTGGTGGACCCAACGGGATTTCCTGATAAATGGAACTTTGCACGTAAGTTTGTATTTTTAGTCGTCGAAGTGCTCGACCATTTTCTATGGGTACTAAATTTTATCACGTCTTTGCAGCTGAGAGATTGCTCCCTCCGCTCGTCGAAGGTATCCATGAATGGGTGGAGGCTATACTTCCCCATACGGTGGGGATTCACACCTGGTTGACCTTTCATGAGAGGTTCGGACGTAGGCCCCTTACAGGTAGGAGGACGTCTTTGTTTACTGTTCTTTCCCTTTTTATTTAGCTTCTCATGCGTCGTTTGTCGTTGTCAGGGAGAGTGCGGAGAGCAAGGGCCCCTCCATTAGTTTTTCGTTAGCCGGCCACGTCTGCACACCCTATTACAGTACCCATTACTCGACCTTCGTCGAGGGCTGCTTCAGTTGAGTCTGCGGCCTACTCCGGTGAGGGCCATTTCTCAGGATGAGATTCCGACCGATGTCGCTGGCCCAACGGGTGAGTCACCATCTACTGGAGAAGAGGAGGGGCCGTCAAAAATATAGAGGATGGAGTTTGAGACGGCGGCCCCAATAGCAATTTATCTGGATGACTCTCCCCCGACGGGCTCTGGAGAGAGCATTGTTGTGGCTCCCCCTGTAGGGACGGAACAGACCGTTATTGTCGATATTCGTGATCGATAGTCAGAGACTCATGCCGCTGCATTGGCTCAATCAGAGATCCCTGCCGTTGTTGGTGTCCAACAACCTGTCGTGATGGAGAATCAGACTTATGGGGCCGCCGTGATAATTTTAGACGTGCCCTCATCTTCTGCAGTGGGTCATGCTCCACCTTCAACAACAGAAAGGGGAAAAGGCGTGGTGGTTGACGACTATGAATCTGAGTCAGAACTGGACACCGATGATATTAGGATATTTGAGGAGGGCCTTACTCATTCGGTGGTTAATGCGGGGGGCTCGGCCCGTATTCTTCAGATCCCTTCCGGCATCAATCTCTTGGGGGAAGGGTAGGTTTTGGTACCGCAATTTAGCCTGTTATGCTCCCAGGCCGAGAATGAGTCCCTCCAATCTATTCTTGATGCTGATTTGATGGACGAGGTGGCCGCCATGGGCTTAAGGGTACGTTGCATTTTACTTTCGCTTTCTTTTTTCGCCCTTCTCAGAAGTACTAGCCTAACCTCGTCTTTACGTTTTCCAGACATATATGGTAGAAGTGGAAAGCATTAATAGGGCCAACACCCGGGCTAAAATTTTCTTGAAGATGCTGGAAAAGTATCGTCGCTATCGTGATAGATGTCGCGAGATGCATCAGCAGCTGAGGACGGATCCCCGTAATCGGGCTCTTGGTGAGGAGTTGGAAAGAAGGTACCAGGAATTGATGCAAACTATCCGCAACAAGAGCGCACTCGAGGAGCAACTTCGAATTAAGGACGAGGAGCTCGAGTTGGGTAAGTGGGTCGCCGTAGAATGTGAGCATCTACAGGGTAGGTTGAGGTCGATGAAGTCGGAGATGGATCAGAACTTGGTCAAGGTCGAGGCGATGAGTGTGGAGTGGATGAGAAAATTGACTACACTGGAAAGCAAAGTCGCTGGGTTGCAGAGCATTGAGAGTGCCTGGTCCGAGGCTTCGATGAGGGCAACGTCCCTGGAGAACACCATTCGCGTCCTCCAATCCGAACAGGAGTCGGAGAGAGCGACGGCTACCCTCAGGGAAGCGAGGCTCGAGGAGCGTATCGGCATGATTGATCAAGAAGTATCGATTCTCGGAGACCGGGTCGTGGCTTTGGAGGCAGAAAATGGGCGATTGTTGATTCAGGTTGAGTCCTCCTCCGCTGTCGTCCTCCGCCGTATGAACGTGCTCTGGGTTTATGCCGAAACTCAACGGGACATATATAAGAGTTTGTGGGAGGCGGGTACCATGGTTGAGGCTATTTATGAAGAAGCCCGAGCGAAAGCACAGGAGGCTCACATCAACTGTGGATATGACGCAGCGACAACCGAAGCTAATGGGGATGTGGATGATGGTAATGGAGAGCCTCTTGGAGATGGTGATGATGATGGTGCTGGTGATGGCGGTGATGATGTCGAAAGAAGAACATTGTCCTTGCCTGTTTTTATTTTCAATTGTTTGTCGATTGTCGTTCGTTCTTTTTTTTTGGGTTGGCTTGGGCTATATCTAAGCGGCGATAGCCCGCATTGTGATTTTGTATAAAGGAGAGATTTTCTTTTTCTTCGTTATTTATCTTGTACTTCACTTTTATTTCAACTGTTTACGGCTTTGGTGCAAGATAGACACCTGTATAGCGAGTCCCGATTTTCTTTCCTTCTAATGGTCTTTGGCCTTAGGAGTATTTCGATTGAGGTCGACATCTTCTCCTTTTGGAGAAGGCCCTTGGCCTTGAAGGGTGTTGTCGAAATAACAGCCCATCGTCGTTCGATCGAGGTCGAACCTTTCTCTTTGTTGGAGAAGGCCATTGGCCTTAAAGGGTATTGTTTCGAACTTGTCGAAATAATAACCTGTCGTCATTCGATCGAGGTCGAACCCTTCTTTGTTGGCGAAGGCCCTTGGCCTTAAAGGGTATTATTTATAACTTGTCGAAATAACAACATGTCATTATTCAATCGAGGTCGAACCTTTCTTTGTTGGTGAAGGCTCTTGGCCTTAAAGGGTGTTATTTTGATCTTGTCGAAATAACAACCCGTCGTCGTTCGATCATGGTCGAACCCTTCTTCATTGGCGATGCCCCTTGGCCTTAAAGGGTGTTATTTCAAACTTGTCGAAATAATAGCCTGTCGTCGTTCGATCGAGGTCGAACCCTTCTTTGTTGGTGAAGGCCTTTGGCCTTAAAGGGTGTTATTTCGAACTTGTCACAATAACAACCCGTCATCGTTCGATCGAGGTCGAACCCTTCTCTGATGGCAAAGGCCCTTGGCCTTAAAGGAGTTATTTCGAACTTGTCGAAATAACAGCCCATCGTCGTTCGATCGAGGTCGAACCCTTCTTTGTAGGCGAAGGCCCTTGGCCTTAAAGGGTGTTATTTCGAGCTTGTCGAAATAACAGCCCGTCGTCGTTCAATCTAGGTCGAACCCTTCTTTTTTGATGAAGGCCCTTGACCTTAAAGGGTGTTATTTCGAACTTGTCGAAATAACAGCCTATTGTCGTTCGATCTAGGTCTAACCCTTCTCTTTGCTGGCGAAGGCCCTTGGCCTTAAAGGGTGTTATTTCGAACTTGTCGAAATAACAGTCTGTCGTCGTTCGATCGAGGTCGAACCCTTCTCTTTGTTGGCGAAGGCCCTTGGCCTTAAAGGGTGTTATTTCGAACTTGTCAAAATAACAGCCCGTCGTCGTTCGATCGAGGTCGAACCCTTCTCTTTTTTGGTGAAGGCCCTTGGCCTTAAAGGGTGTTATTTCGAACTTATCGAAATAACAGCCCGTCGTCGTTCGATCGAGGTCGAACCCTTCTCTTTTTTGGCGAAGGCCCTTGGCCTTAAAGGGAGTTATTTCGAACTTGTCGAAATAATAGCCCGTCATCGTTCGATCGAGGTCGAACCCTTTTTTATTGGCGAAGGTCCTTGGCCTTAAAGGGTGTTATTCGAGCTTGTCGAAATAACAACCCATCGTCGTTCGATCGAGGTCGAACCCTTCTTTGTTGGCGAATGTCCTTGGACTTAAAGGGTGTTATTCGAGCTTGTCGAAATAACGACATGTCGTCATTTGATCGAGGTCGAACCCTTCTCTTTGCTGGCGAAGGCCCTTAGCCTTAAAGGGTGTTATTTCGAACTTTTCGAAATAACAACCTATCGTCGTTCGATCAAGGTCGAACCCTTCTTTGTTGGCGAAGGTCCTTGGCCTTAAAGGGTGTTATTTCGAACTTGTCGAAATAACAGTCAGTCGTCATTTGATCGAGGTCGAACCCTTCTCTTTGTTGGCGATAATAGCCCGTCGTCGTTCGAGTTTTTGGAGAGTCGGACATCTCCCATGGGAGTCCCAGTCCGTTTGATATTGCTTGCATCAGGAGGTGCAGTGTCGGTGAATATGAGACATTGACGTTTCTCTTAGGTTTGCGTTGTGTACACATTATAGCTTTCTTGTTTGACTCCTGCCATCCGGCCCTGAGATATCATCGGAAGGAAGTATTTCGGCTGTACTGAAGCAATTTTTTGTTCTTCAATTGAGATGTTCCTTTGTGCGTTCACCCGTGCGAGTCTTATGTTCTTGCTTGGACAAAAATTAGGTGAGCATGATATTTTCCTCGCTCTCGTCCGGTGGTCCGGTGGGGGAGAACAGGCTGGTAACACCGTTTGCCTTGTTTGGTATATCGATGGTTGATGGGGCAAGGATTTCTAAGCTTGGTAATTCTACTCGATTCTCCTTCTCCTACCGCGCTGCTCCCGTGTCTCGCGTGGGTTAGTTTTAACCTTCGCGCTTCTTTTTGTGGGTCATTGTGTTTCTTAGATTCGATCTGGGGTAAACTAGGAAATTTCACTAAGAAATCCCCACAAACTGCGCCAAATTGTTTGACTCAAAAGATTTTAAAACCTTTTTGAGCAAATCAATCAATGATAAAGGGGTAAATCTTAGTCAGACACAATTATTTCCAGATCGAGAAGCTAAGAATAAGGATTACACATAGGATGAAAGAAATATAAATGATCTTCTTAAGATTATAGGTTGTATCTCTCATCAATCGGTGAGGAAGTAGGTTTACACATTTTTCTAGAGGCCATTTCTTCTGTCTCCCTCCTTTTCGAAGAGATCTTTTCATTCTCTTTAGAGAGGTAGGAGGAGAAGCCCCCCAGTTGAAAGCTTTCCTTGGCTATATATAATCAAGGCACCTTTGCCCTTTGCTTGACTTGACATCCACTTGCCACCAATGTGTCTTGGTCATGATTTTAGGCACCACTCTTACCGACTCATCGGGTGTCAGAGAAGAGGGGAGTGGGCTCTATTGACTTTCACTGCCCGGGTAATTAGACAGGGCGTCGATCAACTCGGTTGTGACGGTCATATTTTGACCAATACAAGATTACAACTTAGAATTGCAATTCGATTTCAACTCGAATTGCAATTCGATTTCAACTCGAATTGTAATTTCTGTCGTCCTATAATTGATCCCACATTAGCGCTTCTCTTTCAACTATCGCCTTTTGACATCTATAAATACGGTATACTCTTCATTCTATTAGCATCACTTTCAGCATTTGCAAACCACTTTGAGTCTACTTTTGACGACTTGGAAGCATTGACATGAAGGTAATTTCTTCTTCTTTTCTTATGTTTTTTTTCTTTTGTCATTTTTTTCTTTTTTTTTGTAGGTCAAGCGAGAAAGATATGTTCTTGTTCAACAAGATGATCCACGCATGAAGAAGGTAATTTTGGGGTGTGAGGGGATGAGTACTCATCTTTGCCCGAATATCAGAGAGATTACTCTCAATGTGCCCTGACAATCGGAGAGATTACTCTCAATGTGCCCTGACAATCGGAGAGATTACTCTCAATGTGCCCCAACTATTGGAGAATTTACTCTCAATGTGCCCCAACTATTGGAGAGATTATTCTCAATGTGCCTCGACTATCGGAGAGATTACTCTCAATGTGGCCCGACTATCAGAGAGATTACTCTCAATAAGCCCCGACTATTGGAGAGATTACTCTCAATGTGGCCCAACTATCAGAGAGATTACTCTCAATATGCCCGACTATCAGAGAGATTACTCATATGGACTGACTATCGGAGAGATTACTCTCAATGTCCCCCGACTATCAGAGAGATTACTCTCAAATGACCCGACTATCGGAGAGATTACTCTCAAAATGATCTGACTATCGGAGAGATTACTCTCAAAATGACCCATCTATCGGAGAGATTACTCTCAAAGCGACCCAACTATCGGAGAGATTACTCTCAAAATGACCCAACTATCGAAGTGATTACTCTCAAGGCAGCCCGACTATCGGAGAGATTACTCTCAAAATGATCCGACTATCGGAGAGATTACTCTCAAAATGACCCGACTATCGGACAGATTACTCTCAAAATGACCCGACTATCGGAGAGATTACTCTCAAAATGACCCGACTATCGGAGAAGCCAACTTAAGGTACAAAGGGACTCATATGTCCACCTTAATTTTGGAAAGTTATAGTTCCTTTTAAGGACAAACCCACAAATAGGCCAACTTAAGGTGCAAAGGGACTCATATGTCCACCTTAAGATTGGAAAGTTATAGTTCTTTTTAAGGACAAACCCATGAAGATGCCGACCTAAGGTGCAAAGGGACTTATATGCACACCTTAAGATTGAAAAGTTATAAAGCTTCGACTCGAAGACTTCATGGACTTGATGACGTCGACTTGAACACTTGGAAAACTTTGAAGATTCAGCAGACTTTGCAGACTTCAACTTGAAGACCGACAAACCTGAAGATTCGGTGGACTTTGATATTTCAATATGAAAAATTTGAGGGCTCAAATACTTCCACTTGAAGACCGACGAGTTTGAGGACCTCCGCCTGAAGACTTCAGCTTGGAGACATAGAGGGCTTAGATATCTCAACTTGAAGGGTGGCAAACGTGAAGACTTCAACTTGAAGACCAGCGAGCTTGAAGATTTCAACTTGGAGACTTGCTTAAAAGTTTCAGCTTCTCTTTTGCTTTACATTGTCCGACTTTTATCTTATTCGCAAAATTTTCAGCTTTAAGCGCTTAAAATAAAAGATTCATATTTTGTCGTGGGAGAGTCTAAATAATGAACCATTTGATTTCTCGAAAATTAGACTTCAATATCTAAAATAAATCCAAAATTTAGAATCAAACACCTTCAGAATCACCGCAGATAATATTTTGAAACCAACTTTAGATTCCACCACATTGAGAATTTTAGATTTCCGCAGCCTCACCAAAAAATATCTTGGTGTAGAAATATTAAAATTGCAAATAGTTTGATTTATTGAAAACTAGACTTCAAAATCTAGAACATATTCAAAATTCTCAATCTAACAACTTCAGAATCATCCCAATATTTTAAATTCAACTTTATATTGCACCACGCTATCAATTCTGGATTTGCGCAGTCTCACCAAAAAATTCATATCTTGGTGTAGAAATATCGAAATTGCAAACTGTTTGATTTCAAGAAAACTAGACTTAAGATCTAGAACATATCCAAAATATTCTTAATCAAACAACTTTGGAATCGTCCCAGATAATATTTTGAAATCAACTTTACATTGCACCATGCTATCAATTCCAGATTTGCGCAATCTCACCAAAAAATTCATATCTTGGTGTAGGAAGGTCGAAATTATGAACCGTTTGATTTCTTAAAAACTAGACTTCAAGATATAGAACATATCTAGAATTCTCAATCAAACAACTTCAGAATCATCCTAGATAATATTTTGAAATCAACTCTATATTGCACCACGCTATCAATTCCAGATTTGTGCAGTCTCACAAAAAATTCATATCTTGGTATGGAAGCCTCGAGATCGGAAGATGTCTTACTTGACATCAATCGAAATTAAAGAGCTATATTCTCACAAATATCTTGAGTTCAAGTCTCACTGAATATGAACGTTGTGCCAAGCAATCTTTTCCTTATACTTGTGTTTCCTTTTGACGCCTTTCTTCTCTTCCCTTTTTTTTTATGTAGAGGGAGGACTTGGAGACCAACGAACTTGAAGGTTTGGCGAACCTGAAGACATAGAGAATCCCTAGACTTCAATGCAAATATTTAATATCCTCTTAAAATTGGCCTATTGAAGATATCAATTTACCATGGCGGGTTGCCCCCTTTAAATCAAATGAGATCAAAGTTCAGCAGGAGGATGGCATTTCAGCTTGATCTTACATTCCTTCATACTTCATTCGAACAACAATTGGGGCAATATGTATCTTTTGAACTTATGCGACTGAACTTAGAATGAAACTCTAAGCTGCCTACGTATCTCGGTGAAGAAGATCAAGTCATACCGTAGTTCAGACTGGGTGATTTTTTTATTTTTATTTTTATTTTTGTATGTCCTAACCTTTTCCTAGGATGCCTCTTTCGAAGTTTTAAACCTAGTTGGATCCGTTTTTTTGTAGGGGCCGTACACAGTTTAGACTCATACGGGCCAGGAGTGTAGCAACATGCAGTTTAGGCTCATGCGTCAAGGAGCGTGGCAACTTCAAGGATAATACTTCTTTAAAAACTTGCCATTGATAGGGCCGATTCTCATGCCATTTGCATCAACCAACTTGTATAACATTCAAGACTTGAAGGCGAACTCTTTTATTAAAGGCGCGAGATAATCGAGCTTGATAACATTCAAGACTTTGTTGAGCTTCCAACCTCTTCTCATCAAGAGCCTTCAACTCTGCTAATCGTAGTCGAGCATTTTCTTCATCAGTGATCCCTTCTTGAATGGTCAATCGTAACGAAGGTATTTGACGCTCAAGTGGCAAGAAGGTTTCGACTCCATAAACGAGTGAATAAGGAGTCACCTGAGTTGGTGTGCGGTGAGTCATCCTATATGCCCATAGAGATTCTTCTATAAGGTCATTCCCATCTCGTTTGGATTTGGAGACGACTTTCTTTAAAAAGTTGCATAGAGTCTTGTTGAATGCCTCAGCTAGACCATTGGCAGCGACATTGTACATTGAAGAGTTACGTTGCTTGAAGCCAAAGAGATCAAAAATCTTGTTCATCAGCCTATTATCGAATGGCTTTCCATTATCCATTATTATGCAACGAGGAATGCCAAAGCGATAAATAATGTTTACTCGGATGAAACTTGCAACATTTTCCTTCTTTACTTCCTTAAGAGCAATAACTTCAGCTTATTTTGAGAAGTAGTCAGTTGCAGCCAATATGTATAGGTGCCCACCAGAGGACTTTGGCAGTAGTCCAACAACATCCAATCCCCAAGCGTCAGATGGTTAGGATGCAACAGTCGGGTGTAACACTTCAGGAGGTTGATGAATACAATTCGCATGGAATTGACAAGCCTTGCATCTTCGAGCATAGTCCAAGCAATCTTTTACCATCGTTGGCCAATAATATCCCATCCTTTTTATATGGAAGTGGAGCTTTGGTCCATACTGGTGTGACCCACATACCCCAGAATGTGCTTCTTGCAAATCTTGGAGTGCTTCATCTTCCCCTAAGCATCGCAAGAGTACTCCCTCGAATGATCTTCTGTATAGGGTATCTTTGTAGTAAAGGAAGCGAGGTGCACGACGACAGATTTCAGTTCTTCTCCACCGATTTTTTGGAAGTATCCCATAGCACAATAGTCGATAATGGGTTGTCGCCATTCTTTTTTCTCGACTTCAGAAATAGCGACAAGTTGATTGAGTTCATTTTCTTCACCTTCAGCCTCATTTGGCGGCGGTACTACCCATTTTTAGCAGATAGTAACTTGTGCTTGATCAGGCAGGGCTAATGACGAAGCTAGGGCAGCTAACACATCAGCCTTCTTATTTTCTTTCTTTGGCACATGCTGAATAGTCACATCACCGAGCCACCCTATTAACTTTTTAGCGTAATCATAATATGGGCGTAGTTCAGGCTTCTTAACCTCATAACTACCTAAAAGTTGATTGACCACTAACTGGGAGTCACCAAAGACTTGCAATTGCAATTGCTTCATATCAACGGTCATTTCAAGCCCAAGTATTAATGCTTGATACTCAATAACATTGTTGGAACAAAGTTGTGTCAAGGTGAAAGAGTATGGCAAGACTTCACCTTGGGAAGTGACAAATACTACACCAGCACCAGCTCCTCCACGATGTGCAGCACCATCAAAGTACATCTTCTATGGAGGCTTGAACTTCAACAACCATTGCATCCTCATCAGGTAGTTCTTCAGTTAGCTCCCAGTCTATTACGCCCCACAGTATTACGTCGATGTTATGCTCTGCAGTAATATATTACGATGATGTTACACTTCGCAGTAATAAGTTACGACAATGTTGCACCCTACAATATTTTACGTTGAATTTGTCGTAAGGTAATTGACATCAGTCCAAGGAAAAGATTATTTGGATATTATAAGGATTATGCTATTTCAAACAAGTGATGAGTAAATTCGTGAAGGTGATAGAGGAAGCAAGTCAAAGAAAATAAATTTTCGTCCAAATTTAGCTTGTTGGAAAAAATATATGGCCCGAGCTAAAATACATGGTATTTATGGTTTAGTACCATACAAGGTACCCCATGGCCATGATAGTAAGGTGTATAAAGTATATTAAAAGTGGTACTATTTTAAGAAAGTGAGAATAATTCTCAATCATGCGGGAAATTGGTTAATTACCGGGTAACGGGATACTACCTAGTTAACTAATAACTAGTGGTGGATTAATTTAAAATTTTGGATAAGGATCCAAAGCATGAACATGGTGTGAGCACGTAATTTTTTCCCTATATGAATTACTCCCACAAATTCAAAACAAAATAATTTTTTTCCATTGTTTGCAATTTTGTGAAGTTTTGTGGCACTTTCCGTCAATTGTTTGCATTTGTCTATGCACGTTTATTTTATTTAATTAATGAAAAATATAAAAATATGTTGCATTTGCATTTAGGATTTAATTTTACATTTTTTGAATTAAGCAGTAAATTAGTTATTTTATAAGAACTGGAAAAATCACAAAAATAGTTATTTTTGCACTTTTAATTTTAATTGTTAAACTTTGGTAGTTTTTACTTTAATTTGATTAATTGTTGTTAATTGTTAATTAGAGTTAATTAATTTAATGTGATAGCATAATGGGATTAGGAATTTATTTAGTTTTATTTTTAAAATAAAAAAAATATTAAAATTAAATTAATTAGAAAATTGAAAAAAAAGAAAACAAAAGAGGGAAAGCCTGACTTGGGCCAAGTTCTTTCAATTTCCACAAGCCCAAACCATTTGTTCCTCCAATACCCGTCCAAATTACCCCCAAAACCGGCCCAAACCCGCTCCAACCCGGTTTGCCCCGTCCATAACCCAAACGACCCCATCCATAACCCAAACGACCCTGTTTTACTTTGGCTGAATCCCAGCCGTTGATTTACTTCAAATCCAATGGTTGGGAACTGTGGGTATTGACAGTATAAAACTGTCTGAACCCTTGCATCCCCCCCGTCTCATTTCTCTCATCTCCTTTCTTCAGAGACCGAATCTAAAACCCTAAATCGCCGCCCTCAGCTTCCACCGCTCTTAGCCAGCGATGTCGGTCCCAAATCGACCCAAAATAACACCCTACAACCCCCTTCATCCCCTCATTCCAAACCTTCACTCCATTTCCCTTGAAACTTGCTAGAAATTCTCGATTCTTAAATCTAAGGTTCGAGCCCTAGAAGCCAAAGCCAAATCTACACATGCAAGGTCATTTCTCAAGTTTTTATAAGTATTCAGGGCCGGTTTTATCACAAAATAATGTTATTCTCTTGTTCTTGACAAAGAACAAGCGATTGACATTATTTGGAGGTTTAAATCGGAAGTTTAGTCGCAAATTCAAGCCTGAGTCGGTGAGTTCTGCTTTTCCAGTTTTCTTTACCAGGCTTATTCCTTGATTTTTGCTTGGTCTGTTGTCAACGGCTTGATAATTTCTGATTTCACCTCGTTTGTTTAGCATTTAGCTTAACTTATTAGGTTTTAAGTTTTGTGAAATTGTTTAGTTGTTTTCTTATCGTTGTCATAATTTGCTCGATCTGGTTCAATTCATTTTGTTGTCCGGGTTCTGAATCAATTTCAGACTTCACTCCAAGGGTTTGGTTTAGGGTATTAGGTCAGAATTGAACCCATGTTTGGTTTAACCATTGGGCCAATGTGACCCATACCCGTTTGGTTTCAAATGGTAAATAACAGGGTCCTGGGGGATATTTTGGGAATTTAGGTTAAGGGAATCTCTGAATAATTAAATTAGGAAGCTTCTTGGAAGCTGGGGTGGGGACTTAACTGAAGTTCTGAATTTTACACTAAGGATTTCTGAGCAAAAACCAAAATTTCAAAAGGTTCTAAGTGCAAAATTGAATTATTTTAGGCAGCCCTAAATGCCTTGCCTATAAAGGCACTCTACCTTGATATTCAAGGAAAACGAGAGAGGAGAGAGGTAAAAATTCTGAAAAATACCAACGGCTAAAAATCTAAAAAAATTTGTTCCATTGATTTCTCTGCTTTGAGTTTTGAAGTTTTCAATCACTGAAATATTTTCTGATTCTCTCCGAGATTGAAATGGTTTAGATTTGGATTTATGAAAGTTTTGGGTGGAATTCTATTGGGTGGTTACTGTTCCATTAGTTTCACAAGCTGATTTCACTGCTGATTGTTGATTGTTAAGTCTGGGTTAGCTTCTGACTGCTACTGTCCAAGGCTGATTCCCCATTTTCTGTTTGTTTGGCTTTTTAGGTATTTCCTTGGCTTTTTATGTGACATATGGAGTTCAAATCTGAAAACATGTAACCAAAGTGGAAGATCTAAGAATGAATCTCACTTTTACTGAATATCAGTCTTTGTTCAAATAGAGTTTTTCCCTGTCTTTGTGATAATTTAAGCATTTTTTCATGGTTGTCCATTCCACTGTGTTGATACTCTTATGTTTCATCTTCAAAAGTATGTTTTAGGCTTCTAGTTCATCATGTAGTTCTGTAATTAAGTCGAAGGACTTTGTATTTAAACATTTGAAGGACGTGAATGCTTCAAATCAGTTAGGGCATATCATGATGGTTTGGTTTAAATTTGTTTAAGTTAATGTTTGAATTCCATGTTCATGATTAGTATGTAGCAATGTTCAATGTTCATCGCATATTTAAGTTGGTTATGTATTGAGTGTGGCATGATAATGACTAATTAGTAGGTTTGAATCCCAGGTATCTATTTCCGTAGAAACGTTTCAAAAAGATATACAACATGTCATTAGGGTCGAAATTTCAAAATCTTGCATTTACCTTATCATAATGTGCTGATTCATCGTTAGAGCTTTATTCAGGATCCATTGATTCGTTTGTGCCGGGTGTGAGGCAAAGGATTTGATCCTTGGTTCGTAGGTTTGGGGGTATATACCCACCCGTGAAATTTGGGCTTAGCTTGGGCCCATATTCTGGGTTCACTTGGAGACAGGATAATGGTCCATTTGGGCCCTATGCGGTTCTGCTTTAAGAAAATTTGCCGCTGATCTTCATGAGCCCAGATTGTTTTCAAACAATTGGCCTTTCTTTATACGCTGATCCCTTTAAATGTTAGTGTCAACACCCGCTGAAGTAAGCTTGTTTTTTTACGAATTCCCTATGCTTCTAGTTAATTAGCTAATCACTTTAGTTAATGGAAGTGCGCTATATTAGGCGACACAAATAGTTTATGCCCCTCTATGATTTAGTTTGAATTCCCTTTAAAATTGGAATTGAGTGCCATGCCAAACAAAATCTCAAGTGCATGGCCCTCGTGTAATTAATCTTGTTTTGATCCTTAGAAATCGAGGCACGCCACTTAGCAAATTTTCCATGGCCCCCGCAACGCTGCCAATGCGTAGTTGCTTTAGGCGCGTTATTTTATTAATTTACCTTCTTAAACTCGGGTGTGCATTTCATGTGACCCAAATCCAAATCTTAACAATGTTAACTAAAATGTGTCTCAGAGTGCAGGTGCATTTCATGTGGCGTGATCCAAAGATGTGTTTTAGATGACGTTGAAATCTTCCTAAAATATATTAAAGCAGTTATAAAGTTAAAAATTGAACCATAGGTTAAAACATGTATTAAAATTAGATAATAGGCCGATTATAATAGTTGAGCGACCGTGCTAGAACCACGGAACTTGGGAATGCCTAACACCTTCTCACGGGTTAACAGAATTCCTTACCCGAATTTCTGTGTTCGCGGATTGTAATACAGAGTCAATCTTTTCCTCGATTCGGGATTCTAAACCGGTGACTTGGGACACCATAAATTATCCCAAATGGCGACTCTGAATTTTTAATAAAATGATCCTGTTTCGATTGTCACTTTAAATTGGAAAAAACTCCTTTATACACCCTTTTCGGGGGTGTAGGCAAAAAAGGAGGTGTGACAGCTCTGGCGACTCTGCTGGGGATATTGAACCCAGAATCTTTGGTTCAGGTTTCAAGAATTCGAGCTTAGAATAATTGTTATAGTTGGCTTTATCCATTATCTAATTTTGTTAAATGATTTGAGCCTAATGTGCTAATTGATTGCTTTTACCGCTTGGATATTCCGTGAACTGTATATAAACTGTTGCAAAATTCCTCTTCTCTCTGAGTCTTCTAAATCATGAAGAAGTGTGCACTTCGTGTGACTTCTTTTCTGTTAGAGTCATATTCCAAATTTAGAACAAGGTTCGGACAAGTTTCAAAGCCGGTGAAGCTTCTGTATTCCTGGTACGCTGCCCCCCTCGACTCGAGCTGTCCGCTCGAGTAAGCCAGGTCTAGAACAAATAAACCCAGGTTTAAACCTAGTATAACAATACCTCATGTCGGATCCCTAGTAGGAACGTTTGTTTGCATCATGTGCATTTTAACTTTGGAAACTCAACACAGGGGTTGGGTCTGTTTAGGACAGGTGCACCCGAAACAATAAGACCATCCTGATGCATCCTACTTGCTATTTGTGCATTTATTGGCTACAGACTTGCATGCTGACCGGCTTATGAATATTGGAAAAAGTTGAGAAAAGAGAAATAGCAGTATGAGAGTTAATCGCCTGTTCTGAAAAAAACCAATGTCCAAATACTGTCGAAACTCTGCCGAATTTTTGAGAAAAAAAAGGGAAAAAAAGTTTTTGTTTTCAAAAAATAGTTTTATTTGCCAATAAAATAATAATAAAAAAGAGTATTGTTTTCAAAAATAGTTTGTTTTATTCGCCCGAACTACGCCAGTTTGATTCTCACAGGGTGTGAGATACGTAGGCAACCCCCATCGGGTCCAACTTCCTTTTTGCAAAAATAGCCCGAAAGCCCAAAAAATTTTACTTTAATTTGAAAATAATTAGGGTGATGCCATTCTTGTCAGAAATAGACGAATGTCCCTAAAAAGGGTGCCAGAAGGTTGTTTTTGCAGGAATAACCACTTTTGGTCACTTTTAAAGGTTTTGGCTGGTTAGCCAACACAGCCATAAAATCTTCGTTTTCGAAGTACTAAAAGGCCACGTTGGCAAGGCCGGATGTTTTGTGAAAATTTTGAAAAATGGTCATTTCTCTTAAGTCAAAATGAGTCATGGTTTTCTTTCAATTAAAATAGCCTTAATAAATGTGCAGGATGAGCACAAATCGAAATGAACCTTTCTCAGTCCGTGAAGAGATCCCTTTGGAGCTACATATGTGGTGGCATGATTTGGGAGGTGACAGCAGGAAAGTTGTGACAAAAACATTGGGCGATCTTATTGGGCTCTTGAAGTTTTAGCCCAGAAAAGACGTGATTGAGGCCTTGATACCATTTTGGGACCCAGCACATAATGTGTTCCACTTTGCGGATTTCGAGTTAACTCCTACACTAGAAGAGATAGCAGGCTATACCGGTTTTGAGGGGAATCTTAGAAGTCAATACCCGGTAGCACCAAGAAGAGTGACCCCTCACAAATTTTTGGACTTGTAAAGCATCAGTCGGGACCCCACTTTCTGTATCGACGTTATGGGAATCCGTGTGGCTTCGAAATGCCAGATACCGATCTTACTCACGCTGGAAATCAAGACAAATGGGAAGCTCGGAGAGTATTAGCTTTCATAGTGGCGTTCCTGGGTATTTTGGTTTGCCCGAGAAAAGACGGGAACATAGAGATGGGCTAGTAGGGATAGTCGACCTTATGATGAAAAAGGCAAATGTGACTATAGTGTCGCTGATCTTGGCAGAAATTTACCGAGCTCTCACTCTCTATCGAGAAGGAGCAAAATTCTTTGAAGGGTGCAATATGCTGTTACAAATATGGATGGAGGAACACCTTTGCCACCGTCCCGGATACTTGAATTGCGGTATGACTGTCCTCGAGTGCATTGAAAAACATGAAAAGAGAGTAGAGGGTTATGAGTTTCCAGATGGTACGGAAGCATGGCATGCTCATTTGAGATCTTTGACTGCAAATAATATCGAATGGACATTCGGTTGGCTCTCGGTCGACGAAGTAATCTATATTCCGGCTGAGGTGTGTTTTTTGCTATTGATGGGTCTTCGGAGTATCCAGCCTTATGCTCTGCACAGAGTCCTATGTCAGTTAGGTCGATACCAGACCATCCCACACAATGAAGATTTGAGTCGGCAAGTCATTGAGTTGGAGCCAAAAGCTGCCTTCCTAGAAGAAAAAGTGCGTCAGGTTTGGCATCAGTGCAGATTCTTAGGGCCTAATACTCAAGTGCGAGATCTATCCAGAGGCGCGGTAGAGCCTAATTATATTGCCTGGTATGGTAAAAGATCCCGAGTTCAACATGAGCTCTAAAGGCCCGCAAAAAAACTCCATGTCCAACAATTCACCGACAGAGCACAAGTGCAATGAGACTGGCTGACCAAAGAAAATGAGTACAAGGCTACCATAAGCAAACTGAAAAAGCAAGTCAGAGAACTTCAATTCGAGAATAGCTTGCAAGTCGCGGCGGATGAAGGAGAAAATAAAAAGCTAGCCAAAGAAAATGAGGCCCTTCGAGCCCAAATTCAGAGAATGAAAACAGCTGCAGAAAATCCAGCCCGAAGTGACAGAGATGAAAAACTCATAGCTAACCTAAGGCAGAAAGTAAATGACTATAGTTTTGATTTGAAAAACTCATAGCTAACCTAAGGCAGAAAGTAAATGACTATAGTTTTGATTTGAACAAAGTTTTGATTTGAACAAAGGCAGAAAGCGAACTAACCAAGGCTCGAAAGCAATTGGCTAAAAGCGCAGATGAACGAGCATGCCTGGTTAAGCAGTTGAAAGAAATGTTCGACGATGAGGTCACAGGGTTAAAGAAAAGGGTCATCGCCATGGAAAACAAAATGATCAAACAGGTAAAAGACTTCAAGGTTGAAAGGGAACATTGTTATACAACATTGGCACAATTAGAAATAGATTTGCAACAACTTCAGGAGCAAAATCATGCGGCTGAGCAAACTTTGGAAGCCAGGGCCCAACAGATTGGGCTTTTGTTACAAGAAAAAGGGCGCCATAAGATAGAGAATTAGAAGCATCATTGACTACATCGTTATGAAGTGCCAGATATGTGAGGATATGACTCGCACTACCTTCTTTGCAGTAGCAATGATATTTGTTAAACATATAATGAGCGACTTGGATCGACTTCAAAGGGAGCTTGCATATAGGCCCGCAGCAAGATCGAATGATGTCCCGCGGGCACCAGGAGCATTGATGTATTCATGATTTTTCCGTTTGAGTCTGTATTTCCTTTTTTGTTAGCGTTTGTCAGTCATGTTGAGTTTGTATTTTCTTTCTGCTAGAGTCCGTCAAATTGTTTTCGAGCCTGTATTTTCTTTGTTGGAGTATGATAGTCTATTTTCGGAGTCTGTATTTCATCTTTGCATCGAAATCTGTTAGTCTTTTGGAATTTGTCAGTTTTGAGTTTTGTAATGGAAGCATTTGTTTTTTTATGAAAACTGAAAATCCCATAAATATTTTATTTCGCACTTATCTCCAAGAACTACGCTTGGTCTGATTCATGCGGGGTCATGATACGTAGGCAATCTCCATAGGATTCGACCGTAACCAAATGAGAAAGAGAGAAAGAAAATAAGAGGAAAAACAAGAGAGTAAAGAAAAGAAAAAGAGTGGAAAAACAAGAAAGAAAAGAGAAAAAATAAGAAATCAAGAGAGAATAAAAAACAAAGAGAGAACAAAGGTAAGAGTGAAAGGAAGGAAAGAAAAAGAAAGAAAAAGGGGGAAGTTTGAAATTGAAAGTAAGAAAAGGTCGGGATGATGCATGCAACCAATCAAATACATAATAGAGACGGTTAACTGTTTAGGTGCATTCATGCCCAATGTGCGGTTACCAATCTGTTAAAGCCTAATCGCTAACGAGGTTGTTGGTTGATGTATTGAGTCCAGGCAGGTGGTTAGTTGATTGGCATTCTGGCAACCCACTCATACAACACCCGATCAAAAGACAGGCTGAATATGGCCAACCAAGAACCGGAGACAAGTATTGTTGACCCGTCAAAAGAGGTGGAAGAACTAGATGTTAATGCAATGAGGGCAGAGATGTATAAGTTAAAGCAGCAGATGACTGAAATGTACCAATCCTGGGCCAAGGGACATCCACCACCGGTTTATCCCGCCATCCTTGCTTATATCCCACCATCAACCCAACCTCCGGAGCCTCCCACTGTGAACGCATCTCCAGCCTTTCCCCTCTACCAACAATGCCATGGCGCCACTTCCCATACTTCTCAAGCTCCACCACCCAAACAAGTCCCATACCCTCCCCTACCAATTACACCTGTTTTTGTGGCACCTCCACCTGCTACATTACACCAATCTTCCAGTGAACCCCTATTCCAAACTCACGACAATCAGTACTATCCCCCTGAACCCACCTTCAAAGTTCCAGAACCATATTCTTGCACCCCTCATCTTGATCTCCCGGCAGAGACCGAGAAGCCACCCAAAAATCCCGAGCATGAAGAGATGATCAGAAAGGTCAAAAGCTTAGAACAGTCATTCTGAGATATGAGGGGGTTGGGAGGTCAAGTAAGTGTGGCCTATAAGGATTTATGTCTGTTCCCAGATGTTCAATTGCCAACGGGGTTCAAAGTGCCCAAGTTTTATCTGTACGATGGGCATGGTGACCCAGTAGCACACTTAAGAGGATTTTGTAGCAAGATGAGAGGAGCAGGTGGAAAAGATGAATTGCTGATGGCATATTTCAGCCAAAGTCTGAGTGGATTGGACTTAGAATGGTATACCAGACAAGATCACAACAGGTGGTACACATGGGACGATTTGGCCCAAGCCTTTGCCTGCCATTTTCAGTACAACCTCGAAATTATCCCAGACCGTCTGTCGTTGACAAAGATTAAAAAGAAGCCCGGTGAGAGCTTCAGGGAATATGGATTCCGTTGGAGAGAGCAAGCAGCGAGGGTTGACCCTCCGATGAAAGAAAGCGAGATGGTTGATTATTTCTTGCAGGCTTTGGAACCCACTTATTTTGGTCACTTGGTGTCAGCAGTAGGTAAGTCCTTTAATGAAGTTGTAAAAATGGGAGGCATGGTTGAGGAAGGACTCAAGTCCAACAAGATCATGAGTTATTCAACAATCAAGGCGACCACCCAGGGCATTCAAAACGGTACTGGAGGTGTACTCGAGAAGAAGAAGAAAGAGGATGTTGCTACAATTGAGTCGGGAGCTTGGGTTGGATCTTGGAACATTCCACGTTACTACAACCCGCCTCGACCCTACCACCAAACTTACCCCCACACTCCATATAGTCCACCATAACACTACTACCCACCGCCCGATCCCCATTTTTCCATCTATCACGTACAAACCTATACCCAACCTCCCGCTCACGCACAATGGCATGCGCCGGCTCCACAAAGTCCATACCTAGCTCCACAAAATGCCCATCCACCCCCGAAAGCCTATAGAAATCCACCTGGGACAGGTTTCCGGCCAAATCAAGCCTTTAAGAATGAGAGGTTGCAGAAACAGAAGACCTTCACTCCTTTGGGAGAATCATATGCTAGTCTATTCCATCGACTGAGACAGTTGGGTATGTTGAATCCGATCGAGGCTAAACTGCCAAATCCCCCTCCCAAAAATCTTGACCGCTCGGTGAGTTGTAAGTATTGTTCAGGGACCCCAGGTCACGACACAGAGAAGTGCTGGAAATTGAAAATAGCTATTCAAGAGCTCATTGATACTAATCAGATCGAGGTCCAAGCCCCGGAGGCACCCAACATCAACCAGAACCCATTGTCGGCCTATCATGAGACTAATATGATTGAGATAGTGCATAAGGGAGGGGAGCCTAAGAAGCCTTCACAAACCGTCATGATGATTCGGGCTAGTGAAGCCAAGCCATTTGAAAAGTCAACAAGTAAGAAGTCTGTGATCAAGTTGAACGGGGCAAATAACGAACCATCCATAGAGGTCAAGAAGGGGTCCTCAAGTGATGTTGCAGGAAAATATGAAAGAACAAAAGTGGTTTTGCCAGGAGTAACGAACAAGCCTGTGGTAATTGTGAAGGGCGCCCCTACAGATCCTGTCGTTATCAAACCGGTAACTTAATTACCCATAGTTAACAGCAAGGCAGTCCCATGGAATTATGAACAAGTGACGGTGACTTACAAGGGGAAAGATGTTAAAGAAGAAATGTGTGAGACTTATGGTTTGACTCGATTGGGGAGATGCTTCGCCCCCGAAGAATTGAGAAAAGCTAAGACCTCAAAAGATAATCCAGTGTTGGTGAAGAAAGCGGTGACTGAGGAAGAAGCAGAAGAATTTCTGAGAAAGATGAAAGTAAGGACTATTCCATTGTGGAGCAGTTAAGGAAGAAACCGGCTCAGATCTCGCTCTTGTCATTATTGATCCATTCAGACGAGCACCGTCGGGATTTGATGAAAATCTTGAATGAAGCCCACGTTCCTGACAAAATCTCAGTAAACCACTTGGAAAAGATAGCTAGCAAGATATTTGAGGTAAACAGGGTCACTTTTTCTGATGATGAGTTGCCCATGGAGGGTACCGAGCACAATAGAGCCCTCTATCTGACGGTGAAATGTGAAAATTCTGTGGTTACTCGGGTACCTGTTGACAACGGTTCCAGCGCAAATATTTGCCCTCTTTCCACTCTGAACAAGTTGAAGGTGGATGATGAAAGAATTCATAAGAACAGTATCCGCGTTCGGGGATTCGATGGTGGATGGAAAGATTCAGTCGGGGACATAGTGCTGGAGCTTACAATAGGGCCAGTTGAATTTACTATGAAATTCCAGGTACTCGATATGGATGTTTCTTACAATCTGCTGTTAGGACGACCCTGGATTCATGTTGCCAGAGCGGTCCCGTCCACTCTGCACCAAATGGTTAAGTTTGAATGGGATAGACAGGAAATTGTTGTACATGGCGAAGACAATTTGTGTGTTCCCAGTGATGCCATTGTTCCATTCGTAGATTTTGAAGACGACAAGGGGACGTGGGTTTATCATGTTTTTGACACGGTAGCGGTAGAGAAAGTTCCTGAAGGGAATCGCGTGCCAACTCCAAGGGTAGCTGCTGCATCAGTCATGGTAGCCGTTGAAATGTTGAAAGATGGTTTTGTGTCGGGCAAAGGTTTGGGTGCATCTCTGTAGGGTATCGTACAACCGGTTTCTCTTTCTAAAAAACTTGGATACATTTGGTATGGGGTTCAAGCCCACAGTCGCAGACGTGAGGAGAGCTAGAAAAATGAAACACAAAGCATGGGCCTTTCCAAATCCAGTCCCGCGTCTTTCCCGGTCATTTGTCAGGCCTGGTACCAGAAAGCGCCCAGTGACGTCGGTCCCCAGTTCGGTGGTTGATGTGGATGAAGATTTGATGGAGAGGTTCGAAAGGATATTCGCCGATGTGAACGTGTTGGAAGCTGGAGAGGGTTCTACCAAGGCGGATGTGCAATTTGTTGGGCCCAGTGCAAAGATTAACAATTGGGAAGCTACTCCTCTCCCCACCATGAGGGAGCTTCGGTAGTTTACTTTGATTTTCTTTCAATTTATTTGGATTATTCCAGGGTTGTAATTCAGATTCTATGTTCCGTCTGTTTGGATGTATAAACCCAGTTGTCTCTAATTTCAATGAAATGCAATTTCTCTTTTCCTTTCTTCCTGATAGTTTTATTTTGGCTTTTCTTTTCTTCCTTGTACAGTTCTTTTTATGCTGGCTTCAATGATATTACATGCATGCAGAATCTCCGGCCCAGTCTTAAAAGCCAATCTAATCCTGAAATAGTAATTCAAGAAATAGAGTGTGATGTTGAATCGGAATATGACGAGGATGAAGCCTTTGAAGAGATTAGTAAAGAATTAAGCCATTTTGAAGAAAAACCCAAGCCTAACCTGAGTGATACAGAAGCAATCAATTTAGAGGACCAAGATAATGCCCGGAAAACTAAAATAAGTGTCCATCTTGAACCACAACTCAGAGAGGAGATAATTAAAATACTGTTCGAGTATAAAGATGTTTTTGCATGGTCCTATGACGACATGCCAGGTCTAATCACTGGCTTGGTGGTTCACAAATTGCCCATTGATCCGGCATTCCCCCTATCAAGAAGAAGCTGAGGAAATTTAAAACTGATATGAGTGTGAAAATCAAGGAAGAGGTCACCAAACAGTTTGAGGCCAAGGTCATTCGAGTCACTCGGTATCCCACTTGGTTAGCCAATGTAGTGCCTGTGCCAAAGAAGGACGGCAAGACCAGGGTGTGTGTTGATTATCGAGACCTCAACAAGGCGAGTCCCAAGGATAACTTCCCATTGCCGAACATCCATATATTGATCGATAATTGTGCCAAACATGAGATTGGTTCTTTTGTGGATTGTTATGCGGGCTACCACCAGATCTTAATAGATGAAGAAGATGCAGAAAAGACAGCATTCATCACGCCATGGGGAACGTACTGCTATCGGGTCATGCCATTTATTTTGAAAAATGCCGGGGCAACCTACATGAGGGCAATGACGACCATATTCCACGACATGATACACAGGGAGATCGAGGTTTATGTGGATGATGTGATTGTAAAATCTAGAAAGCAGTCTAACCATGTCAGAGATCTGAGAAAGTTCTTCCAAAGGCTTCGCAGGTACAATCTCAAGCTTAATCCTGCAAAATGCGTGTTCGGTGCTCCATCTGGAAAGTTGTTGGGATTCATAGTTAGCCGTCGAGGTATTGAACTGGACCCATCAAGGATCAAGACTATTCAGGAGTTGCCACCCCCAAAGAACAAGACTGAGGTGATGAGTCTATTAGGAAGATTGAATTACATCAGCCGGTTTATTGCTCAGCTCACGACAACTTGTGAGCCTATCTTCAAATTGCTAAAGAAAAATGTTGCGGTCAAGTGGACAGATGAATGTCAGGAAGCATTTGATAAGATAAAGGGGTATTTGTCAAACCTACCTGTGTTGGTCCCACCAGAACCAGGGAGACCTTTGATTCTGTATTTGACAATCTTGGACAATTCATTTGGATGTGTGTTGGGATAGCATGACATTACCGGCAGGAAGGAGCAGGCCATTTATTATCTCAGCAAGAAGTTCACAACTTACGACGTTAAGTACACTCATCTTGAGAGAACATGTTGCGCCCTCACTTGGGTGGCACAGAAGTTGAAGCACTATTTGTCATCTTACACTACTTACCTCATCTCTCGTTTGGATCCGTTAAAGTATATCTTTCAAAAGCCTATGCCCACAGGCAGGCTAGCAAAGTGGCAAATCTTGCTCATAGAATTTGACATCATCTGTGTGACTCGAACTGCAATGAAAGCACAGGCCTTGGCAGACCATTTGGCTGAGAATCTGGTTGATAAAGATTATGAACCTTTGGAAACTTATTTCCCCGATGAATAGGTGATGCACATTGATGGGTTGGAAAAAGTTGAGAAGCCGGGATGGAAACTTTTCTTTGATGGGGCTGCAAACATGAAGGGCGTAGGGATAGGAGCGGTACTTATTTCTAAAACAGGGCAGCACTCCCCTATTACGGCCCAACTTCATTTTTACTGTACCAACAACATGGCTGAGTACGAGGCATGCATTCTGGGTTTGAGGTTAGTGGTGGATATGGGTGTCTAAGAAGTCTTGGTCTTGGGAGACTCGGACCTTCTGGTGCACCAGATTCAGGGAGAATGGGAAACACGGGATTTAAAACTCATATCGTACCAGCAATGCCTACATGATCTTTGTCAACAGTTTCAATCAATAGAGTTCAGGCATATTCCGAGGATCCACAATGAGGTCGCCGATGCGTTGGCTAATCTGGCATCAATTTTACACCATCCAGATAAGGCTTATGTAGACCCGTTGCATATTCAGGTCCGTGATCAGCATGCTTATTGTAACATGGTGGAGGAAGAGCTCGATGGGGAGCCTTGGTTTCACGACATCAACGAATACATCCGAAGGGGAGTATATCTAGTACAATCCACAGGTGATCAAAAGAGAACGATTCGTCGCTTGGCAAGTGGATTTTTCTTCAGTGGAGGAGTTTTGTACAAAAGAACTCTAGATCTTGGGTTATTAAGATGTGTAGATGCCAAACAGGCCACGACTGTCATGACTGAAGTACATTCTAGGGTTTGTGGACCGCACATGAGTAGGTATGTGCTGGCAAAGAAGATTCTCTGGACAGGTTATTATTGGCTCACTATGGAGCGAGATTGTATCAGTTTCGTGCGAAAATGTCATCAGTGCCAAGTGCATGGAGATTTGATTCATTCTCCACCATCTGAATTACATACAATGTCTGTACCATGGCGTTTTGTTGCTTGGGGAATAGATGTCATTGGACCAATCGAGCCAGCAGCATCCAACGAGCACAAGTTTATTCTGGTGGCCATCGATTATTTCACCAAGTGGGTAGAGGCTAAAACGTTCAAGGCTGTAACCAAGAAGGCGGTGGTTGATTTTGTGAATTCAAATATCATTTGCCGGTTTGGGATATCGAAGGTGATCATTACAGACAATGGGGCTAATCTCAATAGTCATCTAATAAAAGAGGTAAGTTAGCAGTTCAAGATTACACATCGCAATTCTACCCCGTACCGCCCTAAGGCGAACAGAGCAGTTGAGGCGGCCAACAAGAATATAAAGAAGATACTTCGAAAAATGGTGGAAGGTTCTAGGCAGTGGCATGAGAAGTTGTCGTTTGCATTGCTTGGTTATCGCACTACTGTGCGTACTTCAGTAGGTTCGACTCCTTATTTGTTGGTGTATGGTGTGAGTATGTGATTTTTGCCCTATATATGATTATTCCCAAAATCCCAAACAAAATAATTTTTCTTTATTTTTACAATTTTTGTGCATTTTGGTGTCATTTTCGGATAATTGTGGCATTTTATTTGCGCATGTTAATTTTTATAAAATACAAAAATATGCATTTTCGCATTTAGGTATTAGTTTTATATTTTAGTATCAATTAAGGGTTAATTTGTTTAGAACAAAACATGAAAAATCACAAAATTAGTTCACTTTTGCATTCTAATGATTTTTATTGTGAATTTGTCATGAAATAGTTTTTAAAACAATTTTAGGAATTAATTAGTCTTTATTTTGAAATAATTAGGATTTCATGTTGATGTTACATCTTTATAAAAATTAGAAAAAATTATAAAAATTTAAAAATGAGAAAAAGGAAATAAAAGAGAAAAGAAAATAAAAGTAGAAAAGTGGTCTTAATAAAGACCCAAATTTGGGCCAATTCATTGATAATTTTCAGGCCCAAACGCCCTTAGACCATTCCAACCGGATCCAGGCCCAATGCTTCAATACCCGGTCTACCCAACAAAGTCCAAACGACGTCGTTTCCTCAGCCTTTAATCACGACCGTTGGATCTCATCAATCCAACGGTCCGGATCTAACTAGGATGTTTGGTATATAAGTGTCCGAACTTCCCCCCTCACCCCCACTCGTACCGTACCCTTCTTTCTTCCTCATGAACCCTAATCCGCGCCGCCCCTAAATCCCTCGCCGGCGGTGAACGTCACTTACACCGTTCAAACCCAAACTAACATCATAGATCCCCCATGAATCCCTCTTGCCATTCCCGTTATTGGTTTCCCTCGAATGTTGCCAGAGTTCGTCGAATCTTAGTTTGAAGTTTTCCGGCCAAGTCGCAAGTTCATCCAGACCAGCCCAAAATCATACCACACAATCCCCGGACTTCCCTCAACCCAAATCCATGATTATTTTCCTTCAAATCTCTGTGAAGCGGCTCGAATTTCAGATTTAAGAATTTCTGGCCAAAACCCTAAACCAAAATCTTTATGATTTCGAACCGTAATATCCTTAACCATGTGTTCTCTTGTAAGAACACATGGTTAGGGATGTTGCGTGTCAAAAATCTAAAAGGATTCGGATGTTAGTGACTGACCGGAGTTTCTCGTGCTTCAGTGAGTTTTCCTGTTTCTTTTTACTTGCATGGTTGAAGTTTTAGTTATAGTCTTGATTTCATTAAGTGTTCTATTAATTTTACGATTTATTTTTGTGTATTAGTATAGTGCTGTCAATTTCTTTTTAGTTCTGAATTTGATGTTTGAATGGTCGATTGTGAGCTTATTGGTTAAGAGTTAGTTTAATTTCATTTAACGTTGATCAGTAGCCTAAGCTTTGCTTTGATTGATCCTGGTCTCTGGTTTTCCTAGTTTGATTGAGTTGGTGTGATTGAACAATTGGGATTGGTTAGTTCGATTAGTTAATTTCTGAGTTCTAATTAATCAGTCCTAGTTAGTTTTGGATTAATTTAGGGGATTGGTTATAACTGTTGAGAATGTGGGTAGAATCAGTAACTTTGAGAAGCTTTCAGGGGTAGTTTGGGCAGGGAAAAGGGTAATTCTGATAGGAATAGTAATTTCAAAGTAATGAAAGGGCAGTATAGGTATTGCATGGGTAGAAGAATACCCTAGGGCCTTCTAGAATAGGATTTTAGTGCACATTTCAGCACAATAGAGGTGCTTACTTGAGTAACAAGTTAGAAATAAAAGGACTAAACTGAAAATAGGGGAGGGACTAAAAAGAAAACCAAAAATCTGATTAACCCTCTTGGATCACCTATAAAAGGGGATGAAGTGCCTTGAGGAAGGGGATTTGAATTTTCAGCCCAAAAATCCCCACCAAAAGCTTTTCTCCTTGCTTTCAATTTCAGTTAGCATTTCAATTCCAATACTTAAGAAGAAACATCAAAAGATGGAAAAATCAAAAACAGTTTTACTAGGTCATCACTAGTGTTGGTGATTCTCAGTCCTTCCTTAGGTATTCTTCATTCCAGCTCGAGGTTCTATTCCTAAAAAGTGTTTGGGAGTGACTAACGACTGATTCAAGTGAGTTTGGGGCCTATTAGTTTGAACTTCAGTGGAGATTTGGGGCCAGCAGGATTTGAGAGCATCTAGACTCAACTGTGAGGGCTAGAAGTGCATTTTAAGTGTGTGTTGGACTGATCTGTTGAGTTTGCTTATATTTCTGATTTTTCAAAAGCAGTTCCTGGCCTGTTCTGTGATGATATATAGTTGAGTTTTGCTGTTGTTGCTGTTCAAAGTAGCTGACTTCTTTCCTTCTCATATTTTCTTTTATCCAGGTACACAATTGTACCCCTGATGACTGTGGGCTAAAGTGTGCAGAAATGAATTATGTGAAGAATGAATTTACTTGCAGAACTGAGTTCTGATTTAGCTAATCTCCAGATCTACGTATTCAGTGTTTGATTCATGGATATTGTTTAAGTTTTGCTTGCTTTTGTGCTAAATGGACTATATAAACTGTTATGTTTAGGATTCATGTGATTACTATGAAGTGAACACTAGTGTTAGTTGATTACATGATAGGTTGATAGTAATGTTGGCGTGAATTAATTCAGAAGTAGTTAGTCTGCTTAATGCTGTTGAGATCGTGTTTACAGCTTGGTTTTCACCTTAATGATGTCTAAGAACTCACCTGAATATCAGTGGATAGATTAGTCTGTGCATAAAACTGGAATTCAATTGACTAATATCCTTCTAATTCGAGTAGATGCGTATTGTTTCCCCTTTGTTATAATTATTGAACACTTAAAATAATTTAGAGGTAATTTCCGGGGGCGTTTGGTTGAACTAAATCAAGGCCTCGCTGGGTTCAGCGATAAGCCATCTTAGGCTATCACACGGACTGCCTTCATGAGTTTGGGCTTCCTAGGGGATTCGATCCCAGGTGTTGTTATCTGTCACCTGGGCTTCCCTTTCTCCTGCCTGACCGAATCTTTGGGCCGTTTCTGAAGCCCATCAGTGGTCCAGCTCATTGTTGAGGTTGGACTACTGAATTTTATTTAGTTTTCATGTAATTAAGTTTTCTTTCTTCTTTTAGGGACATTTGATCAATAGAAAATTGTAGTCACTCTCAAATGGGCCTTTTAATAAATGTTGAGACGAATCTCGCCAAACAAAATCTCGAATGCATGGACCTCATTTAACTAACATGTGACTCCTTAGAATTCGAGGCGTGCCATTCGGTTGAATTTCCATGGCCCTCGCAAATTTAAAAACGCGTAGTTGCTTTAGGCGCGCTATTTAATAATCTACTTTCTTAAACTCGGGTGCGCATTGATGCGACCCAAATCCAAATCTCAACGGAGTCGAAATGTGTCAACGACCACGGGTGCATTGATTGTGACGTGGTTCGAGACCCGTTTTCACGATGTTGCAATTCTCATAATAATAATAAAAGTGGTTTATAAATAAAAAGCACATAGTCTAGCATGTATCAAAATCAGATAAAATTAAATACAACAGTTAAGCGACCGTGCTAGAACCACGGAACTCGGGAATGCCTAACACCTTCTCTCGGGTTAACAGAATTCCTTACTCGGATTTCTAGTTCGCAGACTGTAACAGAGTCATAAATTTCCTCGGTTCGGGATTCAACTGGTGACTTGGGACACCATTAATCTCCCAAGTGGTGACTCTGAATAATTAATAATTAAATCCCATTCTGATTGTCCTTTAATTGGAAAAACTCCTTTACGCCCTTGCGGGGTGTAGGTGAAAAAGGAGGTGTGACAGCTCTGGCGACTCTGCTGGGGACCGAACCCAGAATCTCTGGTTCAGGGTTCAGAATTCGAGCTTAGATAAATTGTTGTATTTAATTGTATCTGATTTTCCTACATGTTTTGTGCTGAATATGCTAAATGTTACCGCTTTGATATTATCCAAACTGTATATAAACTATTCCGACACCCTTCTCTCTTCACCTCCGTGGATGTGCTTACTGGTTGAGACTCTCTATTCTGTTAGTGTCATACCTTGAAATAAGAAAGAGGCTGGACAAGTTACGAAGCCGGATGGCCTTTTGGTTCCCGGTAAGTTGCCCCCTCCTCGACTCGAGTTGCCCGCTCGGGTACACAGTCTAGAACACCGACTCAGGTTTTGAACATAGAATAACGTGACTTCATGCCGGATCCCTAGTAGGAACGCTTATTTGCATCACGTTGCATTTGACTTAGGGGACTCAACACAGGGGTTGGGTCCGTCTAGGACTAGTAACCGGAAATGAAAAGACCATCCTGATGCATCCTACTTGCTCTGTACATATATTTGTTTCGAACCTGCATGTTGATCGGTTTCTGAATCTCGGGAATGTTGGAAGATTGAAAAAAAGAAAGAGAGAAAAGAGGAAAAAAAATAGAAATATCAGTTAGGGAGTTAATTGATTATTTTAGAAATAAAAAATCAATGACCAATTACTGGCGAAACTCTGCTGAGATTTTGAGGAAAAAAAGGGGGGAAATGTTTTATTTTGTTTTACTAAAAAAAAAGCAAAGGAAAAATAGAAAAAAAAGAGTCTTTTATTTTTGGAATGTTGTTTATTGATAAAGAAAAGGATAAGAAAAGTTGTTGTTTTAGTTTGAGAAACATAAGTTGTTTCATTATTTGTTGAGAAAAAGGAAAGGAAAAAAAAGAGAGTCTTTTATTTTTAGTTTGGAAAATAGGTTGTTTTATTATTTGTTGAAAATAAAAGAAAAAAGAGAGTCTTGTTTCTAAAAATAGTTTTTATTCGCTTATGAAGTGCCAAAAATAAAAATGGAAAAAGAGTCATGTATTAAAATAGTTCGGTTAATTTGCCCGAACTACGCCGGTTTGATTCTCACAGGGTGTGGGATACGTAGGCAACCCTCATCGGGTCCAACTTTTTTCCTTTGCAAAAAATAGCCAAAACATGTCAGATTTTTTATCTTTCGTTATAACAAACTGGGTGATGCTGTTTTGTCAAAAATAGCCAAATGTTCCCAAACGGAACGCCGGAAGGCTGACCTTGCATAGAAAGCCACATTTGGTCGTGTTTTCATATTTCTTTCGACCCTCACAGCCTTAAGTTTTCGTCCTCTAGGCGTTGAAAGGCCGTGCTACAATATCGGGTCTTTTATCTTAAATAAAAACAAGTAATTTGGGGACGCTGGAAGGCTGATTTTGCAAAAACGGCCATCTTAGTCAATTTTCGATGTGTGACCGGTTGACTTCCGCGGCCTTAAAATCTTTGTTCCCGAAGTGCTGAAATGCCGCGTTTGAGAATTAAGTTCTTCATTTAAAAATATAGGGGTAATTTTGAGTCGATAATATAGATAGTTTTTTTTTGAGTCAAATAAAAGTTTTTTTTTTGCTTAAACGCTTTAATAAATGTGCAGGATGAACACGATGATAAATGAGCCCTTTTCAATAATGATCAAAATACCTTTTGAGCTGCAATTATGGTGGAATGACTTAGGCAAAGAGGGGCAAGATGAAGTGAAAAAATATTTGAAATACCTTCCGGATTTATTAAACATTCAGCCTCGGGGGGATATTATCAGGGCATTGGTCGCCTATTGGGATTCGGCACATAATGTATTCCATTTCTCAGACTTTGAGCTCACCCCGATATTGGAAGAGATAGCGGGGTACATCGGAAGTGATCAAGCTCCGTTGAGGTTCAAATACTTAATTGCTCCTAGGGCTATTACCATACACCGGTTCTTGGATTCCTTGAAAATACACCGAACAGTTCATCATCCAGATTTTGCAAAGGGTTTCTGCAGTTTCCGCTTCATATATGATAGATATGGCCAAGTGGGCGGGTTCAATAATTCAGACTTTAAGCTATGCAGTAGAAGTAACCGACAAAAATGGGAGGAACACAGACGGGTGGCTTTTATGATAGCCTTTTTGGGCCTCATAATATTCCCAAGGAAAGATGGAAATATTGATTTGAAAGTAGCAGGGGTCGTCAGTACCTTGCAAACCATGGGGAAAAGTACTTTAGCACCTATGATTGTGGCTGACATCTTCCGAGCTCTCACTGCGTGCAAAGCTGGGGGCAAATTTTTTGAGGGATGTAACTTGTTGTTACAAATGTGGATGACTGAGCATTTGTGCCCTCGCTCTCAGCTATTGAGTTATGGTTCGGTTGAGAAAACTTGTATAGGTGAATTTTACACAAGAATCAAAGGGGCTAGTCTACCTGAAGGAGTCACGGCCTGGACATCATTATTTCGGAACCTCACTGCCAGCCAGATACAGTGGGTGCTTGGATGGTTGCCTGTCGAGGAAGTCATATATATGCCAATAGCCCGGCCGCATTTTTTGTTGATGGGACTCAAAAACATTCAGCCCTATGCACCATATCGGGTTCTGAGGCAACTTGGGAGGTATCAAGTAGTACCGAGAAATGAAGATCTGAGTACCCAGGTGATCGAAATTAGTCCTGACGGTCGGTTCCCCGAGGAAGAGGTTCGCCAAATCTGGAGTGAGTGCCAACATTTGATGGCGAACACTTGTGTGTCTGATAGGGTTAAAGGGGAAGTTGCCCCAGGGTATCATGATTGGTTCAGAGGTGACGTGACATGTAGAAGACCGGCTAAACGACCTCATCTCGAAGATTTCGCCAAGTCATCCCAAGAGCAGTGGGACTGGTTAGCAAAGGAAGAAGGCTATCGAGTTGAGATTGGTAAACTGAAGTAGCAAGTTGAGAGTCTGAAATTCGAGAACAGTGTACAGGATGCCGCGGATCAAGGTGAAAAGAATAGACTGGCTCGAGAAAATGAAGCACTTAGGGCCCAAATCCGGCAATTGAAGATAACTATCGATAAGCAGCCGAGGAGCCGATCCGATGAGCAATTGATAAAAAGATTGGAAAACGAAGTCAGGGAACGGCGGGATGAATTAGAAAAATCTGAGAATATCATGGCAGAGCTTAAAGCGCAGTGGGCTACGAGAACAAAGGAGCGTCGCCAGTACTTGAATCAGTTGAAAAAGGACCATGAGAAAATTGTTGTCAATTTAAAGAGAAAAGTGGTTGCCCTTGAGGGTAAAGCGGTTAGGCAGGCTAGAGATTTTGAAATTGAAAGTGGACACTGTTACGACTTGTTGGCCCAAATGGAGGTAGAAGTGCAGTAGTTGCAAGATCAACACCTGCAGGACTCTCGAGCTTTAAAGACGTGCAGCGATCAGATAAGACGCTTGCTTATAGAAAAGAAGCAAACAAAAGACAGGATTAGAGCCATTGCTCATGCCATTTTCAGGAGATGCTGGGTTTGTGAAGACATGACCTATACTACTTTTGTCTCAGCAGTAATGATCTATGTGAAGTGAACCATGAATGAATTAGAGCAGCTTGAAAGGGATTTGGATCCTAGGCCCACGGCGAGGCCGAACGACGCCCCGCGAACACCTAAGTTTGAAGCACTAGAGTATGCATAGTCCGTGTCTGTAATTTTCTACCAAGTTGAGTCAGTCTTTCGTATGTCCGTTATCTTTCCAGGTCAAGTACGTCTGCAGTCTTAGAGTCTGTATTTTCTTTTAATTTGCGTCTGTTAGTTTCATTCCGAAAAGTGTTGAGTTTGTAATAAGTTTGTTTTAGTAATGAAAATTGAAAATTTCAAAAAAAAAAAAAATTCTTATTTCCACCCTTTATTTTTGCATTTATTTTCATGAACTACGCTTGGTCTGATTCGTGCGGGGTCACGATACGTAGGCAATCTCCATAGGATTCGACCGTAATCGTAAGGAAAAAGAAGGATAAGAAAAACCAAAGAGAGAGAGAAAGAAAGAAAAGAGCAGAAAAACAAAAAGAGAAATGAGCGGGAACACAAAAGAGAAAGAAATAAAAGAAAGAGAAGAGCACAAGAGAGGGATGAGGTGATGAAATTTGAAAGAAGGGTAAAAATAAACAAGGAACGAAGTGCCGGGATGACGCATGCAATCGAGCAAATGCATAATACAAATGATTAACTGTATAAGTGCATTCATGCCAACGTGCGGTTGTTAAATCTGTTAAAACTTAATCGCTAACAAAGTGTTTGTCTAAATGTGTGAGTTCAGGCAGGTGGTTAGTTGATTGGCAATTCTGGCAACTCACCCGTACAACACCCGGTCGAAAGATAAAGTAAAAATGACAGGGCAGGATTCAGAAATCAGCATCGTAGACCCTTCAAATGAAGTTGAGGTAACAGATGTGGGTGTTATGAAAGAAGAGATGAGGAAACTAAAAGCACAAATGGCTGAAATGCATCGGTCATGGTCTCAGGGACATCCGACACCACTATATCCCGCTAATCCATCTTACATCCCACCCCTGGCTCAGGCTCAGGAGCCTACCACTCCCCATGCATCTTCAGCTTTCCCCTATCATGCCCAGGGCTATGGTAACACTTCATATGCTCCCCCAGCTCCACCCCCCAAACAGAACCCTCCCCCACCCATGGTTCCAGTCTTTGTGGCACCTCCCCCAGCCCCATTACATAGATCGTCCAGTGAGCCGCTATTCCAAGCTCACGACACCCAATATTACCCTCCCGAACCCACTTTCAAAGCGCCTGAGCCATATACCTATTCTCCCCATTTTGAAATCCCGGGAGAGATTGAGAAACCAGTTAAGAATACAGAACAGGAGGAAGTGATTCGTAAAGTGAAAAGCCTGGAGCAATCCTTCAGGAATATGCATGGCTTAGGTAACCAAGTCAGCGTCGCATACAAAGATTTGTGCCCTTTCCCTGATGTTCAGTTGCCTGCGGGGTTTAAAATGCCGAAGTTTGACTTGTATGAGGGGAACGGTGACCCAGTAGCCCATCTGTGTGGCTTTTGTAGCAAAATGAGAGGTGTTGGGGGGAAGGATGAATTGTTGATAGCATATTTCGGTCAAAGCCTGACCGGATCTGCACTAGAATGGTACACGAGACAGGACCCCGGCCGATGGTATACATGGGATGATTTGGCACAGGCATTCATTGGCCATTTTCAATATAACCTTGAGATAGTCCCCGACCATCTATCATTGTTGAAACTGGAAAAGAAGCCTGGGGAAAGTTTTAGAGAGTTTGGTTTCCGCTGGAGGGAACAAGCAACAAGGGTTGATCCTCCGATGAGGGAGAGTGAGATGGTAGATTACTTCTTGCAAACATTGGAACCTACCTATTTTGGTCATCTAGTGACATATGTCGGAAAGTAGTTTAATGAAGTGGTAAATATGGGAGCCATGATTGAAGAAGGATTGAAATCTAACAAGATCTTGAGCTACTCGACGTTGAAAACAACCACCCAGGTCATCCAAAGCGGTACTGGTGGTGTGCTTGGAAAGAAGAAGAAGGAAGAAGTTGCTACGGTTGAAGCTAGTGCTTGGTCCAGGCCCAACAACCCTCCACTCTACTACAACCAACCCAGACCCCACCACCCAAACTACCAATATACCCCATATGGCCCACCGCAACACTACTATCCACCACCAGAACCACACTTTTCTATCCACCACGCCCAGACCTACACTCAGCCTCTGGTGCACTCGCAATGGCGTGCATCGAATCCCCAAAACACACATCCAACCCCACAAAACACCTATCCACCTCCCAGGGCAAACAGACCGGGAAACAGTTTCCGGCCAAACCAAGCTTTTAGAAGTGAGAAGGCCCCAAACAGAAAAACATTTACTCCGCTGGGAGAATCTTACACTGCTTTCTTCCATAAATTGAAACAGTTGGGAATGTTGACCCCAATTGAGTCCAAAACACCAAACCCCCTTCCCAGAAACCTGGACCATTCTGTTAGCTGCGAGTATTGCTCAGGGATTCCGGGGCATGATACTGAAAAATGTTGGAAGTTGAAAAACACGATACAAGAGCTCATTGATAATCGTCGTATTGAAGTACAGGCTCCAGAGGCCCCAAACATCAATCAAAATCCGTTACCAGCGCATTATGAAGTCAATATGATTGAACTGATACATAAGGGGACAGAGCCTAAAAAACCCTCGCAGGTGGTTATGGTGATCCGTTCTACGGAAGCCCAGGTCAAAGAAAAGACAGTGAGCGCAAGGCCAGTGGTTTAGTTAAAAGCAATAAAAGATAAGCCGGTGTTGGTAATGGGAAAAGGACCATTTGTTGCTGCAAAAAAGCCAGAGCCAGTCAAGTTAGTGGTACCAGGGTCATTATCTGCACCCGTGGTTGTTGTGAAAGGGGCCTACGTAGAACCAGTTGTCATAAAACCAGTAGTCCAGTTACCCGTGGTTGATAGCAAAGTCGTACCGTGGAAATATGACAAGGTAGTGGTGACATACAAAGGAAAGGAAATTGAGGAAGAGAGTTGTGAAGCACAGGGACTAACTCGGTCGGGACGTTGTTTTGCTCCCGAAGAGTTGAGAAAGGCTAAGGGCGCTAAAGACAGTCAAGTGCTAGTCAAAAAAGCTGTGACGGAAGAAGAGGCAGAAGAGTTTCTGAAAAAGATGAAAGTGCAAGATTATTCCATTATTGAACAACTGAGAAAAACACCGGCCCAAATCTCGTTGTTGTCGTTATTGATTCTTCTGACGAGCATTGCCGAGCTTTGATGAAGATATTGAATGAGGCTCATGTGCCCGACAAAATTTCAGTGAACCATCTGGAGACAATTGCCAACAAGATCTTCGAGGTAAACAGGGTAGCATTTTCTGATGATGAATTGCCTGTAGAAGGCACAGAACATAATAAAGCTCTCTATTTGACGGTCAAGTGGGAAGGTTCAATGGTTACTCGGGAACTGATCGATAACGGGTCGAGTGCTAATATTTGCACATTGTCCACATTGAACAAGTTGAAGATTGATGATGACAGAATCCGCAAAAATAGCATTTGTGTTCGAGGGTTCGACGGATGGGGAACAAACACAGTAGGGGATATCGTACTCGAATTGACTATTGGCCCGGTCGAGTTCACTATGTTCAGGTATTGGATGTTGCAGTGTCCTACAATCTTTTGTTGGGTCGACCATGGATCCACGCGGCCAAAGCAGTGCCCTCCACACTGCACCAAATGGTCAAATTCGAGTGGGACAGAAAAGAAATTGTGTTATATGGGGAAGATCCCACATGCGCCATGAGTGATGCCATTGTGCCCTTTTTAGAAACCGAAGATGATAAGGGACCATGGGTTTATCAGGTTTTCAACACGATCCCGATGAGCAGAGTGCCCGAGGGTAAAAGTATTCCATGTCCCAGGATGGCAGTTGCGACCGTCATGGTAGTATTAGAAATGCTGAGTAACGGGTTCGTGCCGGGGAAAGGTCTGGGGGCTGAACTTCAGGGCATTATTCAACCTGTTTCTCTGCCCAAAAATCTGGACACCTTCGGATTGGGGTTCAAACCAACAGCGGCAGATGTTAGAAGGGCCCGTAAATTGAAAAAGAAAGCTTGGGTTCTTCCCAAACCAATTCCATGCTTGTCCAGATCCTTTGTCAGGTCAGGTAGCAAGAAACAGTCATTGACAAAGGTGTCAGGTTCACTGATTGGGGCAGAGGGGAACTTGGATAAGGTGTTCGAGAGGGTATTTGCTGAAGTGAACATGGTTGAGGCCGGGGAAGGGTCAAGCGGAGCAGATATACAGTACATCAAACCACATGCTAACATCAACAATTGGGAAGCTACTCTTCTTCCAATTCGGAGGGAGTCGTGGTAGTGGGTTTTGTTTTCCTTTTATCACCTGGATTATTCCAGGGCTTGTAATCCAGTTGCTATGTTCCGTCCATTTGGATGAGTTAAAACCTTGTTATCTTTACATTCAATGAAATGCAATTTTCTTCGTTCCTAATTTTGTTTCCATTTTTCTTTTCTTTTGTACAGTTCTTTTTATGCTGATATCAATGATATGACATGCATGAGGAATCTTCGGCCCAGTTTTAAAAGCCAATCTAGCTCAGAAGTAATAATACAAAAAATCGAGTGTGATGATGGGGTGGATTGTAACAACCATGAAGCTTATGAGGAAATTAGTAAAGAATTAAGTCATTTTGAAGAAAAACCCAAACCTAACCTAAATGACACAGAAGCAGTTAATCTAGGGGACCAAGACAATGTGCGAGAAACTAAAGTAAGTGTTCATCTGGATCCACAACTCAATGAGGAGATAATTAAAGTATTGCATGAGTACAAAGATATTTTTGCATGGTCATATGATGATATGCCAGGTCTAAGCACCGATTTGGTGGTTCATAAATTACCCACTAATCCGGCACTTCTCCCTGTCAAGCAGAAGTTGAGAAAGTTCAAAACGGACATAAGTGTGAAGATCAAAAAAGAGATTACCAAGCAGTTTGAGGCAAAGGTAATTCAGGTTACACGATACCCCACTTGGTTAGCTAATGTTGTGCCGAAGAAAGATGGCAAGACCAGGGTGTGTGTTGATTATCGAGATCTTAACAAGGCAAGTCCAAAAGACAATTTCCCATTACCCAACATCCATATACTGATTGACAATTGTGCCAAACATGATATTGTCTCTTTTGTGGATTGTTACGCGGGTTATCATCAAATTCTAATGGACGAGGAAGATGCAGAAAAGACGGCATTCATCACGCCGTGAGGAACGTATTGTTATCGGGTCATGCCGTTTGGTTTGAAAAATGCTGGGGCAACTTATATGAGGGCCATGACAACCATATTCCATGATATGATACACAAAGAAATCAAGGTGTATGTGGATGATGTGATCGTGAAATCTAGACAGCAATCCGACCATGTCAGAGATTTGAGAAAGTTCTTTCAAAGGCTTCGTAGGTACAATCTTAAGCTCAATCCTGCAAAATGTGCTTTCGGGGTGCCATCTAGGAAGTTGCTGGGGTTTATAGTCAGCCGGCGGGGTATCGAATTAGACCCGTCGAAGATCAAAGCTATTCAGGAATTGCCACCTCCAAGAAACAAAACCGAGGTGATGAGTTTGTTGGGAAGATTGAACTATATCAGCATGTTCATTGCTCAGCTCACGGCAACTTGTGAGCCAATTTTCAAATTGTTGAAGAAAGAAGCCGCGGTCAAATGGACGGATGAATGTCAGGAGGCTTTTGATAAGATAAAGGGGTATTTGTCGAACCCACCCGTGTTGGTCCCGCCAGAACCAGGGAGGCCTTTGATTCTATATCTGACAGTTTTGGATAGTTCATTCGGCTGTGTACTGGGGCAGCACGATGTTACGGGCAGAAAGGAGTAGGCTATCTACTATCTCAGCAAGAAGTTCACATCTTACGAGGTTAAGTATACTCATCTGGAAAGGACATGTTGCGCCCTAACTTGGGTGGCACAAAAGTTGAAACATTATTTGTCATCTTACACTACTTACCTTATATCTCGCTTGGACCCATTGAAGTATATTTTTTCAGAAACCCATGCCCACAGGGAGGCTTGCAAAGTGGCAGATCCTGCTTACAGAGTTCGACATTATCTATGTGACACGGACTGCAATGAAAGCACAGGCACTAGCCGATCATTTGGCTGAGAACCCCGTCGATGAAGATTATGAACCTTTGAAAACTTATTTCCCCGATGAAGAGGTGATGCACATTGATGAATTGGAACAAGCTAAGAAGCCGGGATGGAAACTTTTGTTTGATGGGGCTGCAAATATGAAAGGCGTGGGAATAAGAGCGGTACTTATTTCTAAAACAGGTCAGCATTGCCCTGTTACAGCTCGACTTTGTTTCTACTGTACGAACAACATGGCAGAATATGAGGCGTGTATATTGGGATTGAGATTAGCTATAGATATGGGTGTACGGGAAGTCTTGGTCATGGGTGACTCGAACCTACTAGTACACCAGATTCAAGGAGAATGGGAAACACGAGATTTGAAGCTTATACCGTATCGGCAGTGTCTGCATGAGCTTTGTCAACGGTTTCAGGCCATAGAATTCAGGAACATTCTAAGGATTCATAATAAGGTTGCCGACGCTTTGGCTACTTTGGCGTCGATGTTGCACCATCCAGATAAGGCTTATGTTGATCCATTGCAGATTCAGGTTCGTGATCAGCATGCTTACTGTAATATGATAGAAGAGGAAATTGACGACGAGCCGTGGTTCCATGATATCAAAGAGTACATTAGGGCGGGAGTATATCCGATACAGGCCACCGGTGATCAGAAAAGAACGATTTGGCGATTGGCAAGTGGGTTTTTCTTTAGTGGAGGAGTGTTGTACAAACGAACTCCGGATCTCGGGTTGTTAAGATGCATCGACGCGAGACAGGCTACATCTATCATGACTGAGGTACATTCTAGAGTTTGTGGACCGCATATGAGTGGGTACGTTCTAGCAAAAAAGATTCTCCGAGCAGGTTATTATTGGCTCACCATGGAGCGGGATTGTATCAGTTTTGTGCGTAAATGTCATCAATGCCAAGTGCATGGAGATTTGATTCATTCTCCACCATCAGAACTACATACGATGTCCACGCCATGGCCTTTTGTTGCGTGGGGCATGGATGTTATTGGGCCAATTGATCCAGCAGCGTCAAATGGGCACAGGTTTATTCTGGTAGCTATAGACTACTTTACCAAATAGGTGGAAGCTAAGACGTTCAAGTCTGTGACTAAGAAAGCTGTAGTCAACTTCGTGCATTCAAATATCATCTGTCGGTTTGGGATTCCGAAGGTAATCATCACGGATAATGGGGATAATCTTAATAGTCATTTGATGAAGGAGACATGCGAGCAGTTTAAGATTACCCATAGGCATTCCACTCCATACCGTCCCAAGGCAAATGGTGCGGTTGAAGCAGCCAATAAGAATATAAAGAAAATACTCCGGAAGATGGTTGAAAGATCTAGATAGTGGCATGAGAAATTACCTTTTGCATTGTTAGGATATCGCACCACCATTCATACCTCGGTTGGGGCGACTCCTTATTCATTGGTGCATGGTACCGAGGCAGTAATACTCGCAGAGGTGGAAATCCCGTCTCTACGAATCGTTGCAGAGGCTGAAATCGACGATGATGAATGGGTGAAAAGCCGTCTTGAGCAGTTGAGTTTGATTGACAAGAAGAGATTGGCATCAGTGTGTCATGGCCAACTGTACCAACGAAGAATGGCAAGAGCATATAATAAGAAAGTGCGTCCAAGGAAATTCGAAGTCGGACAGTTAGTACTGAGGCGGATTTTGCCTCATTGGGCTGAAGCAAAAGGAAAATTTGCCCCAAACTGGCAGGGACCATTTGTAGTAACCAGAGTGTTGTCTAACGGAGCATTGTATTTGACAGATGTGGAAGGAAAATGTATAGAAATGGCCATCAATTCCGATGCGGTCAAGAGATATTATGTATGATTTCTTTAGTTCTGAATGTATCTGCTTGTATTTGGCATATCTTAAAGATTGAAATGATGAAGGCGTTTTGTGCTGCTATCCAAACACTTTTTTCCCTTGTCATCCCCTTTGAGCCTTACTTATTTTTCATACCCCTCTTTCGGAATCAATGGCATTATCAGGGAACACATGTGCCGAACATAAAAGAAAGAAGAGAAAAACAAAGGAAAAAGAAAAGGAGAGAAAAAAAAAGAAGAAGAAAAGGAAAAAAGAGAAAGGAAAAATGAAAGCGAAGGAAAAGAGAAAGAGAAGAAAAGAAAAAGAAAGAAAAGGAAAGAAAGAAAAACACAACAACAAAGTTAATTATGATACAGTGAACTACGTTTGACTTGATCCCGAAAGGGTACGTAGGCAGCCTTACTCCGAGGTTCAGTCATACCAAAATAGAAATCCAAAAATCCCCAAGCAATAAACTGGGGCAGAAGTTGTGATTGTTGTGAAAGGCGGATTCCGAAAGTTGTAATTTGAACCCATTTGAATTGTTTTGAGCCTTTTATACCTTTCTTTCTAACCCAATCCAAAAGCCTATATTACGGTCCAAAGAAAGACCTTCTGATCAATTTTTTATAAATGTCAAGTCGAGCAGGTAGAGGTAATTCGTGGTAGTGGCAACACTCTGGTTCAAGCAAGAAGAACAAAAGATAAGAATGAGAGAGTCTTATGGGTGAAAACCCTCACGGGCACCGTAAGGCGACGGGAGCTGAGAGAAAATAAAATGAGAGAGTCTTAGCGGTGAAAACCTTCACGGGCACCTCAAGGCGAAAAGGAGTTGAGAAATGGCAAACTGAGAAAGGTCTGTTGATGGAAACCGTTTTGTGGTACCGCAGGAAAACAAGGTTAAGGTTTGGGTAATTCAAACAATTGATGGAATTTCTGGGCAATGAGATATGGCAACTGAGAGTTGTTTAGTCGGATTGGTTGGTCCAATTAATCCGAAATGCATGTCATGACCATTGGTGCTAGCTGTTCCGGTCAGATAAGTTTCTTTCTTTACTTCATTTTAGTAATCATCCGGTTCTGGATTCTTCATATCCTTAACCCGTAAAACCATTGCATTTCATCCTCTTTTGGGGGATTTGTTTGTCTAAATGTTCTAATGTCAGTTATGTTCAAAAGCAAGTGGGAAAGGATTTCAAGGCTCACTACCAGCTTCCGGAATTAAAAGCACAACGTGGTCAGAACATGTCAAAAACAACATGATGTAAAATGGAATAGGGGAAGTCGCTGGAAGTTGCATCGGCAGAATATTTGGGAAATGTTATGGGAAATGTGAAGGTTCAGGCAAAAAGGGCCGGGAAGATGAGACAACAGTATGTGTACAAAAGCATTCAGGTGGTCAGAAATTGTGGAATGTGGAAGTCGGTTGGAAAATCAGGTAGTTCAGAGGATGTCAGGCAATACAAAGCAAGGCAATGGAAGGACAATGCAACAAGAATGCCATCAACTAACCACCATTTTTTTAACTAACGAAATTTTCGGTGATTGAAACAAGGGCAGAAAAATTGTTTGTCAGGAGGAATTCGCCATGAGGGAAGAACGGATATTAATCAAGTTTAATCGCAAGTGTGGCATGGTTAAAATACAAGATAATCATGAATAGCATAGGGGAATATAATTTGGTTGCAAAGTTCGCATGTTTAGGATAAATGCAAGTTGTCAGGAGTCCGCCTGGAGAACAAAGACATACTTTTCAAGTTTGAAGTCAGGAGTCCGCCTGGAGAACAGAGACATACTTTTCAAGTTTGAAGTCAGGAGTCCGCCTGGAGAACAGAGACATACTTTTCAAGTTTGAAGTCAAAAGTCCTCCTGAAGAACAGAGACATACAGGTTACATTTTAAAAGTCAGGAGTCCGCCTGGAGAATAAAGGCATTCAATTTCAAATTCAGAAATCAGGAGTCTGCCTGGAGAATAGAGACATACCATTCAAATTTTATACAATCAGGAGTCCGCCTGAAGAACAGAGGTGATACAATTCGAATTTTTGTTTTTCAATCAAATCTCTTTGTCTAATTTGAAAGTAGGAGTCCGCCTGGAGAATAGAGACATATAGTTCAAGTTTCGGAAGTCAGGAGTCTGCCTGAAGAACGGAGACATACAGGTTACATTTTAAAAGTCAGGAGTCCGCCTGAATAACAGAGACACGTATTTTGAATTTTAGCAGTCAGGAGCCTGCCTGGAAAATGGAGGTGTTAAATATTTTAAGCAGTCGAAGTCAGGAGCCTGCCTGAATAATAGAGGAGTAGTTTCAATTTTAAGTTTGGCAGTCAGGAGCTCGCCAGGATAACAGAGGAATACATTCGAGTTCGAGTTTATTTAAGTTCAGCAGTTTGGAGAGAGGGAATAACATCTCAATTCACCAGGGGAATAGCAACAGGGAATTTTGTCGAGAAAGCACAAGACAATGAGGCAACAAGGAAACACAAGACAACAAGGCAACAAGAAAGTACAAGAGCAAGTTTGAAGAATTTAGATAGGATTTTTGTAATTCATAGAGCATAGTTAGTTTAGCTTCTTTTATCTTTGACGTGGTGTAATAAGGGAGGTCAGCAAGCAGTAACAGCAGCAAGCGCAGTGAAATCACAGTTCCTGGTAGTCCCAGCTACCAGACATTCCCGATGATTCCTGTTTAGCCCAGGACAGGATATGTAGGCAACCTCTGAAGTAGGGTGCGGTCAAACTTTTCAAAAATGCTTCACACGGAATTTTCAAACGGGCAAAAATCTCTCGTATTTGCTCACTTATCTTTGCCCAAAAACATTTCATATTTTCGAGCAAAGAGGGGCAGCTGTGAGTACGTGATTTTTGCCCTATATATTATTATTCCCAAAATCCCAAACAAAATAATTTTTCTTTACTTTTACAATTTTTGTGCATTTTGGTGTCATTTTCTGATAATTGTTGCATTTTATTTGCGCATGTTAATTTTTATAAAATACAAAAATATGCATTTTTGCATTTAGGTATTAGTTTTATATTTTAGTATCAATTAAGGGTTAATTTGTTTAGAACAAAACATGAAAAATCACAAAATTAGTTCACTTTTGCATTCTAATGATTTTTATTGTGAATTTGTCATGAAATAATTTTTAAAATAATTTTAGGAATTAATTAGTCTTTATTTTGAAATAATTAGGATTTCATGTTGATGTTACATCTTTATAAAAATTAGAAAAAATTATAAAAATTTTAAAATGAGAAAAAGAAAATAAAAGAGAAAAGAAAATAAGAGTAGAAAAGTGGTCTTAATAAAGACCCGAATTTGGGCCAATTCATTGATAATTTTCAGGCCCAAACGCCCTTATACCATGCCAACCGGATCAAGGCCCAATGCTTCAATACCCGGTCTACCCAACAAAGTCCAAACGACGTCGTTTCCTCAGCCTTTAATCACGACCGTTGGATCTCATCAATCCAACGGTCCGGATCTAACTAGGATGTTTGGTATATAAGTGTCCGAACTTCCCCCCTCACCCCCACTCGTACCGTACCCTTCTTCCTCATGAACCCTAATCCACGCCGCCCCTAAATCCCTCGCCGGCGGTGAACGTCACTTACACCGTTCAAACCCAAACTAACACCATAGATCCCCCATGAATCCCTCTTGCCATTCCCGTTATTGGTTTCCCTCGAATGTTTCCAGAGTTCGTCGAATCTTAGTTTGAAGTTTTCCGGCCAAGTCGCAAGTTCATCCAGACCAGCCCAAAATCATACCACACAATCCCCGGACTTCCCTCAACCCAAATCCATGATTATTTTCCTTCAAATCTCTGTGAAGCGGCTCGAATTTCAGATCTAAGAATTTCAGGCCAAAACCCTAAACCAAAATCTTTATGATTTCGAACTGTAATATCCTTAACCATGTGTTCTCTTGTAATAACACATGGTTAGGGATGTTGCGTGTCAAAAATCTAAAAGGATTCGGACGTCAGTGACTGACCGGAGTTTCTCGTGCTTCAGTGAGTTTTCCTGTTTCTTTTTACTTGCATGGTTGAAGTTTTAGTTATAGTCTTTATTTCATTAAGTGTTCTATTAATTTTACGATTTATTTTTGTGTATTAGTATAGTTCTGTCAATTTCTTTTTAGTTCTGAATTTGATGTTTGAATGGTCGATTGTGAGCTTATTGGTTAAGAGTTAGTTTAATTTCATTTAACGTTGATCAGTAGCCTAAGCTTTGCTTTGATTGATCCTGGTCTCTGGTTTTCCTAGTTTGATTGAGTTGGTGTGATTGAACAATTGGGATTGGTTAGTTCGATTAGTTAATTTCTAAGTTCTAATTAATCAGTCCTAGTTAGTTTTGGATTAATTTAGGGGATTGGTTATAGCTGTTGAGAATGTGGGTAGAATCAGTAACTTTGAGAAGCTTTCAGGGGTAGTTTGGGCAGGGAAAAGGGTAATTCTGATAGGAATAGTAATTTCAAAGTAATGAAAGGGCAGTATAGGTATTGCATGGGTAGAAGAATACCCTAGGGCCTTCTAGAATAGGATTTTAGTGCACATTTCAGCACAATAGAGGTGCTTACTTGAGTAACAAGTTAGAAATAAAAGGACTAAACTGAAAATAGGGGAGGGACTAAAAAGAAAACCAAAAATCTGATTAACCCTCTTGGATCACCTATAAAAGGGGATGAAGTGCCTTGAGGAAGGGGATTTGAATTTTCAGCCCAAAAATCCCCACCAAAAGCTTTTCTCCTTGCTTTCAATTTCAGTTAGCATTTCAATTCCAATACTTAAGAAGAAACATCAAAAGATGGAAAAATCAAAAACAGTTTTACTAGGTCATCACTAGTGTTGGTGATTCTCAGTCCTTCCTTAGGTATTCTTCATTCCAGCTCGAGGTTCTATTCCTAAAAAGTGTTTGGGAGTGACTAACGACTGATTCAAGTGAGTTTGGGGCCTATTAGTTTGAACTTCAGTGGAGATTTGGGGCCAGCAGGATTTGAGAGCATCTAGACTCAGCTGTGAGGGCTAGAAGTGCATTTCAAGTGTGTGTTGGACTGATCTGTTGAGTTTGCTTATATTTCTGATTTTTCAAAAACAGTTCCTGGCCTGTTCTGTGATGATATATTGTTGAGTTTTGCTGCTGTTGCTGTTCAAAGTAGCTGACTTCTTTCCTTCTCATATTTTCCCTTATCCAGGTACACAATTGTACCCCTGATGACTGTGGGCTAAAGTGTGCAGATATGAATTATGTGAAGAATGAATTTACTTGCAGAACTGAGTTCTGATTTAGCTAATCTCTAGATCTACGTATTCAGTGTTTGATTCATGGATATTTTTTAAGTTTTGTTTGCTTTTGAGCTAAATGGACTATATAAACTGTTATGTTTCGGATTCATGTGATTACTATGAAGTGAACACTAGTGTTAGTTGATTACATGATAGGTTGATAGTAATGTTGGCGTGAATTAATTCAGAAGTAGTTAGTTTGCTTTATGCTATTGAGATCGTGTTTACAGCTTGGTTTTCACCTTAATGATGTCTAAGAACTCACCTGAATATCAGTGGATAGATTAGTCTGTGCATAAAACTGGAATTCAATTGACTAATATCCTTCTAATTCGAGTAGATGCGTATTGTTTCCCCTTTGTTATAATTATTGAACACTTAAAATAATTTAGAGGTAATTTCCGGGGGCGTTTGGTTGAACTAAATCAAGGCCTCGCTGGGTTCAGCGATAAGCCATCTTAGGCTATCACACGGACTGCCTTCATGAGTTTGGGCTTCCTAGGGGATTCGATCCCAGGTGCTGTTATCTGTCACCTGGGCTTCCCTTTCTCCTTCCTGACCGAATCTTTGGGCCGTTTCTGAAGCCCATCAGTGGTCCAGCTCATTGTTGAGGTTGGACTACTGAATTTTATTCAGTTTTCATGTAATTAAGTTTTCTTTCTTCTTTTAGGGACATTTGATCAATAGAAAATTGTAGTCACTCTCAAATGGGCCTTTTAATAAATGTTGAGACGAATCTCGCCAAACAAAATCTCGAATGCATGGCCCTCATTTAACTAACATGTGACTACTTAGAATTCGAGGCGTGCCATTCGGTTGAATTTCCATGGCCCTCGCAAATTTGAAAACGCGTAGTTGCTTTAGGCGCGCTATTTAATAATCTACTTTCTTAAACTCGGGTGCGCATTGTTGCGACCCAAATCCAAATCTCAACGGAGTCGAAATGTGTCAACGACCACGGGTGCATTGATTGTGACGTGGTTCGAGACCCATTTTCACGACGTTGCAATTCTCATAATAATAATAAAAGCGGTTTATAAATAAAAAGCACATAGTCTAGCATGTATCAAAATCAGATAAAATTAAATACAACAGTTAAGTGATCGTGCTAGAACCACGAAACTCGGGAATGCCTAACACCTTCTCTCGGGTTAACAGAATTCCTTACTCAGATTTCTGGTTCGCGGACTGTAACAGATCATAAATTTCCTCGGTTCGGGATTCAACTGGTGACTTGGGACACCATTAATCTCCCAAGTGGCGACTCTGAATAAATAATAATTAAATCCCGTTCCGATTGTCCTTTAATTGGAAAAACTCCTTTACGCCCTTGCGAGGTGTAGGTGAAAAAGGAGGTGTGACATATGGCATCGAAGCAGTGATACCCGCAGAAGTGGAAATTCCATCCCTTCGAATTGTCGCAGAGGCTAAGATCGATGATGATGAGTGGGTCAAAACCCGTCTGGAGCAATTAAGTTTGATCAATGAAAAGAGACTGGCAGCAGTGTGTCATGGCCAGTTGTATCAACAGAGAATGGCAAGAGCATACAATAAGAAAGTGCATCCACAGAAGTTTGAAGTGGGTCACTTAGTATTGAAACGCATTCTTCCTCATCAAGTTGAAGCAAAAGGAAAGTTCGCCCCAAATTGGCAGGGGCCATTTGTTGTAACTAGAGTGTTGTTCAATGGCGCGTTATATTTAACAGAAGTAAAAGGGAAATGTGTGGAGATGACTATCAATTCTGATGAAGTCAAGAGATACTATGTATGATTTCTTTGTTTGATTGTACTTGTTTGTATTTGGCATGTCTCAAATATTGGAATGACGAAGGCATTTTGTTCTGCTATCTAAACACTTTATCCCTTGTCACCCCTCTTGAGCCTTATTTGTTTTCTTTCATACCCCTCTTTCGGAATCAGTAGCAAAGATCAGGAACACAAACGTGAAAGATAAGTAAAGGAAAAGAAGAAAAGAAAAGAACAAAAGGGGAGAGAAGAAAAATGAAAATCAAAAAAAAGGAAAGAAAAGAAAAGGAAAAAAAGAAAGAGAAAGAAAAGAATGAAAAGAAAAAAGAAAGAAAGAAGAAAAACAACAAAAAGAGAAAAGAAAGCAAAAAAGAGAAAGAAAAGAAAGAGAAAAAGAAAATCACAACAACAAAGTAATCTCTATGACATGAACTACGTTCGACCTGATTCCTTTTAAGGATACGTAGGCAGCCTCAAGGTTCGGTCTCATCAAAATAAAAATCCAAAAGTCCCCAAAAAAGAAACTGGGGCAGAAGTTGTGGTTGTTGTAAGAAATCTGATTCTGAAAGTTGTAATTTTAAACCCATTCGAATGGTTTTGAGCCTTTTATACCCTTTCTTGCTAATCCCATCCAAAAGCCACATTACGATCCAAAGAAAGACCTTTCGATCAGTCTTCGAGAAATGCCAAGTCGAGCAGGTAGAGGTGATTCATATCAAGGGCAACCCTCTGGTCCGAATAGGGAAAAGAAACCAAAATGAGAGAGTCTTATTGGTGAAAACCCCCACATGCGTCGTAAGGCGACGGGAGCTAAGAGAAATCAAAATGAGATAGTCTTATTGGTGAAAACCCTCACGAGTACCGTAAGGCGAAAGCGAGTTGAGAGATGAACGAATGAAAGAGGTCTGATGGTGAAAACCTTTCAAAGCACCACAGGATGAACAAGGTCGGGATTTGGGTGAAGAAATCAGGTTATGGAAATTCCGGGGCAACAAAGTATGGAAATTGAAAGTTAATTGGTTGGGCGGATTGGGCCAATTAATCCAAATTGCATGTCATGATCATCGGTTCCAGCTGCTCCACTCAGATAAGTCTCTTTTTTTTCCCTTCAGATAGTCTCCCAGTTTTGGATTTTCTTATCCTTAACTCTGAAAGTCATTGCATTTCATTTCTTTCAGGCTTATTGCTCTAAGATGTGCCCAATGTCAGTTTTGTTTAAACAAACAAGAAGGAATTTCAAAGCTCACTACCAGCTTCAAGATTGCAAAGCACAGTGCGGCCAGAGCATACCAAAGATAGCATGATGTAAAGCGGGGTAAAGTGCCAGCAAGAGTCCCATCGGCAAAATGATTTGGTAATTTCATGGGAGATGTAGAGGTTCCGTTAAAGGGGTCAGAGATGTGAAATAACGGTTCAAGTATAGAACACTCGGGTCATTCAGGGTCACAGGGTTTTGAAAGTCAGTCGGAAAGTCAAGTGGTTCAAGGCCAGTTCGGGGAAGCCAGTCAAAACAAAACAATGCCGCGAAGAGACCTGCAGCAAGAGTGCCATCAACTAACTACCACATTTTAAACTGACAAAAATTTTCTTTGATTGAAACAGAGGCAGGAAATTTCGGATGTTTCGGAGAAACCCTCCATGGAAAAGGCAGTCACCAAACAGGTTTGATTTTTGATTTTCAGGACCCTCCTGGAAAATGGGACCTAGGTCAGAAATAGCATAATCTAGCATAAGTGTATCCTAAAGGAATATAAGCTGGTTTAGAAGTTTGCATGATCGAGATAGGATTCAATTAGGAGTTCTCAGGACCGTCCTGAATAATGGGGGTTAGCTTTAAGATTTCGATTAGATAACAACATTTAGCATAAATTCTGCTGTAGGGTAATGCAATTCAGCCATGAAAGTTGTCACTCTTAAGATAAAATTTGACTTTTGAGTTTCAGGACCCTCCTGTATAATGGGATGTAGCTTTAAGACCCGCTTAGATAACAAGATTTAGCGGAAGTCACACCTTTAGAAGATATAACTTAGATTTAAAATTGTTATCTAGGTAAGAGTTGTCAGGACCCCCCTGGATAATGGGACCTAGTTTTCAAATTCTTAGTAATATTTAGTAATATGATTCAGTTTAACACTCACATATGTGCCCAGTTACCAAACTGGGGTAGAAAATTTTCTTTGTTTTGTCTATTTTGTTGAAGTCAGGAGCCCGCCTGGAGAGCAGGGACATACTGTGAGGAGTTTGGAAAGGAGAGCTGAAATACATACAATGTTACAACCCATATCCACATGTGTTAGTTCATGCCATATATTAGTTAACATAAATCTAAGAAGGAATTATCTTTGAGATGATAAGAAGTCAATCCTATTGGTCTTAAGTGATACAAGAGTGTATAAGGGTGATTAACCAGTATTAGAAGTTAAACGAATCAAGGATGTTGTAACTCGAATTTTCAGGTAATCTAGCGGTGCTTAATACACTCAAGAGGTCATTTATGAAGGTATTTTAATCATATAATATCCGTATCATAAGTCTTGAAGTCAAACGAGTTATGAAACAAAAGTCGACAAAAGTTGTCGCAACTTAGGTTCATAATTTTACTTAAACATTAGGTCAAATGTTTCTAATCTTTTCTCATAATTTACAAGGAATTACGGGGTGATCTACCAACCAAATTAAAGATCTATGAGTCTAGTTTCCAACACATTAAACCGTTCATAGATACGATCTCGTAGTAGAGAGATATTCGCGTTTTCACGAGACTGCGCCAAGCACCTCTCTATGGGGCCCACTAAGTCGGTTTAAGATATTTGGACCTATATAGGATGCCTCCAACCCGTTTTAAGTCATTGCTTTTCACTATTTTCAGACTTTAGAACCCTAGGAACATCCTATCAAGGTTCTCTCAAGATTCAAGACCCAAAAAAAGGGCAAACAACACAAATCAAGTGTCAGGAATTCCGTGGCGCTAATAAGTCTCTTGTTCTTCTTGTGGTTGCTCATTTTTGTGTCGTTTCAGCTCGTGTTGGAGGTTGTTTTAAAGGGTTTATGTTCTGTAAATACTCCCTCATGTTCTTAATATCAATCCTAGGTGATTTCAAGCCTTCTAAAGTGATTCTAGTGCCGAAAAACACTAATTGATCGCTAGTTTCACTTTTTTGTTGTTGTGGCAGCATTGGAGGGATATTTCATGGAAATTTAAGGTCAAATTGGAGTTTTTCTTTCTGTATAAAGGTAAGGAACCTCTTACTCTATATGTATTTAAGATTATCCAAGTTGCGGCTAAGCCATTGAAGCTAGAACTTGTGAGATATATATCGAAAGGCTTGGTAGTAATGTTATTGTTTTGTGGACTGTTTTGCGTTGTTGTTGGGCTGCGTATTTTACTACTATATTGTGGAGTTTTGGAGGAGGAAGGGTGTGGAGAAACACCATATATATGTAGGGTTATGGGCTGATAGTTATTCGTAACATTTCCAGGTTGTTTGACACGACTACGGTGGTTGTCGTATGTATGGAGTGATTAGGCTGTGTGTGGACTATTTTGGGAGGCTCAATATGTTTATTATTGATGTTGTTTGGGCTGTTTGGTGACTGTTTTGAATGGTGTGAGGTCATATATATAGGGGAGGTGTTGTCCGTTTCATCGTAAAATAGGTTGTGGTCGATACATAATAGTTATGACGCTTAAATGATAACGATAGTATCATTTCTCTTATTATAGACTAAGGAGTTTTGACAATTGCATAGCTTGAGATTGGGGCAGTATATACAAGGTATGTGAGTCTATCCCTTTCCTTCTTTTGCACGACTCCGATTGTACATAATGTAATGAACGAGCTTCCAAAGATACTCTACTCTTAGAAGCTAGCAGTACTTACATTGTTTTCCCTCTTATGGAACGATTGATGTTAATGTTGCTTCTCTTAGTCTTATGTTATCAATGTTGTTGGTACTTCCTGATTCTTATAAGGTTCATAGTGAAGAGTTAGTCCTAATAACGTGTACAGAGGATACCGACCTTACGTCACTCCGAAAGGTTTAGGATGTGATTCCATGAGTCGAGCATGCATTATATATATGTATCTATTTTACTCTACCGAGCCACGCTATAGTTGGCCGGGTACGGCACCTATTGTGCAACCACTGATCAGTTGGGTTTTACCGAGCTCCACGTGGCCGGGTACGATTCTACCGAGCCTATTATGGCCGGGTACGATATGATGATAATGATGCCCACAGAGGCGAATGCTTTAAAGGTTTATGTATTTATACATATGTATCATGCATTTCATGTAAGTAGCCCTCAGAGGTACTAAGATGTTACAGGTTGTATATTCTCTATCCTTGCTTACATTACTGATCGTATTTATGGTTCCTTGCCTTACATACTCAGTACTTTATTCGTACTGACGTCCTTTTATTTGTGGACGCTGCATGTCGTGCTGCAGGTCCTGATAGACAGGCAGGTGCAGCTCCCCCACCACAGTAGACTGTCCAGTTCAGCGGTGATTGGCGAGATCCCTTCTCCGGACTTGCCTTGGTCTTGGTATGCAATTTTTGTTATAGACATTATGGGTATGTCGGGGCCCTGTTCCGGCTATGTTGCAACACTTATGTTCTTTTAGAGGCTCATAGACAGGTGTCGGCTCATGTATAGTTTGGTATGCCTTGTCGGCTAGTTTTTGTTGTATAGTCTTTCATAGTAGCGTGGTAGCTCATACCTTATACGTAGTTTCTTGATTGTCTGGTCATCCCCTGCTATGTATGTTCATGCCGTCATATTTTATTGCTGGTTGTCCATGATCTAGGTCTACCATTTATATTGATCTCGTCAGCCTTAAAAGATAATAATGAAGGTTAGATGAAATGTACGTTGGTGCTCGGCAAGTGTGGTCGGGTGCTAGTCATGGCCCTTCAGTTTGGGTCGTGACAAACTTGGTATCAGAGCAAGTCTGTCCTAGGGGTTGTCTATGAGCCGTGTCTAGTATAGTCTTGATTATGGATGTGTAGCGCGCCACATTTATAATCAGGAGGCTACATGACATCTAGGGTTGTTACCTTCTTCCTGAATCTAGATCGTGCGTAGAGTTGAGTCGTAAGTGTTAGTCTCTGATATTCACCTTGTTTTTTTTTCAGTGATGCCTTCGACTAGGAAGCAAACGATTAGTAGACGGCTTGATACAGCAGTGGGAGAGGGTACCAGTCAGGTGCCCCAAGTCAGAGCAGGACAAAGTGAGGCTCAAAGTGAGATGCCCTCTCATACCTTATCTACTCCATCTCCTCCAGAGGGTATTAGAAGGCACCCAGCGCCTCCAGTTCCTCCGTCTGGCACTCCAGACCAGGATTTGCAGAGTGCTTTGCAGTTATTGACTAGCTTGGTAGCTGCTCAGGCTCAGAGGCAGAATACAGGTGCTGCTGAGAAACCAGTTAGTACAAGAGTTCGTGATTTTATTAATTTAGACCCTCCAGTGTTTACCGGATCAGACCCCAAGGAGGACCCACAGACTTTTATTGACCAGGTTCATCGTACACTTCGGGTTATGCATGTTAGTGATACAGAGGCAGTAGGGTTGGCTTCTTATCGGCTACGGGATTTAGCGGTTCTCTGGTATGATAGTTGGGAGAGATCCAGGGGTCCGAACCCTCCTCCAGCTGTGTGGAAGGAATTTTCTGAGGCCTTTCTTCGTCACTACTTGCCAGTTGAGATACGACGAGCTAGAGCTGATAAGTTCTTGAACCTTAGACAAGGTAATATGAGTGTGCGAGAGTACAATATGCAGTTTGATTCTTTGGCAAGGTATGCTCCCCATATGGTGGCCGAGATGAGTGATATGGTGCATATGTTCGTGAATGGGTTGGGACCACATCTGATAAATGAGTGTACGAAAGCCTCCTTGGTGGAGGGCATGGATATTTCCCATATTCAAACTTATGCCCAGACCCTAGAGGATCGTAAGCGCCAGCAGAGGGCAGTTAGAAAGCAGGATAGGGGCCAGCATAAGAGGGCGAGATTTGCAGGGTATTCTGATGACTTCAGAGGCCCCATCAGGCCACAGTTTTCGAGGAGTTTGGCGCCACCTGTAGCTAGTGCTCCTCCACAGTTTCAGAGGCCTCGATATGATCGATCCTATTCTGGTCCAGGTTAGAGTTCGCGGGCATCTGGCTCGCAACATCACAGGGATACTAGTCAGATGAGACCCCCAACACCACATTGTGATCAGTGCGGCAAGGCCCACTTTGGACTGTGTCATCGAGGTTCTGATGCATGCTATTCGTGCGGGCAGCCTGGCCATATGATGCGGGATTGTCCTAATAGAGGAGGTGATGGTATGGCTCAGCCGACTGGATCTGTGTCTAGTTCTTCCTCATCAGTTCGACCTCCAACACGGGGTTTTCAGCAGTCGACAGGTCGTGGTAGGGGTAGAGGTGCAGTGCCGAGTTCGAGTGGTGCTCAAAATTGAACCTATGCTCTAGTAGGTCGATAGGATCTCGAGTCGTCTCTAGATGTTGTTACAGGTATTATATCTGTGTTTTCTTATGATGTATATGCGCTGATTGATCCGGGATCTACATTATCATATGTTACACCTTTTGTGGCTAATAAGTTTGGCATTGAACCTGAATTGATAAGTAAACCCCTCGCGGTATCTACTCCGATAGGAGATTCTGTGATTGCTAGAAGGGTATATAGAGGTTGCACTGTGATGATTTGTAGTCGTCAAACCTCGGCAAATTTATTTGAGTTAGAAATGGTTGATTTTGATGTGATAATGGGAATGGACTGGTTGGCCTCATGCTATGCAAATGTTGACTGTCGTACGAAGATGGTTAGGTTCCAATTTCCGGGTGAACCCGTCATTGAATGGAAAGGGAACATTGCTACACCGAAAGGTAGGTTTATTTCCTATCTTAAGGCAAGGAAAATGATCTCAAAAGGTTACATTTATCATCTCGTTCGCGTTAGGGATGCGGAGGCGAAACTGCCTACTTTACAATCAATCCCTGTGGTCAACGAATTCCCAGATGTTTTCCCAGATGAACTCCCAGGCCTTCCTCCTGAAAGGGAGATTGAGTTTAGCATTGATGTGTTGCCTGACACTCAACCGATCTCTATTCCTCCATACAGAATGGCCCCGACAGAGTTGCAAGAGTTGAAGGTGCAGTTGAAGGACTTGCTAGATAAGGGCTTTATTAGGCCTAGCACTTCACCTTGGGGTGCACCAATCCTATTCGTGCGGAAGAAAGACGGGTCGTTACGGATGTGTATCGACTATCGATAGTTGAATAAGTCTACTATAAAGAACAAGTATCCACTTCCAAGAATTGATGACCTGTTTGACCAACTCCAGGGTGCCAAGTATTTCTCCAAGATTGATTTACGTTCAGGGTATCATCAGGTAAGGGTTAGGGAGAAAGATATTCCAAAGACGGCCTTCCGGATAAGATATGGGCACTTTGAGTTCTTGGTGATGTCGTTCGGGCTAACAAATGCCCCAACAGCTTTTATGAATCTCATGAATACTATATTCAGGCCCTATCTTGATGTGTTCGTGATTGTATTCATTGATGACATTCTAGTGTATTCTCGTTCGGAGGCGGAACATGCGGGCCACTTGCGGATAGTATTACAGACGCTTTAGGATCGTAAGTTATATGCTAAGCTCTCCAAATGTGAATTCTGGCTGAACTCAGTAGCATTCCTTGGCCATGTGATATCTGATGAGGGTATTAGTGTCGACACTCAAAAGATCGATGCAGTAAAGAATTGGCCGAGACCTACAACACCATCAGAAGTCCGCAGCTTCCTAGGGCTAGCAGGATATTATAGGCGGTTTGTAGAAGGATTTTCCTCTATATCATCACCATTGACTAAGTTAACACAAAAAGCTACCAAATTCCAGTGGTCTGACACTTGTGAACGTAGTTTTCAGGAGTTGAAGAATCGATTGACATCTGCACCAGTGCTCACTCTTCCTGAAGGAACAGAAGGTTATGTGGTATATTGTGATGCCTCAGGTATAGGTTTGGGGTGTGTATTGATGCAGCGTGGGAATGTGATTGCTTATGCATCAAGACAATTGAAGAAGCATGAAAAGAATTATCCAACCCATGATTTGGAATTGACTGCAGTAATATATGCTTTGAAGATATGGCGGCACTACTTATACGGCGTCCATGTTGACATCTACACAGATCACAAGAGTTTACAATACATCTTCAAGCAGAAAGAGTTGAATTTGAGGCAGCGTAGGTGACTTGAATTATTGAAAGACTACGACGTCGAGATATTGTATCATCCCGGTAAAGCCAATGTTGTGGCAGATGCTCTCAGCCGTAAATCAATGGGAAGCTTAGTACATATTGAGGCAGGTAGATGGGGGTTGATTAAAGAGCTTCATCAGCTAGCCAATATGAGAATCAGATTGTTAGACTCTGATGATGGAGGTGTTACTGTACAGAATACATCAGAATCATTTTTGGTAGCCGAGGTAAAAGCACGACAATATGAAGATCCTATCTTAGTACGATTAAGAGAAAGCATTCAACAGTGTAAAAGTATGGCTTTTGGGATCGGAAAAGATGGGGCACTGAGATACCAGAGCCGATTGTGTGTGCCTAATGTGGCAGGGTTGCGAGAGAAGATTATGAATGAGATTCATCAATCCCGATATTCCATCCATCCCGGCTCGACAAAGATGTATCATGATGTCAAGGAGCAGTATTGGTGGGATAATATGAAGAAGTCTATTGCAGAATTTGTAGCCCAGTGTCCCAATTGTCAACAAGTAAAGATAGAACATCAGAAACCCGGTGGATTGCTTCAAAATATAGAGATTCCGACCTGGAAGTGGGAGGTGATTAATATGGACTTCATTATTGGATTACCTCGCTCTTATCATAAGTTTGACTCCATCTGGGTGATAATTGATCGACTTACAAAATGTGCCCATTTTCTGCCAGTAAAGACAACTTACACGGCTGAAGATTATGTGAAGTTGTATATCAAGGAGATTGTTAGGCTTCATGGTGTGCCTATATCTATTATATCAGACCGAGGAGCTCAATTTACGGCTAACTTTTGGAGGTCTTTCCAGAAGGGTTTAGGCACACAGGTAAATCTCAGCACTGCATTTCATCCGCAAACTGACGGACAGGCTGAACGTACCATTCAGACACTGGAAGATATGCTACGAGCATGTGTTCTAGATTTTAAGGGGAATTGGGATGATCATCTTCCACTCATAGAATTCGCCTATAACAATAGCTACCATTCCAGTATTAAAATGGCCCCATATGAGGCACTATACGGGAGGAGATGTAGATCACCAGTTGGATGGTTCGAAGTCGGTGAAACAGAATTATATGGGCCAGATTTGATTCACCAAGCTATTGAGAAGGTGAAAGTGATACAGGAGCGATTGAGGACGGCACAAAGCAAGCAAAAATCTTATTCTGATGTCCGACGTCGTGATCTAGAGTTTGAGGTTGGTGATTGGGTTTTCCTGAGGATCTCACCAATGAAGGGTATTATGCGTTTTGGGAAGAAAGGTAAGCTGAGTCCAAGGTATATCGGGCCGTATAAAATTCTTCGACGGATTGGACAGGTTGCTTATGAGTTAGAATTGCCATCCGAATTGGAATTTGTTCACCCGGTATTCCATGTATCTATGTTGAGAAAATGTATTGGAGACCCTTCTCGAGTCATCCCTATCAAAGATGTACAAGTTACAGAGGACCTATCATATGAAGAAGTGCCAGTGGCGATATTAGATCGGCAAGTCCGCAAGCTGAGAACAAAAAATGTAGCTTCCGTCAAAGTATTGTGGAAGAACAAAAATATGGAAGAAATGACATGGGAAGCAGAAGAGGAGATGAAGTCTAAATACCCTTACTTTTTCCAGAATAAAGATAACAAGGATGCTGGTGGAAGACAGAATACATTGGAAGGTGAAACGGCTCTATGAGGTAAGCAATAATTTGAGAATACTCCTCCTTAATACAAAATGGTGATATGTAGATAATGTAAATACGCATAATGCTTTGTGTAGACTTGTGAAACCATATGTTGGGATTAATTACTTGCAAGTTTTGCTAGTGACCATTTTATAGGGGAAAATTGATCGGAAATTTCCATTGGAATCCACGATGATTTAAACTCCCCATAAACCCTTACATTCGAGGACGAATGTTCCTAAGGGGGAGGGTGTTACAACCCATATCCACATGTGTTAGTTCATGCCATATATTAGTTAACATAAATCCAAGAAGGAATTATCTTTGAGATGATAAGAAGTCAATCCTATTGGTCTTAAGTGATACAAGAGTGTATAAGGGTGATTAACCAGTATTAGAAGTTAAACGAATCAAGGATGTTGTAACTCGAATTTTCAGGTAATCTAGCGGTGCTTAATACACTCAAGAGATCATTTATTAAGGTATTTTAATCATATAATATCCGTATCATAAGTCTTGAAGTCAAACGAGTTATGAAACAAAAGTCGACAAAAGTTGTCGCAACTTAGGTTCATAATTTTACTTAAACATTAGGTCAAATGTTTCTAATCTTTTCTCATAATTTACAAGGAATTACGGGGTGATCTACCAACTAAATTAAATATCTATGAGTCTAGTTTCCAACTCATTAAACCGTTTATCGATACGATCTCGTAGTAGAGAGATATTTGCGTTTTCGCGAAACTGCGCCAAGCACCTCTCTATGGGGCCCACTAAGGCGGTTTAAGATATTTGGACCTATATAGGATGCCTCCAACCCGTTTAAAGTCATTTCTTTTCACTATTTTCAGACCTTAGAACCCTAAGAACATCCTCTCAAGGTTCTCTCAAGATTCAAGACCCAAAAAAAGGTCAAACAACACAAATCAAGTGTCGGGAATTCCGTGGCGCTAGTAAGTCTCTTGTTCTTCTTGTGGTTGCTCATTTTTGTGTCGTTTCAGCTCGTGTGGGAGGTTGTTTTAAAGGGTTTATGTTATGTAAATACTCCCTCATGTTCTTAATATCAATCCTAGGTGATTTCAAGCCTTCTAAAGTGATTCTAGTGCCGAAAAACACTAATTGATCGCTAGTTTCGCTTTTTTGTTGTTGTGGCAGCATTGGAGGGATATTTCATGGAAATTTAAGGTCAAATTGGAGTTGTTCTTTCTGTATAAAGGTAAGGAACCTCTTACTCTATATGTATTTAAGATTATCCAAGTTGCGGCTAAGTCATTGAAGCTAGAACTTGTGAGATATATATCGAAAGGCTTGGTAGTAATGTTATTGTTTTGTGGACTGTTTTGCGTTGTTGTTGGGCTGCGTATTTTACTACTATCTTGTGGAGTTTTGGAGGAGGAAGGGTGTGGATAAACACCATATATATGTAGGGTTATGGGCTGATAGTTATTCGTAACATTTCCAGGTTGTTTGACACGACTACGGTGGTCGTCGTATGTATGGAGTGATTAGGCTATGTGTGGACTATTTTGGGAGGCTCAATATGTTTATTATTGATGTTGTTTGGGCTGTTTGGTGACTGTTTTGAATGGTGTGAGGTCATATATATAGGGGAGGTGTTGTCCGTTTCATCGTAAAATAGGTTGTGGTCGATACATAATAGTTATGACGCTTAAATGATAACGATAGTATCGTTTCTCTTATTGTAGACTAAGGAGTTTTGACAATTGCATAGCTTGAGATTGGGGCAGTATATACAAGGTATGTGAGGCTATCCCTTTCCTTCTTTTGCACGACTCCGATTGTACATAATGTAATGAACGAGCTTCCAAAGATACTCTACTCTTAAAAGCTAGCAGTACTTACATTGTTTTCCCTCTTATGGAACGATTGATGTTAATGTTGCTTCTCTTAGTCTTATGTTATCAATGTTGTTGGTACTTCCTGATTCTTATAAGGTTCATAGTGAAGAGTTAGTCCTAATAACGTGTACAGAGGATACCGACCTTACGTCACTCCGAAAGGTTTAGGATGTGATTCCATGAGTCGAGCATGCATTATATATATGTATCTATTTTACTCTACCGAGCCACGCTATAGTTGGCCGGGTACGGCACCTATTGTGCAACTACTGATCAGTTGGGTTTTACCGAGCTCCACGTGGCCGGGTACGATTCTACCGAGCCTATTATGGCCGGGTACGATATGATGATAATGATGCCCACAGAGGCGAATGCTTTAAAGGTTTATGTATTTATACATATGTATCATGCATTTCATGTAAGTAGCCCTCAGGAGGTACTAAGATGTTACAGGTTGTATATTCTCTATCCTTGCTTACATTACTGATCGTATTTATGGTTCCTTGCCTTACATACTCAGTACTTTATTCGTACTGACGTCCTTTTATTTGTGGACGCTGCATGTCGTGCTGCAGGTCCTGATAGACAGGTAGGTGCAGCTCCCCCACCACAGTAGACTATCCAGTTCAGCGGTGATTGGCGAGATCCCTTCTCCGGACTTGCCTTGGTCTTGGTATGCAATTTTTGTTATAGACATTATGGGTATGTCGGGGCCCTGTTCCGGCTATGTTGCAACACTTATGTTCTTTTAGAGGCTCATAGACAGGTGTCGGCTCATGTATAGTTTGGTATGCCTTGTCGGCTAGTTTTTGTTGTATAGTCTTTCATAATAGCGTGGTAGCTCATACCTTATACGTAGTTTCTTGATTGTCTGGTCATCCCCTGCTATGTATGTTCATGCCGTCATATTTTATTGCTGGTTGTCCATGATCTAGGTCTACCATTTATATTGATCTCGTCAGCCTTAAAAGATAATAATGAAGGTTAGATGAAATGTACGTTGGTGCTCGGCAAGTGTGGTTGGGTGCTAGTCATGGCCCTTCAGTTTGGGTAGTGACAATACATTTCAAGTTAGCAATCAGGAGCCCGCCTGGAGAGCAGGGACTACATTTCAAGTTAGCAATCAGGAGCCCGCCTGGAGAGCAGGGAATACATTTCAAGTTCGAAGTCAGGAACCCGCCTGGAGAACAGGGAATACATTTCAAGTTATCAATCAGGAGCCCGCCTGGAGAACAGGGAATACATTTCAAGTTAGCAATCAGGAGCCCTCCTGGAGAGCATGAAATACATTTCAAGTTCGAAGTCAGGAACCCGCCTGGAGAACAGGGAATACATTTCAAGTTAGCAATCAGGAGCCCACCTGGAGAGCAGAGAATATATTTCAAGTCAGCAGTCAGGAGCCCTCCTGGAGAGCAGGGAATACATTTCAAGTCAGCAGTCAGGAACCCGCCTGAAAAGCAGGGAATACATTCAAGTTCAGCAATCAGGAGCCCCCCTGGAGAGCAGGGAATACGTTCAAGTTCATGTAGTCGAGCGTCCACCTAGAGAAAAGAAAAATATCTCAAAGTGTAGTTGGCAGTCAAGCATCCGCCTGGAGAAGCGGAAAACATCTCAAATTATAATTCAAGGCGGCAACAAAGAGATTCCATCGGGAGAATACAAGTCAACAAGACAACAAGAACTACAAGATCAAGTTTGAAGATATAGATAGGATTTTTGTAATGCATAGATCATAGTATAGTCTAGCGTCTTGTTTTATTTGGACATGATGTAATAAAGGGGTTCAGTAAGAAGTAGCAGCAGCAACAACAATCACAGTTGTATAGTAGTCCCAGCTTCCAGACATTCCTGAACTACACTGACCTGATTCCTTTTTAGTCAAGGATATGTAGGCAACCTCGAAAGTAGGGTGCGGTCAACTCTTTCAAAAATGCTTCTCACGGAGTGTTCAAACGGGCAAAAATCGCTCGTATATGCTCACTTTATCTTTGCACGAAAACTCTTCGGGTTTCCGAGCAAAGATGGACAGCTGTGAGCACGTGATTTTTGCCCTATATGAATTACTCCCACAAATTCAAAACAAAATATATTTTTTTCATTGTTTGCAATTTTGTGAATTTTTGTGGCATTTTCCGTCAATTGTTTGCATTTGTCTGTGCACGTTTATTTTATTTAATAAATGAAAAATATAAAAATATGTTGCATTTGCATTTAGGATTTAATTTTACATTTTTTGAATTAAGCAGTAAATTAGTTATTTTATAAGAACAGGAAAAATCAGAAAAATAGTTATTTTTGCACTTTTAGTTTTAATTGTTAAACTTTGGTAGTTTTTACTTTAATTTGATTAATTATTGTTAATTTTTAATTAGAGTTAATTAATTTAATGTGATAGCATAATGGGATTAGAAATTAATTTAGGTTTATTTTTAAAATCAAAAAAAATTATTAAAATTAAATTAATTAGAAATTGAAAAAAAAAAGAAAAAAAAGAAGGGAAAGCTTGACTTGGGCCAAGTTCTTTCAATTTCCACAAGCCCAAACCATTTTTTCCTCCAATACCCGCCCAAATTACCCCCAAAACCGGCCCAACCCCGCTCCAACCCGGTTCGCCCCGTCCATAACCCAAACGACCCCATCCATAACCCAAACGACCCCGTTTTACTTTGGCTGAATCGCAGCCGTTGATTTCCTTCAAATCCAATGGTTGGGAACTGTCACGACCCAAACTGAAGGGCCATGACTAGCACCCGACCACACTTGCCGAGCACCAACGTACATTTCATCTAACCTTCATTATTATCTTTTAGGGCTGACGAGATTAATATAAATGGTAGACCTAGATCATGGACAACCAGTAATAAAATATGATGGCATGAACATACATAGAAGGGGATGACCAGACAATCAAGAAACTACATATAAGGTATGAGCTACCACGCTACTATGAAAGACTATACAACAAAAACTAGCCGACAAGGCATACCAAACTATACATGAGCCGACACCTGTCTATGAGCCTCTAAAAGAACATAAGTGTTGCAAAATAGCCGGAATAGGGCCCCGACATACCCATAATGTCTATAACAAAAATTGCATACCAAGACCAAGGCAAGTCCGGAGAAGGGATCTCGCCAATCACCGCTAAACTGGACAGTCTACTGTGGTGGGGGAGCTGCACCTGCCTATCTATCAGGACCTGCAGCACGACATGCAGCGTCCACAAATAAAAGGACGTCAGTACGAATAAAGTACTGAGTATGTAAGGCAAGGAACCATAAATACGATCAGTAATGTAAGCAAGGATAGAGAATATACAACCTGTAACATCTTAGTACCTCTGAGGGCTACTTACATGAAATGCATGATACATATGTATAAATACATAAACCTTTAAAGCATTCGCCTCTGTGGGCATCATCATCATCATATCGTACCCGGCCATAATAGGCTCGGTAAAAAAACGTACCCGGCCATCATAAGGCTCGGTAGAATCGTACCCGGCCACGTGGAGCTCGGTAAAACCCAACTGATCAGTGGTTGCACAATAGGTGCCGTACCCGGCCAACTATAGCGTGGCTCGGTAGAGTAAAATAGATACATATATATAATGCATGCTCGACTCATGGAATAACATTCTAAACCTTTCGGAGTGACGTAAGGTCGGTATCCTCTGTACACGTTATTAGGACTAACTCTTCACTATGAACCTTATAAGAATCAGGAAGTACCAACAACATTGATAACATAAGAATAAGAGAAGCAACATTAACATCAATCGTTCCATAAGAGGGAAAACAATGTAAGTACTGCTAGCTTCTAAGAGTAGAGTATCTTGGAAGCTCGTTCATTACATTATGTACAATCGGAGTCGTGCAAAAGAAGGAAAGGGATAGCCTCACATACCTTGTATATACTGCCCCAATCTCAAGCTATGCAATTGTCAAAACTCCTTAGTCTACAATAAGAGAAACGATACTATCGTTATCATTTAAGCGTCATAACTATTATGTATCGACCACAACCTATTTTACGATGAAACGGACAACACCTCCCCTATATATATGACCTCACACTATTCAAAACAGTCACCAAACAGCCCAAACAACATCAATAATAAACATATTGAGCCTCCCAAAATAGTCCACACACAGCCTAATCACTCCATACATACGACGACCAACGTAGTCGTGTCAAACAACCTGGAAATGTTACGAATAACTATCAGCCCATAACCCTACATATATATGGTGTTTCTCCACACCCTTCTTCCTCCAAAACTCCACAAGATAGTAGTAAAATACGCAGCCCAACAACAACGCAAAACAGTCCACAAAACAATAACATTACTACCAAGCCTTTCGATATATATCTCACAAGTTCTAGCTTCAATGGCTTAGCCGAAACTTGGATAATCTTAAATACATATAGATTAAGAGGTTCCTTAACTTTATACAGAAAGAACAACTCTAATTTGACCTTAAATTTCCATGAAATATCCCTCCAATGCTGCCACAACAACAAAAAGCGAAACTAGCGATCAATTAGTGTTTTTCGGCACTAGAATCACTTTAGAAGGCTTGAAATCACCTAGGATTGATATTAAGAACATGAGGGAGTATTTACAGAACATAAACCCTTTAAAACAACCTCCCACACGAGCTGGAACGACACAAAAATGAGCAACAACAAGAAGAACAAGAGACTTACTAGCGCCACGGAATTCCCGACACTTGATTTGTGTTGTTTGCCCTTTTTTTGGGTCTTTAATCTTGAGAGAACCTTGAGAGGATATTCCTAGGGTTCTAAGGTCTGAAAATAGTGAGAAGGAATGACTTAAAACGGGTTGGAGGCATCCTATATAGGTCCAAATATCTTAAACCGCCTTAGTGGGCCCCATAGAGAGGTACTTGGCGCAGTCTCGTGAAAACGCGAATATCTCTCCACTCCGAGATCGTATCGATGAACAGTTTAATGCGTTGGAAACTAGATTCATATATCTTTAATTTGGTTGGTATATCACCCCGTAATTCCTTGTAAATTATGAGAAAAGATTAGAAACATTTTACCTAATGTTTAAGTAAAATTATGAACCTAAGTTGCGACAACTTTTGTCGACTTTTGTTTCATAACTCGTTTGACTTCAAGACTTATGATACGGATATTATATGATTAAAATACCTTAATAAATGACCTCTTGAGTGTATTAAGCACGTCTAGATTACCTGAAAATATGAGTTACAACATCCTTGATTCGTTTAGCTTCTAATACTGGTTAATCACCCTTATACACTCTTGTATCACTTAAGACCAATAGGATTGACTTCTTATCATCTCAAAGATAATTCCTTCTTGGATTTATGTTAACTAATATATGGCATGAACTAACACATGTGGATATGGGTTGTAACATGAACTGTGGTTATTGACAGTATAAAACTGTCTGAACCCTTGCACCCCCCCCCCCCCATCTCATTTCTCTCGTCTCCTTTCTTCAGAGACTGAATCTAAAACCCTAAATCGCCGCCCTCAGCTTACACCGCTCTTAGCCGGCGACGCCAGTCCCAAATCGACCAAAAATAACACCCTACAACCCCCTTCATCCCCTCATTCCAAACCTTCACTCCATTTCCCTCGAAACTTGCTAGAAATTCTCGAATCTTAAATCTAAGGTTCGAGCCCTAGAAGCCAAAGCCAAGTCTACACATGCAAGGTCATTTCTCCAGTTTTTATGAGTATTCGGGGTCGGTTTTATCCCAAAATAATGTTATTCGCTTGCTATTGACAAAGAACAAGCGATTGACATTATTTGGAGGTTTAAATTGGAAGTTAAGTCGCAAGTTCAAGCCTGAGTCGGTGAGTTCTGCTTTTCCAGTTTTCTTTTCCAGGCTTATTCCTTGATTTTTTCTTGGTCTGTTGTCAATGGCTTGATAATTTCTGATTTCACCTCGTTTGTTTAGGCATTTAACTTAACTTATTAGGTTTTAAGTTTTGTGAAATTGTTTAGTTGTTTTCTTACCGTTGCCATAATTTGCTCGATCTGGTTCAATTCATTTTGTTGTCTGGGTTCTAAATCTATTTCAGACTTCACTCCAAGGGTTTGGTTTAGGGTATTAGGTCAAAATTGAACCCATGTTTGGTTTAACTATTGGGCCAATGTGACCCATACTCGTTTGGTTTCAAATGGTAAATAATAGGGTCCTGGGGGAAAATTGGGGAATTTAGGTTAAGGGAATCTCTGAATAATTGAATTAGGAAGCTTCTTGGAAGTTGTGGTGGGGACTTAACTGATGTTCTGAATTTTACACTAAGGATTTCTGAGCAAAAACTCAAATTTCAAAAGGTTCTAAGTGCAAAATTGAATTCTTTTAGGCAGCCCTAAATGTCTTACCTATAAAGGCACTCTACCTTGATATTCAAGGCATAAGAGAGAGGAGAGAGGTAAAAATTCTGAAAAATACCAACGGCTAAAAATCTAAAAAAAATTTGTTCGATTGATTTCTCTGCTTTGAGTTTTGATGTTTTCAATCACTAAAATATTTTCTGATTCTCTCCGAGATTGAAATGGTTTAGATTTGGATTTCTGAAAGTTTTGGGTTGAATTCTGTTGGGTGGTTACTGTTCCATTGGTTTCACAAGCTGATTTCACTGCTGATTGTTGATTGTTAAGTCTGGGTTAGCTTCTGACTGCTACTGTCCAAGGCTGATTCCCCATTTTCTGTTTGTTTGGATTTTCAGGTATTTCCTTGGCTTTTCAAGTAACATATGGAGTTCAAATTTGAAAACATGTAACCAAAGCGGAAGATCTAAGAATGAATCTCAGCTTTACTGAATATCAGTCTTTGTTTAAATAGAGTTTTTCCCTGTCTTTGTGATAATTTAATCTTTTTTCACGGGTTGTCCATTCCACTGTGTTGATACTCTTATGTTCATCTTCAAAAGTATGTTTTAGGCTTCTAGTTCATCATGTGGTTCTGTAATTAAGTCGAAGGACTTTGTATTTGAACATTTGAAGGATGTGAATGCTTCTGTAGGGTAGGTTTAAATCAGTTAGGGCATATCATGATGGTTTGGTTTAAATTCGTTTAAGTTAGTGTTTGAATTCCATGTTCATGATTAGTATGTAGCAATGTTCAATGTTCATCGCATATTTAAGTTGGTTATGTATTGAGTGTGGCATGATAATGACTAATTAGTAGGTTTGAATCTCAGGTATCTATTTCCTTAGAAACGTTTCAAAAGGATATGCAACATGTCATTAGGGTCGAAATTTCAAAATCTTGCATTTACCTTATCATAATGTGTTGATTCATCGTTAGAGCTTTATTCAGGCTCCATTGATACGTTTGTGCCAGGTGTGAGGCAGGGGATTCGATCCTTGGTTCGTGGATTTGGGGGTATCTACCCACCCGTGAAATTTGGGCTTAGCTTGGGCCCATATTCTGGGTTCACTTGGAGACAGGATAATGGTCCATTTGGGCCCTATGCGGTTCTGCTTTAAGCAAATTCGCCGCTGATCTTCATAAGCCCAGATTGTTTTCGAACAATTGGTCTTTCTTTATACGCTGATCCCTTTACATGTTAGTGTCAACACCCGCTGAAGTAAGCTTGTTTTTTTACGAATTCCCTATGCTTCTAGTTAATTAGCTAATCACTTTAGTTAATGGAAGTGCGTTATATTAGGCGACACAAATAGTTTATGCCCCTCTATGATTTAGTTTGAATTCCCTTTAATATTGGAATTGAGGCATGCCATGCCAAACAAAATCTCAAGTGCATGGCCCTCGTGTAATTAATCTTGTTTTGATCCTTAGAAATCGAGGTGCGCCACTTAGCAAATTTTCCATGGCCCCCGCAAAGCTGCCAATGCGTAGTTGCTTTAGGCGCGTTGATTTATTAATTTACCTTCTTAAACTCGGGTGTGCATTTCATATGACCTAAATTCAAATCTTAACAATGTTAACTAAACTGTGTCTCGGATTGCGGGTACATTTCATGTGGCGTGATCCAAAGACGTGTTTTAGATGACGTTGAAATCCTTCTAAAATAAATTAAAGCGGTTATAAAGTTAAAAATTGAACCATAGGTTAAAACATGTGTTAAAATCAGATAATATGCCGATTATAATAGTTGAACGACCGTGCTAGAACCACGAAACTCGGGAATGCCTAACACCTTCTTCCGGGTTAACAGAATTCCTTACCCCCCCTTTTCTGTGTTCGCGGACTGTAATACAGAGTCAATCTTTTCCTCGATCATGATTCATAACCGTTGACTTGGGACACCATAAATTATCCCAAGTGGTGGCTCTGAATTTTTAATAAAATAATCTCGTTTCGATTGTCACTTTAAATTGAAAAAAAAAACTCCTTTATACACCCTTTCCGGGAGTGTAGGTAAAAAAGGAGGTGTGACACATGGCAGCCCACCAGTTCAACATTGTGACTCATATGTCACTAAGCTATGTGGTAAAAACTCAATAATAGGTTTTATTTCCATATTATCAAAGGAATGACACTAACCAAGCTTAAGGCCAAAAGATTCTGAACAAAAACAAACGTACCCCTCTCAAATTCCAAGAAACCAAAACGTTATTTCTTGATATTTCGTTAATAAGCAGAACATTGAGACTTCTTCTACAAAATGTTCTCGTTGTAGGCGCTTGTGTTTGCATCTGTTCTTGCTAAAGACCAAAGGTGCTATGGTGAGGCTCAATTGTTTCAAGTACACCTGATAATTAATAAATTAGATTTCTCCTTTAATTTTTGGATATGAAATCAAGCTTCCTACTGGGTATCCTCAAAATCTTTCAAAGTGAAGAAAGATTTTGGCATTGTAGAAACGTTACTCGTCCATGAAATTCTAAGAAGCAGGGGCAAATTTCGTTCAACCAACGAAGGTTTTCCAACGGAATATTATACGGAGTTTTTCCTACTCCAGATATATTAAGGCTAATTCCTTCCTTCATTTGGCATGATCTCGTCATTACACAAGTTTGATAACGAGGCATAAAGAAAAATTCATATCCCGAAATTTACGTATATTTTGCTAGTCTTGCAAGTTGCATATATTTCCTAGTTTGTAAGTTATAATATTCTCCTTATAGGGAATTCATATTCAGTTGAGTATTTCCTTCTCCCAGTCAAGAGAGTAGAGAATTTATATATATACAGTATTAAAAGTATTTTCATTACCATCTAGCTACAATAGATGGGCAGGCCCCTATTGGGCAACCTCTGATCAGATGGTAAGTTATATACCGATCCTACTGTGGCCGAGCGCCTATGAGCGAGCCCAGTTGGTCGAGATCGAGATATAGAGCCTAGTATGGCCGAGCACCTATGAGCGAGCCTACTACAGTAGAGCAGTTATATATATATATATATACCGAGCCTTATAGGGCCGGACAACTATTTTACTTACTATATTGAGAGAGTTGAGTCAGTATCAGCAGGTAAGCATATCTTCAGATTATCTTTGACTTCTAGCTACTTGCAGTTATTATATTATCAGTTCAGTTTCAGCTTTCAGTATATTGCCTTACATACTCAGTACATTATTTCGTACTGACTTCCCTTTCCTAGGGGCGCTGCATTTCATGCGTGCAGGTCAGACAGATAGACAGGTAGGTCTCTTCAATAAGTGTTGCCCGAGTTTAGCTTGATCGGTAAGCTCCATGCCTTTCGGAGTTTTCGGGTCTAGAGCCTTATGTACATCTTGTATATATATGTATATATGTTATGAGTAGGTCGGAGAGCCGTTCCGATCATAGTATATCCATCAGTAGAGGCTTGTAAACATATCCTGTCAGTTAGTGCAATATGTTGGGCTTGCGGGCCTTGTATATATATTTGTTTTGTTTGTCAACTATAATAGTTATGACGGCCTTATCGGCCCAGTTTTATATTGACATTTAGTCAGCATTCGCAGTTATCTTGCAATATGGCCCATGACCAAAGTATGACATCATATATTTAGAATCCCTTAGTTGCAAGTTGGTACGCAAGGATAGGTGCGGCACTGGGTGCCGGTCTCGCCCCTAGGTTCAGGGCGTGGCAAAAGTGGTATCAGAGCAGTTCTGTCCTAGAGATTCCACAAGCCGTGTCTTGTAGAGTCTTGTTTATATGTGTGTCGTGCACCACACTTATAAGCGGGCATCTACAGAGCATTTAGGATTGTCATTCTTTCTTCTTACTCTAGATCGTGTGGTAGATCTCACTTATAAGAATTCAAATTCCAAAAAAAATTTCGTAATAAGACGATACCTACATCCAGAATGAAGGTTGGAAAGAGAGATAGTTGTGGATGAGCTGAGTCAGAGGAATTGGATTTTTGTATGATGCCTACGATAAGTAAATGTGAGGTCTTTAGCAGATCATGGGTGTACTGAAAGGTGTAAGCTTCCTGATAAGAACTCTTAAGGCAAGAATGTCTATCCATCTTTATGGTGAAAGACAATGAGAGATTAAGAAGATAAATACAAGTTTCAACAAGCAAACGAAGCAATATGAAGAAGGGTACGAGGCGCCCAGTTAATAAAGGTTAACAGCGTTTATAATTGAGGTAGAGGAACATAAGCTTTTGAATTATATTCAATAGTAACAGAGGTATATAAAATTGGTCGCACCCATTCCAAATATGCCCTATGGGGGTTAACAGAAGTAGTATAAGAAGATATGAGGGATTAATTATTTGAGTTAGTTGACATTTCCGAAGGATATTGCAAATCTGCTAATAGATCTCTTTATGAGATGCCCAGATGGTGCACTCTAAAATAGTACAACTAGATATGAGTACTACAAAAATAGGCACTGGAAGCCTTGAAGGGATAAATATTACCTTAGTATGGCTCCCATACCTAGTAGAACGAGAATGCTTGGCAACCCAAAGAGCCAATGGATGAAGCAAGGAGAGCTAAAAGCAAAAGAATGTCATGTTAAAGTTTTCAAAAGAAAGTGATAGGCAGAATTATTAGCAGGGAAATAAGAAAAGAGATAAGGAAGCATTATGAATAAGGTGTGATACAAGGATAACAACGGTAGGTAAAAAAAATGATGACAGTATTACAGAGTTTAAAGTCAAGTGAAGGAAAAGACAAAAGATGACAGGCCTTGAGACAATAAAAGAATATAGGTCATAAAGTCATATCCTCATTTCAAGAAATAAGTTCGCAACTCTAACGTGATTAACAGAAGGATTGCCGCAAGGCGAGTAAGGATAATTGATGTCGTGAAACGACGCCAAAGATGAAGAGGTAAAACATCTATAGGTAGATCCTCGTGGCTTCAGCTCTTAGTATACCCTTAAAGGGGGAATATGGAGTGATGTGGCATTAAGTCAGAATTAAATGGTTCTAGTGACTATGAAATGGTAAAGGAAGACTGCGATAAATGAAAGAGGAATGAGATGGCATTTATCCAAATCTTATAGATACGCTACAATTCAAGAATATTGTGCAAGCAAGACATCAAGGAGAGAAAGTAAAGGTTCATGCCCGAGTTGTTATTAATAAATAAGGAGCCAGTACGAGACGTAAGTTAAGACAAAGGAAATAACCCAAGAAAGATTATGAGGAATATTGATATGAGAATGGGCCAACGAGTAGTTAGTAATTGGTCAGGAAGATCCCAGTCATGGCTAAACAGGAGGTTACAGATGAGTAATCAGATCGTGTATGATAAACATGGTAGAACCCAATATGGAGAATTCAGCCTCGAAGAATATCATTATAATACTTGATATATATTCAAACAAGATTCGGGGTAGTTAAAGGTACCATATGAGTGTTACAGGGATAAAGAAAGTGCCACTAGGAAGGCAGTTAAAATATCAATTCAGAAGCAACCATACAAGCACAAGGGCATAGAAGTAAGCAACTACGGATGATTATAGGCAAGCAAGGACATCAAAAAGGTCCATAATAAGCTCATAGCTTTACGAGATTCAAGGGTTCTCCCTAAGTACTACTACGAAAGACTATCTGGGGAGATAAGAAAGAAGGCTTCAACCTAAGCACAATGACCTAAAGAGGAAATGGTTGTGTAACAACAATCTCGCAACAATATTGTAAGCATTCCAAAGGAAAATGGCACCTACCGTGGTTAATAAACGGGAAGTAAGAATTTAAAAGTAATATTCGAGATCATATGGGTTGTATGAAAACTCTGGCAAGTGTGGGCACTAAGATAAGCTAAGTATGGATGCAACAAGGGGGCAGAAAGGCCAGGAAAAGTGATAGTTTACGTTGAAAGAAAGCTAAAGTGGAACGAAAGAGTTATTCGATTAATGATCCAGAGTTAGTACGTTATGGATACACTCAAGATTTTGGGACATTATCCAGGCAGCATATTTGTTGACAATCATACAGCCATAAAAGACTTCGATATAAGTTTAAAAAAAAAGAATTAAGACCATGGCATAGACAAAGGATTGAATGGTTAGAGGATTGTATCATGGATATTCCATAACGCCCATAAAAGGCTAAGGTAATAACTGATACCATGAGCTACAGATCGGAAGATAGCTTAAGCCTACGTAATGGCTGATCAGAAAGAAGAGGAAACTAAAGAATTACATCACCCAAGTAAATCAGGAGTCTGATTATTGAACTTAGAAAAATTATAGAAGTTGTGCTTGAGAACATGACAGAATCAATCTTAAATATCAGATGTTCGAGATAAATAATGCAACAACCATAATCTATAATGGCCCTACAAGGAAGCTAGTTAGAAGGAGTGTCAGCCTCATGTGAAGTCAGTAAGAAGCTCCCACCGGATTGTATATGTACCAGAGGTGCGAGTATTATAATAGATCTTCAAGTTATAGACGTGAATTACACCTAGGTAGAAGGGAGGTAATAAAAGAGATAGAAGATACGATGCAAGATTTTAAGGTAAGGAAGGTAAAGGTGAACAATGTACGAGATACTCAAAGGTAGAAGAATGTGAATAGTCCATACTTCGTATAAGAAAGGGTAGTGAGAAGGTGACGAGAATAGATTAGTACTCAGAATTAGGCCCATAAAAATAAGGGAGCTAATGGCTTCTTTATGTTATAGTAAGCTCAGTATAGCCTGAATGGACTCAAAGGAGTTACTCTTCATAAATAGCATTTAGAAGAGATGAAATGATGCCCTAATAGTAGAATAAGGGTGTAATTGTGATAGATAAAGGATGACGTTTGGGCCTTCGATTGAGTAATGATTTGAAAAAAGGGATTCATGAATTGTACTGGATTAAAATACCCGTGTAAGAGAATCACCTTGGGATGATATAGAATACGGTTATTGAAGTACAGTATCGCCGCTAAGTGGATCAGGAAAATTACTTCGAATATTCCTTGATGTAACGTAAGCCCTAGTGGCCAAGTATTACATAAGAAGTTTCAAGTTATCAGTGGTATATTGTAGATTAATATTGAGGTGAATCAACAATGCATGGACAAAAGTCACAAAGTATGAGATGAGATTAGGCTGTCATTCTAAAGATGAGCATTAACAAGGAAGCATTAAAGGACATAAATTTATATATATAGAATAAGCAACGAGAGTAAGTTGAGATTTGGTAGCAAAAAAGACCTCAGCAACGATAAATTAAAGTAAGAGTTATGGCAGTAAATTCATACGGATGACTAAACGAAACTATGCGATAAGATATAGCAATATTCGTGAATTCAACAATGTACCGAGCGAAGAACTTCAGTATACTCATAGATGCCCAAAGGGGCATCCTCACGCTCTACATATGAAGCCTAGAGATTGGGCACCCTTACAAGGTCAAAATCGTACGGGCTGCATGATGAAAGGTAGCAATAATTACGAGATTGGAAGGATTCCGACTACAAGTTGTGGTGTGAGAAGGAGGCCTAGGGGGGAATGCCCTAGACTTTGGACTTATTCACAGAACAGTCGCCTAGATGGAAAGGAAAGTTCTAAAGTATTCGGAAGATATAAGTTATGAAAATAATAAGTGCATCAGTAAACATTCGAGGACGAATGTTCCAAAGGGGGGAATAATGTTACGCCCCGCAGTATTACATCGATGTTATGCTCTGCAGTAATATATTACGATGATGTTACACTTCGCACTAATAAGTTACGACAATGTTGCACCCTGCAGTATTTTACGTTGAATTTGTCGTAAGGTAATTGACATCAGTCCAAGGAAAAGATTATTTGGAGATTATAAGGATTATGCTATTTCAAACAAGTGATAAGTAAATTCGTGAAGGTGATAGGGGAAGCAAGTCAAAGAAAATAAATTTTTGTCCAAATTTAGCTTGTTGGAAAAAATATATGGCCCGAGCTAAAATACACGGTATTTATGATTTAGTGCCATACAAGATACCCCATGGCCATGATAGTAAGGTGTATAAAGTATATTAAAAGTGAGTAGTATTTTAAGAGTGAGAATAATTCTCAATCATGCGGGTAATTGATTAATTAATGAGTAACGAGATACTACCTAGTTAATTAATAACTAGTGGTGGATTAATTTAAAATTTTGGATAAGGATCCAAAGCATGAACATGGCAGCCCACCAGTTCAATATTTGTGACTCATATGTCACTAAGCTATGTGGCAAAAACTCAATAATAGATTTCATTTCCATATTATCAAAGGAATGACACTAACCAAGCTTAAGGCCAAAAGATTCTGAACAAAAAAAACGTACCCCTCTCAAATTCCAAGAAACAAAAACATTATTTCTTGCTATTTCGTTAATAAGCAGAATATTGAGACTTCTTCTACAAAATGTTCTCGTTGTATGCGCTTGTGTTTGCATCTGTTCTTGCTAAAGACCAAAGGTGTTATGGTGAGGCTCAATTGTTTCAGTTACACCTGATAATTAATAAATCAGATTTCTCCTTTAAATTTTGGATATGAAATCGAGCTTCCTGCTGGGTATCCTCAAAATCTGTCAAAGCGAAGAAAGATTTTGGCATTGTAGAAACATTACTCGTCCATGAAATTCTAAGAAGCAGGGGCAAATTTCGTTCAATCAACGAAAGTTTTCCAACGGAATATTATACAGAGTTTTCCCTACTCCAGATATGTTAAGGCTAATCCCTCCTTCATTTGGCATGATCTCGTCTTTACACAAGTTTGATAACGAGGCATAAAAAAAATTCATATCCTAGAATTTACGTATATTTTGCTAGTCTTGCAAGTTGAGTATATTTCCTAGTTTGTAAGTTATAATATTCTCCTTATAGGGAATTCATATTCAGTTGAGTATTCCCTTATCCCAGTCAAGAGAGCATAGAATTTACATATATACAGTATTAAAAGTATTTTCATTACCATCGAGCTACAATCGATGGGCAAACCCCTATTGGGCAACTTCTGATCAGATGGTAAGTTATATACCGATCCTACTGTGGTCGAGCGCCTATGAGCGAGCCCAGTTGGTCGAGATAAAGAGCCTAGTATAGACGAGCGCCTATGAGCGAGCCTACTACGGCTAAGAAGTATATATAGCACCTATGAGCGAGCCTACTACAGTAGAGCAGTTATATATATATATATATACCGAGCCTTATAGGGCCGGACAACTATTTTACTTACTATATTGAGAGAGTTGAGTCAGTATCAGCAGGTAAGCATATCTTTAGATTATCTTTGACTTCCAGCTACTTGCAGTTATTATATTATCAGTTCAGTTTCAGCTTTCAGTATATTGCCTTACATACTCAGTATATTATTTCGTACTGACATCCCTTTTCTAGGGGCGCTGCATTTCAGCGTGTAGGTTAGACAGGTAGACGAGTAGGCCTCTTCAATAAGTATTGCCCGACTTCAGCTTGATCGGTAAGCTCCACGCCTTTCGGAGTTTTCGGGTCTAGAGCCTCATGTACATATTGTATATATATGTGTATATGTTATGAGTAGGTCGGGGAGCTATTCCGATCATAGTATATCCATCAATAGAGGCTTATAGACATATCCTATCAGTTAGTGCAATATGTTGGGCTTGCAGGCCTTGTATGTATATTTGATTGGTTTGTCAACTATAATAGTTATGACGGCCTTGTCGGCCCATTTTTATATTGACATTTAGTCAGCATTCGCAGTTATCTTGCAATATGGCCCATGACCAAAGTATGACATCATATGTTCAGAATCCCTTAGTTGCAAGTTGGTACGCAAGGATAGGTGAGGCACTGGGTGCCGGTCTCGCCCCCCAGGTTCGGGGTGTGACACAGTCATCAGGTATCGTATGATCTGCCAAGAAGTCTGGAAATGCTTGTACTTTTACAGCCTTTTGAGGGAAGTACAAAATTTCGAATTGTTGAAATTAGAGGTACCATCTCGCTAGTCGATCACTAAGAACAGGTTTTGACATCACGAACTTGATGGGATTTGCCTTAAAAACAAGACGAACAATATGAGCTCTAAAGTAGTGCTTAAACTTTTGAATTGAGAAGACTAGCGTCAAACACAACTTTTCAATTGGCGAATAATTTAGTTCGTTCGGTGTCATCATCCTGCTCAAGTAGTAAAGAGAGTTTTCTTTCCCCTCACTATTTTCTTGGGCCAACAGTGCTCCAACAGACCTTTCTTGTGCCGTAATGTATAGTATCAATGGCTTTCCCGGTATAGGGGCTGCTAAAACTAGAGGCTTCATCAAGTAGGATTTAATGCTCTCAAAGGTATTACTGCACAATTGGTCCCATTTGTAAGGGACACCTTTCTTCATAAGGCGACTGAATGGTTGACACCTCCCAGCTAGGTTCGAGATGAATCTTTTAAGGTACGCTAACTTTCCTTGTAGACTTTTCAATTCATGGATATCCCGAGGCTCAGGCATTTTCAAAATGGCATCCACTTTGGCTTGATCAATTTCGATCCCTCGATGTCAGACAATGAAACCAAGGAACTTTCCAGAAGTAACTCCAAAGGTACATTTCCATGATGTATCCTAAGTTGGTACCTCCGGAGCAATTCAAATACCATCCTTAAGTCCTTCAAGTGGTCTCCCTTCTCTCTTGATTTTACCACCAAGTTGTTAACATAGCATTCGACATTCTTGTTGAGAAGATCGTCGAAAATGTTCTGCATAGCCCTTTGGTAAGTAGCATCAGCGTTCTTCAAGCCAAAAGGCATTACCTTGTAGAAATGAATACCCTTTGGGGTACGGAATGCAGTAAGTTCTTCATCTTTTGGTGCCATGCGTATTTGGTTATAGCCCGATGAACTGTCCATAAATGACATTGCCTCGTACCCAGTAGTAGCATCGATCATCAGTTCTGGAATAGGAAGCGGGAACTCATCTTTCGGACACGCATTGTTAAGATCCCTAAAGTCAACGCACACTCGAATCTGGCCATTTTTCTTCCTGACAGGGACAATACTTGAAACCCATGTTGGGTATTTAACTTTACGAATAAAGCCAGCTTCGATGAGTTTGTTAACTTCTGTTTCAATCAAGGGAACCAAGTCCGACCTAAAATGCCTTTGAGCTTTTTTAAAAGGGCGAGCACCATTTTTGACTGCAAGGTGATGGACTGCTACTTTCGGGTCCAAGCCAAGCATCTCTTTGTAACTCCAAGCGAAGACGTCCCTGAACTCCTTGAGTGACTCAATATAAGTGCTCTTTTCATCAGCTTCTAGTAAAGCACTTAGGCAAGTGGGTCTTGGCTCTTCATCGATGCCAAGGTTGACTTCTTTTAAGGCATCAACTGTCGTCTTCACTCCTTCTTCAAGTTCAGGTGGAGCATCTTTCGCATCTTCATCTTCTTGAGGGTCCCCATCATTGAAGGATATGTGATAACACGGTGAAACATGCTCCAATTCTGCATTATCCTCCATTAAAGACGGAACACCATTCTCGCCTTGTATAGTGACATGATACGAAGAACCTACACTTTCTTCATCTTCACCATGTTCCTTAGTGTAAACCATAGTATATGGCTTTACCTTTAGTACTTCTTTACATGAAACCACAAGTTTTGTTTGTCGCCTCATTCTTGAAGGAACCAAACTTTGGAAATCATTAGAGATCTTCTGGATTTTGGGTGGAGCAGGTGTTCTTATGCTTTGAAAATTTCTCTAGAACTTGTTTCCCTTCTTTAATGGACCCAATCTCTCAAATACAGAAGTTCTCACAGTTGATTTTCCAAGTCGGTCAAAGACAGAAGGCCTGATAGAAGCGGCAGATTCGTCTTCTACAGTGATGTAATTGCTACTCACCCTTCTTATTGAGATGTGCACTGGTGACGGTTTCTTGTATCCCAAACCGTCACGTGGTTGTCTCGTTGTAGCTTTTGATGGTAGATTCCCTAACTTTAATGGCTCATTAGGATTGTATCCAGCTTTTGCAAATAGCCTATAAGCGTTAGGATCAAAACCTTCATATGTTCGCTTTGTAGGGAGTGCCACATTCTGCAAACGATTTTGGGCCACAAACCCTGCAAACGACATTGAGGACGATTTTACTGCCTCAATTCGTTTGACTGGTATAGTTAAATCCTTTAGTATGTTAGCTTGGAGATTAGATGATTCACCTTTATCTTTATTCCTTTTAGGGACATATTGGAGTGCATGACTTACTTTCTTGCCATAAGATGCAATACCCCCTTTATTAGATTTATTCACGTTGGCATGTACCTCCTCAGTAACAGCTTTGGCTTTACCAATAGTCACCTTAGCTCTTTTAGTTATGGGCTCGTCATTCTTGCTTTTCATGCCACCACCAACTTTTATCTCCTTCACAATGCGGTTCTTCAAGTAGAACTTTGCATCGGCGAAGTGTGACTCAACATCGGTGAATAGCTCATCATCAGCAACTATCTTCTTCTCGACTTCACCCTCATAGTATTTCAAACATTGATGGTAGGTAGATGGAACCACTTTGTTCTCATCTATCCAAGGCCTTCCAAGCAAGACGTTGTATGAAGTCTTTGCATCGATCACATGTAGCCATGCACTTGATTGCATATCTTCAATGGTGATTTCCAGCCTGATCGTGCCTATGGATCTTTACCCCCCCCCCTTGGTTGAATCCTTGGATCATCACACGACTTTCTGAGAGTTCGTTCATGGGAATACCAAGTTCTTTCATAGTGAGAATTGGTAAAATATTCACTGAGGATCCTCCATCAACCAAAATTCGATTTACCTTTTCATCACACATATAGCCAATCAGGTACAATGGGCAGTTATAAAGAGTGTCACCTAGCAGAAGATCGTCATTTGTGAATGTGACTTTTTCCTCACAGCATTAATTTCTTGAGGAGTGGACTCGATGAGGTTTTCCAAAGATGGAGCCAACGGTAGGACATCACTCTTTTCTTCCCCTTTATCAGTATTGCAACAAGAGGCCTCAATACCCTCATAGGAAATCTTCGTGCGGAACCAACTTGGTAAGAACTCCTCCAAGGTCACTGGATGTCGTGGCTTTTGAGGGTGCACCTCCACTTTTGCTTTCTTCAAATATTTAACTAGATTCAATTTCCTTGGTCTTTTTACCATAATTTTCCTTGTTGGTTGTTCTATTTTCTTTTCGTGGGCTTTTTTTGTGGTGCCTACGATGAGTCACCAATGTCCAACCTTCATCATAATTAGGTTGATTGACTTCGGCTTTGTTGCTCTCCAGTAATTCTTCATCTTTACTTTTTTTAAAACCACATAATTCATCCGGACTGAATGAGCCAAAGGTGATAGAGACTTGGTTTACGCTTGCTTTCTCATCTTCAAGCACGATCTTCTTTTCGCGAGCCAAGTCCATTACTTTGTCCTTGAAGACAAAGCACTTCTCCAGAGGGTGGCTTACAAGTCAGTGATATTTGCAGTAATTTGGGTCATTTTGTTTCCCAGCTTCATTTGGTCGCTTCATCTCCGGAAGCTCAATAAGATTTAACTCGAGGAGTTCTTCGAAAATGGCTGGCACATCAGAATCCAGAAATTGGTACTCCTTCTCTACTTTTTGCTCACCTTCGTCGTTACCTTCACCGGTGATGTGTTGACATTCATAGATTCTTTGCTTTCAGACTTGGGTACGAACTTGCCCCACTTCCTGACTTCTTGCTTGTCATTCCCTTTGCGAGGTTCATAGATGGGCAGCCTTTCATTTCCAGCGGGGCCATGCTCAATTCTATGTCATAGGCACGAGTTGCTAGTCCTTCAAATATGACAGGCTTGATACCTTGCAAGATGTAGCGCAATACTCAATGCATGCCTTGGATGCACATATCTATTCCTGAAGCTTCACTAAGCCTGTCTTTGCAGTTGAGGCTTACATTCCTCGAACGATTGATAAAGTCGATAACTGGTTCCCCCTTTCGTTGACGAGTATTTGTAAGTTCTATTATACTCACAGTACGTCTCGTACTATAAAAGCGATTGAGGAACTCTTGCTCTAGTTGATCCCAGCTATCGATATATCCAGCCTTGAGGTCTGTGTACCAGTCAAAAGCATTTCCTTTTTAGCAAGCGGACAAACTGCTTGATGAGGTAATCTCCATAAGTCCCAGCATTGTTGTACGTCTCCACGAAGTGCGCCACATGTTGCTTTGGGTTACCTTTACCATCAAACTATTGAAACTTTGGAGGTTGATAGCTAGCAGACATCTTCAACATATCGACCCTTGCAGTGTACGGCTTTGCATACGTAAGGGAGGATTTGACAGCAACCTCATATTTGTTCTTAATGGTTCCTTCGATGAACTCCTTCAGTTGATCGATTAGAATCATCCCTTCAGATGAGACAGGGATAGCCTTAGTGGATGCTACTTGTCTTGGGGGAGAGTCACTCTCTAGAACTTTTGGGAGCTTGCCGGGTGCGTGGGTGGATTCTTCTTCAATCAAGATTCTCACCCTGTCTGTTAGCTTATCGATTCTAGCCTCTTGATTTTGCATGCATTTGGTCAAGCCAGTGATTACTTCCGTCAAGTTTGCCAACTGCTCTTCCACAGATGAAGTATTTGTCACCATAGCTTGCATGATTGTCGTGGACGACGGAGACTAGCATGGATTTTCACACAGATTGATCCTTGATCGGCTCACGCTATGTGGTGTAAGTGGGGAGGATCCATCACTTAAAGCATCATCATCTTCCTTCACAGTAGAGTGCTTAGATCCGGAGAGGTCAAGCAGAGCAAGAGTTTTCTTGATCTTTTCAGCAACATCGCTTCCTCCTTCAGGTGCGTTTGTGGAAGATCTTGCTCCTTTTGAGGATGAAGATCCGAAAACAGGGGTTGACGCGGACGGCACTTGGGGTGCTTGTTGTCCTAAAGAGCTTGCTTTGCTCCTCGTAACTGGTCTGAAGCTTCCAAAGGTAACATCGAGGATGCTTTCCACATCAGCATAGAACCTGGAGTTAGCAGCCTTGGTGGAAGTTGAACCGGAGTTGAGTTTCTTTGAAACCATTTCAATGTTCTTGGACTTTGGTGATTGAAAAGTTGAGATGAGAGGTAGAGATTGTCCCATCGGGCGTGCCAGAATTTGTAGACAATAAATTGCGTCAAGAAAATAAAATCAAGACCGTAAATATCGCAACAATCGTAGTATTTTATTTCGAATATTTGAGTGTTACAATCTCTATGAATCCTCTGATTCTACTTTTCGATAATAAATAAATTCAAGGGCCTTTGAGCTTGGTCTTGAATATGTAGTTATTGCCACGAACGATGATCTTGTTCTTGAGCTTGAGCTTGATTGCTTGGACTTGAACTTGATTTGGTCTTCGTTCTTGAGCTTGAACTTGATTTCTTGAACTTGAACTTGATTGCTTGAAGCTTGAAACTTGTAGAGAAATTTGCGGCGTTTGATCCACGAGCTCTCTCTTGCTTCTTGTTATAACTTCTGGTGTTTATTCTGAGTTATGAAGACCCATATTTATAGTTGTGGAAAGGAGGAGTTGTGATAAGAACAAACTCTTTCCGATCAATCAAATTGAAGTGTGACATGGCCGCATTTGATTGGCCAGAACATGTCATTTGCACACGTGGCGCGATTTCATTGGCCTTTCAGTGTGACTGGGCATGCCTTGTCATTTTGACACGTGGCATGGTCCTATTGGCTCTTTCGCTTGACTTGGCGTGCCACGTCATTTGACACGTGGCACCAAACTGGGCCTCTAGGAATATGGCATCTTGGGCTTAATGAAGTGGGCTCATCACTTTTAGCCCAATTAAATGGGCTAGCCCAATGAATTAAGACTTATTTATTTAATCCATATATATTGGACTTATATAATTAATTCAATTATATTAGCCCATAATATTTATTTGGACTAGTATATTTAAAATATAGTCGAAATTATTTATTAAATTTAAATTCAATAAATTTTACATGCCCTACAAATGCACATAAGGATAAAAGAGTAAAAACAAATTGAATTTTTTCTTGATTACCTAATTGGACACTTATTTTGAACCAAAAAAAAAAAATTGATCACTGAATCGCATGGAACAATTGCTAGTGAATATATAATTATTTGATTTTAGGTGGAGCGGATATGGCCTTAAGCGGGTTACATAAGCACCCACAGAAAGAATACCATAGGCTATAGAAAAAGACATGACCATTCCGATGACCAATTGATTCATTTTCATTTAATTTTTATTTTTTAAAATTAATTGTGGAAGAGAATATTCAACCTCCATTTACGACAAAACTTAAGTGCATACCAGATCCTTTTTGTTCTCTTCTGTGTATGTATAAAAGAAAGAGTTTAACTATTATCATGAGCAACAATATATAAAAAAATTATACAATAAGATCATTTATTGGATAATTATAGATTAATATAAATATTAATTTGTAATATGATAAAAATGATAACTAACATAACATACTATCATAAGTTGAAATGTTATGATAATATAATTATAATTTTACTCTGTTATATTGTTTAAACGGAAAAGGGTCATATATGCCAGTAAACTATACGAATTAGGACAAATATGCTCGTCGTTAATAGTTTGGCATAGATATGCCCAATCCGTTCAATACTTGTTCATTTATGCTCTTAGTTTAACGGAACCACTATTTTGTCTTTCTTAAATAATTAATAACCAGACCTAACTAAAATCTTCTGACCCGATCCGTTAGGACCCGACCCACCCTTATTTCAAAGATATTTTTTGATATATTATTTTTGTTTGATTGAGAAACTGTGTGATAATCATATTTATTTATTTGAGTAATTTGATTATCGAATTTTTTATACATCATTTCGGGAAGTAATCCTACTAAAAGTAGTACTATTGATATTTATTTATTATTTTAATAATATAATATTTGAATTAGTTTGTGCTTTCTTCAATCATTTTACCTTCTATTTTTATTTTTCTCAGTAGTGCTTGTTATGAAATAATATTTGTTATGAAATAATTAATTAATAAAAATGGAAAAAAAAAAAGCACCACTGTTTTAACAGTGGTATTTTCTATGAAATAATATTTGTTATGAGATAATTAATTAATAAAAATGGAAAAGAAGCATCACTGTTTTAACAATTTATTAATTATTTCATATCAAATTTGTAATGCAGAAAATAATCCAATAAACTAATAATCAATCATATAATGATCACTTATCTAAACAAAAAAATGGATCCATCAGGTTAAGTTATAGTGAACATGGAGTTATCTGTATTTGTATTGGTAAAAAATATAAATAGATTGTGGGAAAAATAAAAATAGATGGTAAAATGATTGAAGAAAGCACAAACTAATTCGAATATTATATTATTAAAATAATAAATAAATATCAATTCCTACTTTTAGTAGGATTACTTCCTGAAATGATGTTTAACAAAAAAAAATCGATTATCAAATTACTCAAATAAATAAATATGATTATCACACAATTTCTCAATCAAACAAAAATAATATATCAAAAAAATATCTTTGAAATAAGATTGGGTCGGGTCCTAACGGATCGGGTCAGTATATTTTAGTTGAGTCCGGTTATTAATTATTTAAGAAAGACAAAATAATGGTTCCATTAAACTAAGGGCATGAATGAGCAAGTATTGAACGGATTGGGCATATCTGTGCCAAACTATTAATGACGGGCATATCTGTCCTAATTTGCATAGTTCACTGTCATATATGGCCCTTTTCCGTTGTTTAAATCTAAACGAAAAGGATGTATATACTGCTTTAATTGTAAAGCCTAAAAATAAGGTGCTCATTATCTCCAACTTAAAAACCCACATGGAAGAGTTAAATGCAACATGAAGTAGGACTAGCAAAAGTCTTTTATCTAATGGAGCACATGACTCTGTTTCCTATATATATGATCTGCTCTTGACTCTTGTCCATTTCGAATAGGGCCCTACCCCATGTGACTCCATAATCTTAAAATGGTTTCTCATTTATTACTGTGACTCTCATGATTAAAAAATTAGGAGAGCAAAGAGATTACTATTAAAATTGCTCTCTCAATTGAGATTATCAATAGTGTACATGGTGTCAATGGATCGTTAAGCTTATGACTTTGGCATTGACACCCTTTATAAACCCACACTTTGATGGAAATGAACATGAAACAGCCCATACAACTTGATTTTGGTAATCATCAGAGCAAAGCTATAGCTTTATATTAATGTCGAAAATGATCATAATTACAAACTTTGACTTGGGTGGTTACTGTGTTCTCCACCAAATCCAGTAGTTGAAAATTTGCAGAATTAAGCACTTCACATGTGAGCATTTAAGGCTAAAGCATGCAAATTTCCAAAGCAATTGTTGCCCACATACATTGTTAAAGTAGGATAGCTACGCCTGAGGAGTGAACCAAATGTAGCATGTGAAGTTAATAATCATATTGAAACTTTTCTATATTTGGGAGATGGGCGATTCCAGCGTGTCACAGGGTGTATTATCAAATGGAGAGTGTCAAATTTCTCCCCTATATTTCATATTCAAATAGATCTTTCCATTATTCAATGGTTCAATATAACCATTATCAATAATCATTTTAAATGTTAAATTAATTCACTAGATGCACAAATCGTTTGTGAGTAATTTTTCCCCCTCATCAGATAACTAAGATAGAGAAATTCGTCATGATTGTTACAATATTTACGGATAGCTATTACTAGGTCACCTGCCTGATTAGGGTTTCCATCCGAATTTGTACTTGAATGGAAACATATTGAATGAAAAAGATTATTACTTTTAAGCAATTCCTGTGATGATCATAATGATGCGTAAAAAAAAATGCTGAAAGTAAAGAAATATACACGTACGACCTCTAATTTTGAATTTAAATTCAATTTATCCCGTTATTTCTTTATTTATATCATAAATATACATGTGAAATTTTAATCCAAATTTTGAACTCATTAAAGTTAAACTGATATCTGCCTCTGTCTCGTATCGGGTATTGTATCAGAAGATATGCTCGTTGACTTTGATCCTTTCTAGGTATGCTCGAAATTAGTTTCTAGAAGGTCAAAATAATTGTTTGTCCCATATCTAATTGACTTTGATCCTTTCTAAGTATGCTTGTTAGTTTCTAGAAGGTCAAAATAATTGTTTGTCACATATCTAATCCGTCCAAGCTACGAATATCTGTAAAGTTCAGATAATAAACCAAGTAGGGATTAGAGAAAAAGTAATTCTTAACGACTGGAGATAATGTTTTACGCATTATCAACATTCAGAAAGTTTATTGTGTAATATAACTCGAACTTGTTCGCCTGCTCAATATTGGAAAATAAATAACGCCAAGTAATGCTCTGAAATTGCGAGGCCCTATTCGACTTAAGGGAGTACATATTTTTCTTGTCTAGCTAAAAAAAGAAATTATATTTAATTGAATAATATATATATCAGTTTCATAATTAAACTACTCCATATATTAAACTTGACTAAATGAGAGTGTAACGAATATGACAAAAAAACAAGCTAGTCATCTTTCCTAGAATTCAACATACTAATCTTAGTATAATAAATATTTCGATTCTTAGGAAACACGAGGTTAAATGATAGACACTTATCATATTAGAAAAGAACGAAATTCCTCTAAGAATAAGCTAAATATACACTAATGTTAAAACAGTCATACCTGGCCCAAAAAAAAAAAAAAGAATGTGGATGTCACATCCATACCTAGGTAAAATTCTAGTACTTGGGGTAAGAAACAAAAACATAATGCAACAAATAGAATCCCCAAATGGAAAAGCAAAAAAATTCCTTCTAAATTAGCAAATCGTCATTTTCATCAAAAAGCCAACTCTCCAGCATTACTGACAAGGGTACTTGATCATCCACTTCTCTTTTACTAATTTCACAGTGTAATTTACCAGCCTCAAGTGTCAAACTCTGTGAAAATTGATCTGAATTTGACTGTTCAAATGAATCGAAACTGGAAAGTGACTCAAATTCCTCGGTGGTGGCATTGTTATTACTTGAGAGTTGAGTACTTGATGAAGCTTTCGATTGCTCAGAAATGTTTGTTGAATCACTTCTGGTCCATTGTTTAAGCAATTTGGCTATGTTTTCAGCACTTGATGCGTAAGTAGAAGTAGACACTTTTCCTTCTTGTTTTATGTATGAGTAACAGCCAAGATTTATAGGCTTCACATCAGTGGTCGTATATTCAGGAATTGGGCTTGACTTATCCAGTGACAGGGCATTTTGTAAAGCTTGTTTGGCTGTGTTTATATCAGTTTGAAGTGTCCTTTCCCACTGGCCTCTCGAGGTTGAGTTTGATGGTGATAAACAAGATCCATCTTTAGAGTATAAATCACTTGATTCGAGCTTTTTCAACTTTTTCTTTAAATGAGTATTCCAATAGTTTTTGACATCGTTGTCTGTTCTCTCCGGGAGATATGAAGCTATGGCAGCCCATCTGTTACAGGGACACAACAATTAGTTAGTAACATAAATTTATATATTCTTTAATTGAACTTAGTACCAAGGAAAACACGTAATTATTACTCCCTCCGGTCCAAAATAAGTAATTTTTTGATTGTTTTCACACATATTAAGAAATTAACCTTTTAATATTAATTAGCAATGAAATTGATCATATTAACCTTTACTATCTCTTCATATAAACATATGCTCCAAGTTAATTACTTCAACGGCAATGTAGGAAAAAAAAAATTAATTCTTTCTTGAAATCTGAAAAAATTACTTATTTTGGATCAGAAGAAAAAAGCCAAAAATTCACTTATTGTGGACAAGAGGGAGTATTATTTTTGAAACAATTACTCCTAAACTCTTCTAGTAACGAAGAATACATGAGCAGAAATTGGCAACATCTCATTCTGTCAATGGAACAATATTCTTACACCCCATATGTACAGTGCTTGAAATCTAAAGCATGGACAATATAAAATAGGTGTTCAATATTAGGTAAACCAAAAATCAGGATGAGTCTGTTTATGAGATAAGAATTGTGTAAGACCATATAAGAGACAGCAACACGTCTTATTAACCAATATGGGACAATCTTATATCAATCGAACATCTAAACTATAAAAAGACAACTCGGTGCACCAGGTTTCCACTATGTGCGGGGTCCAAGGAAGGACTAGACCGCACGGCTTGAACTAATGACCTCCTTTTCACCTTTTCACGTGACATCAACTTTACCCGTCCCCTAATATTTCAAACCCGGAAAAAAAAAATACTACTACAAATTAAAAAAAAATAAAAATAGGTGTAAGGGAATGAGAGTGTACTTGTTGCCTAAGAGAGCCTGAAGCTGGATAATCATTTTCTCCTCTTGATCAGTGAAACTGCCTCTCTTAATTCCCGGTCTGAGGTAATTAGTCCACCTTAGCCTGCAGCTCTTGCTACATCTGCGCAACCCTACATGAAAACAAACACTTGAGTTAATTAACTCATTACACTTTGAAATATCCAATATTACTAAACTCAGATTATGAGAAACAAAAGAAATTAACCTGTATTAGTGGGAACTGCTCTCCAATTCCCAGGACCATGTTCTTGAACATAAGAGACCAACATAATATCTTCTTCAGGAGTCCATGGTCCTTTCTTCACCCCTATTTTATCACAACAAGGTGGTCTACCCATCTCTCCCCTCTGTTTTCAACTCTTTTTGTAATATTCCTCGTCTTTTTTTATATATACGAAAATGGGTAGTCTTCTAACTTTTTCTTCTCTTCTTGGAAAAAGCAGAGACAAAGGTCTAAGGGGCTAAGGTTTGTTTGATCTGCATATATAGAAAAAAAGAAGACCTGTTAAGTGATGTGAGAGACAATACGCTGACCCGAAATTAAATTAAATAAGTATAGGAATAGTGAAAAGAGTCAAAAGGTGACAGCAAGAGCATTTACTTTTGCCATGGGAGCTGATGAGCTAAAGTCAGCGGCTTCTCTTTCTTTTTCTGCTTCCTCGAAACCGCGTGGGCATTCAATGTTCTCTATATTATTGCTTCTCGCCATTAACAATCCTAATTAAGGCTTTGTATGCTTTTTACTAGCTCTACTGCCTCATCAATTAAAGCTAACTGTGGTAACACTGATCCAAAGCTTTCATAGACTCATTGTAATTTAACAACGTTTTTTTTCCCTATTTCTAAACAAGAGTTGTTTTCAGGGAACAAGGGGTTCCTTCCTTTATATTTTGGACTCTGCTCTACCCTGAAATGAGATTAAGTAATTAAAAAAAAAAGGCACTTCAGTGGCGGAGGCAGGATCTCCACGAAGGGATTAAAAAAAAAAAATTGTACCTAGTGGGAATTAAACTCATGACCTTATGTAGATTTTGAACCTCCTTGACCATTGAACTACACTTTTGGATTGTGTTAAAGGGGTACAAAACTTAATATAAAAAGAGGTAAAAAACAGATTTTGTCTTATATATACAGTGTAATTTTTCGGCGAATGGGGTTCATCCTAAATCCGCCCCTGTATGGAGAAGGGCCATATGCCAAAGGTATAATGTAGTCAGCCTACCCTAATGCAAGCATTAGTGGCTGATTCTATGGCTCGCACCCGTAATCTATAGATCACACGAAGACAACTTTACCATTGTTCTAATGCTTCTCTTCAGATTAAGTAGAACTACTTTGTTAATATTAGCGGGCTAGTTCTGTTGGCCCTTTTTTGTTGTTGTGGCCATATTCAAGTTAGGTTGCCCACATTTGATTATTTTATCAGATATTTCCTACTTTTCACCGGCACATATCAAGTAACTTTATCGTTTAAAGTTTAGTTATATGAAAAAAATCCCTCTATTATTTTTGTCTATGTTAGAATTTGAACCTTGATCTTCAAGATTAGAACTCACTTATTGACCCCTAAACCACACTGTCGTGCGCTTTTGATTTTATTAGCACTTATGATTCGTAAAATCTAATACTGTACAACTACAAGGCCAGAGTTATAAAACTTGATTATCTCATGCATATAGCAAGCCCAATTAAATTACATAATAGAGACACAATGACATTCATATGCGTATTAATCAGCCGGCTCAGCCTCCAATTAACGAGCAACACAGACAGTGAGTACCTTTTAAAATTTAATGGAAAGGCTACCCACCATTATTTGCATTCATTCATAAGCAGGAAGTGATTTGAGTGTATATATCACGAGGCTAGTGCTTCATGGACTTGGATCTAGGCCGGGACCTGAGTAGTTGTTAAACAGTCATTTAACGAGAGGACCCCTCTACCACCTCTGTTTGTAAAAGGTGGACACTAAAATCTAAATTCGTATAAAAAGGACAGTAGAATTTGAAGGGCTACGGCTAGTGAATGACTAATTGATTTTGCAGTTTGAGATCAATACTTTTTTCTAGCTATACAATTCATATGTTTTCACGAAACCCATAACAATTCTCTCCAATCTCCATCGATTATCCTAGAACATATTTTAAAGGGAGATTTCGAACTTTGGAAACTCCTCCTCCTAAGAGACATATACACCTTGAGAATATTGTTTTGTACATATAAATAACGAAAATAGCATGGGCTAGCCGTTTTTCGACTGATTATCGAAAAATAGCTAGCATTTGCAAAGTCATTGAAAAATAGTCACTGTTTTGCTAAAACACGAAAAGTTCCAGTGTAATATGAGGGATTATAGAACTCCTACTTATAAACTTCCAACATTTTTTGTAGGAGCTCCAGCATACGAAAAGTTCCAGCATAATATGCGGGATTATGGAGCTTCTGCGTATAAACTTTCAGCATATTATGTTGGAACTCCAGCACATTACGTTGGAATCTCATATGTAAGAAATTCGAACTCCCGCATATTATGCTGGAATATTTCTGGATTTGTAAGGGTATATTTGTTCAGATTTTACTTTTACATGAAAATGTGGTTAAATTTCGATTACTTTTGAAACTATGACTATTTTTCAACTCCCTGTTGTAAATCGGCTATTTTATACACCCCCCCCCCCCCAAACCCCAAACCCAAAATAAATATACTCCAATTTAAGCCATAGCAAAGTCAGTGTCCATTCTTGGGCCGAATTAGAAATAGTCAAATAATACATGTTATTGATTCTGAAACATACCATGCTTACTTGCATTCCTTCTTTAATTAAAAATGAGAAAATGGCCATCGAGTTGAATCATATACTGGATCATGAAATAGCAAATTATTAGACATTTACAGAAATAGGTCATCCTCCATTACGTCAAAGCACTGTCAACTTCTCTACATTGGATTGATTGCAGACGCCAGAATAAAATTTCGTATCTTCTAGTCTTCTACAATAATACAACATATGAAAACAAATCGAGTTATATGTCTTAAATGCTTCTTTAGTCATCTTACGAACATGCAACCAGTGTTTTGCGATCTTCCTGCGGATTCTCAAGGAAAGTTTGGCAAGTTTAAACGCAGAGCCAAATTCAAAATATTAAATCAATGGGCGTGAATTATCATTACATTCGCAACTTATTTATGATAGGTATAAAATTAAATGAATGTGCGTCAGTCTAGTTGTGGGGAATGTGGAGTCAGCAGCAAGGTCAGGACGTAATAAGGTGTAACCAATTGGAGCTGCAACTACCATCAATCTCATATACTTATGTACCTAGTATATATTCTTGATTTTAGCAACCAGCAAGTAGCAACTATTCCTGCTCATTTATTCTTGCCTGTGTGAATATAGGTGGATTGAATATGACTAATGTTACACGTTGATTATGTGATCATCTTATTCTAAAAGGATAAGTGTTTACCCTAAAAATTTGGATAACAATTAAACTTATAATGGGGTTTTAAGGATATGTGATTTCACCTAATATCAATTGATAAATGTAAAGATAAGTGATGCAAATTGACAACAATATAAAGCAAACCAGCATTTGGACAGATCCCTCGGGCTCGGACACCCTCGAGCTAGTTATACTAGAATAGTTAAAAGCACAATAAGCTGATGAACAAGAAAGTAAGCTGAGAAATATTATATTGCTTTGATATTCGTGAATGTAAGGTGTATTGGTCAAAATCTGACCACTTCGATTAGGGCGGTCACGACCGCATTTTTGCCACCGGGTAAGAAGCCAATAGAGTCAATCCAATCCCTCTTTTAAGACATTCCACACAACAACAACCAGGAGACCTTACGACCCCAAGCACGCCAAGGTCGTGGCAAGGGTAGGAGAGTTTTTCGACTATATATACAAGTGCAAGTAAGCCCCAAAGGGGGGGATTCCGAAAAAAAGAAAAGAGATGAACAGAACTCCACCGGAAAGGGGAAGAAAAGAGGGCTTTCCGTATGAAGAAGAAGGAGTGAGCTCAATCCCTGCACCCCAAAAAGGGCAAAACAATTGTAATTCTTCTTCCCCCTCTACGGAGAGGGAAGACTGCGCTCAATTTTGAATAAGATCTTTTGGTGCTCTACTCATCTAATTTGCAATTGCGGTCATTCAATCTTTCGATCCGGTATTAATTAAGTTTGACTACGATTTACTCCTTCATCTTTGATTGATTTGCTTAAAAAGAGTTAAAAATCTTTTGAGTCAAACAATTTGGCGCCGTCTGTGGGATTTCCTAGTGAAAACTCCTAGTTTTTCCTGGATCGGAGCTAAGAAACACGAGAAGAGAGCTCAACTCACACCAGATTTGGAGGCAGCGCGCTGAGGGAAAAGAAATCAAACAGATTCGCAAGGTCCGGAACTCCCCGCTCTATCAGCTTCGAATATCTCGGACAAGGCGAAAGGTGTTGCATTCCAGTTTATCCCCTTCTCTCAAAGCCGTCGGGAAGAGGCAAGGAACATCTTATCCTCATCCCCCATACTCCGTCAAACCAGGTATACATAACCCATGCGAGTGAACGAACGCAGGGGTACCTAGACTGAGGAACTAGAAATCATTTCGGCACAGCCGAAACCCTCCCGATCGACGGCGTCTTAAAAAACGGCAAAAATCGAATAAGAAACTGTAGCACGCGTGCAACGCAAGCCTTTGCAAAATATTGACACCACGTGTCCGTGGCGTTGAACCATCTGATGCGAGCAATGCTGACCAAACTAGGACTTCTGCGAAAAGTATTCGCCTACAAAGTAAAAGCAGGATTCGACCTCGTTCGAATCACGACGGGTTGTTATTTCGACAAGTTCGGAATAACACCCTTAAGGCTAAGGGCCTTCACCATCAAAGTAAAAGCAGGATTCGACCTCGTTCGAATCACGACGGGTTATTATTTCGATAAGTTCACAATAACACCCTTAAGGCAAAAGACCTTCGCCATCAAAGTAAAAGCAGGATTTGACCTCGTTCGAATCACGACGGGTTGTTATTTCGATAAGTTCAAAATAACACCCTTAAGGCTAAGGGCCTTCGCCTTCAAAGTAAAAGCATGATTCGACCTCGTTCGAATCACGACGGGTTATTATTTCGACAAGTTTGGAATAACACCCTTAAGCCTAAGGGTCTTCGCCATCAAAGTAAAAGCAGGATTCGACCTTGTTCGAATCACGACGGGTTGTTATTTCGATAAGTTCGGAATAACACCCTTAAGGCTAAGGGCCTTCGTCATCAAAGTAAAAGCAGGATTCGACCTCGTTCGAATCACGACGGGTTGTTATTTTGACAAGTTCGGAATAACACCCTTAAGGCTAAGGGCCTTCGCCATCAAAGTAAAAGAAGGATTCGACCTCGTTCGAATCACGGCGGGTTGTTATTTCGATAAGTTCGGAATAACACCCTTAAGGACAAGGGCCTTCGCCATCAAAGTAAAAGCAGGATTCGACCTCGCTCAAATCATGAAGGGTTATTATTTCGATAAGTTTGAAATAACACCCTTAAGGCCAAGGGCCTTTGTCATCAGAAGAGAAAAGACCGGGACTCGTCAAACGAGCTCCCGTCTTGCACCAAAGCCGCATAATTAATAATGAAAATTGAGATACAGGGAAAATGACGAAGAACTCTTTATTATTGAAAGGTCATGAGTGTGGACAATCGCCGCTTACACAGACCCAGGCCAACAAATAAAAAAAATCAACAACAATGGAGCGAACAGTTACTAGCCTACCAGCGAAATGAAAATGAAAACAAAGTACAAATATTTTTCACTCGGCTTCACCACCGCCGTCATCATCACCGTCCCTACAAGTTTCATCATCATCACCATTCGTGCCCCCATTAGCTTCGGGCGTCACCGCGTTATACCCGCAGTTGATGCGAGCCTCACGAGCTTTCGCTTGCGCTTCCTCATATGCAATCTCGGTCATGGTGCCCACTTCTAACAAACTCTTATAAATGTCACGCTGAGCTTCGACATAGACCTAGAGCTCATGGGTCTGGTGGTGAACAACAGCGTGAGACGATTCAGCTTGAGCCTTCAGTCGCTCATTCTCCGCCTTTAGGGTCGCGACTCGATCTGCCAGGACCAAAGCTTCCTGATCAATCGTACCAATCCGCTCATCGAGCCTCGCCTCCATAAGGGTTGTTGTCGCCCTCTCCGATTCCTGCTCAGACTGGAGCATACGAGTGGTTTCTTCTAAATCCACCACCCTTGCCATGGCCTCAGACCAGGCTCCCTCAATATGCTCCACGCTAGCAACCTTATTCTCCAACGTGGTTAGCTTTCCTCTCCATTCCGCGCTCATCGTCTCGACCCGGACCAAGTTCTGGTCCATCTCCGACTGCATGGACCTCAACTTGCCCTGCAAATACACATATTCTACAGCGACACCCTTGCCCAATTTGAGCTCCTAATCCTTGAGGCGGAGTTGCTCCTCGAGCTCGCTCTTACTACGGATCGTCTACAACAGCTCTTGATCCCTCTTCTCCAACTCCTCGCCCAGAGCCCGGTTACGAGGGTCCGTCCTCAACCGTTCGTGCAATTCACGACACCTGTCGCGGTGACGACGATATTTCTCCAACATCTGCAAGAAGATCCTCGACCGGGTGTTGGCCCTACGGATGCTTTCCACCTCCACCATATACGTCTAAAAAAAAGAAAAGCAATTAAACTAATGCTTTCAAATAGGGAAAGTCCAAAACAAGAGTCAAAAATATATCATACCCTCAAACCCATAACGACCACCTCATCCCTCAACTCGGCATCAGGGATACTTCGCAGAGACTCGTTCTCCGCTTTCGAGCACAGCAGGCAAAATTGTGGCATCAAGTTATCCCCCTGCGCCAAAAGATTCACGTCAGAAGGAATTTTGAGAACTCGAGCTGAACCCCCGGCGTGAACCACCGAATGAGTAAGGCCCTCCTCGAACATTCTGACGTCATCAGGATCCAGGTCTGACTCGGATTCATACTCATCAATCACTACACCTTTTCCCTTTTCTTCTGCGGAAGGAGGAGTGCGACTCGCCGCAGACAAAAAGGGCACGTCTGAAGTCACTATAGCGGCACCAGAGGTCTGGTTCTCTGCTCCGGCAAAGCGCTGATCATCAGTAATATCAGGAACTTCTGGCGGAGCCGTTACCACGATTGGAGTTTCCAGGCACCGACCACCGACATTTGCTTCAACGACTCGCTCCGCCTCTATGGAAGATACTGTAATAATACCTTCCCTTGAGCCCGTCGGGGGAGACTCGTCCAGGTTAATCATTGTTGGAGGCGCCACCTCGAACTCTACCTTCCGTCTCTTCGATGGCCCATCCTCCTCCCAAGTTGAAGGTAGCCCTGGCTCTCCGCACTCTCCCTAACAGCTATAAACGAGGTATAAGAGACGAGACAAAAAATGAAAAGAACAATAAATAAGGATGCCATCTCACCTGTAGGGGCTACGTCCAAACCTTTTGTGAAAGGTCGACCAGGTGCAAACCCCCACTGTATGGGGAAGAACAGCCTCCACCCATTCGTGAATCCCTTCAAGAGGCGGCGAAGGCAACTTCTCGGTTGTAGAATAACAAGACAATTCAGTACCCGCAACGTAAAAAAAAGAGAAGAGAGAAAAATAGAAATCTAACATTCTGTTAAACAGCGACGCAGACTTACAGGCAAAAATCCATCTCTTGGGGAACCCAGTCGGGTCTGCCACAATGTGCTGGGTCCGCACGTAGAAAAAATTTTCGTAAAAACGACAATTGGTTCTATCATCCATCTTCATCACTAGACCCTTCGATCCCCGAGGACGGGCATGAATCATCGTGCCTCGAATCAATTGGGGAGCAAAAAGGCTAAGCACATGGACCAGAGTAACCTCATGAGCGGCAAGCTCCGCGTATTTGAGTAGCATGAGAAATAACTTGTATAAATAAGGAGAGAGTTGAGCAGGACACACCTCGTAGTAGCGGTAGAAATCCACCACTAACATAGGAATCAGGAGCGTGTACCCTACAATGAAGGGGTAGGTGTAGAACATACAAAAACCAGGGCGGTCGTATTGAACTCGGTAGTTCCTCCTCGCCGGCTGTATCTCGACGAAGCTAGGGATTCCCCATCGCTCCCTCAAATCCACGATCCCCCTCTCTCTTATAACGGGAGTAATGTTCTCCGGTTTCGTTCCACCGCCGATACTGAAGTCAATCGCCTCCCTCCCAGGGCGGGGTAGGATCTCATCCACCGAAGGAGTCTCCTCATCCTCCACCATGACCGATTCCCCGGTAGCCTGAACAGGGTCCTCAGTTGCAGGAGGGGCGACAGGAAAATTGTCACAGGAAGAAGCACTGGCCATTTTTAGTCAAAAGAAAAAAACTTTCCGAAAAAAGTGAAAAAACTAAAGATTGCAATAAACAAGAAAGTAAGCAAGAACTCGAGATATAAGAACTCGAGATATCAAGGGAACTTCCTTAAAATGAACACTAAAGTGTGAGAAGCAAATAACAAGGTTCACCTATTTATAAGAGACACAAATCCCCCAAGCTCGAAACCCAAGAGTCGTCATTTGAACCTGATGGGACGCGAAATGTTTCAGTTCCTCAGAAACGTGTGTCATAATGGTGGCATGCACAAAGTAATGTTTCTTTTACCTACCAGCGTTTCAATTCTGATACCATCGCGACGATACGTGAATACCGAAAAAATATTCTCACAACCACTCGAACTCATATATCGTCATTTCGATAAGTTCGAAATAATCTCTAAGGCCAAGGGCCTTCGCCAACAATAGAAATAGAAAAGTTTGACCTCGCTCGAACTCAGACGTCGTTATTTCGATAAGTTCGAAATAATCTCTAAGGCCAAGGGCCTTCGCCATCAACAGAAATAGAAAAGTTTGACCTCGCTCGAACTTAGACGTCGTCATTTCGATAAGTTCGAAATAATCTCTAAGGCCAAGGGCCTTCGCCATCAACAAAAATAGAAAAATTGACCTCGCTCGAACTCAGACGCCGTCATTTCGATAAGTTCGAAATAGCCTCTAAGGCCAAGGGCCTTCGCCATCAATATAAATAGAAAAGTTCAGCCTCGCTCGAACTCAGATGGCGTTATTTCTATACGTTCGTAGTACACGACTAAAGAACAGAACGAGGGGTTAGATTCCTCTTGACTATGTTGCATATGTGATCTGTCCGTCGGGCCCGATGAGGCATGACCCCAACGAACGGTGGGACTAACTGTATTGGTCAAAATCTGACCACTTCGATTAGGGCGGTCACGACCGCATTTTTGCCACCGGGTAAGAAGCCAATAGAGTCAATCCAATCCCTCTTTTAAGACATTCCACACAACAACAACCAGGAGACCTTACGACCCCAAGCACGCCAAGGTCGTGGCAAGGGTAAGAGGGTTTTTCGACTATATATACAAGTGCAAGTAAGCCCCAAAGGGGGGGGGGATTCCGAAAAAAAAAAGATGAACAGAACTCCTTCGGAAAAGGGAAGAAAAGAGGGCTTTCCGTATGAAGAAGAATGAGTGAGCTCAACCCCTCTACCCCGAAAAGGGCAAAACAATTGTAATTCTTCTTCCCCCTCTATGGAGAGGGAAGGCTGCGCTCAATTTTGAATAAGATCTTTTGGTGCTCTACTCATCTAATTTGCAATTGCAGTTATTCAATCTTTCGATCCGGTATTAATTAAGTTTGACTACGATTTACCCCTTCATATTTGATTGATTTGCTTAAAAAAAGTTAAAAATCTTTTGACAATGTTGAATTGTGATCCAAGAAAATCACAATTAAATCCGCCTAATTTGGTACAATGTTGAATTGTGTAACCGTCAAATTCAAAAGTTTGAAGGTAATCACAATTTTCAAGTTCATAGTAACCCGGTCACAACATAATGATATCTATTTTCTATATTTGTTGGATGGTCTTTTTTCTTTCTTCAATATGGGCTGTACAGTAGAAACGAGAAGTTAACTAGGTTCACATTCTTAATGGTTAGTGTCAATCATAATCCACGAACCCATTATTTATCTTGAAGAATTAATCCAAATAACCACCCACCTAATTTTTTAAACTGAAAATAACTAGCAGAAATATAACATATAATATGTATATAAATATATATCATCTATGTATATCGGCTAGAAAAAGTAAACAACGAATCTGGCCGGCTATTTGTGTAACAATCCTAACTTCATCCAATCCCTCACTATTCATGGGCTTTTCCCTTTGAGCCCATAATGACAATGCTGATTACCCTCCTCTAATTTATATTGCTTATTATGTTTATTGTGAAATTTGACTTTTGAATCTAATAAAATATTGAGAAACTTTTAGAAACCATTATGTTTTAGTGGTTATTAGCTAGTTGTAACTATCATTTACTATATTACTTCCTATAACTATATTTTCAGACTTTTTAGAGTGTATTCGATGTATTTAAGCTACTGTATTCATGGCGTGAAGCATGAGATTACAGCTGGACAGATTATTGTATTCGACTGTATTCGCAGCGTGAAACAGGAGATTACACCATTTTAACGGAAAGTGAATCAATTAACATAATAGACTACTAATATAACTCAACAAACTCAATTATAACACACAAATTTTGTATTTCCAGTTATAAAAAAGATTCTCAACCGAAAAACATCCTAAAAACATAGCATTCTTCATAGAAATTATATAATATATCTGAATACATAAATTATATTAATTAAAAAAACATATGAATACATTCATGGAATATAGCGAGACAGCGAATACAATAAAATATATAGAATACAGCGAGATACGTTAAAATATATTAACTGGTTCTGAGAACAAAGATTTTTCTCAGGTGTGAATAGCGATGCTATCAACAGTTAATAAAATTGGAGTGGAACTAAACGCAGAAGAGACACAAAGAAAGCTAATGCAGCAACTGTCTGCTAGAATTTTGAAACAGTTAATACCTGCCATTTACTAAGATAGATATGGGGTAGGGAATAGGAGAAATTTGAGGGGATATGAGAGAAAAAAATAATATAAAGCATATTTTATAGCTTAAGGGTAGGAGGTGACCATACATAGATATTTGGCTATAAAAAATCAAAAGGTAGCTATAGAATATAATTTTTTAAAAGGATATTTATTTAAAATAAATAAGGTCTCAACCTTTGCTATAGGATCTCCAATCAATATATATATACACGTAGAATAAAATTTCACCTAAATTTTAATTTTTTTTTAAAAATTTGATCTTTTTACCTTAGAATGTTTTAGAAGTTAGCCCATTCTCATGAGTCATGACTGTTGTGTACTAATGTTTGCCAAAATCGTGAACATTCACAAGGATTACATTCATGTACTAATTCTTTTCCTGGCCGTTTTTTGGTATAGTCTTGAGGCAAAAAAAAAAAGATTTTAAAAAATCAGTTTTGTTTGGTTTTGACAATCAGAGATCATCAATATTACAATTATTCCCTAGACGTTGATAAAATTGAGATCAAATTTACCATTAAAATTAAATAGTAACATCTACAATATTGGTGGGACAGGAGCAATACAAGGCTTTTAAAAATATTTCATACTCAAAAGGATGTGACTATCAGATCTCTTTAGGTAAAGCAATAAAAGAAACAACCAGCACGTACCACCGCCACAAGAAGAAGTTTGCGGTCTTAGTAATACCATATATGTCATTTTGATAGGTTGTTGACATCTTAACCACAATCCACGAATATGCCTCATTTATCTACAATTTTGAACCACAATTGAGCAACTCCAATATTGCCTTGGGATTTCCAAATACTCCAAACTAAATAGGAAAAAAACAGTAAAGGCCCAAATATACCTCTGTATTATCATAAAACGTTTAAATATATTCTTCGTTATATTTTAGGACTAAATATAACCTTACAGTTATACTATTGGTTCAAATATACCCCTCTTTCGATAAGTTTATTCAAGGTGGACATTTAATCCTACATGACACTGATAGTTGATAAGATAGACACCATGTGACATGCCACCTCAGTGCTCTTAACCCATTTTACCCCTCCATTCTATTTCTTTTACATCACTACAATTTTCTTCCCCTCCACCCCATTGCCACCACTACCGCCGCAGTAAAAAAAAATATTATTTTTCAAAGTTTAGTCTTTTATATATGCTTGTTTCTCCACTCATCGCTTGCGTTGGATTCAATACAATTTGAGCCTTCTTAAATTTCAGATAAAGTTCTCGAGGTCTTTTACAAACCTAGGTGCTCAAAGCATTTGCAGATGGGCTGCATTCAGTGTCATACTGTCCAAGTACTCCGATTGATCTGAGTTGACTAACTGAAAATTAATATTGTTCATGGTGGCAGTTATGGTGGCAATGGCGGAGGAGCTGAAGAAAATTTTAGTAGTGGAAAAACAAATATAGATGGAGGGCTAAAATGGGTTATGGGTGCTGAGGTGACATACTACGTGGCATCCATATTATCAAATGTCAGTAACATGCAGGATTAGATGTTCACCTTGGACAAACTTAACGAAGATGGGCATATTTGAACTAATAGTATTATGAAAGGGATATATTTGGACCCAAAGTATAACGAAGGGTATATTTAAACTTTTTCTCATAGTACATGGGTACACTTGGTCCTTTTGAGTCTGTCACAAAGTAATGCTTACTGTTTTAATAGCAGTCACAGATATTTACACAAAAAGCTAATACATGTGCCTTGCATGTTCTTTTCGTGCACGACTTAACATTTCATTATCAACTTTAATATTACTATTAACATAAAATCAAACTAAATCTTTCAGTTCGAAACAGCACAAGGGAAAACATAAGTAGTGGCCCCTTTTTTATGTAACAAAAGCCATGAAATTCGGCCCAAAAGCAAAATTAAATGTCTGAAATTATATACTGCGGTAGTGGGAACATTAATTATTAATAAGATTAAAGGCGCTGGATAATGGATATAATGATATGCAAAAAGGCGTGACCCTTTTCATTTTCCAGTTTCTACCTAATTAAGCAACCAACAAACTAGAGTCATTCTCATAGAGTTTTCGATCTTCGTCTAATTACACTAATATTATGGACCCCATTTATATTAATTGTGAAAATCTTCCTCTTCATTGTCACAATCTGAAGTGATATGTCCATTCATTCATTAGTCTCTGTATCCACGGTCCACTATATATCTAGGAACCTTTTCAGTAACCAATAGAAGTAGCTCAATGGAGGTTTAATAGTTAATTATATGGCCTTAATTAATAAGCCATTGTAAGAAAAGTTCAGCCTAGATCTGAGTCTGAGGGTGAGATCTTAAAAAGGAAAGACATATTAATCAGTGATTGAGTACATACTATAGCGAAAGGAGTTGCAGCGTTTAGAGTATTAAGCGGGAAGGTTTTAGGGTTTCTTTCACTTTTAGTCGGTGCGAGAAACTATTTGTATTTAGTAGCCGAAAAAGTGTATAAATTTACTTAATTTTTAACGACATATATGTTTAACTAAAAATCTGAGTCTTTGGTCAAAACTAAAAAGAAATTCGGGTTACTGATAATCAGGAGACGAAAATAAAATAATTTTGAGAATGATGGTAAAACAGTAAATAGTTTTGTATTTCAGTAAGATCTCAATAGTATTTCGTGTCCTTACAGATGGTGAGTTCTTCTCTTTTTATAGCTAATTCTAGGAGAAGATGTAATGCATTTGTCTTAATGAGGCAATTATGAGCAATAAATGACATTAAAAGAAACGTTACACAATCATTTCTTTTTAAATCAAATATTCTAACGTATTTGATATTCAATGTTGTATTTAGACTCTTTTACGTCATCAGATTCGTATCTTCAATTTCTTCCGATCTTTGGTCTTGGATAGGTACGAGACTCGTACCTATTTTAGTAACGGTCCGCACCTATGTTGCTTTCTTTTTCCCTTATCTGTTGTTGCTCGTGCCTCTTGGCTATTTACTGTGTTTTGACCGTTTGACCAGTCCACGTGTCATGCCACGTCACCTGCAATGTAAATTCAGTTTTTTCCCAATACAGATAGTCCCCCCACTTTCCATTTATTTATCAAGTAAATAATTGGGAAGTGGATTTTCATAAAAAGAGAATTTTTGCCGTAATTAATATTATGACAAATACTGACGCTTCAATTGTCCCTTCCATTTAATGTTTTACATACGTGTCACCTTATGATTGATTCTGCAATTCTACCCCATTTTTTCGAGACTTCTTCATTCACACTATTCACGAAATAATAGGTGCCTTTATTATAGGCTTTTCTTCATTGCACTTCTAAGTTTGACGGTTGTCATTATAAGCATTTTTAATCCTCTTTCGTTTACCTTCTTCTTCATAGATCTTCAACAAGCAATTTCTTACTTACTTGTATTTTCTCTCCCTTTTAGTACATCTTTCTTCAACAATGTCATCTCCAAACCCTAACCCTAGAAAAGTTCCAATTCTTGATCACTTCCCCAATGCCCCTACAAGACATAAGAGAGGCAGAGGAGGTAGGCTTCGGAGCTTGGGCCTAGGGTCCGTTCGTGATGGTTTATCTGGTCCTGCTTCTTCTTCTCCTAGTATCGAGAGTTCTATTCCGAAGACCCCTTCTTCTAAAGGTAAAGAAATCCTTGATTCTTCTCAAGAACCTTTAGTCGATGAAATTGTTCCCAGTGATTTGTCTTTTGGGAGTGATAGAACGTCTGTTCAAAGGCAAATTGCAAATTTAGAAAAAGCTGACACTTATCCTTCATTAGTAACCGAGCTTACAATCCCTACCATCAGAAGGGATTGTAACTGGAGAAATAGTCTACGAATGTCAATTCCTTCCTCAAATCAAAGAATTTCTTCCTTTAGAAATGGTTATTCTTTCGTTTATACTTACCCATTTACTTTGGGTTTTAATCCTCCGGTTGACCCAGTCATTATTAACTTTTGTCATTTCTTTAAAATCTGTTTGGCCCAAGTCGGTCCCCTAGTGTGGAGAGCAGTGGCTTGTCTGAGATACTTATCTGCCAAAGCCAATGTCGACTTCACCATTTCTCACCTTATTCATTTATACCATCCCAATTTAATACGCCATGGGGTTTTAACCTTAACTGCAAGAAGCAAAAAGGTTTTGGTAAACCCTGAAGATGACAGGGATCGTGGATGGTACACTCGTTACGTTGTTGTACGTACGGTGGACTTGCTTGGTGAAACAAATATTCCCTTCCCTGAGAAGTGGAATTTTGCACGTAAGTTTCCTTTTATTTATCGCACCTATTTTTGAGAATTCTGATTCTTTTTCTCACTTCGTCTCTTTTTGGTTTTTTGTAGCAACCATGGGAGATGTGGAACTTATTCCTGACTTCCGTGGTTGGGTAGATTCAATTTTGAAGATTGCTCCTAAGGATCAAAGAACTTGGAAATCGATTTCTTTTTTACATGGCTGGAAGGTGAAAACACATGGTATGTCCCGTTTTACACGTTTTTTTACATGCCAAGCACCTTTTTCTCAACGTTGATTATGTATCCTTCTTTTGATCAGGATTTGGTGTTAGAGGAATGGCAGCTGAAGTAGTTATGGCCATTCGCATGTCTGTTAATGCTGCACTTGATTTGAACAAGGCTCGAGCTTCGCTTCCCAAAAGGAAAGCTATAGGAGAAAGTTCTGAGAATGAAGAAGAGGAAGATACCTCTTTAATTGCCAGGCCAAGAGTTAGGAGACGAGTCATTAATAGTGATGAAATTGAGGATACCCCTGCTCAAACTTTGTCCACCGAGCCTGTTTTGATTCATTCTGACGAGGGCACCGTGCAAAAGATACTAATGAATTAACTCAGCGTCTTTTTGATAGTGGTTTTGAGAGTGGCGAGCTCGGCCCTGTTTTTGATGAAGCTCCTCTCTCCTCATTCGTTCCTATTTCCTCCATTCCTTTGCCAGTTTCAACTGCACCTGCTTCCGTTCCTGTATCGGTTTCTTCATCTTCTCCTTCCATCCCTTCTTTGACTCCTATGGCTCCTACTGCTGTATTTTCCTTTTTTACTACTCCTCCTTCCATGGCTCCTCCTCCCTTCGTTCAGCATACAGAGGCGGGTTCTAGCAGTAGAACCATGGTTATGAGAAGTGTTACTCTTAAAGTTCCTGCCAACCATAACGTTCTTACCAGTGACCTCCCCCCTGCGTGATTTCCATAATGTCCTTCGTGCACTTCTCTCATCATATATTCTGTTTGAGAGGGTCCGAGACACCTTGCTAGTGGTCCACCGAACATCTTTTGATAAAGATTTCCTCGATATAAACAATATCGAGCAGCTTTTTTGCGAAGCGTGTGAGCCTTTCCTTTGTCATTAGGCACGGTACCGTGCTGTAAAAAGTCAACAATTTTGTTTCTCCAATCCCATGTTAAATGATTAAAATTTACCTCGTTTTTATCAGGTTCGAGAACGGAATGAAATAAATGTATGACTGAAGCATTTATATCGTTTGCTATGTCTGCTGCAGATGCGAGATTAGCTAAAACATCTGCCTCTACATTCTCATCTCTTGGTATCTGCACTACTTTCCAAGTTTGGAATTGCTTTATTAACTCTCGTACCTTTGCGGGGTATTCTTGCATTCGCGTCTCCCTGGCTGTATAAGTCCCCAGCATTTGATTAACCACGAGTTGAGAATCACTCTTGATTATAATCTGTGTTATGTCGAGTTCTCGTGCCAATTCTAGACCTGCAATTACAGCCTCATACTCTGCTTCATTGTTAGTTATAGAGTGACATTTTATAGCTGTCTAATAGTCTCACCCGTAGGTGGTACGAGGACTATCCCTAGGCCTACCCCTTTTACATTAGATGAACCATCAGTGAATAAAACCCAAGTCCTCGGGTTTGCACCATTAAAAACTAGTAATTCTTTTTCTGCTTCTAAATGCATCCCCTGACTAAAATCAGCCACGAAATTAGCTAGTACTTGAGAGCGGTCCTGGGTTGATAAATGAATTCGTATTCACTTAGTTCTATAGCCCATTTTGCTAATCTTCCTGAAAGTTCGTGTTTATGCAAAATATTTCGAAGCGGAAAAACAGTAACTACAATAATGGGATGACATTGAAAATAAGGTCTTAATTTTCTAGATGTCATGATCAAAGCTAATGCTAACTTTTCTAGCTGTGGGTATCATGTCTCAGCATCCAATAAGGACTTACTTACATAATAAATAGGAGATTGTTTACCTTGGTCCTCACGGACTAAAACAGCACTCACCGCGACTTCAGATACAACCAGATAGATGAGAAGCTTTTCCCCCACCTTTGGTTTTGCCAATAACGGTGGTTTTGACAAATAAGCTTTCAAATTTCTAAGGGCTGGTTGACAATCTTCATTCCATTCAAAATGATCTTGCTCTTTGAGTGCAGAGAAAAACTTAAAACACTTTTCTCAGGATTTGGAAATAAATCTCCCCAAAGCTGCAATTCTTCCCGTTAATCTTTGGACTTCCTTTTTATTAGTAAGGATATCCGGGATTTGTTCTATTGCTTTGATCTGAGAAGGATTTACTTCAATACCACGGTTAGAAACAAGAAAACCCAAAAACTTACCTGATGCAACTCCAAATGCACATTTTTCTGGGTTGAGTTTCATATTAAATTTTTGCAAAATTTCAAATGTAACAGATAGATGAGAAGAGCAAATCGTCAATATATACCTCCATTGTTTTCCCTAAATGTTCTTGGAACATTTTGGTGACCAACCTTTGATAGGTTGCCCCAGCATTTTTGAGACCAAAGGATATTACTTTATAACAGTAAGTCCCCCTGTCTGTGATGAAAGAAGTTTTTTCTTCATCACCAGGATCCATTTTAATTTGATTATATCCCGAATATGCATCTAAAAAGCTTAAAAGTTCATGACCTGCGGTTGCATCAATTAGTTGGTCTATATGCGGTAAAGGAAAAGAATCTTTTGGATAGGCTTTGTTTAGATCGATATAATCCACACAAACGCGTCACTTACCATTTTTCTTAGGTACGACCACCGTGTTAGCTAGCCAATTAGGATACTTTATCTCACGGATCGATCCGATTTTTAATAATTTTTGGACCTCATCTTGAATCACCTGGTTCTTGAAAGCACCTTGCTTTCTTTTCTTTTGCTTTATTGGTGTGAAAGAAGGGTCCTCATTAAGTTTGTGAGTCATCACATCCAGTGGTATCCCTGTCATATCAGTGTGGGACCAAGCAAAGCAGTTTATGTTAGCTTTTAAAAATTCAATTATCATACCTCGCATGTCTGAGCTTAAATTGGCTCCGACATAAACCTTCCGTTTAGGCCATTGCTCAAATAATATCACTGCCTCGAGCTCTTCAATTGTTGTTTTGATGCTTTCATTTTCTTCAGGTTCCTGAATTGTATCAGGCCTCGAGTCCAAATCTGTCTTTTCTTGTTCAGCTGAAGTTTGATTTTTTGCACCTTCAACTATTTCCTGTAATTGCTATTTTTCTTTATTTACGGTGCTCGTACCTGTTACAGCGTTGACACTTCTAGCCGTCTGTTGATCCCCACGAATTTGGCCAATTCCCCATGGTGATGGGAATTTAATAACTTGATATAGAGTTGATGGGAAAACATCCATATAGTGTATCCATGGTCTCCCCATGATCATATTGTAGGCCATTTCCATATCAACTACCTGAAATTTAGTTTCTTTAACAACACCCGTAGCAAAAGTTGTTAGAATTACCTCTCCTTTTGTTACCACACTTGAATTGTCGAAGCCTGACAAGGTGTGCGCCTTGGGTATCACTTTCTCTTCAGCTTGCATTTCACGTAATACCCTTAGTAGTATAATATTTACGGAACTCCCTGGATCAATCAAAACTCGTTTTACATTAGTATCGTGTACAAGTAAAGATATTACCAGAGCTTTATTATGTGGAGTTATCACTCCTTCGATATCTGCGTCATCGAATGAAATATTTTCATTTTCTAAGACCTGTCGCACCCGTTTCCCGTGTGTAATTGTTACCTTAGAAACCTTGTTGGAGGCTGTGTAGGTAATGCCGTGAATATCTTCTCCCCCACTTATCACATTCATTGTCCTCTTTGGTGAAGGAGGCTTTGGTGGCTCTTGCCTATTTTTCATATAGGCTTGTTTTCCTTTTTCACTAAATAACTCAGTGAGGTACCCTTGCTTCAATAGATGATCCACTTCACTCTGCAAGAATCTACATTCTGAAGTTTTGTGCCCGTGATCGTTGTGAAATTCGCATCAATGATCCGGATTGCATCTATTTGGATTTGACCGCATCTCTTTTGTCCACCGTACCTTATCTCCCATGCTTCTTAAAACAGCCATGAGCTCGGAGGTAGAGACATTAAAATTATATCCATCGAATCGTGCCTTTAAACTTCTGTCATCATCTCGTGATTCTTGTCTGTTCCGATCATTCTTGAATTTCGAAGAAGAACCAGAGTCCCTGTTCCTCGATTTTTGATCATATTGCTGGCTATCTTATTTTGACCGTGGGTCTTTTCCGGCAGGTCCTATATATGGATCGTACCTATTTTTACCTGATCTTTTTTCGGTTTCTGATCTTCGGGGACCACCCCTTTCTTCATGATGAAACTTAGGTACGGTATCTTCTTGAATTCACAGCTTCGTACTATACCTGTTGTAAATATCATTCCACGTGGTTGCAGGAAATTCTCGAAGGCTTTCTTTGAGTCGTCTCGTGGCTTCAGAACTTTTGTCATTTAAATTACTTGCAAAGGCTATTGCAGCCCAGTTGTCAAGCACACGGGGTAGAGTCATTCTTTCATGCTGGAATCTATCAACAAAATTTCTAAACAACTCCGAATCCCCTTGTTTGATTTTGAAAATATCTTCCATTCTTTTTTCAACCTTTTGTGCTCCTGAATGTGCTTTAATAAAAGAATCTGCAAGCTCAGCAAAAGAATTTATAGAATTTTCAGATAAAAGAGAATACCATGTTAATGCATCCTTGGTGAGTGTTTCTCCAAATTTCTTGACCAGTACTGATTCAATTTCTTGTTTGGTCAAGTCGTTGCCTTTCACGCCTGTTGTAAAGGCAATCACGTGGTCACGTGGGTCTGTAGTACCATCATATTTCAGGATGTCAGGCATTTTGAACTTTTTCGGAATTGGAAGGGGAGCAGCACTTAGCTTCCAAGGTTGTTGTGAGTATTTGTCTATGTCTACTCCTTTTATTACAGGCGGAACTCCAGGGATTTGCTCAATACGCTCATTTTGTTCCTTAATCTGTTTCTGCAAGGTTAGTACTAAATTTTGCAAATATGAATTATTTGAATTACCTGGTCCCCCTTCCTGTGGTTCACTGGTGGTTGCTCCATTTCCAGAATTAACAAGACCAGAACGGGGATTCTCCAATGTATTATTATTAGGAGTTGGTGTGGGTGGTGCAGCAGGCAATCGACTAACTAGAGCCTGAAGAGCTTTGCCGACCTGAGCATCAATTAGCTTTTGTAAAGCTTCATTTATTCCTCCTTCAAAGTGTTCAGATTGGTCTTGTTGATCAGCACGGGATTCAGTAAGAGGAGTGCCTTCACGAGATTGACGTGGTGAATCTGGAGGGGAGGGAACCACGTCGCCTTGATTTTGATGGATTTGATTTTCATGGTTTCCCAATGTGTTATTACTGTTATTGTCGGTGTTGTTGTTTGACATAGTGATAACAACGGACAAGATATAGCTTAAAAGAAAAGATTATCAGAATCCCGATAACGGAACCAATTTGTTTAACCAAAACTCTGAGTCTTTGGTCAAAACTAAAAAGACATTCGGGTTACTGATAATCAGGAGACGAAAATAAAATAATTTTGAGAATGATGGTAAAGCAGTAAATAGTTTTGTATTTCAGTAAGATCTCAATAGTATTTCGTGTCCTTACAGATGGTGAGTTCTTCTCCTTTTATAGCTAATTCTAGGAGAAGATGTAATGCATTTGTCTTAATGAAGCAATTATGAGCAATAAATGGCATTAAAAGAAACGTTACACAATCATTTCTTTTTAAATCAAATATTCTAACGTATTTGATATTCAATGTTGTATTTAGACTCTTTTACGTCATCAGATTCGTATCTTCAACTTCTTCCGATCTTTGGTCTTGGATAGGTACGAGACTCGTACCTATTTTAGTAACGGTCCGCACCTATGTTGCTTTCTTTTTCCCTTATCTGTTGTTGCTCGTGCCTCTTGGCTATTTACTGTGTTTTGACCGTTTGACCAGTCCACGTGTCATGCCACGTCACCTGCAATGTAAATTCAGTTTTTTCCCAATACAGATAGTCCCCCCACTTTCCATTAATTATACATTTTTCGGCTATTATTTTGAAATTACATGATCATAAAAACTCATCTTAAGTCATGAATATGATGAGTGCAATATTTAGTAATCTAATACAGTTTAGTGATAATGATCATGTTTGTCGTGCGATACAAACAGGGCCGGCTCTAACAGTGTACGGGGTAAGGCAAGTGCCTCGGGGCCCCATTTTTTAGGAATAATATATATTTTATAGGTTTATAGTTTTTTTAATATATATAAAAAAAGAAAGAAAAACTTTTAGATATATTAACAAAGCAAAGCTTAAAATAGTATAAAAAAAAGGTTTTCAATTTGATTTGATTTCACAATTCTATTTTTTACTCTTCTTCCCAAGTAATCCCAACGTTTCAATTTCATTTCACTCTTCATATTCCAGATATGAGACATACCCTTCTTCCTTCCTCTTTATTCATGCTCATTTTCTTTCTACTAGATTTATTTCTTTCTCCAAGAGACCAAGACTCCAACAAGCCAACAACTAGATATTCGGAATCAAAGTCTTCAAACTTCTTGAATCAGTAATATCATTCTAACTTTCTAATATTATTTTTATTTGTTATTTATTATTTTATTAATTTTACTCCATACATATTGTTTAATTTTTTTAGAATATAAATATGTCAACAAGAAAATATGCATCCGATTATTCAAAAATTCAAAAGAAAAGAAAAGAAAAGTTGAAGAGTTAAAAAAAATTAATAAATTTAATGCCTTACTTTTTATTTTCGCCTTAGCCCCATATAATGTCGAGCCGCCCCAGATATAAAGTAGAATAACAAAAGATGCAAAAAAGTAGCTATAGATAATAGTTAAAACACTGTTAACAGTACTGGATTTAAAATGATTGTATGCTAACAAAGGTTTAAAAGGCAGCAATAAGTTCTGAATAAAATTAGATTAAAGAGGCTAATGGAAAACTAATAATGGAGATGTAGATATTAACAAGAACACGAAATTGAGGGAATTAAAGACAAATAATGTCTAAATGAACCAGATCTCAATGCTGTCACAGCAAAATTACCAAATTTTACCTTCTATCTTTTGCAGCTTTAACTGTGGTTGTTTTTATGGTTGACTGTGTTGGAGAATTTACACAAAACGCAAAACCAATATTGCCGTTTGTTGTACGTCTTAAATATGCTATTACCATCGTTAGGTACGCGCGGGCTTGGTTCACAATTAGCAATATAAAAACGTAGTTATTTCCTATAACTATATGTTGATAATTTCCACACATTTGTTCAATGAGAATGTGGTTCCCGAGTTCTATGTTTACTCCTCGACCTTTCAGTCAAAGTAGCAAAAAACCGACATCTTGTGAATTCACAAATACATAATCTTGCCAAAAAAAAAGGTCATTGAGAAATATAACTACCAGTCCAAAGGTTTGTCACTTTTCGCTTTTCAAATTTTAAAACAAAAAATTTCACTAGAACTAAAATGGGGTCAAATGGTTTTGTGGGTCTTTACAAACTCGTTTTTAGTTAAAATGAAAGATGTTTTTTAATTTTATCTTTAGTAGGAATATTCTTACAATGTAGTAGTTAGGTGATGATAACTTGCTTGAAAATAAAATCCACAAACATTAAATTAAAGTGCAGGAGTAGAGTGATATAGAGATAAAGTAGCAATACAATTATTTATGAGTTGGTTAATTTTAGCGATGATGAATTAATAGTTTGGTAAGTAGGTAAGAAGAATTTATTGGTAGGGGATAGATTACTCATTTATTTTGTTTAATTAGAGATTAGATTACGCGTAGGCCAAAGCTGCCTAAGAACTTTCACTGTCATTAATTACCTTGGTTTTATCTTTCTTCTTTTGGGAGCATGTAATTATGAATAGTACCGTTTTACCATTTGAATCAACGCGGTGTGAACAAAAGTAGAGAAACTTCCTTCTCAGCACAATTGCAGACGCAGACACGCTATAACTCAATTCCAAAACCTGGCACATAAGTCCATTCAGAATATTTGATAAAATTGAATCGTTACAAGAAAGATTGACAGAGTCTACTGCATAATATGTATACAAATTACTAGAAAACAAATTGGAAATATAAGCAAATTTAAAACGTATAGGAAAATAATATTTTATGTGCAGACTGCAAAGACCACACGCACAATTTTAAAAATGATCTAAATTTGCATATAACGTGATCTAAAACTTTTTTCACAAATTAATTATACTATACAACTACTAAATTGGCCAGTTGATCGTAAAAGTTACATGACTCAAATTTACGGAGAGATCCTCAATTTATATGGATAATTAGAAATACAACACGATATGTGTGTGTAAGACAAAATTCTTACTTGGAAAAGGTTATACAACAAATACTAATATTAGAGGCGGATCCAGAATTTTTACGTGTCGGGGGCACATTATTTTGCTCAACCAGTGCTTCCTAAAGATTTTTAGTGTTCAGGGTGCCGATTACTTTAAATTAATCAATTACAAGGTATATATATATATACAGGATTTCAGTCGAAATTTACGGGGTCCGGTGACCCTCACCCATACGCATGGGTCCGCCTTGACTAATATGCAATAACATTAGCAAATGCTAAACTTGTACACAAATGAGTATTCATGCCATTTTGAAGAGAATTCACATTAATTTACACGTAACAAGCTCTAAAATTTTAGTACTAAAAGTAATTGATTTAGTATGTAGAGATTTTCCAACATTATTATATTCGAATATGGACTTAAAGCAACAAGAGGAAAAGATTATGTGGGGTGAAATAGAATTTGCAAATATTGTGGCGTGAAATGGAATTTGCAACTTAAGTCCCTAATGCAACTGAAAAAGGAAAAAAAAAACGAGAAGATGCAAATTCTCAAATTTAACCCCAATTTACCCCTCCAACCCCCCCTCCCCCACTCTCCAAACATTCTCGTCTGCAAAGAATAAGCAGCAAGAACCGGACTTCTCAACTGATAATTCCGATTCTGTAGTCGACCTTTTATAACAAACCCAATTACTAATTAGAATTTGACCAGAGTTAGGCCAAGATGATGACTGGTTGCTATCATTCTCTCAAGTGTTCTGTGAAATTCTCCAGTTAGGTCAGGTTTCAATTTCTCGACCCAGAATGAACTTTTTCTTGCGAATTTTTCAACTTTTGACATGAGTTCGTGTATTTTTTACAGGTACTGAGTCGGTTTCTCGCTTTGCATAATTCAAACGTGCTATGATTTTTCCTTCAAACTGCTCTGAATTTCTCTGTTTTGTTCCTTCAAACTGAATTTTCCATAGTGGTGTTAAATAAATCCATGGCCAATTCCCAAACTTCTTTTCTCTCACCACCCTTTTCATTTCTCTGAATATGGATTTCTACTCTCGGATTTTCTATCAAAATCTGTTTTTGTTACTTGCTACCCTTTTGGTCTCTGTTTCCATCTATCTGTTTCCTCTGTTCAGCTTCATCCCTACATTGTTCCTCAGGTATCAAGTTTCATTCTTTTCAGTAACGTTATTTTGTTTGTGATTAAAACATCCTCCATTTATTTTTTAAAAGTTTCATTTTTTTTTTTGGGAATTACAGATTAAGAAGGGGTCACGCTCCTTTAAACGACAATTCAGATTTTTTTGACGTTCTGCCTGAAGAAGAAGACCAAAAAGAATCCGACAATGTTACGTCTGAGAAAGAATTAGAACCCAAGTTCGAAGCTTTTGAGGAAGTTGTTGAGTATGCGTATTCAGACAAGAATGACAATTTGCAGAAAACTGAGTTTTGTTTTAACTTTAAATTCCCAACCTATGAGGAATTTAGTAAGAGCAAAAATGAAACTGGTGAACTTGTCACCTCTGAGTTTGTATCTGTCAAGAATTTTAGCAGCTTAATACAAGAACCAGAAGTTGTGAACCTGAATGTTAAAGAAACAGTTTCTATTCCACATGTTCCTAGTAAAAAAGAAGGCATTCAGGAGGAAGATGAAATTAAGGAAATTGAGGGAATGAAATTCGTGGAAGGAGAATCAGATACTGTATGCAAACAATTTTTGGGTGATTCAGATTTTACTGATGACTTTCTGTTTCAATCAGAAAAAGATTCGTTGAGTACAGATTCAGATTCTGTATCAGTTGGTTTTGAGCATATGCGTTCTCTTATGAGCAGATTAGTAAATTCCTACAGTGATGGATTTTTATCAGATGATGATTTTGGAGGTGAATTTGAGCTTGATTCTTTGAATGATATTAATGCTGATTATTCAGAAGCAAAAAATCTTGAATTGTCTGAAGAAAATCTTGAACCTGAGGATTTTGAGGAGAGTGATAATGATACAATGGAGGACTCAGAATTTTTATCACAGAATGATTTTGATGAAGATTTGGACAAGGCTAAAATTGTAGAATTTGTTACAGAAGATGACAAGTTAATAATAAATGGTTCGATAAAGTCTGAAAATCTCAAGTCAAACAATGCAGCGGTTGTTGATTCAACTGGGGATGCAAACAAATTAGAGTCATTGTGGGAACATCAAGAATTGATTGAACAATTAAAGATGGAAATTAGAAAAGTCCGAGCCACGGGTCTGCCTACTATTTTGGAAGAATCTGAGTCTCCAACAATGGACGAATTACAACCATGGAAGATTGATGAAATGCTTCATCGCGAAGATTGCATGAGCGAACTTCACAAATTCTACAAGAGTTACAGAGAAAGAATGCGCAAATTTGACATTTTGACGTATCAGAAGATGTATGCAATAGGTCAGTCACAACTCTAAACTACATAATTTCTTTTTATACTAGGTCGGCGTATAAAAGCTAAACTCTTTTTTAGATAGGCTATTTTTCTGCTAAATAATCATGGAAAGTATCATTATGTTAGTCATTACCTAACGGGTGCACCAGGATTAATGTCCATGTTCACCATCATATTTCATTGTTCTGTACAAAAAAGTAATCTACTGAAAAGAATAAAGTGGTTCACCTTTAATTATTTCAAAAGTTTAATATTGGACCCACAAGATCTAGTTTTGCTGGGGCTCCTGAAATTCATAATAGTAAACATGAAAGCAATGCATTGGATTCATGATGTAAGGAACAGAGGTCGGCCCTAGTGAAAAGGCTTACACTTTCGACCTTTCTCCTATTTTATGTTTTTGTCCATGTGAAAAACAAAAGGTTAGATAATAATACACAATTTCGACATTTTTTTTAAGTTTATTCAATTTAAATTGGATAATGTTGTCATGTGAATAGGAGGATACGGATTCGAGCCCTGGAAACAACCTCTTGCAGAAATGCAAGGTAAGGTTGCGTAGAATAGACTCTTGTAGTCGGTGGCGGATGTAGAGTATAGTTACTGGGTTCCCGGGAACCCAGTAACTTTTGCAGAGACCCTATTTTTATTAAAAAATCCATTAAATATCCATAATTATTTAATTGTGAACCCAGTTATTATTGTATATTAATTTAATATTACAATAGGAACCCATAAACTTCAAATTCTGAATCCATATCTTGTGGTCTGGCCCTTCCCCGGACCCGCGCATAACGGGAACTTAGTGCACTGGGCTGCCCTTTATACAATTTGAGTAGGTCAAAATGTTGTTTAAACACACACTAGTTAAGGACCATTCACACGAAGAGGAAGATTACACAACAAGATGTCCTTATTATATACTACTGCACTTGCTAGAAGTATGTACATGTTTCTTTCTAGTGAAGCTGTGTGCACAGAATACACAAGTAAAAGAATAATTTTAAAAAGCCTATGCTGACCTTTTGTGTATGACCATATCTGGATAGTTGTACCTTTTATACTTTCATAGCTTATACACATACGTTTGTTGGCCAACGACAAACAATTTGCTTAAGATGATCTTGACTTTGAAATTTATTGGATTTGTTATTGACTGCATATGTATAGTGGCAGAGCCAGAATTTTACTTAGGGGTGTCAAATTATAAATAAATAAACACGTGAAGAAAAAGGGCAGTCAACATATAGTATATATACATAAAAATAAACTTTTGACCTAGCTAAACAGTGTAATTTTCCGGCAAAGAGATGTCAATTTTGACACCCCTTTGCATAAGGTGGCTCCGCCACTGCTTACATAGCAGATCATAGTTTTCTTCCCCAAAAATGTTCATCTAGTTGCTTCGCAAAATTCCTTGTTGTTTCTTAGAAAAGTCACGAGCTTTGAATTTGGTTCCTCACAAAGTATATGGTAGCTAATTTGCTTTAAACGCTGATAGTTTAAAAGGATCTTATAACTTAAACCTTTTAAACATTTTGTGGCTCTAATCCAAAATGTTTACAGGTTATTTGCAGAAAGATCCGCAAAAAGATCCACTGCAATTACTCTTCAACCAGAAATCTTCAGGTCCAACACTAAAATCCCTTGTCTCACAAAATATTAGGCTATTCAAACATAAAAGTCATGACGACATTGACCCAATGGTAAAGTTTATCAAAGAATTGCAGAGTGATTTGGAAGTGGTATACGTTGGACAGATGTGCCTTTCCTGGGAATTTCTGCACTGGCAATATATGAAGGCTTTAAATTTGTGGGATTCTGACCCACGTGGGATCCGAAAATACAATGAAGTTGCTGGAGATTTTCAACAGTTTCAAGTGCTCATGCAAAGATTTATAGAAAATGAGCCTTTTCAAGGGCATAGAGTTCAATATTATATCAAGGGCCGATATGATCTTCGTAATCTTCTTCAAGTTCCTGTTATAAGAGGTTAGTATCTGAAAAGACATCTCTCCTTTTTGCTCTTGTTACTTGATTGTTGGTGGATAAAATTAGATGTGGCAAATGAGCAGGTTCTTCACATTTGGGCGGGTCAAAATTGGTCAAATCAAATAATGGGTCATGATCCAATTTACCAAAAGTTTATTTGGCTCAAGACGAGTCAAAAGAAGAGTAACGAGTCATAACCCAGCTCATCCAACATGACCCGACCTCTCCTCCTTTTTATTCTTCTTTTGGAAAAGGAACGAAGTGAAAAAAAACTTAATTTTTTTAAAATTATTAGCTTTTACTTAATTCTAGGTTTCCAAACTTCATTTTGTATGTTTGGATTGTATTTGATTAGTTGAGTTACTATTTTGATCCGTTTTGACCCAATAGCTTGATGGTGGTAATTTTGGGTTCAACTTGGATAAAGTTAACAAATATGTCATAACTCAATCCCTGTAAACTTGGACGGGTTGAGAGAATTACTAAAAATGGATTAATTGACACCTCTAGATATAGTGTATTAAATTTACAAAGTGATATGCAGATGACAGAGTGAAAGATAGAAACAAGGCAAGAACAAGAGAGAAAGATGACTATTCAATTAAAAATGACATGCTAGTGGAGATACTGGAAGAATCAATACGAATATTTTGGCGCTTTGTCAGAGCTGATAAAGATTGCTATAGTGTGATGGCAAAAGCGAAAGGTCAAAAGGGAATTCATCCAGAGGTTCAAGAAGAGGACGATCTAGAGCTTTTACTGGAGATCAGAAAAAATCTTGAAAAGGTTAGTTTCTAAGTTTGTCACAGACATTTGCTTTCTCTAGTTATTATATCATATGAAAGCTTAAGATGGTAGAGATAAGAATATTTTTATTTACTTATTTATGTTAAGTCTCAAAATATCTGTTTTTATAATTGGAATCTACAATGACATGGACTGCTTAATCTCAATTTTTATGGAAAAATGCAGAAAGAGAAGAAGCTGCAGGATGTTTTGAGAAGTGGAAATTGCATATTGAGGAAGTTCAGGAAGCAAAGAGAAGAGGATTCAGATCATGTACTTTACTTTTTCTGTCAAGTAGACATGAAATTAGTGGCTAGGGTCCTGAACATGTCAAGGCTAACAAAAGATCAACTAGTCTGGTGTCACAACAAATTAAGTAGGATTAGTTTTGCACAAAGGAAAATACATGTAGAACCCTCTTTTTTGCTCTTCCCTTGTTAATATAATAGTCAAATTTTAGTATCAATTATGCCAACAAATTTCTTTGTTTATTAAATCTTTTGGCCGTGAAAGGAGGTAGCTTCATCCTCGTCTATTTATCTTTTACAGTAGGAAGTTTCCCCAACTCCAAAGAGTGAATTGCGAACTAAAGGTAACTTCTGATGAACATGAAGTGACATGTTGGGAAAGTCAGTCTCTTGCACGAAGAAACGTGCACTGAACTAACTGCATCACTTGCTGTAATATAAAGGTGAAAAGAAAAGAAAAGAAAAGAGAGAAGGAACTCGCACACTCATACATTAATATATTTTAAGGACTGAATCCGATTTCTGACAGTAAGTCCACCAATTGTACTGTGTAAACAAGTAGTAGTACAATAGTGGTTTTGTGGGGTTCTCGCATAATTAAGTAACACACCTTACAAACTTTAGCCTATTTGGCCAAGCTTTTTGTGGGCCAAAAGTGTTTTTTTCCAAAAATTGAAGTGTTTTGCCAAATTTTTAGAAAAAAAAAAAGTGTTTGTGAAGAGAAGCAAATGTAGTTTTTGAGAAGCAGCAAAAAATAGGTTCTCTTCGAAAATACTTTTTTGAGAAGCACTTTCGAGAAAAATACACCTAGAAGCAGTTTTTAAAAGCTTGGTCAAATACTAATACTTGTTTTTCAAATTAATTAGTCAAACACAAACTGCTTATCAACAAAAGCACTTTCTTGAAAAGTACTTTTGAGAAAATCACTTCTCAAAATAAGCTGATTTTAAAAGCTTGGCCAAACATGCTATTAGATTAAATGCAATCCAGCATGCACTGGCTCCTGGTTACATAAAACCATCCGTTGATTGAGTAAAATAGTGATAGATGGAATATAAGGAGTGAATCCACTGTTAAATTTATCTACTGGGATATCAAACAACGAACTCTACTCATGGTTCAATTCATTAATCATAGGTATTCTCTCCACACATATGGTTGAAAAACTGTGGGAAACAATTAGAAGAATAATACCTAATCCCGATAACCTTTCGTTCGAGCTTGAGTTGAAAGCTATCCAAATATTTAGAAGACTACGAAGTCGAATGTCATACTACGACATCCATGTGAAGCAAAGCTGCTCTTATGCAATAATGCAAATGAAATGGGTATCAATGCCAGAATAACGCAAGATGAGGGCACATACCGTACCACTTCAAATCTTTTTTCTCCCCTGTTTCATGTGCTGCTTTCTAGTTACTTTTTGAAGAAAGCACCAGGAGGATGGTTTTAGTATGACCTCCCTGCTGAAAGTTTGTTCATTTCTTTCTGCACGTCCAACTTTGTAATAAAGTTAAGAGTACAGGAAAGCTTCCAAAACAGAAAGTAGCGAATGGATTGTCATAAGATCGAATGGTAATATTTGGCATCTTAGTACAGTAAGTATGCTGCTTAGATGACATCTCAAAACGGAATTTTTAAACATTCCATCACAATAAAATTCTTTCTAGATATCAATACTTAACATAGTAAGACTTGATTCATTTAGTTAACCATAGCTCATAAGTTTCGAGTTAATTGCACAAATTAAATCCCTGCACTGTGGAAAAAGCCATACGAAATGTGCAAGAGCTGTACACCAGAGAATCTTACAGCTAAGCAGAAATACACGCTTGCGGAAAGGACAGCAGGCATGAAGAAACTTGTTCTAAAAATAGATCAGTTCAGATAATGCATCATCTCTCTGGTTCACCAATGCCACCATCTCCAGACCTTTGAGTCTGTTCCTCATCTTTCTTTTTCTCCTTTTTGTTTTTCTTATTTAGGTGGGACCCTTTTTGCATTTATTCGATTTAATCCCCTCTGGCGAAGAATGCAGGCTACTGAGCAAGGTCGGAAGGAGGCGAGGTCTCCAGACAGGGCTTCTGGTAAAGGCACATAAGAAAACATGTTATCTTACAAAAATACAACAAGAATAAGGTGTACTTGAACTTAATGTGCACTCATTACTGATTATTTTTCAGAACCCCAAAAAGAAAAGAAAACAAACACCCACGGATTAAGGAACCAAGAGAAGTATTACCTTTGGTCATTTGGTGGTGCTCTCCATCTTTTCTCGCACCTGGTCATAAGCATTAAGCAGGTCTGCCCGTTTATTTGCTACTTCTACGAGAGTTTCCAGAGCTGCAAAAGATAAAGGCACTCATGTTACCAAGATGAGGCAAAGAAGGATTGCATACATAGATAAGCCACAAAGTTAATGCCAGATTTCAGTGAGTCCTGTAGATGGTTAGAAACACCCGCTCTAGAGTTCACACAGTATATTTGGCTAGAGAAGAGAGAGACATACACCACCCTGTCTCTCACGCACACGTCATTTCTATTTAATATTCTAAACTCTCAAAAGGTTAACTTCGCCCGGGATTTTTTGGCACTCCAAGTCACTTTGATCTCCAGTAGACCTAGGTAAAAAGGTACTTCTGATGGTTCTGGAGGTATGAAAGCAATTTACCTGTCTCAAATGACAATTGGGCAGCTCGAAGCTTGGGAGAGACCAGCATCCCAAACATGGATAATGACTTGAGCCGCTCTTTTCGAGCCTAGTAAAGAAATACAATAACATTAAATTTGATGTATGCAATAATGTTCAAAGCCAAATAAATAAAAAGAGAGGTAACCAGGAAAATAGATTAGTAAGATTGATCTGAGTCCAAAAAACATCTGTAAATGGGAAAGTTAAAAGGTATTGCCAAAAAAGTATGAAATCCACTTAGGTATCTTTGATTATATATCTAAGCTGAACTCTGAAAATCCAACTTTTGCAGATTTATTAATCTTGATCTTAACCAAAAGGTTGAGAAACGTAAAACTCAAACCTTGTAGATTTGCACTTCACTTATCCAATTTTGGCTACTAGCTCGGATATCAAAACAAAGGAGAGTTGATGGACAATTTCATTAGAGTTAGTGAATGATGGTTTGAAAAGCTGATAGACAACTTGACATGTAGAAGAGAAATAGTCTCTTCAAAACATGTCACTTCAAGGGTCAAATAATAAACACAATGTTTATTGACTTGGAATCTTAATTATGGGATATTCTGTCATTTTGGAATATTGTGAACTAAGCTGAGACAAAGAATATACATTTTGCATGTCCACAAACTAAATTAGACTAGTGGTACTTGTAATTAGTAGAAGAGGCAATGTGGAACGATTGTAGGAACATAATTAAGCTGAAATCCATGTATAGAAAGCAAAAAGTAAACTAGCTATGGCTTTCATAGTGCTTGATAGAATACGGAAGAAGAAGAAGAAGATATTTCTTCATTTCAGTTTTATGAATTCACACAGAGGAAAATTGCAGGAAACTTTGAATGAAGAGAGGGGATAATACAATTGGGAAGATATGTCAGCTAAAAACAAGTTTACAAAAGTTTAAAAAATGTTTGGTTATCGATATTCATTTCCAAATCACATCACAGAAATAAAATTTGATAATCCTTATCAGAAGAAAAGAAAGGACTCAATCCAAATCACGTCACTGAATATTTTTTTTTTTCAGATGGTACTCAATATTCTGAACAGAATTATATAAATATTAAATAAACTTATCGGGCACGGAGCATTCAGATATGGTGTCAGTACCTGCAGAGTCTTTTGCATTGAAAGGTGACTCTGGCAAGCTACATTTTCAGAACTATTCATGCATTCGATCAACTAACTCAATTAGAGGTTGAATATCCTAGCTTACCCGTTTCATAGATGGGGATTTCTGTTTCTTTTTTCCTGGGAGGGGGGGGGGGGGGTAGGTACTGCATGGATTGGGAGAGTAATTGAAAAATGCACTATAAGTTCCAGAGGCAAGCATCGCCTAATAAAATCATACCACCTACTAAGCCACTTACTTGATCATCAACCGTACGTGGTGATTCAGTAGCTTCTGGCATTTCTTCCTGGACTTCTTTAAAAATGTAAAAAGAAAGAAAGTTAGAATCTTTGTTGTGATAGATGCTTAATTCAGGTAAAGGAATAGAAGATGCCTCCTTTATTCAGTTATATATTACATTATCTTTTGCTGTAAGTGTCGAAGAAGCATTCCTTAAACTGGACTTCCATGGCACTAACAAATCAGGTGCTGAAGGAACAAAGTCAGAAATATTGTCATGTAGTCTGTACTACAAACACTGAGAGAGAAACATTTCCATGCTTATACCTCAGTAAGAGTAGCTGAAAATTCAGGTCTAGTACGTATTAGAACCTAGTAGGTGCTTTACTTTATATTATGTTAACTGCCTAGTATCTGTTCTCCTTTAAACTACTTTTTAAGAAACATTATGAGTGCTAAAAGAGCCAGAAACATGCATTCTGTACCAGAATTTGAGGAACCGTCCTGCTTCAGAACCTTTGGGCTACTGGATTTCCTCTGTAATAGTTTATCCTCCTCAAATTTTGCTTCCTCAGAAGAGCTTTTTGGACTCTCAGACGATGCCCACTTACACAAACTGAAATGCAATTTCTCCAATTCAGGCCCAGCTACATATCAAAAACATTACAATACAATTACTAATTTCAATGCGGTTATGTAAACTAGCAGAAGAGAAGTTCCACTACAGAATGAACATGATACAGATAATTTTGTGTGCCGTCAAGTAAAATGCACAAATGCTGCAAAAAAGGTATGGATTTACCATCCAAATTGTTTAACTGCAACGTAGTGGCAGCAGAATGATACTTGAGGTCAAACAAAGCACTATTGATACGTGAAGCACCCATGGAATGCCTAGCACTCGCCAACTCAAACCATCCCTGCCATGTAAGCAAATGCAAAGTAAATACTATAGCAACTTTATTGGATCGACAGCTGTTATTGCACAAATTTGAATATTCTTCCACTTGCAATCAGCTTAATCAAACTTAAATATTCATTATGAGTAACATATTATATGTACACACACAAAGCATAGCTGCAAATCGATTTACACCAAATTCTGGATCCGTACTAAATTAGGGATAGAGAGGATTATAGCGGAATATATACATATCTAATCGAGCACTCGGATTTTCTCGTTTGGAGAAAAAAAAAATCAAATCACAATAGAGGGGTAAACTATAAGGAAAGGAAGAAATTGTAACCTGGCGAAGTGATGAAGAGAGAGAATTCATCAGAACTAGATAGCTGTCAGTTGAATCCATAAACTCCAAAACATTCTTATCTTTTTCGTGGACGGAGCTCTGCATTTCTGCAACTTCCACCTTCGCCATATTGAAATCGCAAATCTGTTAAGCTAGGTGTCCTTAATTTAATTCTAGTTTCATCTCAACGATGAGTTTTTGGCAAATATTGTACCTTATCTTTGAGACTAGTTTTATTTTGGTCCCTCAAATATATTCCTGAGTATATTTAGTCTTTTAAGTATGCTAAAGTGAGCAACTTTAGTCTTACTGACGCAATATTCAAAAACTAACAGTGTTACCGAACTCTAATTCATGAAGCAAATATTCTGCTCTGAAGCAAAACGTTTCCCCTCATTTTATTGGATAACACAAATTATCACTTTAATTCCTCATTTTTAGATAATGTCTTCTAAAATTTTAACCTTGAAATATCCCTTTCGATGCTAGTTTTCAATGAGAAAATGACGTTGTATAGTCGCTGTAAAAATAATAGCCGAAAAAATATATAAAATTTGCATATTCTTTTTTGTAATATATATACATTTTGTATGTTAATATACAAAAATTATACAAATTTTATATACTTTTTCGGCTACTAGATATAAATAGTTTCTGGTACGGATTAAAATGATAATACAACCTGGTTATTCATTTGCTTCAATAATATGCCTAGAATCATGGCAACTCTATTTTTTTTCAAATTTTAATTTTTCTTTTTGGAAAAATTTAAATGTATATATATATACAAAAAATATACAAATTTTATATCTTTTTTCGGTTATTATTTTACAGGCGCTATACAATGTCATTTTCTCATTGAAAACTGGCACAAAAGGAATTTTTTTTTAAGGTCAAAATTTTAGAAGACATTATATAAAAATGAGGAATTCAAGTGATAATTTGCATTCAATAAAAGGAGAGGAAACGCTTTGCTTCAGAGCAGAAGATTTGCTTCATCAATCAGAGTTAGATAATACCGTTAATTTTTTAACATATTGTGTCAGTGAGACTAAAGGTGCTTCACTTTAGCATGCTTAAGGGACTAAACATGCTCAGAGTTATATTTGAAGGACCAGAATAGACCTACCCTTAAAGATAAGGGACAATATTGGTCAAAACTCTGTCAATGTTAATACACCTCGATCCGACCCTACTGCTCAACTCGTGACAGTTGTATAAATTGACCAGCTTACCCTTTCCTAAAAAATCTTGTAAAGACAGAGATTTTTGGAACCACAAGGCAGAATGGCCTCATGGCCACTTAAAATTGTCGAGTTTTTAAAAGCTGATGCATAAACTTTCTACTTTCTCATTTGAACACTCAAACTCATTTTTCCATAACTAATAAACATATTTGACAAGAGACCATGTGCGCATGTATTACATATACACATACGTCTCCATCCAGTCAACAAATGACTAATGGATGTCTTGCACGTCAAGGGCACGAAAATCCTAACCCCACAGATTGGGGTCTCCTCTTTCATTCCATAGATCGGCCCCTCCCCTCATTTTAACCTCTCTCTGACCAAACCCTCCCCTGTTCATTCGCGATTCTCTATGTTCCTCTGTTCACGCAAACTCTACAAATTATCCGACCTAAACTATAGCTCCAAATGCTATAGACTAGTGTAATTCACAAAAAAGAAAAGAAGAAAAAAGATCCTATAAATCTATTCAAATTATAGCTTTTGTCAACATTTTCGGTGACATTTCAAATCAATCGGCTTCAAAGTACCCATTTCAGAATCAATTTCTAGGGTTTTGAAATTGTTTATTTCATGTTACAAGAATTACCAAAAATATGATACTTTCATGTACTGGCCGCTCGCTCTCTAAGTCTTCTCGCTCCAACACTCCAAAAGGACTTGTTTACGGTGGTAGATACGGGGTGAGATTAGCCGTGCTGGATGAACTTCCAAAATCGATCATAATCACTCATCCCCTTCCAAAATCGATCATAATCACTCACCTATTTTTTTTTTCGTTTATTATCTGTTAATCTTATTCTGGTCGAGCTTCGTTTGGTAGTGATGCAAAACTTAGCTTCAACTCCACAATTACAAAATATACGATTTTCCATCATTTTCACTATCTGAGAAAGAAAAATAAAATAAAACTGGAGCTTCAGATTTTAAAAAATGGAGGAAGATGGTATTTTAGAAGGAATGAATAAGAAGGCACTTAAATACAATCCATTTTGTACTGTTGGGTGTTGGGAAGGGGGATTTCACGCTCCTGTGCATCGTGTTCTTCACGTTGCTTGCTCATTAGGACCAACTGATGCCACATGGGCATGATCAATGATCAAATGTGTTTATTAGTTAGGGGAAAAATGAGTTCGAGTGTTCAAATGGAAGAATTGAAAGTTTATGTATTGACTTTTAAAATTCCATCAAGTTTAAGTGGCCAGAAAGCCATTTCGGTTAATTACAATATTGGTTAAGAATTAACAAGAAAGGGCTAAGTTGCTACCACCAAATACAAGTTTAAATTATTTTATCGAAGAGAAAAAGGATTTTATTTCTTTATATTTCTTTCTTGCAAAGATTTTGAAAAATGCAAAACTATTTTCTTTTCTACCAAACAATTTTCGTAAACAAGAAATGAGAGCAACCACATGAAGATGTGCTTAAACTTTGCTTAATTGAGTCGGTCTCGTTTACATATGAGAATCTTAGTAGTTCAACTGATTGACTATTAAATTGACTATTAAATTTTTCTTGTTGATAAGAGTTCAATTCTTCACTTTATAATTATTATTTTTTTTTTCTTCCGTGTTCCCTTTAGGCCATATCTATTTTTTTTTTTTTTTTGTTTAAGAAAAAAGGGGGTCAGCCAAATTTACGTGAACAGAGAGGCTATTTTGTAATATTCTCAAAATTAGATGGCTTTTGTAAAACATGGCCAGCTGATTTAGGGTTTGCAAACAATACATAATCCGCTATATAAATGCATATCGTCACTTCGCACTAAGTCTTTTGGTCCATTCTTATCTTACCATTGTAGAGAAGCGGAAAAACTCCATCTACTTGAAAAGATGGTTCAGAGACTTACATATCGAAAGCGGCACAGCTATGCCACCAAATCCAATCAACATAGGGTTGTCAAAACTCCTGGTATTGCTTCATACCATAATCTAGTTTGTAAAAGTTTTTTCATTTGATTTCAATTTGCCTCAACACTGTGCTTGTTGTCTGTACAAGGCAGATCCAGTATTTTAATTCAGCGTGTAGAATTGTTATAAATATAGAGTACTTGTCATGAAATTATAAACACTGTCTATGAATTTTGAGCGGAAGTGAGTAGAGCGCCTAGTACTCTATACATACATTTAACAGTGTTACTTGTTTGTTATAGAGTGGGTTGAATGTGCTCAGTGAAATGTGATAACTGATGTAGCGTGATGTTTTCTTTTTTGGGAAAACTAGGAGGAAAGCTAATTTATCAGAGCACCAAGAAGAGAGCTAGCGGCCCAAAATGTCCAGTTACTGGGAAGAGAATCCAAGGGGTTAGTTTCATTATTCCCTTTATGGTTTTATTTGTGATTCGTTTCCAAGTTCCACCATGCTGTGATCCAGGTTTCAGTTTCTCCTGTCCGTGAGAATTGTGTTAGCCATGTCCTATTTGTATCTGTCAAATTGTGAACTCAGAATGAACGGTTTCAAGCCATATTGATGCGTTAAGGGAATGATTCATAGTAATGACGTGATACTAAATAAGCAAAAGTACTTGTTATGTGGCACCCCATGCTTTGGTTCAATGGCAAAGGTAGTACACACGGAGTGTGTGGTAGGCTCACATCAGTAGTTATAATTTGAATACTTATTGGTGAACCAAATCTGTTATACACATGGTGAAATAGAGAAAGGAGGGGGGGGGGTCATACACCAAGTTTTGAAGCTTGAAACATCGATGTCGTATAATAGGGAAAAGGAAAAAACTACTTGTTCTGTGGAAGAACCAAAAACTAATTGGAATTACCCATAAGTACATTCGAAGAAAAATCCAAAAGTACTCGAGTGGGATAGCTAGCAATCCCGAAGGCTAAGCATTTAACTCTTTTCTCTGTTTCTCCTTTCAATCTTGATTAATAGACGAAGTGAAGATGCATAAACGAAGTAGAGCTGAATATCGTCTATAATTGTTTTAGAAGAATTGTCCATGGACAAGATAAGATTTACGTTTTTTCCCTGATAAAGCACATAGTTCCAAGTCTTTGGAGTTTAGTTTGCTGCATAGGCAAACGTTTCTTGCCCCCTTTCTTTACATCTACTCACTTGTCTTTAAAATTTATGACATTTAGCGAACAAAAGAGTGGTGCTTGATATCTTCTGTTACAATGATGGAAGACTGCTAGGGAGCTTATAGATTAAAAATTTCCTGTTCATAGTGGATGTACTGCTGGCCTACTCGGTGTATGGATAGTTTCTTCTTTTTTTGTGAGTTGTGACAAGAATATCTTAAGTTCTTATATATCGGATAATTTTAAAATTGTTTACATGTATCTGCATGAACAATTAATAGAAAAGGTATGAAATCATAGACAAACTAGAATTATCATGCACGAAGCTAGAAAACCTAAACAAAAAGACTTGCAATCCTAAGCAAGAAACCTAGCTAAAAAAGGAAGTTATATGTGGTGGATGCTGGACATTTTGCTGATGGAAGGGTTGAAATTAAGTGATTAGAAAACCTGTTAAATCATCTTGTTCGGTTGTCCCTCCTCCATGATTAGGTAAGTCATGTTTGTGGGATTAGTGTCCTGGTTTTACTCTACTCCATCGGGGTAGGGGTAAGGTTTGCGTACACACTACCCTTCCCAGGCTCCTCACCTGTGAGATTTTACGTTGTTGTTGTTGTCCTAATTTTACTGCAGTCCGCTTACAATTACCAAAGATAAGCTAATTTTCCCTCATCTTTTTCTGTCTTGAGGCTAAAAAAGGGCCTTTAAGCAGAAACATATTTATTGACGAATTTCTTTCTGTCGTTTAGATTCCACACCTGAGACCTACTGAATACAAGAGATCCAGATTGTCCAGGAACCGCAGGACTGTGAATCGTGCTTATGGAGGTGTGCTGTCTGGAAGTGCTGTGAGGGAGAGGTATGCCTTTTTTGTCAGTGGAAACTGCATATTTGCTTTTGAATTTACTGGGGTTTCTCTGCGCAAGTACTTAATCTGTCAATGAATTTACCTATGTAGAATCATCCGGGCTTTCTTGGTTGAAGAACAAAAAATTGTGAAAAAGGTGTTGAAGATCCAGAAGGCAAAGGAAAAGCTTGCCTCAAAGAGCTGAAGATAAAGACACTGAAGTCTCTTGCAATTCTATTATGTTTTCAGTTAACTTGGGCTGTGATGACGATTAAGATGTGTGAAAGAACATGTTGAAATGCTAGTACTCGATATCTAGTAGAATCTGAGGCTCTAGTATGGTTTTGTAGACTCACTTGTTGACATTATTGCCACCTGACTGGAGAGGTTGTTTCCTCTTTCCAGTTCAGTGATACTTTAATGCATGGTAACTTTTGAATTTAATTTAGGATTATAACTACTTTTTAAATGAAACGATGCATGCTTGAGCTCTTCAAACCCTTGGAAAGTGTAAGAGAAAATGAATGATCACTTTCAGTTACAATCAGCTGCAACCCTTAAATCTGATATTGATGAGTTTGTGAGATTTGAAACATATACTGGAGCAAACACAAGGAAGTAGAGTAGATCCAAACCCAAAGAGCAACGACCCAAGACCTGTTTGTGGTGAGTTTTGGTGTTAGAGGTACAACTTTTCCATGTTAATTGAAGCATGGGGATATCAGTCATGTTTTGTTCATGGAGTTTGTTCGGCTCATAAGTGCCGTAAGACATTCAAATCTACGATTGCTTACACTTACCTCGGTGGAGAATTAGCTGGTCCGCTAATTTTCCCTTTTTCTTTTCTCAGAATAAAAGGTAAAAAGATCCTAGCACTAAAACGTAACAAAGCCCTTGCCAATTCAAGGAGTAAATTCCTCTACCTACGAATATTGTATACTAATAAGTAATTTGAGGGGAGATGCAAAATTGGTTGTGTAAAAAATGGGATTCGAACCTCTTGTTAAGAGACCGTTTGGATGGGCTTGTTTGTAAGTGACTTTTAAGTTAAAAGTCGAATTCTAGCTTTTGGCTTATTTTTGTCATTTTAGCTTAAAAACAAGTGTTTAAAAGTATTTTTTTACTTTATCCAAACACTACAAAATGGTTTAAAATTTATTTTGGCTTAAAAGAATTTAAAATAAGTCAATCCAAACAGGTTCTAGGTCTATATGTTCTCCTTCCGAAAACAAGTCGCTAACATTATTTTGTTTTGTTTTTGTCGATTGTTTTAGACTTTTAGTTGTTTGATTTACGTTTAGAAATATTTTGGCAAACTCATCTGTATGCTTTTCAGGGTGGCCGAGTGGTCTAAGGCGCCAGACTCAAGTTCTGGTCCTCGTGAGAGGGCGTGGGTTCAAATCCCACTTCTGACATTTTCTTTTCACCTTTAACAATTTTTTTTTATTAAAAAAAAGAAAGCAATTCCTTTAGGTCAAAAGTAAGGTCTAATGAAATGGAAGAAGCAGGGAAGAAAGCAGGACGATCAGCGAAGAAACACGCCGGGGCAAATCGCTCAGGTGAAAGTGTAGTTTAAGCGTCATTAATTCAACTAATTGCTTTTCTGCATATGCCCTTAGGGATGGTGTTGCTCCCTGGACTGAACCATAAAAAGCACCTCTAAATCTTTTTAGATGCTCACATAATTAAGAAATATTATTTACATCTTGGTAATTTTAAGGATAAAGTTTGATCCAGTCTTATTATAGTTTGAAGTTGATCTAACTTGCTATTTATCCAATTTGCACGCGCCCTTTCTTAGGTAACAGCTTCTCAAATTAGTAAAAGAAAACTTCTTTTTCCTTGAGAACAAACTAGAACAGATCTTAAAAATCAATGTAGAATTCAAGTTTTAGAGAGTTCCCAAACCATCATTATGTCAACAAGTAGTACATGGTGTATGTATGCCAAAGTAGTGTTGGCCTGTTAGGTCTCAAACAGCGTCTAATCTGATAAAATTTTGAGGGAAAAAAAAAATGAAAGAGAAAAATCCAACTTGAGAAAGGAAAAACATGCAACAAAACATACTCTCAGGACCTAATAAAGACTGAGGAAACAGGAAAAAATATCCAAACATATTATGTTTAAATTCGAAGAAAGCCAAAAGAGTGAAAATACAACATAAAGCTGTACAATAACTTTTAACAGGATATCACTGTTTTTTGAGTGCTATGACTAGGTTTTCTTCTTCCATTTTTTTCTTTTGGCATCCTGTAACTGAAACAGACTAATTCGGATACTGGATGCCGAAAGAGAAAATAAAGAAGAACTAGCTGTACATAAAGCCAGGAGGTTCTCTGTTTGGGTGTAGAACTAGGAGTAGCATTTGTTTGTTGAGTCGTAAGTGGTGGATATCTCACTAGGACATGAAGGAGAATCCCAACTCAAACTAGGCTTCCATTCATCAGCCAAACTAGTTGTCAAACTGAAAGGAAATCCAATTGATCTGATGTTTTCCCATTGTGTAGTATTATCATTTGTTGAATCTTGATTACTCCTTAACCCTGTCTCATCATCTTCTATTCCTATACTTCTTTGGATCTCTTGTGGTGAACTAATTGAGAAGCTATTCATCTGTTGATTTGAACCTTCAAAATCAATAGTCTCAGAGGTCTTTATGTCATCAGTGATTAAGGAGGGGTGTGTGTTGAAAAACATGGAAACCTCAGGGGACGAAAACATGAAGTTACAAGGAACTTCAGTACTAGGACTTGAAAGAAAAGATGGTCTTGAAACCATAGTATTAAGGGTCTTATATGAAGGAACATTTGAGGCTAAGTCATTAGTACTGGATAAGTGGAGAAGTGATCCAGTTTCAGTTAAAGAAGAGAGATTCTCCGGGCTGAAATGAACAGTTGTACTTTGATTGAACACCTCTGGAGATGCTACTTCAGATAATGGATTTACCCAAGAGTAAGAAAGAGCTCTATTTGCCATTGAGTTGGTTTTCTTGAATATTCTGCAGATAGCCCACGAATCCTGCAGGAACCAAGTTGAACATAGCGATTTAAACTAAGATAACAAAATCTAAAATGGAATATAAGGAGGATAATTAAGCTGTAATATGGACCTACATTTGGTGGAAAATTTCTATCCAAGAATTTCTTGGGTTGTGCTGACTCAATATTACTTGTAGGAAGGCGAAACTCGTGCATCATCCAGTCAGTTTTTATGCCTCTAGCGGCTCTACCTCTGTAGAAGACTAAGGACTTCTTCAAACCAATGCATTTGGTGCTATCAGAGGAATATATTGGTCTATCAGTTCCAGTGGCCTTCCAAAAACCAGCTCCTGTAACTCGGTTTGGACGGGCGCTGTTTCTGTACTTACGGTCCCTTGGACAGTAAAAATACCACTCTTTTTCCCCTGTAGATGCTAGCTCTGGACAAAAACTGGGAAGTCAAAGAAATAATAGAGTCTGGTTCATAATATGCAAGAATGACATGCAAACAAAAATAGTGTGCCATCTTCTCCAAGTCTAAGATTTATATTGATTTTCTGAAAGGAAACAATCATATAGTTTAAAACATTCTTCTTTTTTTCAAAACCAGACAAATTAATGCTCCAAATATGCATAAACAGAGACCAACCCTGATGCATATTATGTGATTGCAGAAGATAGCTACTGCATGTTTAAAAAATGGTCAAGAAGTTTCCTTGGTTCTTTTTTAGTTTAACTTCTATACACCATCAGGCGACCTAAAGATAACTATAAATAACCATTCACAAAAATTGGATTAGTAGCCTGAAAATAAGGACATTTACTTCCTACAATACGTCAGTGTGCACAAGTTAATCTTTTTTTACTATTACGAAAGCAAGGACGGTTTCCCATTCGTGAAGAAATTAGAAATGGAAAAAGAACCTAAAGAGACTGGAAATTAGATGCAGAGGAATTATTTTCTTACTTGGAAGATCCCATGGATCAAATTTATATATATCCACTTGTTTGATGAGCTCAATAGGAAGTGATCTCTGCTGAATCTTTCTCTTAAGATAGAATCCAACTAACTCTTCATCTGTCGGATGAAATCGAAAACCAGGTAGCATCACTTCATCAAGCTTTTCCACATCACTTTTGTTATCCATAGTTTCTCTAGTAAAAGTGTCACTGCAAATCAAGAATATAATTCTCTAGTAAACAGGGCAAAGTTTTGATTGGGATAGCAACTTAAAGCGTAGTAACATAGTTTGAGGCCAAATTGTCCCGTAAAAACTGGAACTTAAGGACCAAAGTGAAGGCTATAGAGTTGTTTAAATCCAAATTTATGATCTCAAAGAGACTAAAGAGTTAGTGTGTATGGAGATATGTTTTTCACGCCTCCCATGATGTGCTATTGTTGGCTACCTCTTATATATTATTTTGAATTATGGCAATCAAAACAAAATGCCAAGGCAATCTTCTAATGAAATTAGTGTATAATTAATATATTAATATGTTGGAGTTTGAATAGTTTTTTGTTTAGGGTGCGGTCTGATTACTGTTTGACAACGTTTGTGTACATCCTCTGGAAGTTCCTCTATTAAAATATGACTTTTAGGTCATTGGATCTAAAAATGGCAGTTTCTATTCTCTGATGAAAGCTTCTATACTTCCATAATTTTATTCTTTCAAGTTTCAGCGACCTACGACCACGTGACCTGCCTCATTTAATATTTTGGATTCGTAGACATTCATTAAACAAAGTTTTGAAAATAATTACAGTAAATAACCACTTGCCCCCTTTCAATTAGGAACTACTCTCTCGTCACATATTAGTTGTCATGTTTCACTTTTCGAGAGTCAATTTGATTAATTTTAGAAGCTCAACTCAATATTTCAAAATTAAAATTTGAATATTCAAAAACTATACAAAAATTACAAGAAGTTGCAATTTTTCTCATGTCTTTTTTTTGCTAAATATTTTTCTCACGTCAATATAATGAAAAATATATTTTAAAATATTAGTCCATGACAATTAATTGGCACGGCGGGAGTTATAAAGTGGCTAGTTGGATACGGAAATACTCATAAACTGTTGTCTTAAGTGTTTGTCTTGTCACCTTTGTCTTTTAATTGATCCATTTATTTGGTCAAATTCTCATTACAACCGTATTCCCACTTGGTTACAAGACCATTGAATTCATGTGCAATGCGAGACATGAATAGAGTATGACGATATATTTTCCGACAAACCTGAATTTTTCTTAGCATAAGTTACAGAGAATACTACGTAATTCTTCAATAAGAAAATCTCAATGAGACTTTGGCTTAATTTACCATAAAGTATCTTACTTTTGATCAGTAAAAGAGGTTAAGATGGTAAAAAGAAAGGAGGAAATTATGTTGAAGCATCAGAAGATTGATGGATCTGGAAATTTACGTCAGTGCATTGATTTAGGTTGGAATTTGGAGAAGATTGAGCATAATGCAAGACTAGGTTAACCACATTGTTTTACCAGCATCTAAGTGGCGAGCATGTGCACCCAAATACAATGAAGCTAATTAATGGGTAAATATTGCAGTTCACCAAACATAAGCCACGAGCAGCTCACCTACTACAGTTGACTCGCTGTTTGACTGCTTCTGTAATCTTTTGATCATTTATTATTACTTTCTTTGAAATGTCGTCAAATATTTCGAATTCAATATTTATCAAAATGACTAATATTAGGACCAAAGAAAGTAATAATTATTTTGTGTAACGTAGAGTAATATAGAGGAATAACACTTTTATATGATATTACAGAAAAGAGTTCAAAATGTTCCTAAACTGTTGGAAAAAGTTTAAAAATACCCTTCATTCACCTATTGGGCTAAAAATACTCATCCATCCACCTTTTTGGTTCACTTATGCCCTTTGACCGTTAGGTCAATGATGAATTAAAAATAATTATTATTCTTTTTGTAAAACTTAAAAAAAAATGACAAAATATTTTCGTTTTGTAAACTAATTCACCAGTAATCCACTAATCTAGTAAAGTCTTCTTCTTCTTTTTTTCAGAAAACAATTCAGTTTTTACAAAAAAAAAAGTATTTTTTCCAGTTTTTTTAAAGCATTTTTTTGTAAAAACTGAAAATATTTTGTAAAAAAACAAAGAAAAAAATGTTTTTAATAAAATATTTTTGTATTTTAAAAACTGAAAAAAAATATTTTCAACAAAATATTTTCGTTTTTGAACAATATTTTTTTCATTTTATTTAAAAAAACAAAATATTTTTTCTTTAAAAAAAACTGAAAAACGAAATGCTTTAAAAAAACTGGAAAAAAAAATATTTTTCAAAAACGAAAATAATTTTTTGAAAATATTTTTTTTAATTTTTAAAAAACCAAAATATTTTATTAAAAGCATTATTTTCTTCTGTTTTTACAATTTTTTCCAGTTTTTACAAAAAAAAAATGCTTTAAAAAAACTGGATTTTTTTTTGTTGTAAAACTGAAAAAAAGACTTTACTAAATTAGTGGACTATTGGTGCATTAGTTTAAGAAAACGAAAATATTTTCAATTTTTTTTTAAAGTTTTAAAAAAAGAATAATAATTATTTTTAATTTAGCATTGACCTAATGGTCAAAGGGCATAAGTGAACCAAAAAAGTAGATTGAGGGATATTTTTAGCCCAATAGGTGAATGAAGGGTATTTGTAAACCTTTTCCAACAGTTTAGGGGCATTTTGAACCCTTTTCCGTAAAATATAAGGTGGAAATTGCTCCTTTTTTTACCCATAAGAGGTTGTAGTACGTAGTATATAAAAAGTTGGGAATTTCTTTTATTTTACTCATCTGCAATGATGAAAATGTCACATAAATCTTTCAAAGAATTACATCACATCTTCAAAATGTATGCACGCTTTGGTAAAATAATATTTACGACTGAAAATGACTTTCTCATAGTCGCATATGCAAAATGATGACGATTGTATTTTTGTGTAAGGAATCAATCATTTGTCGATATACATAAGCCTTATAACATAACATTTGTGTGGCACTTTAATTTGCTGATTTATCAAGGGGTAAGGAAAAAAGTTTAGCTTAATATAGACAATGTTTGGTGGAGCTTTTGCATTAGATTGCTAACCAAATGTCTGCTGGCTGGACAGCAGATAATTAATAAATAAGCAATCCATAGTAATTATTGCTCATTCTTCAATGCAACCCTTTCACGTTTACGGCTCTCGTTAATTTCAATTTCCAATTAAGGAATAGGTCAAAGCTCTTGTAACCAAAGCTAAAGGGCCTCTTTCTGTGTGTAATTAATTATAAACACACGTGTTTTCGTATTTTAAAATACAATTACTTTCTCCGGTACATAATAAATGACCAATTTATTTTTTTATTTTGGTCCAAAATAAGTGTCCATTTATATAATCAAGAAAGAATTCAATTTATTTTTACAAAATTACCCTGATGTACATATCCCTAAAAAAATTTCTTACTCCTCACATTAAATATTTAGTTAAGGGTAGTTTAGTCATACTAGGTATTTTTGTATAGAATTTATTATTTTTCTTAATGGGCGTGCCAAAAACAAATTGAAATAATAAAAAATTATATGTACACAACAACAAGACCAAAAAGTTTGGGAAATATTGCTTGGCCCTCGTGAAAATTTGATAACAGTGTGTCCAGTACATGCGTCGTTTATTGCAGCACTACTAAATATTCACGTAATGTGACTAGTGACATTCACATTTGACAGCTAAATAATTAATGAATAGTGATCAGTAATCTATCAAAGCTAATCGCAAGTCACGTTAAGAACGCCTGGTTTAAAGTATTTTAAGTATAGATTAGGGATGGTCAGTTTTATTTACTCTAGATTGAAATGGCCTATACCAGGACTACTTGATTGGCTTTGTTATTAAACAACGTTAACAACAGCAGAAAGAAGAGATTGAACACTGATGGGATCTTGGAGAGACAAATTATTTGGATTCTAAAGTTAGAGACAGTTTTCACGAATAAATTAGTGTTCTCTTTAATTAGACATTACTTAAATAGGAAGGCTGATTTCCAAATTGTACTTGGTTCTACACATACAGAGTATCTGTCACTATAGGAAATAAGGTTTTCCGTGATGATATTTCATAGTGACTTCTTTAATCGCCATCAAAAGTAAGTGGCGAGTCGCCAAAATAATATTATTTCCTCTAGTGTTTATATCTTTTCCACATTATTAATTTTTCAAAAATAGGAAATAAGAAGAGTAAATAAATTTGTGTTGCTATGTTCTACTGAATATATATCCAGAAAAATATTTTAGGTAAACACTCCTATATGCTTTGTTGAAGGTGATATTTGGAGATGGAACAATTACTTTTGTTGTGTGCCTTTAATTAAAACAATGTCATATGCTATACTTCAATTCTACTACTTTAGGGAGTATTAATTAGTGAAAGTTTATACTTAGAAACTTCGTATTACGAATCAATCCTACTCTGCTAGCACTAATAGGATCCTTTTTAATTTGTCGGAGAAAAATAAAAACAGCAAATGGTGATTCTGACTCCATGTCTGAATTTGTAGAGCAAAAAGAACGTAAGACATTTTGTCCCTTTTGAAGTATTCGTTGTCTTATGGTTGGATCATCGAGTAGGATTCAAGTGACAAGATATATTTTAGACCTAATAATTAACTGAATTATAGTAGCAAGTTTTGGCTTGGTCAATGGCGGCTATCTTGTCACATAATAGTACAAAATTACAGTTTCTAGAGGACCCATGTTTATTAGATTTATGGTTTGATTAGTGAAAAGAACAGAATGTAACACACAAATTATTGTAGAAAGAACCATGTCTTGATGTTAACATGAACAGCATCACCAAGATTATAACCTCTATTCACATTCATCTATACCTGAAGATATAACTAGCCGCAACATTATCATGTTGCGTCACAGGTATTTAACTTCCTTTTTGGCGTTTGCATTAGGATTTAAGTCGTTCTATGTTATTATAATACCAATGTAGTTTAATATGCGACAGCAAGGAGTACTAGTTATTAATTAATACTAATCATAGATATATATATTTGTAATTACCTTACAAATGATCTGATTATGTACATATCTTCTATGTAGTCTTTTGAAGGATTGTGATAGAATAATTAGCACTTTGAAATTAGTAGATCCCTAAACAATTGGAGTGTTTGGCCAACATGTACACCCAATATATTAATCTTTGTTTTTTTCTTTTTTTCTTTTCTCAAATGCCTAATAATCCAAACAGCCAATCATTTTCAAAAAATAAGCTATTAGTTCTTAATTGATGGTTTTTTTTTTCTTGTTAATATATTGCAATGATTGTGAGCATTGAGCTTGAGTCAATTGACAGGAACTCCAGCTCGTTACGCGATGGAAAACTTTATACACTATAGTTCAGCAAGCCTCCAAAAGAGTGCGCATGCAAAAGCGTATCTAGAATTTAAACTTTATAGGTTCGACTTTGAAATTGTAATCCAACTTAAATTTTTTAGTATTATTAATTAGTAAAATTTGTAATGCTAATATAACTGAAGACTACTCTAGTGACATAGTTTTCTAAGTACATCCTCCATGAGGCCAAAGAAGAAGAAGAGAGAAAAGATTGATCTTTGTGATGTATCCTATAGTCCAGACTATCCCCTTCTTCTCAATTAGCTTATTATATTTTATTCACTGATCCTCAATGTTTATCCAAAAATAAAATTTGGAAATAGTAATATTATTGTCTATTTCCTAGCTAGCCCAAAGGGCAAAAGAATCACTTGGATATATCTTACATGCCATTTGGAAACTTTCGGTATTAAAAATAAAACTATGTACATGTGGATCAATATGAAGGCAATCTGGACAAGAGCTTCGCTTTAGATGATAAGGTAAAAATTTGAAAATGGTAATCGTATATTTAGTAATATCGGTTAGCAATTAATTAGTAAAACAATAAAGGGGGAAATGCGAAAAGAACAATGATAATAACAGTAGTAAAACTAATCGCACGATGGGGAAAGAGTAAGAGATAACAAAGAGCATAGATCATATTTACTTTTGTAATATTAATACATGCATACACAAATAGGAGAGAAACTTTGAGTACAACTATTGCACTCATTATTTTCAACTTAAATTGCATTGATAACAGCTTCCTCTCATACTATTTCTGTTGCATAATTAGATCCTTGCATGATCTCAAGGAATGCTGCAAGAAGTTAGAAATAAAGAGAGCGTAGTCAGAAACCAGCTGAAATGGCCAAAACCAATGAAACGTAAACAATAATAGCGATAGATAAAAACTCTAGACAAAGAACAAAATTCAAAAATAGGACATAACGGAAGATATATATTTTAAGTTTTGGTCATGTTAATTAGGTTTATTTTCCATCTAATGTTTTCTTAGAGTGTTTGTCATATCTGAGATTTATATGCTCAAGAAAAGCTAGTATCTTTTATTTATTTATTCTTATTTTGTACATAATATTATACTGAGATGAGCTTGAATGAAACGAAGCGATATGGTCAGTGAGGATTCATCGAGCAGACTCCAACTCGTTTGTCGATATTGATGAGTTATTATTGTCCTTGTTGTAGTACATTGGCATTATATATTCTTTTAAATTATCAGGTGTAGTTTAATACACGTAATTACTTTACAAATGATATAATACTATCAACATATAAAATTTAAACTCATGCAATCACAAAAATATAATCATCGTATATAAACGTGAATTGCGTACCTTTTGCAGTTAGTAGTAGGAGAGATGGGGATATTGGTTGTAACACCACAGCGTGATGGTAAGTTGGTTGCAGCATCTGGTTTAAGATTAGTATAGCGAGCAGCAGCAGTCTTCATACATTCACAAGCATCTTGCCTATCTTGTTGAGTTGGAGTCATTGCAATTAGTCTTTTCACTCCATCACAACATGGCCCTGTTGGATTTCCACCTTGTGTTAAGTAAGGTACACAAGGCACTAATGTTGCATCAACTTGGCCACAATTAATGGCTTCCCCTAACTTCACCAAAGCTAGCACCATTAACAAAGTTACCACTGCAACACCCTTCATCTTTTTTTGTCTGCTTAATTCTTGTTTTTTATTTGCTTTTAACTTCAAGGTTATGATGTAGAAGTGGAAATGGAGTTGAGTATTTATAGTAGTTTGTGGGTGCTTGTGGACAAGATTATACTTGGAACATGAATAGCGTGTTGGACATAACTTTTTGCGGAAATTTGGTCTTTTAATTCCTCATTTCCTCCTTTAGGATGTCGTTTTGTTACTAAATTTAGTAAAATAATGGACACAAGTTTTTCATTCCTTTCCTCATTTTGGAACTTTGCTGGTTGAAGGAAGGAATTCAGGAAGAGAACGAGCTTTTTATTGTGAAGAACTGTTCACGTGAATACTAACTCAATTAGTAGCAGGTTTAACAGTTATTACTTAAGATTAAGAGTTTCGTAATGAATCCCGATGCCAAAATATTATTGATGTATGCCTCTTAATTCTTCTCAGAAACTCTTTGTATTATGTTTACTCGAATGTGTTTGATATGATGTAAATTTTTTTCCTGATTATATTGGTTTCTATTATTTGGTTATATATGTTAAATGTTGCACCAAAAATAAAAAAATAAAAAACTTGACTTCCGTCACTGATTGGCGTAAGTCATATTTCTCTTGCATTATTATTTACTTCAAGTTCAACCAACAATAAATATATTATTCAATCTTTAACATTCAAAACTATCACAAATATATCACTAACACGGGAAGAAATTGAACCCAGAAACTAATTCTCAAAGTAAAACATTTTACGTCATCCCAAACGCACCAAATGAAAATCTTAGCTTATATGTGAAAAGCTTGTCTCAGCCGCTTGACTTTTAACTACTACTATCACCACGTAAAGTTCTTTTCTCACACCTTAATTAAATTTATCAACCAAAGCTTCATATAATTGTTCTCCAAGATACATCAATATATTATAGTATTTGAACTATACAATAAACACCTAATGTTTGGAAGTCTTATTTTGTTCTTTGTTTTCAATAAAAGACGTATCATAAGATTATTTACGTGTTTTCCCCATCTCAACTTTTATTCTTTGAGGTTGAGGTCCAGGCCAAGTTTTATACTTTAATTTCTTCAGTAGAACAACTCAGCGAGAAGATTATTACTCCCTAGTCCCTACTGAGGTTCCCTTCTGTCTGCGTTTATCCTCTGTACAAAAAAATGCAGGATAGCTCATAAAGGGCTAAAAAATTCTGGACCTTTTTGACATAAAAAACACCATAATTAACTTCTTAACTGAGCATGTATAGCATCTATTAACATTAAACCATTTCAGTTAGCCACTATTATCTCCTAGAATCAGCCATTCATAGCAGAATAATGCATGGGACAAAGTGAAAATTTCAAATATAGATTCTGTCAAGCTTTGAAAGGCCTAGGCTCGCAGCTGGGCTATAAGGTTCAGAAGTCTCTTTGGATCTCGTATTGAAAACAAGGAGGAAAAAGTAGAAATAAAGTGGATGCATTGAACCAACAAACTGTCAATAAAGCCCATCTGGGCATCAAGTGACTTGACAAAACATTCAAACTTACATTTTCACCAGTTAAGGCCTAACAAGCCCCGATAAAATCACGGGTTCAGTGCCTGTGGTTTCTTCAAGCCAGGTAACGATATAACTTCCTGTCTGTTTTATCTCTCTCCAAGAACTCCCGCTCAATCAAAGACTCAATTCGTTTCTTTATGACAACTGGGTTTGGCAGGAAGCGAGAATTTAGCTGCTTCGTGACCTCAGCAACTATATTGTTGTGATCGAGCACCCTCCGAGATTTCATGATTCTGACTATTGCTGCCTCAATCTGTGGTTTCCGGTCCTCCTCCACTCTCTGTCTAGTCTCCTGTTTTTCAGGCTCCGACTCCTTTTGTGCAACAACAGTACCTATCTTTACCTTGTAGAACTTGCTAGAGAATTTATCATTGAAGTAAAAAGCATCATCCTCAGCAATATCCTTGCTCATTGGTTCCTTCCTCAAAACATTCTTCCCCTTAACGCATGCAAGAGATTGTAAGCACCTCTTTAAATCTGAAGCTGGTATTTCTGTAGCCTGCTCAATTTCTTTGTAACTCAACCGATCAGCATTGTTGAACAGCATAAGGATGCACATCTGGTAAGTGGAAACGTTAAGTTCATGCTTCTGTCCCTTTCCAAATGTAGCTTTCAAATCAGCAGTCCCCATATTTGTCTGCCATGACAACCTCCTACCTGTATGAGTGCCGAGATAGTATGTCTTGAACTTATCACAGACCCCCAAAATTTCAGGAGGAAGATTGCAAGTAGTGACGGACTGTGTTGGCCAGGACCCAGTAGTAAGGACCTGGACTGTGAGTGAAGGACCATCTGCGATCTCAGCACCCACAGCAGCATGAAAACCCTGCATTGTATCTTGTGAGGTCTTCATGTCAGTAAACATGCCTTCCAGTTTTGATGTGAACTGGTACCCGCATTCTGTTTTAAGCTTAACTATCAAACTTCTCTCCGCGTCATCAGATACTGTCTTGCCTGAGAGAAGTCTCTTTGCTAAGTGCTGCTTGTAGTACTTCTCAAACACATCTTTCTCCTGAAGGTAGCGGAAAAGCATCATCACTTTATCCAATACAATCTCTACATCCTCCTCAGTAACCCCTTTCAGCCCTTTCCGAAGTTTGTCATCCACAAATAAGGAAATGAACTCTGGTGATCGTGGATTCAGATTAATAAAGTACTCAAATGAGGAATTGAGGGCATTCTGGAATGTTTTGTCATTGTTAAATGCTGAACTTATGATCTTATCATGCTTATCCTTTTCATCCAAAAGCCTCTGCACAAAGTCTACAGGATCCTTTAACCTTTCTGGATCAGTGACAAGCTGCTTACCAATTTCTCTAATATGAGATGTCATGACATCTCTAATCAGTGCAAGTCCAGTTGGCACTCTACGGAACAAGTTGTACATCCTTCCTAAATCTTCATACTTGTCATCTACGATCATATTCACTAAGCCTGAGTTCTCCATATGAACCAACCTGTGCATGTGGCTTTCGATCATCTCTTTCTCCACCACATTAGTAATTTTGGATTCACTTTTTGCATCCAAATAGTGGGACACTCTTTCAATCTCTTCATTGAGACGTTTCTCAGCTTTCTTCAGATAATCCCCACAATCACAGCACTCAATGAATTGCTGAGACTCAAGCCGATAAAAATCTGCTGAGACTTCAAGGAAAGGCTTTTCAAAGTCTTCTTGGTATACTGAAGAACCTAAATCCATTAGCATTTTTATTACATTCCTCATCAAACCCCTGTTTATCACTTCACCAGTCCTCTCATGCTGAACAAGTTCAAGAAGTGTGTCCTGAAGCCTTTTCTGGATTTTGCTAGAGTGGATGATATGGTCTCTCCATAAATTCAAACCAAGCTCATGAACAGGTGTTTTATGTGTACTGGGAATGAAAGTTCTATCCATATACATTAAAATATCTCGAATCATTTGCAATGCCTTGTTATGCTCTGCCCATTTTCGATTCAGTTCTTCCAGAAACAAACCTCCCTGAGCAGCTTCAATAGATTTTGCAATTTCCTTCAAATGTGATGTCATAGTTGATACAAGTCCTGAATAGAGCTTCTCCCCAAATTTGTGTAGGACCATGTTATATGCATTTCTGCAGATGCCAGATACTAAGAACATCAAAGTAATATAGCTGGCTATGCAAAGTAAAGCTAGGTTTAGATTGAAGAAAGTAATAGGTTATACATGGTCACGTTGTTAAGCAAGAGCTTTATTAAATAAAGGTGGCGGATCTTCTCCTTTAAGAGTTATAAGAAATAAAGCTTGTCACTAGAGATCAATTATGGAAGAGAATGATTAAGGGCAGTAATTCTATAAACATCTAAACCCTCATTCCCAAGAAATGGTATGTGATGTGATATCTAGGAAATTATGTGTTCATGCCAACTGGAAAGCTTTATGGTTTATGCACCAAAACAGTTGGCAAACAAGCTAACATGTTTTAGCTTTGCCATCAACAACAATAATGACACAATCAGACTAAATCAAGTATACAATAGACATATCTACTGTATCTGTTCCTAAACCACTGGCATATTATTTTTCTTTTTATGATAAGTTCTAAGCTACCTACGCCATACCTACCTGAATAAACTGGACAGATAACACTTAGGACTTAAAGTACATGGACACATCTAACACTTTGCACTAAAAGAACATGGACAATTCTAATAGTGTGCACTTAAAAGAGAAGAATATTTCTGTATAAAATATCAGTTTATCACATTGCTATTTAGAAGTATAACTGAGAGAGAGAGGCCTTTAACAAAACTACAAAAGATATACATTCCACTTATTAAAATCTAAGTTTACGTTCAAGGGTAGAGGGGCGGGCCCATTATCCACCGAGTTTCGAAGGCTGCGGTTGGTCCAAAGGATCGGCCCCAGACGGATTTCTCGGTCATCAAAAAAAAAAAAATCTAAGTTCAAGCTTCAAGAATTGGGTTATGCTTCTTAGCTCTATCCCTCTTATGACATAAGTGTCTGTGTGAATCTACTATAGGCTGTGCATGTATCCACCTAAACGACAGAATAGTATCTCTATATCAAATTGCATTTGCTTCCCCTCATACAAATATAGTCACGCAAAATAACTACATCGATTAAACTCGAGGAAATTTCTTTTCCTCTCAACAAATAAAAGAACATCCTCATTGACCCAACCAGCCTGGCGTATCAGCTTTTATGTTGCATCAATGCCAATCTAACCTTGAGTGTATGCTAATAAAATTATGGTCAAAATTGTGACCACAAATCCTTCACTACCGTCAGCAGAGAAAGGAGCCTGATTGGGTGGAAGGAAGAAGTAATAAAGAGAAAAGCATATACCAACATTCAATAATCTAGAGTTCTGTAACAGTAAAGTTTCCCTAATTTTCAACTGACCTACAAACAGATTAAAAGGACTCCTAGCAATGAACTTGTAAAACTCTATATATTAGTACTGCCCAAGTCTTGGTGAGCAAAGTTACCTAGTATTTGAGCTGGTGGAATAGTCGAGGTACCTGGTGGAATAGTCGAGGTGCACGTAAGTTTGCCTTGACACCACCGTCATCAAAAAAGAATCTATATACTAGCTTTGATGCTATAGTTTTGAGTCCTTGACACAATTATGGGAACAAAAGTTATCCTCCATGGCCAAGCATTATTGGGTAAGGGAGGCCAGGACAAACAAGAAATAGCAAGTGAATTTGCTCAAATTGAAACTATGCAACACGACAGATAGCAGTTATATCTACAATAGCTAATCACTTTTCTAGTTTGTAACTTTGTATAATACTTAGTTGTAGTCATAACATAAGCCACGGTACAAGACACGAAGCTTCTATGTTACTTACTCCTCAAACACAGGCAATTACTTCTGCGCTAAATCAAACAGCTTAAAAAGACAGCAAATTCACAAATGAAAATCTTATGAAATAAAATAAAACGAAGGAAGAGGAAGCAAGCAAACCTATAGAGCTCTTCGAAACTAAGACCACTGGCGTTGTGATTGTAAATCTCATGAATCGCATGCTCTAGGATCTTCCATGTTTTTTCAGCATATTTCGGATCCACAACGACCCGATGCTTAAACGCCTCTATCTGGAAATTTCTCTTCTTCTGTGCACTCATTTTCTCTCTCAATTCCCTAAACTCACCCGCCGCCGACAGAATATTCTAACTTCCTAAACCCGATTAAAATCCGAAATCGAACGATCAGCTCTTTAATCACCGATCTAAAGGAATTGGGGATTTAGGGTTTCTCTGCAAATGAAATTGTAAGAATTAGGGGAAAGCAACTTAGAGATTGAGAAACTAGAAATAGAATTAAGGTTTGAAATTAACGAAGCAGATTTTGTGAATTAGAAAATTAACATCATGGATTAACAAGTAAAAATAGCGAAGCAGAAAGCCATTTTGGTTGGTTGAAACTTTGAGACTTTGAGAGTTTTCTTCTTTTATGACACTGGCACCTATCTATGTGTTTCTTATTTTTACTTTTTTTTTTTTCAATTATTCTTCCTTTACCACCTCTCGAGTCTCGCTTTTTCTCTTTTTTTTTTTTTTTATAAATAAATGGAGCCTCACTTCTATTTTATTGGGTTTTGAGCCAATATTTGTGACTTTTAAGCCCAGCAAACTGGCCTACAAAATTAACTGAAACATGTACAGTCATAATCAACGGTATAAATAAATTTTTCGACTGAGTGTTGTGGTGCGTTTCTCGACAATAATGTCCATTTGGTGATGCATTTCTTGGGAATGTTTGAGAAAATATTACTACATAATTTTTTTTGAATATATGTGCATACATCTAAAGTTTTTCCTTCACTGATTTGACAGATACCAAGATTCAGATGAAAAATATATAATTAATTTAATAATTCAAACTTAAGACATAAGAGCTTTACTGAATAGATAGAGCAAAAAATGAAATTTTTATATTCCTATATCATATAAGAAACTATATTATCCTCAATATTTAAGGTTTGATTTAATTACATTTAGTATACCTAATTATCAATTCTATATCATAAGGTGTTTTAACTCTACATTAATTGTACCTTATATCTCTCCTAAATTAATGGTACCGTATATTCCTCCATATCCCCCCCCCACCCCCCACGTTTCTTTCTCCTGAACCCACAACCTCATTCACGTATCATGATACACACACGATTCTAGCCATTATTCCCTCTGCTAAAACCAGGAAAACAAAGGTAATCATCTACCATTAACGTCCAATTCAAGGTTTTTCTTCTACAAAATCAGTCAAAATTGAAGTCAAATCTTCAATTTCGTTCATACACACATTTACCTTCAGCTTCAAAATTTCTCAATGAAGAAGAACAAAGCTTCAAAACACAACCCTAAAAAAGATATAGAATCTGATGTACCTTCTTTCGATTTGGGTGTATTATCACCACATTCACCCCAAAAGCAAGGGAAATCTGCACATGCAATTGTAGATATGAAGCATAGTGTTTCTCCGCGTCAAATCAGGGTTGAAGCTAGAACTAAACAAAAATATGATTTCGATGTTGGAGAATATTCGATGACAATCAAACAAGCGGATAGGAAACGAAAAGGGATAGTTCTACATGATGATTTTGTAGAAGATGTGTCTATCAGTAAACCTGGAAAGAAAGCTAAGGTGGATCCCAGTTCAAAAACTCCCAAAAAGAAGAAAAATTCAAAAAAAGCCCTTAGTGTTAAAACTCCAAAAAATGTTCGAAAACACTCACTGGTGAAGGTAAGAATTTTTTAATTTTTTCACTACTTATTGCACCTGTTTTAGTTGTTAAAAATCTACATAATCTGTGATTTTTTTGATTTGTAGATTTTTGTAGAAATATTGTATATAAATTGCATATGTATCTATGTTTTTAAGCACTGAAATTATGTGAGATTATTTGTCTTAATTTTGTTGTTTAATTGTAGATTTGTTGATCTATTTTAATATTGTTGTTATATTGTATAATTTTGAAATTATTTTGTAGAAACATACAAATGTATCAGTGCTTTTTAATTACTGTATTAATGTTAGATTACATTTGTTGAATTTTGCAGAATGGACATTCTTTTGCATCCCATAATGTTGATTATGGGGTGCTTAGATTCGAGACATTATGTGACACTAGCATTCCTAGCCAAATTAAAGCGCTTTTGTCTCCAAATGGTTTGAAGCTGTTCAAGAAGACATGCTTTGGTTATTTACTGTCATTTTCCAATTTATGCATGCAAAATCAAGTTATTCATCTTCTTATGAAGTATGAATTGAAATCATCTGATGCTTCCTATTTTTCAGCTGAGTTAAAAGGTGATAGGTTAAATTTTGGATTGAGAGAGTTTGCAGTAATAACTGGTCTTAGATGTCATACTGAGGTGACAGACTTTGGTTACACTCCTAGTTATGTCAGTAAGTTAATGAGTAGTTACTTTCCAAACAAAGTAAAAGTGGAGAAGACATACCTAAAACAGATAGTAACAACCAAAAGTTGGGTCAATGATGAGGATGCAGTCAAGTTATGTATTCTATATCTCATAGAATACTTCATTTGTCCTTCAGAGAGAGACCATATTGGGTTGGTAGATCATTTTAGGTTTTATTTGATTGAATCCGGTCAGTACGAGTCATTTCCATGGGGTGTTCAGTCTTACAGACAATTGATTGAATCTGTCAGGCACAGGCTAAATCCTTTCGTTCATTCTTATCTCATTCGAGGATTTCCACTAGCCATGCAAGTATGGTTGTATGAGTGTTGTTCCTCCGTCAACATTGATATAGCTACAAAGATTTCTAATTCAATCCCTCACATACTAAACTGGTCAGCTGCTAAGGGTCAGATTTGGTTAGCTGCAATTGAAGACAAAATGATCAAGCCTGAACGGATGAAGGTAAATGGTCTTTATTTATCATAATACAATGTATCTACAAAATATCTATATTTTGTATACATATTCTGCCTTAAACAAGCTAATTTTTTTTTATTATTCAGTTCACCACATAAATGAATCACCTGAAGAGCTTTCAGTGATGTATTTGCCTGATAAAGTTGAGTACACAATTGAAGAGGTTGAACATGTTTCTGAGAATCCAAAAGTTGATGCTCCTCCATTGGTACCCAAAGAATCAATTGGAAAAGAGGAAAAGGAGTCTATTCTTCATAAAATAAAAAAGTTAAAAAGAGGTGTTGAGAAGGTAACATGTAGTTCCAATAAAGCATTCTGATTTTTATATAATAGTGTATCTGTATTTTAATACATATTTTTGAAGGTAACTATGTATTTTTCTTATTATGTAGGTCGATGAAAAGCTTGAAAAATTAAGAAAAAATGTATTTGAAGAATTAGGTAGCCTTCGAGACCTAATAAAGGATTCAGTCAAGACTGTTTTGCAGGTGATAAACAATCCAAATGATCAAGTTGATTCAAAGGTAACATTTGAATCTTAATCATATTAACAAAACTATTTATGTCGCCTCTAAAATATATATCCTAACTAATATAAAATTACAGTTTGTTGGGAGTTTAACAAAAAATACTGACCAACCAAAAGACAAGAACAATCAAGCAATTTCAGTTCAATAGTGGTGAAACAGTGCAGGTCAGCCCCAGCAAAACAGGTATCTATAATATATCTCTGGTATATCTACAATTATATACAAAATATCTATGAAATATCTACAAATTATCTACAACATAACTACAATTTGAATACATTATATATACACAATAATACAATTAAATCCAGCTTGCTTACCTACGCAGCAATACAGATTTATGTAGATACTTCATATCTTCATAAGTTTTCAAGCTAATACTATCCAGTATTACTTAACATTTTTAATTAAAAATTTTTTTTAAAAAAGAGCATGTTGAATGTGCATATGGTGAAGAAAATCATCCAGCACGTGTTGATTTATATACACATTTTGAAGGGGCTGTGATGAAGAGAATACAGGTTTGAAATTGTATTCAGAGATATTTTCTTTTTGTTTCAATATTTTTACCATTCTATGAAGTTATATATACATGGTGTTTCAGAGAGGGAAGATATGTATGCACAATCTCCAATTCACGGAGTGACAGTAGCAGCTCAAACAGAACAACAGAATCCGAAAGATGACAATGTAGGTGAAGAGGCAGAGTATGTGAATGTAGGTGATTCAGAAGAATCTGGAGGTGAGAAGAAGGAGGTTATGCTTGATGATTTCGAGCTGCCTGATAACTTCTCCCAGTTGGTTAAGTTCGGCAAGCCTATACAAGATGAAACAACACCCATGCATCAAGGTAGAACAAGGTAGCCAGGAAAGCATGCCTGATCACCATTTCTCCCATTATACAGTTCTGGTGGCAGAACCTCGGTTGGACCTCAAATATTTCACCTCAAGCACCCGTTTACTAGTGTTATTGGTCAAAATGTAGACCGTGAGTTGTTGGATCAATTCCACAAGTGGTTATACAACGGTACCGACACAGGTCTAAAGAGGTTAGGTTGCACAATTTGACACTTTTAATTAGGTATTCATCTTTTACACATCAACTTCATTCAACAATTTTATTTTAATTTCTATTTGTTTATATAGGAGGAAGGCTCCGTATTCTATAAAGGACAACCAAATTAAGCCATGGTTGGATCTTGGAGTTAAAAAGGTTGACAAAAAGGAGTGGTTCTTTTCCCTTGCACACCCAGGACAAGTCCTTAATGACTCGGTAAGATTCAATGTATTTAATTTGTAGATATTTTGTAGATAAATTGTAAATATTTTTTATTCTGAATGAGTAGATGCTTTGTATTCTGATTGTAGATGTATTGTAGTTATTTGTAGTTTTGTGTAGAATATTTTGAGATAACATGTAGAATAAATGGAATCTATTTTTGCTGCAGCACATTAATGTTATAATGTATTACTTGAGAAAAAGAGGCAAGTATGGCCCCCACAACAACACCAGATTAACTACAACAGATTGTGTGTTCAAGACTAAGATTGATCAGATTTATGAAAAGTTCAAAAATTCTCCTCAAGAAAAGAAGTTTTCTGTTGTCAAACCCCAGGATGTTGTAGCAGAATATATATTGGGGTATAAAACTACTCGCAAATGTTGCATGAGATGAAGTTGATTATGTCATCATGCCCATCAACATTGTAGAAAAATTTCACTGGGTGTTGGTTGTTTTTGACATTGCAGAAAGGTGTCTTTATGCGTATGATTCCATGGTCTCTTCACACAATTACCCTATTGTTTAATCTTGTGTCAACAAGTTTTCTATTATTATCCCTTTGTATTTGTCATGCACCGGGTTTTATGGGAAGCGTAAAGACATCAACTTCAAGAATACAAAAGCATACATTGAGAAACCTATTACCGACTCTCTTAACATTCAGTGGATCGTCGGAGAGATACCACATCAAAAAGAAGGATCACTGTAACAAAAAACTTCTTTCTTTCTTTACATTTAATCTTTTTTTATCTGATGGTTTGGTAAATATTGACATTTTTTAATCTTTTGCAGCGATTGTGGTGTATTTGTTGCTGCCTTTGCAGAGTATGTTAGTATTGGAGAATTATCCATTCCTTCAGAAGACCTTTCTGATATTGACCAACACTGTAGATGTTATGGAGCACTACTTTGAGACTATGCTAGAAAGAAGCAGGAGCTTGGGGCAATTAATGATAGTGAGGTGACAGACAAATTGGCAAGGAGGAAAGGTGCACCAGCTTTGAATGAGAAAACAAGAGTCTAGAGGAAGAAGAAGTAGTTGTAATGTTTGGAATGAATCATGTATTATAATTGTGTAGTTGATGCTAGTTTATAAGATAAATGGTAGACAAGTTTTTGAACAATTTATTATGTTTTAATTGTAGCAGACTTGTGCCACAATTATAGTAGCCTTTGTTTCCTTTTTCTTATCCAATATAGTAGTACAAATGGAAACAGTTTGTTGGGTTTATATTCACTTGTTGAATATGTACAGTACTTGATCTTCATTATTTAAAGCATTTAAATCCTTTGCAACTAATCTATATTTATTCTGATCTACATTATTTTCACCATAAAACTTCTTTCTACCTGAAATTTAATCTACATATTATGTCATCCACATATATTGTAGTTTTTTTGTAGTTGTATTTGTAGATAATTTGTAGATTATTTTAGTTATTATGTTATGTTTCTTTTATATTTATTTTTTCAATGTAAACAATTCTTCATCTACAATATTTTAAGTTTTTAACTAATTTCCTGCAGATTTATAATGTATATACTCTGTAAATTCCAGATAATGTATTTTTTTGTAGTTTTATTATAGATAAACTGCAAAAACACATTAACAACTTTGTAAAAGATTCCATATATAGTAAAAAAGTAATAGATTATATATGTAGAAAATATTCATAAACAAATCACTGAATGAAAGTATTATCTCAGTATAGAAACATTCTAACTAACTACATTATGATCTTAAAAAAACAACAACGATTACACATCAAAATCTGTTATCCAGAACTAACCAACAAATTTTATGAAGTATTCTGTTAACTACATAAAATTTTATTTCATTTGGGTGCATTCTTGCAAGATCTTTTGTTATGCCCTTCTTCTCCGCAGTTGCCGCATGAAACCTTGTACTTCTTTGAATTTATTTCATCATATGTTTTGTATCTGTCTTTTTGAGGTCTTCCTGGCTGCCTTTTCCCTCCTTTAGGTGGATTTACTACTTCTTCAGTTATATGTTGTGGCACAATCCATTTGCTCTCATCAGGCAGCGGATTTACTGGTATTTCATACGTACACAAGAGGTTCGCCCTTGTGTAATAAAGAGAATAATATTCTTCAAAAGACTTATCCCTTTGTCTTAAAATAGCCAAAGCATGTTGACAAGGTAGTTCATCGAGCTGGAATTGCCCACAACTACATTTCTTGTTTTTAAGACAAACAATATAGCGCCGCACACCATCTATTACTGTATAGATGTAGTCTGTTGAAGCCCTCACCTACGAGTACATTACAAACAAAAAAACTAATCATGTATGGTTAAAATCAAGCTATATACAAAATATTTACATTATGCTGTTTATGAATTTTATTCAATAAATAATCAGATCTTACTCTAAGTTTGTGCGACAATGTTCTGTTGTCATCCAACTCTTTGTTGAATTTGTATTCAAGGTATGTGAATGTACCCTTTGCTTTCAATAATTTTTATTTCGTTCAACGTTCAAGAAGGGTTCTCATATACTCTAATAGTTCTACTATCGACAACTCTCTTGCATATTTTGTTACAACATTCAACGACTCTACAATGTTTGATGTCATAGTCCAAGTTCTGTTTACCGTAGCATGTACTCGAGACCATCTATAATATCCAATATCGTATAAGTATGCTTTAACACGGGAGTCAATCTCCTCAATTTTTGACATCCTTTCATTAAATTCATCATGTGTGTATGACCGCACCGTGGCAAAGTATAATTCACTTAACTTAAGATGTACCTTCTTGAATTTTGCCCGTATATTTGTCCAAATATACCACATGCAAGAATAATGTGGCATGCCGGGATAAACAATAGATGTTGCCTTCAAGATACTCTCATTCTAATCCGAAACAACACACATATTTGGTCTTTCACCATGCGCGAGCTTGAATTGCTCAAAAAACCACTTCCATGATGCGTCATTCTCTGAATCAACTATAGCATATGCCAATGGTAATATGGTACCTATATTATGTGGCAAGAAGCAATTAATTGACTGCAGTAAAAATGCAGAAGAAGACATATATATACAAACTACAATTATTTTACAATATATCTACAATTAATCTGCAAGTACTACAAAAAAACATACAAGCTACAATATTTTTACAAATAAAACTTCAGTACCTGCTGCATCCATTGTACTGGCTGTTAGCATTATTCCCTTGTATGCTGACTTTAAAAAGGTCCCATCAACTACTACAACTGACCTACAATATTCCAAACCACTGATTGACGTACAAATCGTAACAAATACATATAAGAAGCAGTCATCGTCTGTCTTCTTCAATTTAACTACAGACCTCGGATAAGTCTTCTCTAGAATATACAAATAACTAGGCAATTTGCTGTAGGAGTCAGCAGGATGACCTCTTAAAAACTGTAAAGCATTTTCCTTTGCTCTCTAGGCTTGCATGTAGGTTAGACTCATGCCATGTTCAGACAACATGTCAAATTGAATGTCTTTTGGGGTGTAAATTGTCTTAGGATCAGAATATTTTGAAATAATCATGCTACCAACTACCATGGTAGTAGGTTTGCGTTGTATGAATGTATTGTCCATTAAAGAGCATGTGTGCTGGTTGTCGAAATTTCTGACCTTGAACATTGCAGAATCATTTATGCTAGTTGCCTTGAAGTGCCATGTACAGTTTTCACCAACACATATCAGCCAATAGCTACAAAATAAATACATTTTAAACAATGAGTTAAAATTTAGATTAAAAAAAAACTTGTTTTAGCTTAAACAATCACATTATTCAATATAAATACAATATAACTACAATTCTGCTAAACATTATCACAAGGAAAACTGAAGAAGTAAAAAATTACAAATAAACTACAAAATTTAAAAAATAATAATATTTGACTATTCATATGTTCATACCTTCTAGCACTAGATCTTTTAACCCTGAATTGGAACTTGTGCATGACAGAATAATGCTTCATTGCAGTTGCAATTGTTTCCTTGTCTTGGTATACTTGTCCTACTTCAATAGAACTTGGTGTACTATCTGTTATTATTATACTTTCATATTCCTCTATAACCAGAGATGTTGGCATAACAAGTAACTTTAGTATTCCAGACGAACCTGCATGAAAATAAATATAAATATTGTTATTACCAGTTTGTAGAAAATTTGTAGAAAGGTTGAAATTCAGTATTTCATATTAATTTTTCAATTTTTTTGTAGTTTTAATGTAGAATAAATGTAGAAATTTTGTAGATATTACAGAAATCCATACTGATATATATATGTAGTTTATTTGTAGATAAAATGTAAATAATTTGTAGTTCATTTACAAATTACCAGAATTTCATAGAAAAATAACATCACACACCTGCAGCTGTGTTCTCATTGGTGATACTCAATTCCATATTGAAATCGCGAACAGTTATACATAGCGGATATGATCCTAAGTTTTTGTTTTCCTTTTTCGTCTCCATGTATACACGAACACCCATATCGTTCCTAATTTCCATTGGAGGACAATGCTCGTTGACAATGTATTTGATTTCTATAATTTTTTCGGATGTATCAATCATTAATTGCTGTGCTATTGTAGAAATCAATAGACTATAAGTCGCATCGTCATCGACTACAATGCCATCGACCTCGAATTCTCTAAATCTCACATAGCTATCCCAATTCCTATTCGATTGTAGCATAATTGGTATTTTCTCCATAATTGCTTTTGTTGCAGAAGAATTGTAGAAGATTTTGTCGATTTTGATTTGTGAAATCAGAGAAAATGTTGAAACAGAGTTTAGCGCAAAAAACAGAGTACTAGAATTTTGTAACGAAGTCGACGATAGTGATTACTATGCGTGATTTGCGTTGGAAGATCTGGAAAATATTTAGTTCCCTTTTTTTTAGCTCACCTAAATAAGGAATCCTACAGCTATAATGATTTCTTATTTAATGCATTGTATATATTATGTATGAATACTATTAGCATGAAGGGTAATATGCAAACTATGGACATATTTGGTAATATAGTTTCCTATATGGTATAAGAACGAAAATTTCCTGTAAAAAAATACTTGGCTTGGTTTTTTAGGTAACAACGAACGACAGGAGACAGATGGGTTGTTCCCTCTGAGACATTAGGATGAAGTGCAACTATAGCCATTTTTAAGTTCGCTATTTAAAATATATCCATAATTTATAATGTATTTAAAGATTAGCCAATTTACCAAACTTCAGGACTAAGTATCGTGAATTTGAAAATTCAGGACTTAGTGGTCTTGAATTTTAAGCTACTAATTTAAAATTCAGGACATAAGATTCGAACTTCTAGACATAATTTTCGAACTTTAGGACACGATGTTCTGAAGTATGAACTTTGAGGTTTAAACTCTAGGATATCGAGTCCTTAAATTCGAATAAAATTGGCTAATTTTTAAATATATCGTAAACTGTAGATATATTTTAAACAATGTGCTTAAAAATGGCTACCTAGTATCAATCCACGAGATATTATGGGCTAAGTTCGAACCTTATCTTGTAGTAGGTCCACACCAGTTTTTGGGCTGCTACAATCTTATGTGGCTTTATAATGAATGGACTTATCTAAAGGTAAAAATTATGCTAATCCATTTTCAGATTATTGAGAAATGTGATTAAAGAAACTGTAAGGGGCCGGGACTATAGCTATTATGTCTTGGATCTCAAAATCTTAAGAATTTTACTTTTATGTACTACTTTCCTAATTTCGGATCCTCTGTTTTTCAATTCTTGGGAGTTTCCTGAACTGTTCGTAATAATTCATTAGAGGTGAACTTGCTTTAAGCTCAAAGGTGATATTGTTTGGATGGTTGTTCAACAATTAGCATTAGAATCCTTATTACTACTTGTTTTCCTAGCTAATATGAACATTTTGTATCATTCATATTCACCTAGTTATTTCCTAGCTAATATGCACGTTTTCTACGCTAATAGGATGCGTAGAAAAAGGGATCTAGAGCCTAACTAAATCTTTTAATTTAGTTCATGAGTTGAGAAGACACTTAACACTCCCAATCCCCTTGATGGACTGAATATACTGCAACAACAACAACAACAACCCAGTAAAATTTCACAAGTGGGGTCTAGGGAGGGTAGTATGTACGCAAACTTTACCCCTACCCCGAAGGGATAGATATGTTGTTTCCGAAAGACCCTCGGCTCAAAATAATAAAAAGACAAAAGGAGAGAATATTAGATTCACCACGGAGATCATAGGGAAAAAAGAACATAAAATGCAGAATAAAAATGCAAAGCAAAAACGATGGCTATTAAATGGATCCTGCGTCGAAAATAGAAAATAGTAAGACACGACATTGCCCCTAGCTTTCTTAGACAAAATCCCACCGGACTAGGCTCACAAAGGTACAAAGTAACGCAAGACTCAACTACTTCCTAGCCTACAACCGTAATACTCGACCTCCACAACTTCCTATCAAGTGTCATGTCCTTGGAAATCTGAAGTCTCGTCATATCCTGCCTGATCCCCTCTCCTCAATACTTCTTAGGTCGCCCTCTACCCCTTCTCTTGCCTTCCACAACCAGCCGCTAAATATTTAGAGCGTAAATACTATAACACAGGATGAAGACCTAACATTCGAGAAACCAAATTAAAATTGAGATGGATATGAATTTGATACCATGTGAAGAAAATATATCTTGGGCGCAACTCAATCTAAAAGTTAGCGCATGAGCTGAAGATATCGTAAAATCATACAAAAGGACAATTAAATAGATAACAAATCTGAAAACCTTAGTTCGTAATTTATTTTATAAAGGTCTATATAAATGCTCTCCACTTGTTTTCACAATACTGGATTGGTGATTTTGGAGAGTATGTACGCAATTCTTACCCACTACAGAACTTGGTGTTAGAATCGAAATAATCAGGTGTCATGCGGAAGCTAGCAAAGCAAACTTTGAGTGACGACAAATCCAACAACAAAAGAGAAATATACCAAAAGAGGCACAAATATATAATGTGGTTCGGTCAACTGACCTGCATCCACGGCGGAGATGAGCAATTCACTATATAAAAGAGAGTATAAAATATCGAGAGAACAACCCCACGAAGAGGCAAACACAAGTGACACACACACTTATCCCGTAAAGTTCTCCCCCTAAATACGACTCTCAAACTCCATATGGCTACATTGTGGATGCTACTAAATGAGAAGGACAGATCCTCAATTTATATAACTCCAAACCGTTTCCTGCAAGAAAAGGGATTAGCCAAATATGGAAGAATTATATTTTTCTTCTAGGAAAAGAAAAACCCAATTATTGTAAATATGTTATCATTTCTTTCATGAGATAGGAAAACCGATTATGGTAAGAAAATATGGACAATTACTTAACACCTGGAACGTGTGCGATCTAACTGAGCAGTACCTAAGGCTTGACACAAGAAGGCTCAAGATCTTTCCCAATATATTCCATTGAAAGATCTTAAGCCTTCGTGTGTCAAGCCTTAAGTACTGCGCGCTAAGTTAAATCGCACACAGTCCAGGTTCTGCACTGGGTAGGAATTGCATACATACTTTCCAAAATATCCAGTATTCATTTTTAACGGTAAATAGTCTAGTGCTAGACGCAAAAGTCTTTTATCTTACCTTTTTATGAAGTTGAACTCATGTGGCAATCTCTTAACCATGATATTATTTATGGCTTGAATTATTTCCTTGTATTTTTAGGAAATCCATAGTCCCTATAGATTTAGGAAAACCCATTGTCCTAATATATGTGGGAAAGGAAAATCTATAGTCCTTGTCAAATTGGGAAACCTTTCTCATATATGTTTGGGACCTTTTGGGATCTATATTTAGGGGTTGTAGTTGGAGATTCTATAGATTGTATTGTGCTTTTCTTCTCATTCATAGTGGAAAACTCTATCTATTTTTCATCCTGAGGATAAGGCTTAGCTGAACCTCGTTAAATCCTTGTGTTGATTTTTCTTCTCTATTTGCTTTGTATATAATTGTGTACTAGTTAACTCACGATATTCCACAACAATTGATATCAGAGCAAGGTTCAGGATTCTACATATAATCTAGGGTTAATATGTCTTCATCATCTTCAACAAAGTACGAAGTAGAGAAATTTAACGGAGGTTATAGTTTCACTCTATGGAAGATTAGGATGAAATCGTCCCTGGTGTTACAAGGATTATGGAAAGCAATTGATGAGGATTTTCCTGAAGATATGAAAGAGACAAAGAAGGAAGACCTGAAGGAGAGGGTTTTGAGTGCGATCTTCATGAGCGTTATAGATAGCGTTCTTCGGGAAATTGCTGAAGAAACTTCTGCAGCAACGACATGGAAGAAGCTGGAAGATCTGTATTCTAAGAAATCACTGACAAACGGCCTCTACCTGAAAAAAAGGTTATACAATCTCCGTATGAACGAAGGTACACCTGTTAAAACTCACCTTGATGAGTTTAATTCAATTATAATGGACCTGAAGAATGTAGATATCAAAATTGAGAGTGAGGATCAGACCTTGATTGTGTTATGTTCTTTATCACAGTCTTATGATACTTTTGCTGATACACTGCTATATGGGAAAGACAACATTTCACTAGAAGATGTTAGTAATGCACTAAAATCTAAAGAGTTGAAAAAGAGCTTTCCACACAGCAGAATTGTGGGCGAGGGTCTTGTGATTAGAGGAAGAACACAACAAAAGAACTTTAACAGAAAAAAGTCTGGAACAAGGAAGCAACACTGATATGAGTGTGGGGAGCAAGGTCGCTGTAGACATGTAATTTTTGATCCGCCACGTCTTCAAGCTATATTAGCAGTTTCGCATATTTTATATATTTATTTGAGTTATTTGAATTTTTCTAGGATTCTAATATACTAATTTTATTGTTATTTAGTATTTTTAAAAAACACAAAAATAGTTTCAAGTCTATTTAATTTAAGATTAATTAGTACTTAATGTAGTAATACTATTTTTATCTATTTTTATATAATCTTGAAAAAATACCAAAAATTGTTTCACAATATAATATTATCTATTTTAATTAATTAGAGTTAGTTAGGTATTTTATAGTATAGATTTTACATTAATTATAGAAAAAAATTAAGATTTGGGTTGGAAAGGCCCAATTTCGGATAGCCCAAAACATTGAGCCCATACTCATTCCCCATTTGGCCTAACCTAATTCATATTCCCTATAAAATAATTCCTAATTCCTAAAAATTACCTAAGCGAGGACGACATATCTGCGGCTGCTCCCTTCCCTAAAAAGACCTAGTTTTCATCTTCTCCAAAAAGACCCAGTAATGACAGCACCCCATCCTTTCTAGATAAAAATTCCAGCCAAAATCCCATCTCCTAAGCAAAGAACAGAAGCCACACCCCCAACAAAAAGACCTTCTTCTTCCTCCATGAAAGTCTAGCTATGAACCCCCTGAAAATATCTCAAATTCCAGCTCCAAAATACCTTTAAACCAGTCAAAAAATGGCTCCAAAATCATTCCAAAAATGCAATAGCTGAAATCACCCAAAAACAACCCCCTAAAATCCAAAAACTCAGTGAAAACAACATCAAAGGCTACTCCATATCCGCCAAAAACCAGCTAAAGAAACCTATTTAAAAATACTTCAAAACTGCCTTCATTTTTTGAGTCGAGTTTGTCACATGATTATGCTTCGAGTCGAGGTCCTCCGATGAGTTTTTTCCGTCTAGGTTGCTGATCGAGTTTCCGGCAAGGCCTAGTTGAATCGTTGAAATACATAAGCTCAAGAACAGAGTGTTGTCTTAGGAGGAGAATGGTTGTAAAAGCTGATGCCTTTGCGATACTCTTCTAATGGCAAATATGTAAGTCTTTCTTCTTCTTATTTTTCATAATTTTCTGGCGTGTATCTTTAAAAGCTTTATTTTTTTTAAATAATTTTTGTTCTTCTTTAAAGTTTGGATCCTTTTCACTTAATTCTTGGCTAAAGTTTGTACTTGTTCCAGAAGTTCTTGTAAAGTCTTGTTAACCGTAAATGTTTCAATCTAGCTGCAAGATCTAATGTTGAACTTGGTATTTTTACAAGTCTGATTGTACTATTCTTTACCTAATTGCTCCATTTTCCTTTTCTTTCTTTTATCATTTGGTTTCCATAAATATGCAAATTGTGTGTCCAAAGAGAAATTTTTGGTGGTGGGTTTTGGACGAAAATTTTGGGGAAAATGAATTTTTTATGTTAGAAAATTTAATTCGCCAAAGTATAATTACAAAAGATAAATCACATTATCTCTACCACGTTAATCAGCCATAATTCATGGCTTCACTCTCATCTCAAATCTTAGGAATAATTGAAATATGAATATTCGTAGTTTGCTTTAGGCGCGATTAAATAAATCATCGTGACTATGAGTACGATTGTTGTGGCATGGTCACGATACGTAATCCCCAATTCGGGTGTGCATTTCATGTGACCCGATCGTAACAACTTTGAACATTAATAAAATAAACATATCACGAACCGCGAGTCCATTTCATGTAGCGTGATTTGCGGTGTGTTCCAAAACGGCAAGTGTACGACCATCGTAACTTGTTCAAGAAATAATTCCATAAATTCTAAAAGCGGTTTAAAATAATTAAATGCGGTTATAAAGTTAAAAATGCATAATAGGTTTAAAACATGTAATTTTACAGATAATTAGGCCAATTATTAATAGTTAAGAGACCATGCTAAAACCACGGAACCTAGGAAGGCCTAACACCTTCTCCCGGGTTAACAGAATTCCTTACCCAGATTTCTGTGTTCGCAAACCATAAATAAGAGTTAATTTCCTCGATTTGGGATTTTACAATAAACCGATGACTTAGGACACCATAAATATCCTAAGTGGCGAATCTGAAAATAAAATATTCTCATTTCTATTAATGTCACTTAAATTGGATAAACTCCCCTATATACCCTTTTCCGGGTATAAAAAGGAGGTGTGACAGCTCTAGCGACTTCACTAGGTATTGACAACCCAGAATCTCTGGTTCAAGGTTCAGAATTCGAGTTTAGAATAGCTGTTATGATTGACTTTTATTTGTTATCTGATTTTTACATGTTTGAGCCTAATGTGTTAAATGCCGCTTTTTAGCGCTTTGATTTTGCTTGAACTGTATATAAATTGTTACGAAACTCTTCTTCTCTCTGAGTCTTCTAAATCATCTGGGAAGTGTGCACTTCGTGTGACTTCTTTTCTGTTAGAGTCATATCCCAATTTTAGAACGAGGTTCGTACAAGTTGCAAAGCCGGTGAAGCTTATGTATTCCCGGTACGCTGCCCCCCCCCCCTCAACTTGAGATGTCCGCTCGGGTAAGCCAGGTCTAGAACAATACCCCTAGGTTTTAAACCTAGAATAACATAGCCTCATGCCGGATCCCTAGTAGGAACACTTGTTTGCATCACGTGCAATTGACTTTGGGGACTCAACACAGGGGTTGGGTCCGTCTAGGACAGGTGTACCCAAATTAAAAGACCGTCCTGATGCATCTTACGTGCTACTTGCGTATCTGTCTGTTTCAGCTTGCATGTTGACTGGCTTCTAGAATAGGGAAAGAAAATGCAAAAAAAAAGAAAAAAAAAATTAAAAAAAATCAAGAGTGAGAGGTAGGTATTTGAAATTTCTGAAACTCTCCCGAAATTCCAAAAAAAAAAGAAGAAAAAAACCAATGTTTTCAAAAGTCATATTTCCCTGTTCCGTCAAATATGGACGAACTACGCGGGTCTGATTCTCACCGGATGTGAGATACATAGGCAAACCTCATTGGTTCCGGCCCACAATTTTCAAAAAATCCAAAAATATTTTCATTTACTTCCTTTTTTAGAAAAGTCTTTCTTTAAGACCCCAATTTTTAAAAATTTAAAAATATTTTCCTTTAATTCCTTTTTAGTAATGTCTTTCTTTGAGACCCCAATTTTAAAAAAATCCAAAATATTTTCTCTAGAAGTTTTTCTTTCGAAAATTAAAAAGAAAATTCAAGATTCAAAAATATTATTTTTAGAAGTCTTTTTTTTTATTTATAATTTTAACATAAAAGTCCAAAAATTCAAAAATATTCTCTTTCTTCTTTAGAAGTTTTTCTTTCGAAATTCCCAAAAAAAGTCGAAATCAAAAAATATTTTCTTTCTTCTTTATAAGTCTTTCTTCCAGAAATTAAAAAAAAAAATTAAAATCCAAAAAAAAATAGTTTATTTACTCTATTCATGATCTTCCCGAACTATGCAAGATTTGATTCATGTTCCCCACATGATACATAGGCAACCCACATCAGGTTCGATCAAATGATTTTGAGAAAAAAAGGAAAACAGAAGGTGAAAAAAAAGGAAAAAAAGAAGGAAGAATGATAATAATAAGGACCGACTGAGCCCACTCTAACATGTCTTTTGTTTCAAATTGTGAAGAAAGTTTGAGGTGATCGGTTTGTGGTAAGCTGACAACACAAAATCCAAAGTGAAAATGACAACTGACATCGAAGCTGTTGCAAGCAGTCAGAGACTCAAGGTCAGAGGGTTCAACAATAGTCTATTGTGGTTGAGGAAAATAGAGTACTGAAACAAAAAATGACTAAATTGTGTCAAGCATGGGCCAACGGCTAAGGACCGCCCTTTTCTTCTCATGGTTTTCCAGAGTTCACACCCATCTCGACTAATGCCATTCCGGTCTCATTGTCTGATCAATCCTATCCACCTAGGTTCAGTCATTATCCCAACTGTACGACTACAACTGGAACTTCTGTTTCATGCTCTCAAAGTTTGTCATTGACAACCAATCAGACAACCTCTACTGTTATGCCCGTCTTCACCATCCCACAGCCGACGGTGGTGTAGAGGAAAACTCATAAGTCACAATTTGCTACCCAACAAGAGCAGTACCACTCGTACTTATTTAATCTTCCTGCAAACATTGAGAATCCCGCCCGAAAGATGGCACAGGAAGAAATGACCCAAAAAGTGAAAAGCTTAGAATAACAGTTGAAAAACATGCAAGGGTTGGCTGGTCAGAAGAGCATTGCCTTCAAGGATTTATGTTTGTTCCCCGATGTCCACTTGCCACCTGGTTTCAAGACTCCCAAATTTGAAAAGTACGATGGACACGGAGATCCCATAGTCCACCTGAAAAGCTATTGCAATCAGCTAAGAGCTGTGGGAAGAAATGAAGAATTACTAATAGCTTATTTTGGGGAAAGCCTTACGGGAACAACATCCGAATGGTTTTTGGATCAAGACACATCTCGTTGGTACGTCTGGGATGACATGGCACAAGCCTTCGTCAAACAGTTCCAATACAACATTGACATTGCCCCAGACCGTAATTTCTTTTCCAATTTGAAGAAGAAACCAAGTGAAAGTTTCAGGGAATATGCCATTAAATGGAGAGAGCAAGCAGCTAGAGTTAAGCCACCCATGGATGACCACGAGCTAATCACTGTCTTCCTTCAGGCACAAAAGCCAGATTACTTTCAAAACATGATGTCTGTAGTTGGCAAATCCTTCTCGGAAGTAATCAAAATGGGAGAAATGGTAGAGAATGGCCTTAAGACAGGCAGAATTATAAGTCAAGCAGCTCTCAAAGCTGCAACTCAGGCTGTCCAAATTGAATCTAGTGACACGAATGAGAAGGTTGAAGAAATCATGATGACATCAGGGTCGAGAACAGGTCCTAGGAGAACATCTCGAAGGTATGAGCAACCTCCTCAGGTTTTCCATGACTCCCCTGAGCACTATTATCCACCTCAGAACCCTCAATACTCTATTACTGCATCTTAGTATATTGCCCGACCACCAAGACACCCCAGAAGGCGAGCACTAGCATCGCAAAATCTCCACCAGCCTCCACAAAATTTTTAGGCGCCCTATAATCCACATCCAAGCCAGAGGTATAAAGGGGAACAAAGGTTGAAAGATAATTTTACACCAATAGGAGAGTCCTATGCAAGTTTATTTGAGAAGTTAAAGCATTATGACATGATTGCACTCATTCCTCCAAATCACATGGACCCACGTGCAAGAAACTTCGACCCTTCTAAAAGGTGTGAATACCATTCTAATGCTCAAAAGCACAATGTTGAAAGCTATCGGGATTTGAAAAGAGAAATAGAAAGGATGATCCAGGAAAAACTGATTGTGATCCAAGACAGTGACACCCAGAATATCGTGCAGAATCCTTTACCTGCACATGATGATGCACACTTTATGGGGATGATACCTGGTGACATGGAGTATGAGAATCCTCTCGGAAACTTGCTGACTTAAATTGGAGAAGGCCATGGTGATTCTGATGAGCAGATCTATGACTAAATGTCAAGCTTAGCAATTGAAAAGTCATTTTCTCCTCACTAGGAAGGAGTCTTGGTAGTTTGTTTTGATATTTTTTCTATTATGTGGGTTATTTCAGGGTCGTGACCCAGATTCTATTTGTTTTATTGAGTCAAACCCTTCTATCCCTCCATTCTATTTATGTTAGTTTTGTCTATCTGTTCTGTTGCTATTTTCATTCGCCGAGTTGTTTTAGGGCTATAACTCGGATTTTAGGTTGTTTCTCTTATTTTCAAACCCTTTCATCATTTACTCAATGAAATACAGTTTGTCCTTTTGTGCATTATGTTCTTAGTTTTTTTCTCGCTAGTTCTAGTGACATTACATGCATGCGGAATTTTTGTCCAGATCATAGAAAATTGATTTAGTCTTGAATTGGATAAGTAAGAAGGAGGCACTTTTGAAGATGAATAGAGACATAAAACAGTTGAAAAATAAGCATAAGCCAATTTTATATGGAACAAAAACAGTTATGCTCATGGAAGTGAAGGATCTCTACCTTTTGAATTATTGAGAAGATCGGGTTTAAGGATAATCGGACGAGTTAAAATCTGTTTAGCACTAATAGATAGAAAGTGTTTTTCAATAGAAGGTGTATTCCAGACAACGTGAAATGGATTAGTTAGTGGCAAAATACATCTTCTACATCAAGAAAAAATTTAAGAAAATTCAACCAAATTGACAAGGGTCATTCACAGCGAGGAAAGTATTGCTCATACAGCTTTATACTGAAAAGACCCAAGAAAACAGGCATGTTCATCAATGATGTGATTGCGAAAGGATATTAATTGGCGTTCTCGAGGCTGAGAGGCCCTTTTTATGTTATCCAAACACTTTATATCCTTTGTTACCCCTTTTGAGTTTGTGTTATTTTCTTTGACCACCCTCTTTTGGAATCAAGTTTAAAGTCAAGAGTCAAAAAAAAAAGTTAATGTTCCAAGAGTACAAACTGGGGTAATTCTTAGAAAGTTCAAAAACAATGAAGAAAAAAAGAACTGTCAAAGGTCCATGCTCCCAGAAAATGGAAGCTGGGGCAACTTGTTTTGAAAACAAAAAGAAAAAAGAAAGGAAAAATAAAAAGAAAAAGAAAGAAAGATGAAAAAAAGTAGTTAGGTCAGATGTTTGAACTATATTAGACCTGATTCCTTTAAAATAAAGATACGTAGGTAGCCTCACGGTTCGGTCCAACCAAATAAGAATTTAGGAGAAAAAGAAAAAAAAATAGAAAAATTCAAAAATCCCCAGTATTTGAAACTGGGGCAACGATTTTATTTTATTTTTGAAAGAGTCGATTCCAAGAGTTGTAAGTCTACAATTCCTCATTTTGAGTTTATTTTGAGCCTTCATGTCAACCCTTCAATTCAACCCTATCCAAAAATCTTCCAAATAAAGGTCTCCCGAAATTCTTTCAAGAATGCCAAGAGAAGCGTGTAATGAGCAATGGTTGTCACGCGACATAGAACACTGTCAAGTTGCTCACAAAAGAAAAAGAAAAAGAACAAGAAAACTGAGAGAGCCTTACTAGTGAAAACCTTCACGGGCACTGTAAGGCGATGGTAAGTAGAGATAAATAAATAAGAGAGACTTGTATGTGAAAATTCCTCGGGACACCACTAGTCGAAAGTGAGTCGTGAAGCTGATGCAAAGGATTGGCACGAGCAAGCCCGACTTCAAAGGTCATAAGAATGGTAAAAGGGAAGATTGGATTAGTTTGATAGATTAGGTCGTTGAGTCCAAAATGCATGTCATGATCATTAAGACTAGTAATGGAAAAAAAATAAAAAGTGAAACAAAAAAAAGGAAAAAAAAACTCTTCCTTCTATCCTTCTGACGGAGGCATTTCTTGTTAATACTTGTTTCGTTTTATCATTGTGTCCTTCAATCTGAGTCAGTTCTTGTCAAAACAAGCAAGAAAAGATTTCAAAATCTGCTACCAGCTTTTCAGTTGCACAAAGTAAATTTTGCCAGCACACTCAGTTGTTACTGTCAACATGCCTTGAGGATTCATGCAAAGGCCCCCCCAAAAGACTCTTGTCAGTCTACTTGGCGCAGGAAAAGATAACTGGTGATTTTCTCTTACAGACAAATTGCTCAAAAAGCAGGAAGTCATTCAAGATATCAGAAAAGGTCACCTAAGAAGAGATCTCCAGTTGGGATAAGGCTGATTGAGCCACAAATACAAATGGTACTGGGTGTGAAATAATTAGGGTTGATGTAGAGCAAAAATCTGTTGAAACCGACTCAAGCTGATTGAGTGGAAGCCGAGCTGCCCAAGACTCAAGGCCACAAACCGACCACCATTTTTAAAACTGACCAATTTTTCTTTGTGTGAAATAGGAACAAAGCAGTGCAAGTAAAGTGGTTCAAAAAAAAAGAAAAGAAAAAGAAAAAAGAGAAGAAAAAGAAAAGAAAAGAAGACATGACAAAGGGAAGTTTCTCAAATTTTTGACTTTATTTGTCGTGCTATATTGCATAAAATCTTGCCATTGATCTTCATATTTTTTCCTACTAGGATAAAAAGTCCTAGTATTATGGATTTTCCTCCCAATAAAAATCTTAGTCTGATGAATCTTTCTCCTAAGATAAGGAATCCTAGTCTGATGAACTGTCACGACCCAGATTTTCCACCCTCGGAAGTCGTGATGGCGCCTACTAGTGTGAGCTAGGCAAGCCGACTGTTTGAACAAATTATCTTTTTTCCCATTTTAATACTTTACAAGATATTATGGGCAATAACTTAAAGAAAACGAAATTTATATCAAGCGGAAGAAGAATAATAAAATTACTGAGTATATCCAATACAACTATTTAAATAAGACTACCCAAAACTAGAGTCACAACTTCACAGACGGTCTAAGAGTACTACAGATAAAGGTTTGAAAGAAATAAATACAACATTGTCTCTGGAAATTCATGAAAGAAACAGGAATAGTAGATAAAAGGAGACGTCAAGGCCTGTCGTCGTCTGCAGGACTACCTCGGGTCGCTTGATGAACCAGAAACAACAATCTCACTATGGTCCGAAGTCTGCTCCTGGATCTAAATACAGTGCAGAGTGTAGTATCAGCACAACCGACCCCATGTGTTGGTAAGTGTCTAGCCTAACCTCGGCGAAGTAATGACGAGGCTTAACCTCGGCGAAGTAGTGACAAGGCTAGGATCAGACTCCAAATAAACCTGTGCAATTCATATATATATACATCGAAAAAGAAATACAGAAATAACCAGTCAATGTGGGAAGGGAAGACATCAAATAAATATGAGGATCACCATAGTTCAATTGAAAATAGGAAGGGGAAATCATGCTGCGGAGTACAACAAGTATCAACAGGAAACCATCAATTAAATGTGGAGAAACTGTAACTCAGTTATCAATAAAAATCAGGAAATCAAAGACAAGTGCACGGCATCACCCTTCGTGCTTTAACACTCTCTCACCAAAACAATACACGACATTACCCTTTCGTGCTTTAACACCCTCTCACCAAAACAATACATGGCATCACCCTTCGTACTTTACACTCTTCCTCACCCAAGCATCAATCATAAGGCAAATAGGGTAAGAGAATCTATAACATCAAATAAAATCAAGTAACAACAGAAAATCCGTAAACGTAAAGGACAGCATAACTCTATTATCAGCAAGAATCAGAAAAATCAAGGACAAGTGCACGGCATCACCCTTCGTGCTTTTACTCTCGTCCTCACCATAAGAATCAATAAAAACTGCACGGCATCACCCTTCGTGCTTTTACTCTCATCCTCACCAAGAATCAATATAATCGGCACGGAATTGTACATCGTGCGGTACGGCATCACCCTTCGTGCTTTACACTCTCCCTCACAAAATCATACACGGCATCACCCTTCGTGCTTTAGCACTCTTCCTCACCCAAACAACAACCACAAACAATAGGGCAAAGGAATAAATAAAATTACAATAAGAATCCCGGCAAGAGAACAATAGTTTAACAATCAAGTCCCGGCAAGGGAACAACATCAAAGAAACATCAACATCCCGGCAAGGGAGATAACATCAAAAGCAACAATATCCCGGCAAGGGTGATAATATAATAATTCTCTTCTTTTTTTACTTTTACTTCACAACTCACTTCACAACTTGAGCCAATGCTCTAAAAGATTCGATTACCGCTTATACTTTCACGTTTCATTGTACAACTTGAGCCAATGCTCCTCAATGTTCAAATGTCACAATTACTTTCACAACATTGCCCAACAATAGAAATCATCATCAAAGCATGAATAATACAACGAAGTCATAATAATCACAATATAAGACTCACCGGCATGCTTGACACCAACATATAGATACTCCTCGCCATGCCTGTACGTCGTACTCGACAAATACCACATAGCAAATAGGACTCGACTCTTAATCTCTCAAGCTAAGGTTAGGCCAAACACTTACCTCGATGCCACGAATACAATTCAAGTCTCTACTATCGCTTTACCTCTTGATTCCACCACCAATTCGCTCGTATCTAGCCACAAGTTACTTAATTACATCAATAAATGCTAAATGAATCAATTCTAATGCATGAAAATAGGTTTTTCAAAGTTTTACCCAAAAAGTCAAAAATTGCCCCCGGGCCCACATGGTCAAACCTGAGGTTCGAACCAAAACCCGACTACCCATTCCCCCACGAACTCAAATATATAATTTATTTTGAAATCGGGCCCCAAATCGAGGTCCAAATCCCCAATTTTTGAAAACCCTAGGTTTTACCTAAAACACCCTAATTTCCCCATAAAAATCATTGATTTTGAGTTGAAATCATGTGAAAAGATGTTAAAGATTGAAGAAAAATAGTTAGAAATCACTTACAATCGATTTGGAAGAGAAGTTGCCTTTGAAAAATCGTCCTAGAGAGTTTATGTTTTGAGAAGATGTGAAAAACTGTTGAAAATGCGTCTAAGTTATGAACTTACAGTTCTCTGATGTCGCAATTGGATTGCGAACCCTTCAGAATTCTGATACCTTCGCATTTGCGAACAAAATGTTGCATTTGCGACCCAGTCTATTTTTCGGTCTTCTTCGCATTTGCGATAGACCTCTCGCAAATGCGAAGTCGCATTTGCGATACAGGAGTCGCATTTGCGACTAAGGCAGCAACTGGGTGGTCATCGCATTTGCAATGGAAAACTCGCATTTGCGAGGGAAGGATGGCCTGGGCTAGTTCGCATTTGCGACATAGCCTTCGAATTTGCGAGCCTGCAGGCCTGCAATGCAACAACTGAAATCTGCAATTCCTCAAGTCCAAAATTCACCCCGTGACCTATTCAAAACTCACTCGAGCACTCGGGGCTCCATACCAAATATGCACACCATCCTAAAAATATCATACAGACTCGCTCGTGCATTCAAATCACTAAAATAACATCAACAACTATGAATTTAGCATCAAAATCATGAAATTTCTTAAGAACTTCAAATTTTCCAATTTTCTCAAATATGATCCGATTCACGTCATCTCAAGTCCATTTATTACCAAATTTCACAGGCTTATCTTAAATCATATATAAGACCTGTACCGGGCACCGGAACAAAAATACGGGCCCGATACCATCAAGTTCTAAGCACGTATCATTTCCAAAAATTCAATAATATTCCAGAAAATAATTTTCTTCAAAAATTCATTTCTCGGGCTTGGGAGCTCGGAATTCGATTCCGGACATACTCTCAAGTCCCATATTTTCCTACGGACCCTTGGGGACTGTCAAATCACGGGTTTGGGTACGTTTACCTAAAATATTGGCCGAAGTCAAATTAATTCATTTTAAAGTCAAAATTCATCATTTTTTATAGTTTTCACATAATGGCTTTTCGGCTATGCGCCCCCACTGCGCACGCAAATTGAGGTGATACTGAAAGAGGTTTTTGAGGCCTCGAAACGCAGAATTCTCTTTTAAAACAAGTGATAACCTTTTGGGTCATCACATCCTCCACCTCTAAAACAATCGTTCGTCCTTGAACGGACAGAAGAAGGAAGTACCTGAGTCGGGAAAAAGATGGGGATAACGGCTCCGCATATCGGACTCGGACTGCCAGGTCGATGACCTAGCGGGCTGACCTCTCCACTGAACACGAACATAAGGAAAACTCTTTGTTCTCAATTGATGAACTTGTTGGTCTAGAATAGCTATCGGGTCCTCCTCATAAGACAAGTCCTTGTCCAACTGGACAGTGCTGAAATCTAACACGTAGGATGGATCGCCATGATATTTCCGAAGCATGGACACATGAAACACTGGATGCATGGCTGATAAGCTCGGCGGCAATGCAAGTCTGTAAGCCACCTCTCCCACTCGATCAAGAATCTCAAACGGGCCAATGAACCTAGGGCTAAGCTTGCCCTTCTTACCAAATCTCACCATGCCCTTCATAGGCGACACTCGAAGCAATACTCACTCACCGACCATGAATGCCAAATTTTAAACCTTACGGTCGGCATAACTCTTTTGCCTGGACTGAGCCGTACGAAGCCTATCCTGAATAATTCTGACCTTGTCCAAGGCATCCTGAACCAGATCCGTACCCAACAACCGAGCTTCCCCCGGCTCAAACCATCCAACCGGCAACCGACACTGCCTACCATACAAATCCTCATAAGGAGCTATCTGGATACTCGACTGGTATTTGTTGCTATAGGCAAACTATGCTAAAGGCAAAAACTGATCCCATGAGCCTCCAAAGTCAATGACACAAGCTTGGAGCATATCCTCCAAAATCTGAATGGTTTCGGACTGCCCGTCTGTCTGAGGATGAAATGTTGTGCTCAACTCAACCCATGTGCCCAACTCTCGCTGGACCGTTCTCCAAAAATGTGAGGTAAACTACGTACCTCACTCCGAAATGATAGACTCGGGCACACCATGAAGACGAACAATCTCCCGGATATAGATCTCAGCTAACCTCTCAGAAGAATAGGAGAATGCTACAAGAATAAAATGTCCTAACTTGGTCAGCCTGTCAAAAATAACCCACACTGCATCAAATTTCCTCTGAGTCCGTGGGAATCCAACAATGAAGTCCATAATGATACGCTCCTACTTCCACTTAGGAATCTCAATCTTTTGGAACAAACCACCAGGTCTCTGATGCTCATACTTAACCTGCTGACAATTCAAACACCGAGACACATATGCAACAATATCCTTCTTCATTCTTCTCCACTAATAATGTTGCCGCAAATCCTGATACATCTTAGTGGAGCCCGAATGAATAGAGTACCGGGAACTGTGGGCCTTCTCTAAAATCAACTCTCGAAGCTCATCTACATGAGGCACCTCCGTGCTGCACCGTGTCTCTAAGGACACACAAATAAGGATCATCATACTGTCAATCTCGGATACGCTCCAATAAACAAGAACGAGCGACTATGCAAGCTAACCCACGGCTGGGCTCAGAAACATCCAACCTCATGAACTGATTGGCCAAATCCTGAACATCCAAATCAAGCGGTCTCTCACCGACTGGAATATAAGCAAGAATGCCCATACTGGTTGACTTCCTACTCAAAGCATCGGTCACCCATTGGCCTTTCCCGGATGATATAAGATGGTGATATCATAGTCCTTTAATAGCTCCAACCACCTTCTCTGCCTCAAATTTATCTCCTTCTACTTGAACAAATACTGCAAACTCTTGTGATCCGTGAACACCTCGCATGCCATGCCATACAGATAATGCCTCTAGATCTTCAATGCGTAAACAGTGGCTGCTAACTCCAAGTCATGAACCAGATAGTTCTTCCTATGAATCTTCAACTGCTGCGAAGCATAGGCAATGACCTTGCCATCCTGCATCAACACCGCACCAAGTCCATTACGAGATGCAACGCAATAAACTGTATAAGGCCCTGAACTTGTGGGCAAAACCAACACATGTGCCGTAGTCAGAGCTGTCTTGAGCTTCTGAAAGCTCGCCTCACACTCATCCAACCATCTGAACTAGGCACCCTTCTGGGTCAACATGGTCATCGGGGCTGCGATAGATGAAAACCCCTCCACAAACCGACGATAGTAGCCTGCCAATCCCAAGAAACTTCGGATCTCTGTGGCTGATGCTGGTCTAAGCCAATTCTTGACTGCCTCAATCTTCTTCGGATCAACCTGAATAACCTCTGCTGATACAATATGACCCAGGAATGCAACTGAACTCAACCAGAATTCGCACTTCGAAAACTTAGCATACAACTGACTATCCCTCAAAGTTTGAAGACCCACTCTAAGATGTTGTTCATGCTCCTCCCGGCTGCAGGAGTAGATCAAAATATCATCAATGAAGACTATCACAAACGAATCTAAGTAAGGCCTGAACACTCGGTTCATCAAATCCATAAAAGCTGCTGGGGATTTGTCAACCCGAATGACATCACCAGGAACTCATAATGCCCGTACCGAGTGCGAAAAGCGGTCTTAGGGACATCGGATGCCCTAATCCTCAACTGATGGTAACTAGATCTCAAGTCAATCTTCGAAAATACCTTGGCACCCTAAAGCTGATCAAACAAATTATCAATCCTCGGCAATGGATAATTATTCTTAATTGTAACCTTGTTCAACTGCCGGTAATCAATACACATTCTCATCGATCCATCCTTCTTCTTAACAAACAACACCAGCGCACACCAAGGCGAAACACTAGATCTAATGAAACCTTTCTCAAGCAAGTCTTGCAACTGCTCCTTCAACTCTTTCAACTTAGGCGGGCCATAGGTTTTCCCATGACTTGTAAGACCTACGTAAACCTAGTGCTCTGATGCCATGTTGTCACGACCCATTTTCATAACAGGTCGTGATGGCGCCCAACACCATTGTCAGGCATGCCAACGTGGAAGTATTAGTAAATTCTTATTTTACTTACCCAAAACAGTTACAACATTTTCTTAATTTACAACTAAAAACAGGTGTTAATATGCAACATTCGATAATAATTATACAATCCAAAATAAACGTCTACTAATGTGTGTGCCAAGACCTGGTGTCACAAGTTGTGAGCAACTAGTAAAATATACAAAAGAATAAATCCATCCTACTATCTGAAATAGAATAGACAGCAAAAATAAATAAAGAGAGACTCCATCAAGCTGCTGAACGACACAAGAAGGGGTAGCTCACCGTGGAAGTCTCGGACTATGAATTAGGGGCGCGCACCAGACTGATAGCCAGATGTAACTGCCTCAGATCCTGTACAATTAAGTACAGAAGTGTAGTATGAGTACATAAACAATATGTACTCTTAAGTATCCCGTCTAATCTCGAAGAAGTAGAGATGAGAGGTTGACTTGATACTTACTAAGGTCAAATAATATAATAAAGTGTTGCGGTAAGCACGGGAGTCACAAATAATCAACAGTTTGTAGCAAGAGGTAATAAGTCATGTTCTTAACAATTTTACAATTAGTCATTTACGTTTCAAATACTTAGCAGATCAAGTCATAGATAAGATTTCACACAGATATCATGCACACATTATACCGAGGTCGACGGCCCGATCCAACAGAAAATAAACTGTGAACTGCTAGAGGGTCGAATGGAGAGCCACCATAGATGCATATATCTCTACCAAGGCGATTGGCCCGATCCACAAATATCAATTAATATCAAAAAACACATGAATGCACATTTATTTCCAAGCAAATTCATACAAGTGTCGAACAAGTGTATACATTCGTTTATATTTCTTTCCAAGTCTCTAGCATATCTAAGTGATCACATTAGCAAGAAAATATAGAGACATTCACAAATATAGCATGATACGGGTCCTAGACTACCCGGACAATTAACATAATAGTAGCTACGCACGGACTCTCGTTACCTGGTACGTACGTAGCCCCCACATTTAGTAGCAAATTACTCAATTATTACACCTATGGGTACAATTCCCTTTTACAAGGTTAAAGGAGACTCACCTCGCTCCAAAGTGCACTTCCAATACCAAGAATGAGCCCGCACTCTCAATTTGGAGCCGAACGATCCAAAACTAGTTAGATGAGGTAGGAACTAGTCAATATAAGCTCACAAGATCATATTCTAGCTATTTAAGCAATTTCTCAACCCTTAACACAAGTTTTCTAAAATCCGACCCCGGGCCCACGTGCCCGGATTCCGAAATTTTTCGAAGGAATTTGTCCTCTCTAACCTAAGGGTAAATAAAATGTTGCTGCCAATGGTCTAGCCGAGGCATTCAACAAGACACTATGCAACTTGTTAAAGAATGTCATCTCCAAATCCAAACGAGATTGAAATGACAGTATGGAAGAAGCTCTATGGGCATATAGGACGACTCATCGCACGGCAACACAAGCGACTCCTTATTCACTCGTTTATGGAGTCAAAGTCGTCTTACCACTTGAGCGTCAAATACCTTCATTACGACTGGCTATTCAAGAAGGCATCACTGATGAAGAAAATGCTCGACTTCAATTAGCAGGGTTGGAGGCTCTCGATGAGAAGAGGTTGGAAGCTCAACAGAGTCTTGAATGTTATCAAGCTCGATTGTCTCGTGCCTTCAATAAAAAAGTTCGCCCGAGATCCTTTCAAGTAGGAGATCAAGTCCTTGCCGTATGAAGACCCATAATTACTTCTCATAAACCTATAGGGAAGTTCACTTCAAAATGGGATGGGCCATATGTCGTACAAGAAGCTTACTCAAGTGGGGCTTACAAGTTGGTTGATGCAGATGGCATGAGAATCGGCCCTATCAATGGCAAGTTTTTAAAGAAGTATCATCCTTGAAGTTGCTATGCTCCTTGACGCACGAGCCTATACTGCATGTTGCTACGCTCCTTGACGCACGAGCCTAAATTGCATGTTGCTACACTCCTAGCCCGCATGAGTCTAAACTATGTATGGACCCTGCAAAAACAAAGAGTCTACTAGGTTGAAAACTTCGAAAGAGGCGGCATAGGCAAAAGTTAGGACATAAAAAAATAAGAATAATAAAAAAAATCACCCAGTTTGAACTGCGGTATGACTTGATCCTCTTCACCGAGGTACGCAAGCAGCTTAGATTTTCATTCTAAGTCCAGTCGAATAAGTTCAAAAGATACATATTGCCCTAATTATTGTTCGAATGAAGTATGAAGAAATGTAAGATCAAGCTGAAATGACATCCTCATGTTAAACTTTGATCTCATTTGATTTAAAGGGGTAAACCCTCCATGGTAAAGTGATATCTTCAAGGTGCCCATTTTAGGAGGATGTCAAGTATTTGCATTGAAGTCCAGGGATTCTTTGTGCCTTCAGGTTCGCCAAACCTTCAAGTTTGTTGGTCTCCAAGTCCGCCCTCTGCCTTAAAAAAAAGGAGATGTATGTGTCGGACTTCTTTTAACGGTTTGTTGCGAACTTTTAAATATGTTCGTCTCGAACTTTTAAAGGCATCCAAGTTTTTAACGGTTTTCGTTGCACACTTTTAAAGGTGTTCATCTCAAACTTTTAAAGGCATCCGAATTTTTAACGGTTTTCGTGGCGAACTTTTAAAGGTGTTCGTCTCGAACTTTTAAAGTCATCCAAATTTTTAACAGTTTTTGTTGCGAACTTTTAAAGGTGTTCATCTCAAACTTTTAAAGGTGTTCATCTCGAACTTTTAAAGGCATCCGAATTTTTAAAGGTGTTCATCTCGAATTTTAAAAACATTCTAATTTTTATGGTTTTCGTTCTGAACTTTTAAAAGACGCGTGTTTTGAACTTTTAAAGGTGCTCATGGCAAATTTTAAAGGGTCCCCGCTGCCGACTTATAAGGATTTCTACCACAAGCTTTAAGGATCTTTGCACGGACTTTTATGGGTCTTTGCTGCAAATTTTAAAGGTATTCATTGTGAACTTTTAAAGGTCATCACCACGAACTTTTAAAGGTCTTGACCACGAGCTTTTAGACCTTCGCACGAACTTTTATGGGTCTTCCCCGTAAATTTTAAAGGTATTCGTCGCGAACTTTTAAAGATCTTTACTGAGAGCTTTTAAAGGTCTCCATCGCGAGCTTTTAAAGGTCTTCACCGCGAACTTTTAAAGGTCTTGACCACGAGGTTTTAAGGATCATTGCGCGAACTTTTAAAGGTCTTCACCATAAACTTTAAAGATCTTCATCACAAACTTTTAAAGGCCTTCATCTCAAACTTTTTGAGTGTTATAGGCATAGTTAAGTGATTTTGTTGTTACAAACGAAAAAATATATAATTTTAGTACGTAATTTTGGATAGTTGAGTGACCATTTGAGTAATGGACTCATGTAATGTAGGGGAAGTTGCAACCAGTATACTACAACTCAAATGTGTACGTAGTAGTATTACCCTCGTGTAGGCATATAAATTTTATTTAAATTAAATCCATACAATAATTTGGACTATATTTTAAATTCAAGATATATTGATCCAAATAAATATTATGGGCTAATATATAAATTAATTAATTATATAGGTCCAACATATCTTAATCCGTTGGGCTAGCCTATTTAATTGGACTAAAGTGATGAGCCCACTTCATTAGGTCCAAAATGACATCTTCCTAGAAGCCTAGTTTGGTGACACGTGTCAAATGACGTGGCGCGCCAAGTCAAATGGAAGAGCCAATAGGATCGTGTCACATGTGAAAATGACAAGGCATGCCAAGTCACACTAAAAGGCCAATACAAATTTCGTGGTTAAATCTAAATTTTGTTCTAACCCCATGATTTTGCCTTAATCCTAGTGTTTAATCTACCTATGACGCTAGTATTAGACTAGGAATATGTGGGAGAAACTTACCTCAAGATGCTAGGTGGAAGTCTTCTCTCAAAAGCTCCCAAAATCGCCAATGGAGGAATAAAAAGTGGCAAAAATGACTTAGAACCCGTATTAAATGAAGCTCACTACTTCAGCAATTTCCGCATCTGATGGGTCCCGCTTCTACGAGAAATCGAATGCACCTGCGGAATCGGCCAAGCGGGCTGCGACCGCTTCTGCGGTCTCGAAGTCGCTTCTGCAATTTTGGCCTGGCCTACCCTAGGCTGCATCTACGATAGGTGGACCGCTTCTGCGGTCTCGCACCTGCAGTCGACCAACCGCAAGTGCGGTTATGACAGAAGCAGATGCTTCAGCACTTCTCAAAATTTCCAACTTCACTCGAGCCTCGTCTAATTGACGCTCGGGTCTTCCGGGCCCCGCCCGAACATACCGACAAGTCTAAAATCATGAAACGGACCTGCTCGAACCTTCGAAATGCCCAAAAAACCGGTAGATCTAAGAATCACCCCCTAAAACCAATTGAATCAAACTTATGAACTTCAAGTTCTTAATTTTCCTCTAACGAGCCGAAATGCCCTTAAACTACTCGGATTGACACCAAATTTTGCGGGAAAGTCTTAAATGTTATATTAGACTTGTATCGGGCTACGGAACCAACATACGAGCTCGATACCCATATGATCAATCATTATTTAGTTTCTTTAAATCCTTAGAAATTCAGTTTAACAATTTCTAATAAAAATTCATTACTCGGGCCAGGGACCTTGGAATTTGATTCCGGGCATATGCCCAGGTACCATATTTTCCTACGTACCCTCTAGGATCGTCAAAACATGAGTCTGGGTCCGTTTGCTAAAAATGTTGACTAAAGTCAAACTTAGCCTTTTTAAAAAATCTTAAGGAGTCAAATGAGCGTATTTCAACCCAAATCCTTTCAAGTTCCCGAACCAACCATCACCGCGGCTCGTAAATGAGTTAAAGAAAGTGCGGAAAGTTTTATTTAGGGGGACGGGGTTCTAAAAGGCAAAACGACCAGTCGGGTCATTACTGAATTCCCTATCAAACGGGAGTCTCAGTAGTCAGTCTTGCTATCCTTTCTGCGTCTGGATTATCTCAGGGTGTGATTCGGATATTTTAATTTATTGTCTTACTGTCTGGAGTAAACCCTTCTATCTTTAAAATTCAAGAAAAAAATTCAAAAAAAATCACCCAAAAAAATCAAATAAAATTAATATTTCATCGTTCGGGAATTTCTCTTTTCTTAATCTTGGCACTTTTCTTATTCTCTTTTCAGTTCTATTAAATGCAGATTTTAATAACATGACAAGTTTGCGAACTTCAAGCCCAGATCTCAAAACGTTGTCAGACCTCGAAATAATGAATCAAGAATTAGATCGTAATGAAGATAAGTTTAAGGAAATAAAACAAAGAGTTAGAACAGCTGAAGGAAAATTGGCTCCAGATTGGAAAGGCCATACATTGCAACAAGAGTACTACCAAAAGAGTGTGTTGTACTTGGGACACATCGAAGGAAATGTTCCTGAAATAACTGTCAATACAAATGCAGTCAAAAGGTACTATGTCGGATCCTCTATATAGCATTATTGTTCTCCATTTGGAATAAAAAAAGGCTTTCTTTCTCACTATCCAAACACTATTAACCCTTTGCAAACCCTTTGAGCCGGTTACTTTTCTTTAATTACCCTCTTTGGAACCTGAAAGTGTTATTGAAAAAATAAAAATTGAAAAAAATGAAATGAAGAATGAAAAAAAAATAAAAAATGAGAAGAAAAAGAAAGATACAAATAAAAAAAGGGGAAGAAAAACAAAGAAACTGAAATGAAAAAAAAGGAGAGGAAAAAGAAAGAGAAAACAAAACAGAAGAAAAATAAAGTTCCCTGAACTACGTTCGACTTATTCCGAAAAGATACGTAGTCAACCTCTCTCAGGGGTTCAGTGACACCAAAATAAAAATCCAAATTTCCCCAAAAGTGAAACTGGGGCAGATGTTATAATGGTTCGGCGATGATCCCGCCTGAATAGTTCCAAAGTTGATTTTCAGTCCAAATCATCTTTTACCTAAATCCTTTCAAGTCCTTTCGATCAATCGGTGAGAATGTTCAAGGATCAGAGAATACAACTATTTGGATCCTATGCAATCAAAATGAGATAAATAAAATGAGAGAATCTTATTGGTGAAAATCCATACGGGCACCGTGAGGCGATAGTAAGCAGAGAAATAAAATGAGAGAGTTTTATTGGTGAAAATTCACACGGGCACCATGGGGCGATGGTAAGCAGAGAAATGAAAAATGAGAGATTTTTGTTAGTAAAAACTCTCAAAGAGCACTATAAGGCGATGGTGAAAAGTGAAATGAGAGAGGTTAGCTGTTGAAAACCCGCAAAGGGCACCCCTGATCAAAAAGAGGATCTTCAGTCATTGACATTGACACAGTCCTGGGCAAGGTTTCTCAGTTTCGAGGCAAAAGTTGTGATAAATTTCTGAGAGTCAGATGGTTTGCACGAATCAGGCATCCTGTCCAAAAGGCATGTCATATTCATTGAAGTCCGCATGTACTCTAGATAAGTCCTTCTTTCCTTTTCTCGAAAGGGATACCTCTTGTCTAAATTCATTTGTGCATTCCATTATGTGCTTTTCTTTGAATCCCTTTTAGTCTAACTCTGTTTCGTAACTAAGACAAAGAAGGGATAGAAAGATTGATTTACAGGTTTCTCATTTGATACAAGCTAATATGCAAAAAGGGCACCCAACATCATGAGAGTCATTCAAGTCGACCTCGACTGGCCATGTTGGCCGATGCTTCGAAATCAAAACGCTTGGAAGGAGAAAATCAAATTGAAGTGCCTATAAAGGCAAATGAAGCTGAAAAGGTTGAGTACCATATGGCTAACCGTCTCGGCAAAAGTTTAAAAAGCCAAGGTACCCCAAATGCTCTGAAATTGAAGTTGGAAGAAAGAAGCCAGAAATGAAAGGCTTATGAAGGTGGGAAAAAAGTTGGAAAAGGTTAAATCCCACGCGACTAGCCGTTGCGACAAAGTTTGAGGAGCCAAAAGTTCCTCAATGCTCTGAAGTTAAAAAAAAAAAGAGAGAGAAAAGAAAAACAACAAGTCAGAAGGGAAGGGACTATAGAGGCAAAATAAAGTCAAAAAGTTAAGTCCTATCGACCAATCGTCATGGCAAAGTCTAGAAAGCCAGAGTTTCTCCAGGGTCAGAAATGCGATTGGTATTCAGGAAACAACCAGTTGTAGATGAAAGGGGACGAGATCAAGTGGTTGAAATAATCAAGGCCACAAAATCAACCACCGTTTTAAACTAACAAATTGTTCTTTGTTTGAAAATGTTAAAAGTGAAATGAAAAAAAAAAAAGAAAAATTCAAAACCATGGTAGCATATGGTCTTCAGTCTCTAGCTACGTATTTCCCAATATAGGGTCTCATTCCCTAGTCGATGTCAGCATAACTTGGTAATCTTTCCAACATAGGGTCTCACCCCTAGTTGATCCCGGCATAACCCGAGGACTTTTTTGGCATAACCCGATGGCTTTCCCGGCATAATCCGAGGACCTTTCTGGCATAACCCGATGACTTCCCCGGCATAACCCGAGGATCTTTCCGGCATAACCCGATAACTTCCCCGGCATAACCCGATGACTTCCCCGGCATAACCCGAGGACCTTTCCGGCATAACCCGATGACTTTTCCATCATAACTTGAGGACCATTCCGGCATAATCCAATGGCTTCCCCGGCATAACCCGAGGACCTTTTCGGCATAACCTGATGACTTTTCCGGCATAACCCGATAACTTTCCCGACATAACCCGAGGACCTTTCTGGCATAACCCGATGACTTCCCCGGCATAACCCTAGGACCTTTCCTGCATAACTCGATAACTTCTCCGGCATAACCCGAGGACCTTCCCGACATAATTCGATGACTTCCCCGGCATAACCCGAGGACCTTTTCAGAATAACCCGATGACTTTTTCGGCATAACCCGAGGACATTTCCGGCATAATCCGATGACTTCCCCGGCATAACCCGAGGACTTTTTCGACATTACCCGATTATTTTTCCAGCATAATCTGGTAATCTTTTCCAACATAGGGTCTCACTCCCTAGCTGATGCCAGCATAACCTGGTAATCCTTTCCAATATAGGGTCCCACTCCCTAGGTGATGCCAGCATAACCTGGTAATCTTTTCCAAAATAGGGTCACATTCGTTAGTTGATGCCAGCATAACCTGGTAATCTTTCCAACTTAGGGCCTCTAAGCCCTAGTTGATTTCATTTTAGATATAGGATCTCTACTCCCTAATCTCTTTTTTTCAAGGATATATAATCCTGATTTTTATTTTTTTTTCAATAAAAAAGTAGTTTAGATTTTGTTATAATAACTCACAAAAAATTCTAGTGAAAACTGGGGCAGAAAAATTTCGTTTATTTTTTGTATGCCTGAACAGGTTTTTACCGTAAGGCACGAGGTTTGAGATGACCAAAAGAAGAAGTCTCAATCCAAATAAAAGAAAAGAAAAGCAAGAAAAGAAGTTTAACTCTAAGTGTAGAAGTGGAGAAAAGATGCGGACTGCTCAAGATATGATTGAAGTCACAAGATTTGCATATCTCGCTTTGATCCGAAAAGCTGAAGAAGAATAAATTAGCGCTTGCAAAATAACGAGCATCAAGATTCGGATCAGAGACTGCAGGAAGAACCAACCAAGCTCAAGGTCAAGCTTTAGAAGGTTTATAGATAGGAATCTTGTAACTCGTAGTTGATAGGCTTAGCAAGTTTAGCTTTTCATCTTTCATTTTGATGTAATAAGGAATTCAGCAAGCAGAAACAACAATAACAACAGTGAAATCACAGCTTTTCGGTAGTCCCAACTACCAAAACTTCCAGAACTATACCGACCTAATTCCTTTAAAGCCAAGGATATGTGGGTAACCTCCGAAGCAAGGTTTGGTCAAACTTTTTCAAAAATGCTTTCAAATGGAGTATCAAACGGGCAAAAATTGCTCGTAATTGCTCATTTTATCTTTGCCCAAAAACTCTTCATGTTCCCGAGCAAAGAGGGGCAGCTGTGAGCACCTAATTCTTTATTTAATCGTTTTTCATGCATTTTTAATATTTTAAAATCATAAAAATTGTCACTTTTTAATTTATGTCATCTTAGGTTCAATTTGCATGTAGGAATTAATTTTATTAAGCAAAAATCACAAAAAATAATCATTTTTACATATTTAGATTTTAGCCTTTAAAATTAGCATTTTTTTCTTTAGTTTTAAGTTAATTAGTTGTTTTAATGTTAAAAATAGATAAAGAATTTTAATTTCTATAAAAATAGATTGACTTAGGATTTTAATTAATTAAAAAAAGGAAAAAATAAAGAAAAGGAAAATAGGAAGAATATATTTTGGTCTTGTTTCTTTTAAAATTGGGTCAATTCTTAAAATAGCCCAAATTAATTTTAAACCCCAGCCCAATTCCCTTTCTTACCCGCGTAGGCCCAACATTCCCCTCACCCATTAAAAACCTATATTCCCTTAACCTAGAGAACTTAGACCAAGAAAAGATCAGATTCTCATCCCTTCTCTTTCACAGAGAACAACGGCGCAAACCTCTTAGACACCTCTAAAAAAATGGCAGACCTTCCCCTTCAGAGAAGCTAGAAATGACGCACTTCCCCCTTCTCTCTTTCTTCAGCCTTCCCTCATCTTCAAGAGACGGAAACGGCAGGCGGTGGTGCCGGAATCTGGCCACTCTCCACCTCACCGATACTCCCCCCAATTTTCACTCATTTCTCACCTACTTCTTCCCTTCACTCATACGAAAAACAAAAAAAATTCTAGATCCGAAATAGCATCTCAAATCTAGAAACCAAAGCTTCATGAGAAATTAAAAACAAAAAAAAAATAGAAGAATTCCTGTATATTCAACTTCGATTTTCAGAAAGAAAAAGAAAAAAAACTAGAAGAGTTTCATTAGCTGGTTACACTCTCGGATATCTGGGCTTCAGTTTTCTGAATGTGAAGTTTGAGTTTAACTTCAATTTCTATTGCTCGCTGCTGTGTTATCAAGCTATGGCTGGGTCTTGTTTTAGAGGCTTATTTTCTTCTTCTTTATTCTGTTGTTGTGTCGCTATTTAGGTATGTACCTAGTCGTAATTGTAACTGTGTTGTATTTTTGAATGAAATATAAATCATTGGGTTTTGTTTATTGATTCGTGGCATTTTTGTCATTCGTGGCATTTTTTCATTCGTGAATCAGTGTATGTAAGGCCTGATACGTTCCTTTCAGAATATCCCGTCATAGTTTATGTCATTTCGATTTCGGGGTTGATGTTATTTGTAGAAGTGCTCTATTACAACCCATTGCTGAAATCAACATATTGTATCTCCCTGACCCATTCATTTCTAGAATTGTGAACCACTCATCTCCTCCCTTATTAGTGTAATGCATAATCCTTTCAAATAGACATAGACTTTAAATACTGTAATTGATAATAGATTGTGTAACTACTTAGCATATGAAATAAATTTTTCTTAGCAGTTTTCGAATTGACATTCATCTCACATTATTCCATAATTTAGGACTTTTCCCAAACAATCTCAAATAGCCTTAGAAAAATAATTAATTCATAAACATCATAGTGTTGCTTTAGGCGCGATATAATAAACCATCGTGATTATGGGTACGGTTCCCTTGACATAGTTATGATGACTAATTTCCAAATTTAGGTGTGCATTTCATGTGACCCGATCACAATAACTTTGAATAATAATAATAATAAAATAATATGTCACGAATCGCGGGTGCATTTCATGTAACGTGGTTTGCGGTGTGTTCCAAAAACGGCAAGTGTACGACAATCGTAACTTGTTAAAGAAATAATTCCATAAATCCTAAAAGCGGTCAAAATAGTTAAAAGCTATCAAAGGTTAAAAAATACACATTAGGTTTAAAACATGTAATAAATCAGATAATTAGGCCAATTATTAATAGTTAAGCAACCCTGCTAGAACCACGAAATCCGAAAATGCCTAACACCTTCTCCCGGGTTAACAGAATTTCTTACCTAGATTTTCTGATTTCACAGGCTTTTAAATGAAGTCAAACTCTCCTCGATTTGGGATTTAAAATAAACTGATGACTTGGGACACCATAAAATTATCCCAAGTGGCGATTCTGAATCTGAATTAAATAAAATAATTTCATTTCGATTTATGTCACTTTAATTGGAAAAACTCCTTTATATCCCCCCTCGGGTGGTAAAAAGGAGGTTCAAGAAGGTCGAGCACAAGACCAGAGACAAGTTAGATTATATACACTCTAACTTGTGGGGTTCAAATAGAGTTCCCTCCAAGAGTGGTGCCATGTATTTTTATGATTTTGATTGATGATTACTCAAGGATGGTGTGGGTGTATTTTCTGAAAACCAAAGATGAGGCATTTTCAACATTTGTTAAATGGAAGATGATGGTTGAGAGGTAGACGGAAAGAAAAGTTAAGCGTCTTCGAACTGACAATGGGTTGGAATTTTGCAATTCTGAGTTCGATAATTTCTGCAACAGGCAGGGTATAGTGAGACATCACACTTGTGTCGGAACACCACAACAAAATAGTGTTGCAGAACGTATGAATAGAACGCTTTGTGATAGGGCACGAAGCATGCTTTCACACGCATGTGTTAGCAAAGATTTTTGGCTAAAGCAATCAATATAGCTTGTTATTTGGTCAATAGATCTCCATCTACAGCTATTGAATTCAAAACTCCTTTTGAGGTATGATCCGGTTCGCCTGCTGATTATTTAAATTTAAGAATATTTGGTTGTCTTGCTTATGCTCATGTGAGGGATGAAAAACTTGAGCTGAGGGCAAAGAAGTGCATATTTCTAGGATATGTAACTGGAGTGAAATGTTATAAGTTGTGGTGCACTAATCAAAAGATTCCAGGGCTAATTATTAGTAGGGATGTAACATTCAATGAATCTGCCTCATTGGACAGTCAGGGGGAGAAGGCAATAGCAGAAACAGATCGTGGTGTTAGTGACCGCATAGAGCTAGAAATTGAATCTCCACTAGCTCAGTCTAGTAGTTCTAAAGCAGAGGAAGTGGAGGAGGTGCAAAATATTGATCAAGATGATAATGTTGGTGCACCTGCGCAACAACCCTATAGCATTGCAACAGGCAGAGAAAAAAGAGTGATCAATCCACCACAAAGGTTTGCAAACGTAGCTGGTGGTAATTTTCTTGGATATGCTAATTTTATGGAGTTTGCTTTGTCTATTGTAGAGACCATTGATGTGCTTGATCCTAATAGCTATAAAGAAGCTATTTATAGTCCAGAAGCAGATCAGTGGGTTGGTGTTATGAGTGAAGAGATTGAGTTTCTTCATAAGAATCAGACATAGAAACTTGTTCCATTCCAAAAGGACAGAAGATACTAGGCTGCAAATGGATTTTCAAAAGAAAAGAGGGCAATCCAGGGGTTGAAGCATCAAGGATAAGGCAAGATTAGTAGCTAAAGGTTTTACACATAGGGAGGGGATAAATTACAATGAAGTGTTCTCTCTAGTGGTAAAGCATAGCTCTACTAGGGTCTTACTAGCTTTGGTGGCTCTTCATGACTCAGAACTTGAGCAGTTAGATGTAAAAACTGCATTTTTGCATGGAGAGTTGGATGAGTAGATTTATATAAGTCAACCCGAGGGATTCATTACTTAGGATAAGAAAAATCATGTTTGCTTGCTTAAGAAATTTTTATATGGTCTGAAACAGTAGCCTAGGCAGTGGTATAAAAGATTTGATACATTCATGATTCAAAATGCATTTTCTCGAAGTGCATATGATAGTTGTGTGTATTACAAAAAGCTTGAAGACGGTTCTAGTGTATATTTGTTATTATATGTGGATGACATGCTTATTGTTGCTAAAAGCATGTCATATATTACCCGATTGAAGAAGCAACTAGGTAAGGAGTTTGAGATGAAGGATTTAGGTGCTACAAAGAAGATATTGGGGATGGAGATTGCTCGAGATAGAAGGGTTGGAAAGTTGATGTTGTCCCAACGGTTCTATATTGAGAAGGTCCTCAAGAGATTTAATATGATAGGTGCTAAATCTGTGTCTATTCCTTTTTGTTAGGTGTTTGCCATAATTTTCTTATCATATTTGGTTTTCCTATTTGTTGAAGAAAAGGGCAACATGTTTACCTTAATTGGGTTTTCCTTTTTGTAGAAGAAAATTACAAATCTCCCATATTTGGCTAGTCCTTTTTCTTGTAGGAAAAGGTTTGGACTTCTATAAATTGAGGATCCTTTCTTCTCATTCAGTAGCATCAACAATGTAGCCATAGGGGGCTTGAGAGTCGTGTTTAGGGGGAGAACTTTACGGGACAAGTGTTAGTGTGTCACTTGTGTTTGCCTCGTTGTTCTCTCGATATTTTGTACTCTCTTTATTATAGTGGATTACTCATCTCCGCGGTGGACGTAGGTCAGTTGATCGAATCACATTATATGTTTGTGTCTATTTTGGTATATTTCTCTTTTGTTGTATGATTTATCGTCGTTCAAGTTTTGTTTTGCTAACTTCCGCATGACACCTGATTTTTTTGGTCCTAACAAGTGGTATCAGAGTGAGGTTCAAGACAGGTTTATCTTGGCGAATTCATATCTAGTCGCAACATATTTGACGATAATTGTGATTTTTGTCTGAGAAATTTCACTGGTGTGTTATGCACGTTGAGACAAATTTCGTGGTGGAGATTTGGAAATGCGACCTGTTGAAGGTTATGTGAAGAAGGTGGATCGAGTTTATTTTGTCAGAAAATTTAAGCCAAGGGGGAGAATTGTTAGGTGTTTGCCATAATTTTCTTATCATATTTGATTTTCCTATTTGTTGAAGGAAAGGGCAACATATTTACCTTAATTGGGTTTTCCTTCTTGTAGAAGGAAATTACAAATCTCCCATATTTGGCTAGTCCTTTTTCTTGTAGGAAAAGGTTTGGACTTCTATAAATTGAGGATTTTTCCTTCTCATTCAGTAGCATCCACAATGTAGCCATAGGGGCTTGAGAGTCGTGTTTAGGGGGAGAACTTTACGGGATAAGTGTTAGTGTGTCACTTGTGTTTGCCTCTTCGTGAGATTGTTCTCTCGATATTTTGTACTCTCTTTTATTATAGTGGATTGTTCATCTCCGCGATCGACGTAGATCAGTTGACCGAACCACGTTATATGTTTGTGTCTCTTTTGGTATATTTTTCTGTTGTTGTAAGATTTATCGTCGTTCCAGATTTGATTTGCTAGCTTCCGCATAACACCTAATTTTTCCGGTCCAAACACATGATTCGATTTAGAAAGTTCATTGCATATTATGACTTATGAGGTGGATAAGGGTGACTGATTCTCTCTGTCCTGAAATAATTCTACTTAGTGTTTAACTTTAATATACCCTAGGATATCTGCAGTATACCTTGAAAGAGACATAAAATTGTGAGCCATACGTGTATTGGTAATTCACTTCTGCAACTGCAACATTTGTCTTCAACATAACGTTGTACTAATCTCAATAAAGAAAATACATTCATCAAAAAGGTGAATCCACTTTAAAGGTGAACATTTTTTAGTTATACGCGCAAAGTCATTTTATGGTTATCAGATTGGGTTTGGACTGTTTTCATGTGCTTCGTTAAGGATTTAAATTGTATATCTCGATAGTGCAAATATGTATTATCAGTGTAATTAATATGTTAGTATTCATTTAGTCTTACGTTATCACTCAGTTTTTTTTTGTTTTTGTTTTTTGTAAATAAATTTACTTTCAAAATTATCTTTGAACTATTTGTATCTCTTTAGATGCAGTCATATTTCTGGTTTTGCTTTGATTGATTCTGTAAGTAAGCTTAATAATCGTGTATTTGTGTGAGACCAGAAGTTTTAGCACTTTCCAATAATTCCACGTGTCTGGTAATTTCAATATCTTGAATATTATAGATAGTGATTGTAAACATTTAGGCTTAATTCTGAAATATCTGTCACGAAGGAGGAGAAGCGGATCACCAGCCACAACATCTGTAAGATTCCGCCAAATCATTAAATTTAGCAGTTGTTCGCTCTTTGATCAGAGCGGATTCTCTTGCAGCGGATACAGGGCATGCCCCTGAGCCTATTGATTCAATTCCTAGCAAGTTCTGTCTCTCTCCTTCACTTAAAACACAGCCTATAATGATACTCAATTCCTTTTCTTGAAACTTCACAGTAGGCTCCCCCTTCTTCTTCATTAATTGCTAAAAAAAGATGCCACTTGTTTTCCAATTACCTCATGCAGAAATCCTAGTATGACCATTTGACTCACCCATAATTGTAATTCACCTGCCATTTGGACACCACCTGTAGTTGCATTATTGCTAAAAATTTTGTCTTTATCAGTTTTTGAACATTTGGCTACGGTAATGGGACTGTGCAGATTTGACAGAGACCTATGATCCAATCTTTGCAATCCACTTAGGCCATTTTGAAGATTCTTAAATGTTTTTATACACGAATGTATCGTCTAGCTTGCTGAATAGGCGTTCCATTAATTAAATAAGATTGAGAATATATATATCTGAAAGTAAAATTGTCTCTTCATTCCAATCAATATCTGCTTCAACCTTGGTCAAATATATTTAGAATAACGGTCCAAGGTCTGATTTGTCCTTCTATTATCATAAATAGCCTTCATTTATCCCATTTAAATTTTCTATCAAAAATATTCCTATAATTATATATTAAGTGCATATTTATCTCTTACACATTAAAAATATTGTCCCTGCAACTTTTAAAATCCATGTGGCATCCCCTTATTGGATCAACTGACCCACCCTATTTTCTAATTCAAACCCACCCGATCCAACGTCTTAAACTGCACCCATCAGTTAAAATACTCAATTATCATCTAATATCTCCCTCTCTCAAATGAAAAAGACCTTGGGTTCACTTAGAGAAAAACAAATCGCCCATTGTAAAGTCTCTCTCCCACATGCTTTATTCTTAACTTCATACATTGGGTTGTGAAGGTTTTTCACCATAGGGATTTTTGTTATCAAGATCTTTATTATGATTTTATGGGCAATATTTATTGAATTTGTTGCCACAATGTTAATGAACTAGATTTTGGTCTCTTTATGTTAGAGAGATAGAGAGAGGAGATAGTGAGATGGAAAAAAGGTTTTTAAATGGATGGGTGTAGTTTTGTTGCTGCGATCGAGCAGATTTTGAATTTAAAAATAAAAAAGAAGGCCGGGTCAGTTTGTCCAATAAAGGAACATCATGTGGATGTTAAAAGTTGGGAGGGTATTTTTAACGTGTAAAGGATACATATAAACCTAATGTATAACAGTGGGGGTGTTTTTGATAGAAAACTGAGACGGGAAAATAAAGCATATTTATGATAGCAGAGGGGAAAATCAGATACTTAATCATTAGAATAATAGTTTGAAATAATAATTATTTCCTAAATTAATCAATCAAGTTTAAAACTATAATGAAGTAGCATTAGTTTATATTAATACAAATTGTTGGAGAAAGAAATAATTTTAGAATAATTTAATTTTCTTATAACGAATTTAAAAAGTCAACGACATCAATAGCTTGGGCTAGTTTTTTAGATAACATTTATTTGCGTGCCTATATTAATTGATATTTGTACAAAATATGACACGTTTTATACGATTTATCTTTTTATCGTAATATATTTACATGTTTTCCTGATTTACTCGATCTAAAATCTTGATCACTAACTCAACAATGACATATGACTTGTCAACATATGAAGTACATCTCTAATTAAAAGTTCAGCAACCTTACACATGCGACCAGGCAAAAGTCTTCCTCTATATACCTAAAATGCATATGCACCAGCTAAATCAGGTTGAAATATATCTCCACTGATCACGTAATTTACTTTTAACAAACTTCTCGCCACTAACAATTTAGATTAGCTTTTTAATAGATAGTACAACTTATTTTCATCGGTGCATTCCTATAATTTGTCTTTGTGTAATTTATAGGTGGGTTTGAGTCGTAGAATCAGCCATCGAAAGTGACTACCTACATCACACTCCCTCGAGGTACGGCCTTTTTACGAATCTTGCATAGACGCGGAATGCTTCGTGCACTAGATTGCCGTTGCCTTTTTTTATTTAACTAGTATCTATCAACGTGCATTGCACGCTAATAATGACACGTGATGATTTAAATATTTATTTATACGAATGAACAATAAAATTTATTTAATTAAAAAAAAATTATGTATAATAATACAATAATCATCTAAATGATGATCAAACGGTTCATTAATATCCAATATATCTCTAGAACTCCGGGCATTTTTTTCGATCGTTTGACACTTAGCCATAAGTGTTTCATCCCATATTATCAATTTTGCTTTCCTTATAAATTTAGCATCATTGCCTGCTTTGATATATTTGTGATGGTTATTTAAATTGTTTGAAGAGGTATATCAAATCTAAAGTGGGTGGTCTCACAATAAAATAGTTGTTGGCACACCACTTGCTATTATTGCTAACAGCTTCATGCCTCTTGATATGATATTTGCAAGTAACGCATTACATAGAAATATTATTTCGATTCCGCCAGAAGCATCTACAAAGAATAGTCTCGTTATAGCAGAGTCAACTCTTTATAATATAGTCTTGAAAGCTTGTTCGTTTTTAGGATTTAGCTTTGATTGTGCTTCTTCAGACACTTGTATATCATTTTGATTCTTAATAATATACTAACATTTTTATTTTGTGTTCTAACGCTCTTTTTATGGAATAAATATATGTTCCCTAAGATTTTTTTTAACTTGAATAATAATTTTACTCATATGATGAATTTAAAAAATAATTGAATTGAATTCTCTTGCTAAATAAAATTAAAAGATTTAATTATTTGGTTTTAACATAAAAAATAATTTATTCTATGTTGATCAGATCTTAATATTAGTTCATCTCTTGTTTTGAATATTTAATATTAATTATAATTTTATCCACCATAAATTTTATTTTCAAAGAATAAAATATTGATATGACATTTCACTTTTAGATCGTTACGTCTGTAGAATCATTAGTGGTATTTACTCTTACCAACGATTTTTTTTCTTTCTCACACATTTATATTCTTAAATATTTTCTTAGTTGTTATTTAATAATTGGGATTTAAATATTACACAAAAAATTAATAAAAAATATATTATTTGAGTAGGAAAATAGTTCAAATATAATATTAAAATATATTAGCATGGGAGTATTTTCTTTACCCCTCAGTTTCGACTCTTTATGCGGTCCATTTAATATTAATTTTATTTTTTTTGTATTGGATATTATGGAGTGATAATGTATTGCCAATACGGAGGATTCTTATGAAATTAATTTTATTAAACCTTCCTACATATTTTTAGTAAGTATTTAATAGACCAAAATTTATTAATTTTAAAATCTTAAATATTAAAAATTAGCGTAGAATGTATTGTAGTCCAAAAAATAAGTTATTGCAGTTATATAATCCCTATGAGTTCTTCCGTTTAATATTTTAAGGCTACTTTGGTATATTAATATTGTATTTATGCTTTTATAATAATATAGGCTCTCTTTTTTCTAAATGAATTTGGACAATATAATACATTCTCAAGTTAAATTAGTAATAGGACATTATAATATGTTTTAAAATTAAATTATTAATAGAAATTTTTAAGAAGTATATTCTAAAAGTAATAAGATTACATGACTAAATACATTTACTTGTTCAATTTTATATGAATTAGACAGCCCGAAAGTAATTATACTAATAGAATTCCTAACGTATAGTATTATGTTCCTAAAACTGATAGGATTATGAGGCTAATATCTAGAATTTTGGTTATGTCCTTTTAATATGAGTTATTATACTTAATATTATAAGGTATGTTGAAAACTCACGTAAATTTTACATTAAACAACATGTTTGATTTATGATATGAAAAGTAAATAAATGTTTTTGTAAATGTTAAATGTTGATTCTATTTAAATAATTAAAGATAGAAAAAATCATGAAGATCAAACAACAAATAAAATAAAATAATCTTAAAACTAATTTTAATTAAAATCGACATAAAATGCAACTACAACTTTTATGAAGGAACTGTATTTTGTTCAAAGTAAAAAAAAAAACATTCCTTCAATTTCTAATATAAATAAAGAAAATAATATATATATATATATATATATATATATATATATATATATATATATATATATATATATATATATATATATATATATACTATTATTAGTTTTTAAAACGTTGAGTCAAAGTGGACTCTTGAATTTATAATCTTTCGATTTTTTTAAATCCAAATTTTTTCAAAGCCTTTTCATACGTATTTAGACTATTCTCTCTTTAAGTTCTTCCAATACAAGGTTAAATTTAATGTTTTTATTTATGAATTCTTACCTAGTTCAATAAGTAAAGATTTAATAACCAAAAATTAGTTAAGATTTAAAAAATTCTTACCTAGTCATACGCAACAACAGCATATGACTTGTCAACACGTGAAGTTCACCTCTAATTAAAAAATTTGGCAGCCCCTATATACGTGTCAACCAGGTAAAAGCCTTTGCCTAGCTCCACCTAAAATGCGTAACTCAGCAGGTAAGTCAGCTCCCCACCGGCCCACCGTAGACGCACACACATATATCACTACCGTGTATTTGTAATTAACAAGGACACATGTAACAACTATAAATACTTTCCAATGTAAAATGACAACCATATAGCGGCATACTTTTGTTTTCTTTATCATCACTTTGCTTGCCTCAAAACTTCATCTGAATATATAGTTGAATCTATCATTTCCACAATGATATATTCCTCTAAAAACTGTGAGATGGAGAGTCAACAAGAGAAAGACATGGAGTTTCCTTCTAGGAAGTGGAGTGAAAAGACTATGAATGCGTATATTCATAGTCAAATTATGCGAATTAGAGCAGAGGATTTGCAACTTGGGGAAGATATAGCCAAGAAGCTTAGGCAGAGAGTTGTTGATCAAGATGTTGCCTCGTCTGTTATGCTATTGTCAAGGCCTATGTTGCCTGCTTCACCTCTTAGTGGAAAAACGGCCATAAAATCTGCTAATTGATCACAAACTAGGTGTGTATATACCACGGTCCTATTTTCTCAACCTTTTTGTCTAATTATTTTCCATTCTTTATAGAATAGAGTTGGATTCAGTGAGAATGTTTGCTTTGTAATCAGTTGATCAATCGTCTAAAATTCAAACTGATTATTGAAGTTTTCATCTGTTTAATTGGGCAGGAAGATTTACTGTACGACTGAGGAATATGGGAGACGACCGTCCACAGGGAAGAGGGATAATGAAGATGATGTAAATAGAGATGGAGATGAAGTTCCTTTTCTTATCAGTTCCGTTTTGTATGTTTTGCTGTACAGTAATACGTATAAAGTAGGCAGAATACAGACGAAAACTCCTCACTATGTACCTTTAAAAAAGAAAATACGTAGCACGATAATCAAAGTTAGTGAATACTAGTGACTACTTACCTGTCAATTAAAAAAAAAAGGTTAATGAACACGTCTCTGTATGTTCGACCTAAGATATGAAAAGCAGACGATAGGAATGTAATTTACTACTCAAACCAAGAACTTGTGGCGTTTGACACAAAATTTCAATTTCCGTGTTCTTTCGGCAAAGTTATGGCACTAAACGATGTGATAGATACAAAACTTATCGAACTTTATAACACGCCATTACTTTGTAGGAATTGATTACAAAGTAGATAGCAAAAGCTGGAAATAATAAAACCACTAGAATTTGTTAAGGTTGAAAATAGCAAAACTACATATCCAGAAATCAACACATCATCCTACTGAATATGGATTAATTCCAAATTTTAGGTACACCAATGAGACCATTGGCTACATAATCATCCAAACTAAACATACAGAAATTAACCTAATTAATACTCCTCAACATCGTCATCTTCGCCATCACCAGATTCACAACCAACTTCCTCATAGTCCTTCTCAAGAGCAGCCAAATCTTCCCTAGCCTCAGAGAACTCTCCTTCCTCCATACCCTCACCCACATACCAATGCACAAACGCCCTCTTCGCGTACATCAAATCAAACTTGTGGTCAATTCTCGAGAAGACCTCAGCAACACTTGTGGAGTTCGAAATCATACAAACAGCCCTCTGAACCTTGGCCAAGTCTCCGCCAGGAACAACAGTCGGTGGCTGGTAATTAATACCACACTTGAACCCAGTTGGGCACCAATCCACAAACTGGATGGTCCTCTTTGTCTTTATTGTGGCAACAGCAGCATTCACATCCTTAGGCACAACATCACCTCTGTACATCAAACAACAGGCCATGTACTTCCCATGACGCGGGTCACACTTGACCATCATAGAGGATGGCTCAAAAGCAGTATTAGTAATTTCCGCAACAGAAAGTTGCTCGTGATAGGCCTTCTCAGCTGAAATCACAGGCGCATATGAAGAAAGCATGAAATGAATCCTTGGGTATGGAACCAAGTTAGTTTGGAATTCATTCACATCCACATTCAGAGCACCATCAAATCGCAGAGATGCTGTCAGCGATGAGATAACCTATAAATCAAACAGATTCACCCAAATCAATAACTCTATTATTCAGTCTAAGCAATCCTTTATTAACTATTTAAAGTTTAATACCTGAGAGATGAGCCTGTTGAGATTGGTGTAAGTAGGCCTTTCAATGTCCAAAGATTTACGGCAGATGTCATATATGGCTTCATTATCCAAAAGGATAGCAACATCAGTGTGCTCAAGAAGGGAGTGAGTGGAGAGCACGGAGTTGTAAGGCTCAACAACAGCAGTAGAGACTTGAGGTGAAGGGTAAATGGTAAATCCAAGCTTGGATTTCTTTCCGTAGTCAACAGAAAGTCTCTCCAGAAGCAGAGAACCAAGCCCTGAGCCAGTCCCACCACCAACAGCATGGAACACCAAAAATCCTTGTAGCCCAGTGCAGTTGTCCGCTAATTTCCTGATCCTATCAAGACACAGATCCACTATCTCCTTACCAACTGTCACCGTATAAAACCACAAAATCGTTAGAAAATGAAACTCGCCCTTTCTTTATGTTAAGAATTCCAGTTGAAAGTTTTTGTTCTTACTTGTATAATGGCCTCTAGCAAAGTTGTTAGCAGCATCTTCTTTGCCGCTAATGAGTTGTTCAGGATGGAACAACTGTCGATAAGTTCCAGTTCTCACTTCATCAATGACAGTGGGTTCCAGATCTACGAAAACAGCACGAGGTACGTGCTTTCCAGCACCAGTTTCGCTGAAGAAAGTATTGAAGGCGTCGTCTCCTCCGCCAACAGTTACGTCTCCAGGCATTTGTCCATCCGGCTAGAGAAATTATCAAACACCAGACGGTCAATATCCAAAAAATAAAAAAATTGAACAGATTTCCGCCATAAACAAATAATCATAAATTTTTTAAAATAGAACTAAAATGATTGAATAGAGAGATTAGGGATTGACCTTAATGCCATGTTCGAGGCAGTAAAGCTCCCAACAAGCGTTTCCGACTTGGATTCCTGCCTGACCAATGTGGATCGAGATGCACTCTCTCATTTTTGTTTTTCAAAGAAATTGCAGAGACCGTTGTAGAATAGTGATTATGATAGATGAAAATTTATGACAGGAGTGAATTGAATAAAGAGGAGTAGGGTTTGAAAGGAGGAAGTGTTTATATAGGAGGGGGAAGAGGAGTCGGCAGAATGCAGATGGTATTTTGAAATTTGAAATGGTTTACAGCTGTGTTTGTGACCGTTGCCGCTCCTTTTTCGTTTTCCGAAAATTTTGAATTCCTTTGGGCCTCATGATACTGGACTGAGCTCCATTTCCTAGTTTCCTATTTCAAATGGGCTTTTTGGTTTCTCTTTTGGACCCATTTTGAGAGTTCCCAGCCTGAACCTTCTAAACTGGCCCTTTGAATGGATAATGTTTAATTTTTGTCCCTTTTTTTAAAGTTATATAAAATAGGCTTATTTTTGTTGAAGAATTAAACATTGAAGTTAACATTTTTATCCTTCTATTCTTCCGCTTCCTCTCCAAATCTTCTTCTTATGTTGCTTCTTTTCAATTTTGGTACTACACATCTAATCAAAGGGAGAAATTCAAAAATAGTCAGATTTATAACTGGTCGTTCAAAAATAGCGCAATTTCAAAAATAATTGAAATTTAGCTATTTTTCATGTAAAAATAAATCTGAGCGAAAACACTTTTCAAAACCCGAAAAATACGCCGGTATATTATACTGGAGTTCCAAGATAAGTATGCTGGAACTCCAGCATAATATGATGGAGTTCCAGCATAAGTACACTAGAACTCCAGCATAATATATTGGAGTTCCAGCAAGTATAATTGTCCAGTATAATATACTGGAGTTTGGAGCACCCGTGCTCCAGTCTCCAGTATATTATATTGGAGTCAGTAAAGTATATCGGTCCAGCATAATATGCTGGAGTTCATACACAGGTATACCCAACTCCAATATATTATGCTGGACTGGTCTCTGTTGCAGTAAAATAGTGGCTATTTTTCATTGACTTCGTAAACGCTGACTATTTTTGAATGACCAGTCCGAAAACTGGCTATACCGTGCTATTTTTACTCACTAACTTGATCTGCAAATTCCTTGATTCCCTTAGGCCTCACGACTGGACCGCAGTCATCAACACGATAAGGATCCCTTTTCTAGTGTAAAAATTAGGGGAGAAATTCAAAAATAGTCAGATTTACCGGTGGTTATTAAAAAATAGCCACAGTTTTAAAAGTAATCGAAATTTAGCCACTTTTCATGTAAAGATAAATCTGAAGGAAAAAACTGTTCAAAATCCGAAAAAATACTCCAGCATAATATACTGGAGTTCCAGTATATTATACTGGAAATATACTGGAGTTTCATTATAATATACCGGTTCAGCATAATATACTGGAGATTGAAGAACCAATGCTACATTCTCTAGTATATTATACTAGAGCCAGCAAAGTATAGCGGTACAGCATAATATGCTGGAAGTTCATACACAGGTGCACCGAACTCCAGTATATTATGTTGGACAGGTCTCTATTGTACCAAAATAGTGGCTATTTTTTAATGACTCGGCAAACGCTGGCTATTTTTGAATGACCAATCTGAAAACTGACTACTCTGTGCTATTTTAACAAAAATTAGATGGATGTCCTATTTGATCGCCCCTATTTAATCTGTACCCACTTTTAAAAAAAAATAACTAGTGCCCAAAGTTTATATAACTTCAAGCATTTTTTTTTTTTGTAAATAAAATTTATTATTAATCATTAGTAGCAACATTACAAAGCATAGCAAGCCACTCCCAGCTAGATAGATCAGAAGAACAGAATACGCAAATACCACTCTTTCTTCTTCTTCTTCGTCTTCGTCTTCTTCTTCTCATTCGTTGTGAAAATAAAGGTGACGGTAAATTTACATGGTGCTTATGGGCATATTTTAAGGTAGTTTATGGTGTTTTATAGTGGTGATATATTATGCCACTTCATTTTTTACTACTCCTTAGGGGTTTCTTCTTCTTTTTCTTCTTAATTGCAAAATGGGTTTGTTAGATCTATTGTTGTTTTGACAAATTAATGATTGAGATTTATTTTTTAAAATGATATTTGGAGGTTATGTTTCACATTTGAGCTTATTTGGAGTATATTGAGGTGATAAATCACACATTGGATTGATAAAATTCGAAAAACAAATTTATGACAAGAATCCTAGAGAAGTTCTCTCGAGATGCTTGGAGGCAAAAGGTGTGTCGGTTCCCTATATTATGGCGATTAAGGATATGTATGATAGGGCTAAGAGTCAGGTTAAGACAGTAGAAGGTGAATCTAAGCATTTTCCAGTTGTGATGGGGTTACAACAAGGTTCTGCGCTCAGTCCGTTCTTATTCGCCCTAGTGATGGACGCATTAATACACCATATTCAATGAGAGGTGCCATGGTGCATGTTATTAGCCGATAAAATAGTTTTGATTGATGAGTCGCGAGCCGGTATTAACGAGAGGCTGGAGGTTTGGAGACAGGCTCTTGAGTCTAAAGGATTCAAGCTGAACAGGACGAAGACAGAATGTTTGGAGTGAAAGTTCAGCGCTGAGCCGGGAAAAGTAGACGTGGATGTGAGGTTTGAATCACAGGTCATCCCAAGTAGAGGTAGCTTCAAGTACCTTGAGTTAGCTATCCAGGGGGAAGGGGAGATCGACAAGGATGTCATACTGTATTGGGGTAAGATAGATGAAGTGGAGGTTAGCCTTTGGAGTCATGTGTGACAAGAGAGTGTCACCATTACTCAAAGGTAAGTTCTATAAAGCGGTAGTTAGACCAGCCATGATGTATTTGGATGAGTTGGCCTGTTAAGAACTCACATATCCAAAAGATGAAAGTAGCAAACGAGGATGTTGTGGTGGATGTGCGAGCATACTATAATGGATAAGATTATGAATGATGATATTCGGTAGAAGGTGCACATGGCTCAAATTGATGACAAGATGCTGGAAGCGAGGCTCAGACGGTTCAGGTATGTTCAGATGAGAAGCCCTTATACTCCTGTAAGGAGGTGTGAGCGGCTGGTTGTGGAGGGCACGAGAGGAGGAAGAGGGTGATCTAAGAAGTACTGGGGAAAGGTGATCAGGCAGGATATGGCGAGGCTTCAGATTTCCGAAGATATGATACTTGATAGGAAGATGTGGAGTTCGAGTATTAGAGTTGTAGGTTAGGAGGCAGTTGAGTCTTGCCTTACTTCGTACCTTTGTGAGACTAGTCTGGTAGGGTTTTGTCTTAGATAGCTAGTGACAATATTGTATCTTACTATTTTGCTTTTCAGTACATGACCTATTTACTAGTTATCGTTTTTGCTTTGCATCTTTCTTCTGGATTTCATGTTGTTCCTATTTTTCCTATGATTTTTGTGGTGATACTCATATTATGTCCTTTTGTCTTTTTGTTTTCTTAAGCGGAGCGTCTTTCAGAAACAGTCTCTTTACTCCTTCGGGGTAGGGGTAAGGTCTCCGTACACACTACCCTCCTTAGACCCAACTAGTAAAATTTTACGAGGTTGTTGTTGTTTCACTTCAAACTTACGTGTCTTGAGTGCATGAAAATATTCGTTGCACTTCAAACCTACGCGGCCTTAAGTGTATGAAAATATTAGTTGCACTTCAGGCCTATTTGGCCTTAAGTGCATCTGAAGTGCATTTTATTCCACTTTAGACCTATTTGACCTTAAACGTATGAAAATATTGGTTGCACTTCAAATCTATTTGACTTTAAAGGTATCTGAAATGGATTTTTTTTAACTTCAGACCTATTTGACATTAAGTGTATTAAAATATTTGTTGCACTTTAGACCTATTTGGCCTTAAGTGTGTCTGAAGTTTAATTTTTTTGACTTTACACCTATTTGAACTTAAAGTGCACGAAAATATTTATTGCATTTTAGACCTATTTGGCCTTAAGTGCAATTTTTACACTTTAGACTTAATTGTAGGGCTATGCATAATTTAGTAAATACCGAATACCGTATCGAAACCGAAAATTCTAGTATTTGGTATTCGATATTTTGGTATCCGGCATGGTTTTAGTTTAGTTTTAAAAAAAAAATTGGTATTAGATATAGTATTTGGTATTTTAAAATGAAATACTGATACCGTACCGAAATATATATTATATTACACAATACACATATTGTTATCTATAACATAAATATAAAAATCTAAAATTTTACTTTCTTTTATTCTCTAAGTTCATCAATTAACTCTAAGTAAGTAACAAGACATTTCTAATGATCAAATTTATTCTTTTATGTACAGTTTTCTCTCTCTAAGTTGATATTTGCTAGTTTTGGACAAAACTTTTGTCAACAAATATTTTTAGTTTTGTAATTTTGAGTAATTTAATTTAGAATATTACATTCCATGACTCTATGCACTAGTTAGTATTCAAATCAAATAAACTGAAGTTACCAAGCAGAAAAAATCGAAATCGAAAGGAGAAAAATCGAACCATACCAAATTTAATTAGGTACGGTATTGGTATTGCATTTTAAGAAACCGAATAGCGAAAATACCGAACCGAAATATCTTGGTACCATACTGTACCGACCGACGAACACCCCTACTTAATTGACCTTAAGTGCATAGCACTTCAGATTATTTTTTTTTAAACTTCAAACTCGGTAAGTCTGAAATTGATCCTAAAGTGGGTAGGCTTACAAAGTTTTGTGCAAAGTGGATATAAGTTCAATTGTGAACTTAAATCGGGTATATATGCAAGTGCCTCCTTTTCTAGTTTATTATTTCAAATTCAAATGTGCTCGTTGGTTTTCTCTATTGGGCCGATTTTGTGCATCAGTCACTTAGGGAGATTTCATGTGGTGAAATACCCCAGCCCAAACCTTCTAAAGTGGCCCAAACCAATAACAAGGTAGACATCTCTCTCTTCCTTGTTTGACAATTTATTTCTCTCTTTATTTATTAGTAGCAAAAAGTGAACAAACATGAGATTTACATGCTAAAAGTTTATGGTACACTTGATGCGTCAGCATTTTTTGTTTACTCAATTTAAATATGAACCGTTCACATTTAATTTTTTAAACTTCATAAAAGAATATCAATTAAAAGTAACAAGAGAACAAATTAACTGAAAAAAGGGACTTGGAACAAGAGCTTGATACAACAATAACATAACCATTAGAATCTTATAAGTGGGGTTTGGGGAGAATAGAGTGTACGCAGACTTACCTCTACCTTTAAAAAGATAGAAAGACTGTTTCCGGAAAACTCTCGGCTGAGAAAGAGGGGAGGAAAGGAGCAATGACAACCAGCAAAATACAAAACTAACAAGAGGAAGATGTGGTGGAGAAACTAATTTAGCCCTATGAGAATTGAAATTTAATTGTAGCTTCGGTTTAAAACTAAAACTAATTTTATTTTTTGTTTTGAGCTATAGCTTCATGTTGAACTTAGTTCTGACTTTCATTTAAAATATATCATCCTTGCCGTGGTAATGAAATACAATACACTTAATAGTAAATCAAGCGGACCTTCAACAAGAAATTGATTACTCTAAAAAGAAACAACATGTAGGGCTCCTAACCACTCATTAATAAAAATAAAAATAATGCCTAAAGTAGCCTAAGCTATAGACATGATTCCATTTCCATGTTAGCTTTTGACATGTTTTCCAGGGATTTCAAAATCCACTGACCATCAAATTCATTATGTGGATTAGGTTGGAAAGTTTACCACAATTAATATAATACATTTGTTAATTGTCTGGATTATTAATTTAATCTACACATATAAACCATAGTCCTCATTTAAACAAAAGCCTTACTAGCTAGAACCATTTTCTAATGTGGTCCAAGACATAACGAACTAAGCTTCACTGTCAATGTATGTGGTCCAGTGCCTTTCTTTCTGTCTTTGATGATCCTATCTCTCCCCATTTCAAACTCAGTTGTTATCATCATTATATTGTTCTTATTACTCTCTGCTTCTTATTTTCATTGTTATTATCATTGATATGATTACTATATATATTAAAACCCGGCCCTATTTAAATTTTTTTTCTCCATTAATGGTTGTCCCCCTTATTTCCCAGCTTCATTATTTGCCTAGATTTCAGCAGGGAGTAAAAAGTTGAATGAATGGTCAACCATTATTACAGGTGATATAGAAAAAGCTGTTAGTCTAGATAAGATTGCATGCGAAAATTAAGAAGTGATCCGAATATAATTTTTACACTATCCATATAGTTTAACTCGTCATAATATATTAATTACCTATTTTTTACCAACCCACACTCACTTTAAACAATTACATCTAATATCATTTTTACTAACGTGATAATGAGATAAGTACTCCTTCCGGTCAACAATAAGTGACCAATTTACTTTTTTATTTTGATCCAAAATAAGTTTCCATTTATATAATCAAGAAAAAATTCAATTTATTTTTTCAAAATTACCCTTATGTACGTATCCCTAAAAAGTCATTTATTCCTCACGTTCGAGAAGAGAAGTAAATGCTACTATAACTATGGTGCAATATTTAGTGAAGATTAGTTTAGCTACACTAACTATTTTCGTCTAGAATTTAGTATTTTCTTAATGGGTGAGCCCAAAGTAAATTGATCACTTATTGTGGACCGGAGGGAGTAATGTATAAAAATCAGCTGCGTATACTGCTAGCTTTCATGCTATGTCTTCGGCAAAATCAATATTTTTACCACGAAAAAAATATATGTGTGAAATATCATAAAATTTTAACAAATATAAGAGCCCGTTTGGACATAAATTTTTTCTACTTTTTATTTTTCGAATTTTTTTACTTTTTTTTCAAATCAGTGTTTGACGATAAAATTTTATATTTTCACTTGAAGATGAATTTTGTAATTTTTTGAAAATTTGAAAAACTTCAAAAAGATATTTTTTCAAAATTTTCACTCAGATCACTCACAAAACTTCTAAAACAACCCAAAATTATATTATGTCCAAAAACAATTCTAATTTTCAAATAACATTTTCACTTGAAATTTTTTACTTTTTTTTTTGGAATTTTACAATTCTTATTTCCAAACACCCACTAAAACTTATATCTCCATTATTTAAAACCAAAGTGAATTCAATACTAAAAAAAATTAAAGTTTAAATTCATCAAATTAGAATTCTAAATGCTATAAAACTCTCCAAATAAAGGAATTTTTCAAAGAATGAATTAAGGATAAGTGGGAAATCTTTGCATGGGGAAGGGAGGATGATATCCAGAAGAATAGCACATGGCTAGAAAGTAGTAGTCTAGTGGGGATGCTATTAGGAGAAGCTTAAACTAGGTCTAAATTATTTCACCAAAACAAATCTTATGTCCCCAAAAGTGGCTACAACACAGCCAAAGCCACTTTCATTTGGTTAATAAATCCTTTTGCTCCAATACAAAATGGGTTTTTGTTCCTTATAATAAATTATATGCTTATTTATCATTCTAGTCTTGACCCTTTTAGTCAATAACTAGATCTTTTCTGGAGCACCCAAGCTATTGAAGCCTAAGTTGAGGGGGCCATAAAATAACTAAACAAGTACACTTAACAAAGGATTAGCATACCACTTTTTTCCTTCTCTGTTATTTCCATCTTCTACTTTTTTAAATTTAATTTAACCGTTAATTTAATTAATTACTAGTATAAATAATTGCTTGAACGGCTACCATTTGTCGGCGCCCTACTAGTCTTTCTTTTCACACTAATTGTTAATGAGTTATGATATCAAAGAACAGATCATTCTCATGATTTGATAGTTTAACCATAGTTTAAATCATAAGAATATTACTCCCATAAAATATTAACCCTTGTAACAGTGTTTTCAATTCCTTAAGAATTACAACTAAGTTTTAGATTTAAAAATCTACGTGGCAATTTTCATAAAGAGTTTAAGTTTCGGGCACTAATTGTGTAAAATATATTTACATAATCAGATAACTTATAAGTAATAAGTTTTATGATGAGCATTGATTGGGATAGTGATAAAACTAAACCTACCATTACAGGTTAAATTACATCACTGGTGTCAGACGCAGATTTGGAATTTGAAGTTTATGTTGAAAAAAAGATTCCTATAGTGCCCTTAGGTTAATACTAATAAAAATTGAGTTCAGAATCGAATATTTATAAACTATTAGTAGACTTTTTTAATATATATACACGGTATAAGCAAGAGTTATTAGGTTCACATGAACCCTTACCGCTAGATCCGCGTGATTAATATATATATATCTTAAATTCATTCTTAAATAACATAATAAAGCGGTAGCCAGGTCGTAAAGGACAGAGTTTCGCGCTTGAGTAATTTGTAAAGGTGATACAGATGACCTAAAGGGTCGTATTTGGTCATGCAACAGTGATGCAATTGGGGCTGGACAGTGGCCACCCTCATTCCTTGTTCCAATTGGGGCATGGGGCAATGCCTTTTTGGAGAAAATTGTAATCATTAATCAAGAACAGAAGAGGAAAGGTGACATCTTTTTTTCAGTGGGCTGAGGTTGGTTTGCGACATCAAAAACTTTTGAAACGTGTGATGGATATAAAAAAATACTAGTGTTTTCTTAAAGATGATAATCTTAGTATCTAAATAGAAAAAACCTTTTGTGGGGTTTGGAATTAAGGATTTTAGTGAAGTTTTGTCCGGCACGGCTCAGAATTATTTATATAGAATAAGAATAGATGTTAGAATTGTAGAAGCATTGTGTTACACAAACAACAACCTAGTAAAATCTCACAAGTGGAATCTGGAGAAGGTAGAATATACGCATACCTTACCTCTACTCCGGAAGGATAACGAGACTGTTTTCGAGAGACACTCAGCTCAAGAAGTCGAAAATAGACAATAGAATTTGTGACAACAATAAAGATCAGAAAAGTAATATAAGCATTTTAGAAAACAAAAAATAGATAGGAAAGCAACAACAATCAGTAATAATACCACACTACTATAAAAAAATAATAATAGTGTGGACACAACATACACCACTAATAATCTAAGACAATACCCTAACAAACTAGCCCCACCCCCGGTACGAAGGAAGAAAAATACTCGATTCCCTCCTAACCTTCAATCGTAATGCTCGACCTTCACACCTTCCTATCAAAAGCCATGTTTTCGGAAATCTGAAGTCGCACAATGTTCTGCCCAATCACCTCACCCCAATACTTTTTAGGTCGCCCTCCTCCTCTTCTTCTTCTTCTTCTTCTTCTTCTTCTTCTTCTTCTTCTTCTTCTTCTCATACCCGTCAAAGTCAAACGCTCACACCTCCTAGCCGGAACATCTTGTCTTCCCTGCAGCACGTGTCTGAACCATCTAAGTCTCGCTTCCCGAATCTTATCGTCTATGGAAGTCACGCCAACCTTCTTCCGAATATCTTCATTCATAATCTTATCCAGCTTAGTGTGCCCACACATCCATTTTAGCATCCTTATCTCTGCTATTTTCATCTTCTGGATATGAGAATTCTTAACTGGCCAACATTCAGCCCTATATGACATGGTCGGTCTAACCAATGATGTATATAACTTGCCCTTAAGTTTCGGTGGTATATTCTTGTCACACATGACTACAGACGCTAGCCTCCATTTCATCCACCCCACCCCTATACGTTGTGTGACATCCTCGTCTATCTCCCCACCCCTTGGATAATTGATCCAAGATACTTGAAACTTCCTCTCTTGGAGATGACTTGTGAGTCAAGCCTCACATCCAAATCTGCTTCCCCCCGTCACGTCGCTGAACTTGCACTCCAGATATTTTGTCTTAGTCCTACTCAACCTGAAACCTTTAGACTCAAGGGCATATCTCCAAACCTCCAGCCCCTCGTTAACGCCACCTCGCGTCTCATTAATCAGAAGTATATCATCAGCGAACAACATACACTATAACACCTCCCCTCGAATATAATGAGTGCATCCATCGCCAAGGCAAATAAGAACGGGCCGAGCGCAGATCCTTAGTGCAACCCCAAAACAATCGAAAAATGCTCTGAGTTACCACCCACAGTTCTAACCCGAGTCTTAGCTCCATCATACATGTCCTTTAACACCTTAATGTAAGCTACCGTCACACCTTTCACCTCCAAGCACCTCCCTAGGAACCTTGTCATACGCTTTCTCAAGGTCAATAAGCACTATGTGTAAATCCTTCTTGCTAACCCTGTACTGTTCCACCAACCTTCTGATAAGGTGGATAGCTTTCGTAGTCGAACGACCCGACATGAATCCAAATTGGTTGTTTGATATAAACATTGCCCTCCTCACCCTTCCTTCCATCACCCTCTCTCAAACTTTCATAGTATGACACTCTGCTACCAGGAGCGGATTTAGGGGGAAGAAGGGAGTTCACCTGAATCCCCTTCGCCGAAAAATTACACTGTGTATATAAGGCAAAATCTGTTTTTTACCTCTGTATATTAGGTTTTGACCTCCTTGACCACTAAACTTTACTTTTTGGTTGTGTTAAGTGGGTTCAAAACCTTCATAAGGTCATAGGTTCAATTCCCACTAGTTATATTTTTTTTTGAACCCCCTTCGTGGAGATCCTGGCTCCGCCACTGTCTGTTACACAAGACGAAATAAAGAAACAGTCGCTGGTCTAAAAATTTCCTTGTTGAAATTTTTATTATTAATAATAAAATAAATCATGAACATTAGCTGGGAAAAAAAATCTTGATCCTTCCCTCAAATTCATCACTTAGTTTGATAGAACTTATTGATTCCAAAACTATACTCGCTTTAATTCAAAAACCTTCTTTTACAAATTTCTTTTATTACAATATAGTGGGAATGGCAGGAATCATCAGCACTCGAGTATTTTGGTCCAAGTACATGTAACCAGCTCAATCTTTTATTTATTTATTTATTTATTATAACATGCTCCTTTGCAGCTACTAAATTTGATTAATTAAGCTAATTTATGTGTTCTTCTTATGTAATAATCCCAACAATACCATTCATGCGTGGAAGTAATTTCACAAATAAATTCAGGGGAAGTTTAGCAAATACCCGCGAAAAGTATTTACCCGCTCCTACCCATATTTTTTTCCCTCTATCTATTTTTTTAATACTCAGCCAAATAAAGTCAAACTATGTTACTACTCCCTTCGATCACTTTTACTTGCCATGTATACTAAAAATAGATGTTCACTTTTACTTGGCACTTTACGCATATCAAGAGAAGACAATAAATTTTCTCCTGTTTTACCCGTAGTATTTATTACCATTTCAAATTATTTTCTCAAATCCAATAAAATATGCATTAATTAATATGTGTGATATGATAAATTATGCACTTCATTTATTATTTCTTAAGGGGCGTGAAAAGTCAAAACTGTATGGGTCCAAATTTGGATGACCACGGCTATTGACGAATACGATAAACGACGAGATCTTCATAGCTCGACGTCTTGTGGAGGATGATAGACAGCGAACAAAGGACGTACGACTTTTACAGTAGTGTAGGCCCAATATGGGGCACTAGGAATATACTTTCGAATATTTCCTATGATATGTCCTTTAGGATTCAGAAGGGATTTGCCCCTTATATATAGCGGGAAAACAACCTTGTTGAGGGGGCTTTTTGAGCTTTTTTTGGCTAAGAACACTAACTGTAATACCTTTCTACATAAATATTGGCATTCATAACGTTTGAGCGCTCATTTTCGCAAGATCAAGAAATATTATCCATTGTGTTCATCTTTTATACCTTTTGTTCTAGAGTTTATTATGTTTAGCTAAGATTTACTCCTTCATTCTCTTTAATTGATTTATTTAAAAAGGTTCCAATATATTTTGAGTCAAATAATTTGGCGCCGTCTATAGGGATTTCTTTAGCTGAGATTTTAGTTTTGTCTAGATCCTTGAAAGGGATAATCACCTCTTCCTAGCCTCGCAAAGACCAACAATGACAGGAAAGGGGGAAGCAAAATTAAAGGCAATAGTAGGTATCACGAACAACCTTCTAGATTCCATCAATAAAGCCGGTAGGGAAGACAATGAAAATGCAACGCCAAGCGCTACACCTGAGGGAGATACCTCACCCCCACCCACCCTGCACGAAAGCGTGACTGTCTCGCGCGAGAGGGAAACCTCAACATCCACAGCAGGAGAAGCACTACCGGCTGTGAAAAGGCTATTAGAAGAGTGGTTGAAAAACACCTTAAGCAACATACTCGACAAACCCGTTCAAAGGAATATCGGAGGCACAATACATGCAGAAACCGCAACTGTTGCCGATGAGCCAGAAACTCCACGCACAGGTAACACTCATACTGTCATTGATGCAGGTAATGATGCACTTGCAACCATCTTAAAGAAAATGGAAGAAATGGAAAATGAGAACAAAACGCTCCGTGATCAGATGAAGGAGCATCAAAAAAGGGTCGATAAAATACCAGGCGCTCCGAAACTGCTACCAAAACGTGACATAGGTCGATTCATCGAGCAACCATATAGTGAAGGGGAAGCACCCCATTCTATTCCAAAAACCTTCAAAATGCTGCCATACTTGAAAATATATGATGGCACCACGGACCCGAAGATCACATAATCCACTACGTTACGGTAGTAAAAGGCAACGATCTGTCAAAAGAATAGGTGTCATCGGTGCTGCTGAAAAAGTTCAGCGAAACCTTGACAGGGGGATCGCTGACATGGTATTCCCAACTACCGGTACTGTTAGTATCAACGTTCGAAGAAATGACAGATAAATTCGTCACCGCTCACGTAGGAGCAAAAAAGGCAGAAGCCAGGGTAAACGACATCTTCGCCGTTAGGCAGACGACAGGCGAAGGACTTCGGGATTTCCTAGCCCGATTCAACAGGGTAAGAATGAGCCTACCCAACCTATCAGAGGGAATGTAGGTAGCAACCTTCCAAAATGGGTTAAATAGAAACTGGTCGAAAGCAACCAAAAAACTGCTAAGTAGACTCATGAAATACCCTTCCACCATGTGGGAAGAAATACATAATGCCTATTGTGCCGAAGTAAGGGCAGATGAGGACGACTTAAATGGTCCGATCCAACGACTAACATCGGTCCAAACCGAAACAAGGAGAGATCGCCACAACGATGGTTGAAGGGATCAACTATCCCATTTCAATCGAGAAAGGCATCAACCCCACATTCGGACATCCATCCCACCTCCTCCACGACATGTAGACGTCACGCCTCGTCACAACATGCCACACGAAACAAAAGAGGTATGCCTCTACTATTATCTGCTCATAACTTTTGTGTTTCTCCTTCATAAATAGTGTATGCACTAGAAAAGCTCGGCACAAAGGTGCAGGGGCCACAAAAGATGAAGTCAGATCCGAGCACCCGGAGATCGAACGTTCTGTGTGAATTCCATCAGGAAAGAGGACATAAGACCGATGACTGCATAGGTCTGCGATAGGAAGTAGTAAGAATGCTAAACCAGGGACACCTGAAAGAACCGCTGAACGATCGAGGGCGGGTTAACTTCGCTCGTGGACGCGATCAATCTCAAGGACCCCCAAAACCATCTTCACTAGCTCGTACCATATAAATGATCATTGGCGGCGGCGATGATATGGTAATAAACCATGTGAAATTCACCACTACACACAAACTCAAGCGGACAGTTGCTCATGAACGGTACGATGACCTCGAAGATAGTATCGTCTTCGATAAGTCAGATACTAACGATTTGTCTTTCCCTCACTATAATGCTTTGGTTATAACTTTATGTAGTACGGATACCGATGTAAAAAGAATAATGGTGGATGATGGAAGCGGCGCGTGTATTATTCACCCACGAGTCCTCACACAAATGAGACTCGAGGATAAGATGGTATCGCGCTGCGTAACACTAACGGGTTTTAATAATGTAGTAGAACAAACCTCAGGAGAGATAGTACTGCCCGTTCTGGCAGGAGGAGTCACTCTAGAAATGACGTTTCACGTCATGAACCAAGAAACATCCTACAACACCATCATAGGGCGTCTATGGATATATGTCATGCGAGCCGTCCCGTCAAGTTTCTATCAAATAATCAAATTTCCCACCCCATGGGAATAATTAGCATCCGGGGCAAGCAACGCACCGCCCAAGAATGCTACCGAATCTCCTAAGATTGCACACACACCCAACAACTAAAAACTCGCGAACATCCTCCGGGTCGACATCCGAACCCGAGCCTTCGCCCTCGACGCATAGGCCACCTCTAACGTTAGACGATGCCCCACCCTCAGCGGAGCACACAGAGTCGCCTCATGGGTAAACCCCTTCCGTTTAGGGAGACCTCTCCGCTAAGATGGCGTCAGCCATAAACGTGGGCACAGGTGCCGTCTGCGATGCACCCGTCCTACTTTTACCAGTGTCTACGACCACATCTTTCCCAAGCTCCACCCTCCTCCTTTTCCTCAGTAACGACTCGTCCTCATTAGGGATTCGTCCACAAGGTTATGGATCGGTACGGAGGAGGCCTCTTCCCTCCCGAACATATCGCGAGAAGGATCTCCCATTTGTATCAGTTGAGCATGACCCTCGGGGACGGATTCACTTAAAGTAAATTGCATTCCTGCAGCAGCGACCGCCTGTCGAAATGCAGGGACTGGGGCCCTTCACCTAGAAATTCCTCGACCTGTCATCGTGAAGAGTCGTATCAATAGACAACGGTATATAATCAACAGAGTGATACAAGGTAAAACACTTACCAGATGAAACTTTTGGCTCAAAACATTACACGAAAGCGAGCCAATCTCGAGTCTTCGCTGCATGGGGCAACAGATAGGCTACCCAATCCCTTATACCTGCAATAGGGTGGGGTGGACGCCCTATAGCTGCAAACGAGAAGCAAATGAATACTAAGGCGAATGAAGAAGAAAAGAAAGAGTAAAACAAGTGGCGACACTTACGATTCTCGTTCCACTATTCCGGGAACCTAGCGGGGTCAGACAAGATGTGTTCAGTTCTAACGAACAAGTACTTGTGCCAAAATTTGCGACCCGCTCGGTCGTTAGTCCCAACAACCAGTCCTTTCGTCCCACAGTGCCTCAAATGCACCATAGTACCCCTATGAAAGTTGGGTGAAAACAGGTGCAGAAGGAGGTGAACGGTAACCTCGCACCTCGCCAACTCCGTGTATTTTGTCATCAACATGAGTATTTTAAGCGTGTACGGGGAAAGTGCACCGGACAAACCTGACAAAATTGATAGAATTCTACCGCTAACGGGAGAAGGGGGAAGGAATGACCGATCACGAAAGGGTACTCATAAAAGGCACAATACCCAGGCCTATGGACTTCCACGAAGTCTCTTCCCGCTAGAACCATATCAACATGAGCGGGAATGTTATATTTTGCACGAAGAGCATCGATATGAACTTGTTCAGTTTTAGAGAACACATGGACAGGAGTAGGAGGAGGATCCTTAAGAAAGTCATTCCGATACATAGGGTGTCTCGGCAATAACTCCTCCACGGTGGGAAAGTTGTCCCCCTCCTCCACCGTCATGTCCTCACCGCCAGGAGGGAGCGCCATGGAAAACGGAGTGACGTCAGAAACCCCTTTACGAGATCGATGTGTTCTAGGCATCTTTTCGACTGAAAGGGTGGTAAAGCAGCAAAGGAAGCTAAAAACAAAGAATGGGAGAAAAAGAAGCAGAGAACTCGTTAGAACAAACACGGGGGAGATAAGAAAGAATAACAAGAAACGAAATGGCCAAGAGTTTTTGAAAAAACAAACCCTCCACCTATTTATAGGATTGGGTGGCGCCAGAATCGAAGCGAAAGGCTGCAAAATGGCATTGAAATCGAAGCGACAAACCCTCAACCCCTGTCTCGAAAACACGCATAATGATGACGCACGTGGAGATGACGTCATTCCCGATAAGATACACTATCCAGGGTTTTGTTGAGCACGCTAACTTTCTATTGTTGGCCAAGCCATAACGCTTCGTAAAACCAAATTTCTCCACAAGAGTGGGTGGTGTCCGCTCATCGAGGACGCACCAAGTTACAACCTCAACAAGTGGAGGGACTAACTGTATAAGTCCAAATTTGGATGACCATGGCTATTGACGAATACGACAAACGACGAGATCTTCATAGCTCAACGTCTCGTGGAGGATGATAGACAACGAACATAGGACGTATGACTTTTACAGTAGTGTAGGCCCAACAGGGAGCACTAGGAATATACTTTCGAATATTTACTATGATATGTCCTTTAGGGTTCAGAAGGGGTTTGTCCCTTATAGCGAGAAAACAACCTTGTTGAGGGGGCTTTTCGGGCTTTTTGTCTAAGAACACTAACTGTAAACCTTTCTACATAAAAGATTGGCATTCATAACGTTTGAGCACTCATTTTCGTAAGATCAAAAAATATTATCTATTGTGTTCATCTTTTATACCTTTTGTTCTAGAGTTTATTATACTTAGTTAGGATTTATCCCTTCATTTTTTTTAATTGATTAATTCAAAAAGATTTCAATATCTTTTGAGTCAAACAAAAACGTGCCAAGTAAAAGTGACTGGAGGGAATATAAACCAAGCCAATACAAGCCAAAATAAAGCCAAGCCAAACCAAATCAAGTTGAGCCAAGCCAAGTCAATTCAAGCGTAGCCAAACAAAAGTCAAGCCAAATCAAGCTAACCCAAGCCAAATGGGTAAAAAAAAAAGTTGGGATAGATGGATAGGTAAGGGTAATTAGTTTTAATTGGGTAGGTATATATATATTGTAAATAGTTTTCAAATGGGTAAGAAAGGGTAATTATTTTAAGTTCAATGGGTATTTTGCATAAATTGCTCATAAGTCTATGTGGGAGTCAATTTTTAAAGGAATAAGCAGTTGGGCTATTTGGGCTGGATCTGAGCAGGCTGGAGTCTTTTTATCTGAATAGTAGCCCAGAAAGAGACGTTTGTGACCCAGCACAAAAATGAAGAAGGAAAAGGGGATAACATGACTGATTCCTTTTCGCAGCTACAATTGGATGTGACAAAGCCTTAGTAGAATGTCCTTGGAAGCACATGCATTTGTTAATCTTATGATTGGAATATAGTGAATGAGGAAAGAAGCCTGAAGATTTTAATTGATTTGATATGAAAAGTAAAATAGACACTATTAGATTTCGAAAATAATACTATCATGAAGTTGATTGAATGAATAAGTTGCTTTTTTTCTTGAATAAGAGGTTTCCTGTTCGAGTCCTTGAGAGAAGAAACTCCTTGTTTGGAGTGATTCGTCTTTAATGGATTGGACGTAATGTGAATTCAGATTAGTCTGGGTCAAATGTTTAAGATGCAGAATGATTAAGAAAATATTTCGAAAAGAATAGCATGATTCATATGTTAATACTTTAATTTTAAATAAACTTCATATATTTAGAAATTAAATAAAAGTACTATACAATTATTGATGTAAGTGCTTTATTTTTTGGATATGGTAGAAAAAATTCAATAGTTAAATGAAAGATATTGAGTAATAATAGTATCACATAATAGTATCATGTCACATGAGTAACAAAACTGCCTTGTTTGGTTTGATTGAAAATGGTCCCTCACCTATTCCGCATGGTAAAGTTGTATCATCAAATTCGCAGCATGTCTCTCTGAGTGACTTTACTAGGAATTAGCTTTTTCTTACTTCTCCGCATCAAACACTAATATTATATTTCCCTAGTTGGATATCTGATGTTGAATTTCTTATATACTTTCCAAATATTACTTCCTAAAACTAATTTCGTAAAATACTAATCCTGGATTATGAAAGACTACTACTAGGATGTCAATGGTTCGATTCGACCGGTTATTTAATAAAATTTGTACCATATCAATTTTTCGGTTATTCTGTTATATATAATTAAAATTAGACTTTTAGAAGCCGTACCAATTATGTCTGTTTTTCTTCGGTATCGTTACTGTTCGGTTAATTTTCGGTATTTTTTAAATGCCATTTAAAAGCCACTAGTAGAAGCAGAATGCAATAACATATGTAATTTTATAGGAGTTAGCAAAACTCTCTAGACATTTTTACTATTTAAAGGGTGATGAATTGAGAAAACATGAAAGATGATTAGAGCATAGATCCATCAACTATTTTGCAGCAACGCAAAAGAAACTACGCAAACACAAAAGAAATATAAATTACACGAGTGGAAAGATATTAAGCAAGTTGGGACTCAAGAATAAAGTCTATAGAAAATTAAACATTTGAAAATATAAATTTAAATCATACAAAAGGAAACATATTCAATGCATTGTAGTTTGCCACTCATAATCGCTAGAATATATTGTGTCTTGCTAGTGAATATGTCGGAGATAATTTAGTTTCAATAAATGTAGTATAATAGGTTTGAGAATTAGAATTTTGAGTTTAATTACTTGTTGGCTTGTAACTGTTTTCATAATTCCAAGGCATAAGAAAAAATGTAATGCTTTATTATTTTTAAACTTCAATATATAAATATATATTTTCTATGTAAATTTATTCGGTATGGTTCGATATTTTTTCGGTTTATTTTCATAAAATAAAAAACCTATCCTAATCATCGGTACGGTTATAAATTTATATAAAATCTACGGTTTTACTAAAAGAAACTAAAAAACCGATTTGATGCGGTGCGATTCGATTGGTTTAGTCTGATTTTAAATATTCGTTGATACCCCTAACCACTGCCACTGATTTAAAAAAGAAAAGGATAATAATCCTAGGTTTATGAATTATTAGCTTTAAGTTAAAACTTGTAGTGTTGTTTAATATTTTCTTGTGTTTTTATTGTTATTTAGGACCTTACTGCATTTTAGTCACAAATGTCTGTTTTTCTTATGATATTAGAAAACTTTCAAATTTTACACCTCAAAAAGTGGAAATGAAAAAACCATGACACTGTTACTTTTTTTAATAATTACACTGTCTGAACTAGTTTTTTAACGAATATTTGGTACTTTCCACCAATATTTGTACTATTCTAAGAGATAAAAGAGCTGTTTCCTTTGATAATTAAAGTAAATTCATCACGACTTTTTATTAGTTGAGCTAAACATTGGGCATGAGTATTTTTAGTCGGAGCTGTGGTTCCTTTGGTGACTAAAATCTCAAGACCAAAAACCCACGATAGGTTGTAAGTAAAGGACGCTGACTATATGAGAAACCCCTCATGTTGGGTATGCGTATTTTCAATTTTCAATTAAGAGGATACTGATATTACATAATTTTTTTTTTATAAATAATGAGATCACTGACGTTATTTTTTTAATTTAGAAAAGCATTTTTTTCCAGCTTCTCTTTAAAGATTTCAATGAAGTTTATTTAAAATATGGGAAATAAACAACGGAAATTAATGGCTCAGTGTCGCAGTATGCCATAAGGAAGCGCAGATATCGAAGCCGCAGGGCAGAGTGAAAAAGAGAAAAAGATCACTAGATTCCGTTGAACTCAGTAAAAAAGTATGAAAAGAACTTGCAAAAAAAAAAAAAAAAAACGGTACAGTATATTTTTGTGATTTTAAAACATGAAAAATAAATTTACTAATAAGACCTCAAAAACACCCCACCCCCCAGCAATCAATATAAGTCCCACTCTCTGAATCTCTGCTGCTATATATAAGTATAGTTTTGGTGGAGTGAACGACGTCTCACTCTCACTTGCGCACACTTTTACGTTATTTTTTCCCCATTCCCTTTGACTACTGGTCTTACACCTTTCTCTCCTTTTCTGTGAGCTAAAAACCACTCACTCACTCAGTTACTTAATTACTCTTCCAATTTCTCTTCTTCAATCTCTAAATTCTCTGCTTTATAGCACAGATCTCTGAATGATGTCAATATAATTTGTTGTTTATTTCTGTTGTCAGTTCTTTTTTTGAGCTAAGAGAGTTTTTTTTAAAAGTTCAATGGCGGAGACTACAGAAGGAAAACCAATGCCAGAGGCAGAGAAAAAGAAAGAGCAAAGTCTTCCATTTTATCAGTTGTTTTCTTTTGCTGATAAGTATGATTATCTTCTAATGATTTCTGGAAGTATTGGAGCTATTATTCATGGCTCTTCTATGCCTGTTTTCTTTCTCCTTTTTGGTGAAATGGTTAATGGTTTTGGCAAAAATCAAATGGATTTGCACAAAATGGTTCATGAAGTATCAAAGGTTAGTTTATCAAATTAATTTTTATTATTAATATAAGTATTTCTTTTAACCATTAACAATTAATCGATCTGATTTTGTTTTTTTGGTTACAAATTGCAGTATGCTCTGTATTTCGTGTATCTTGGGTTGATAGTTTGTGCATCATCCTACGCAGGTGAGCTCAGTGATCTACTTTTTTTTCCCTTCATTTTTTACATATTTTAAGTTTAAAAAGTTTATGGGTATTCTGAAACAAACTTTGCCTCGAATGAACACAGATTGTTTGTATACAAATAGTATTGATATTAAAAAGTTACAAGTGTTTGTATTTATGCTAAGTTATAGCCAGTTCACACTGGATCAGTAGGAGCGAAGATTAGGTCTCATGCTTGCACGTGGTCCGTGGACCGTCTCTCTGTCTTTTATCTCTTTTAATTGTCAATTTCCCCATGTATTTTCTTTATTCTATATTATCCCTATCACATGTCTCTATCATGGATCTGTTACATCTGTGTTACAGTTAAAAAAAATTCACACCCCCTTTTTCTTTTTCCTCTTTTTTATTTGTTTGTGTTTTTAAGCAAAGAATATTTTTAATTTTCTATACAGAGATTGGTTGTTGGATGTATACTGGAGAAAGGCAAGTAAGTGCACTAAGGAAGAAATATTTAGAAGCAGTGTTGAAACAGGACGTTGGGTTTTTTGACACAGATGCTAGAACAGGAGATATTGTTTTCAGCGTCTCAACGGATACTCTACTGGTCCAAGATGCCATTAGTGAGAAGGTCCTCTTCTCATTATTAATTTTTTCTGTGTTAATATTAATGTTTTTCATACCCCACATTTTTTTTCATTCAATGCCAACACTGTAGCACTAGTATTTAAGTAAAATTTCAGAAGGGGCAACGGTGAAATCTAGTAGCATTCATAACTGTAAGGCTAAACAAGGAAATTTATGTACATATGAATTATGATATGTGTTCAGTCTTCATTCAAAGTGGGTCCCAGAAAACTATTCTTACATTTCCTTGGCACATGTTAGCAAAAACTTACTAGCATACGCCATTATTTTCTTGGTTTTTTTTGTTTTGTTTCGGAATGCTCGTCTTTTTCTTCAGCTTTTCCTTATATTTTGGTGATAATGCCAAATTAGTTTAACTGTATCTTTTTTACTTTAATGATGGTTATGAATAATAATTGATGTGAAACAACATTTGTTACGTTAAAACTTTAGGTGGGCAATTTCATCCACTACCTTTCGACGTTCTTGGCCGGGTTGGTAGTTGGTTTCGTGTCAGCATGGAGGTTGGCTCTCCTTAGTGTGGCAGTAATTCCTGGAATTGCTTTTGCTGGGGGTCTTTATGCTTATACTCTCACTGGTCTCACCTCCAAAAGCAGAGAATCCTATGCCAATGCTGGTATCATTGCCGAGCAGGTAATCAATGATCAACCTGTTAGTGTATAGCAGTTAAACTCTTACCCGTTTTAGTGAAAATAGTGGCTATTTTTCTTCAACTCTAATTTTAGTGAAAACAAAAATGGTCACTGAACTTTAATTTTAGTGAAAACCATAAGATGAAATAATCCTTCTACATGTGACAGTGCAGCCATGATAAAGTTTCACCATCTCTTTTTCGGTTTTTGAGTACCTTTGGCCACTGGATGTCCTTTTTTAGCATGCTGTTCTAATTATCAAAGCAAAATCTTTCTAAAGTGACTTTATGAAAGTTATCTTTCTGGTGTGATTTAATTATGAAAGTTATCTTTATACTTTTACTTACCAAAATGTGTTTGTAAAACTACAAGTCTGATTTTTGGTTGCAGAAGTTTTAATTAAAAATGTATAATATTGGTTTGTGTTTTTTGACAGGAGTTTTTGCACGAGAACTCGACAATTGATTTAGATTGCTTTATCAAAATTTAAATAAGATGACTTAGATTTGTTCTAGAAATAAAATAAACTTAAACAGCCAAATCTTCTCGACTGCAAATTTTCGCATGTCACACAAAACAGATATACTTTTGATATCCTTTTCTATATCACTATCTTGAAAGTTTTTGATGTCTAATCCATTGCTAAAAACAGACATACCTTTGATATCCTCTTGGGCCTGCTATGATTGTTTGTTCTATAACCTGCACAAAATGCAAAGGCTCTTTTTCTTCAGATTTTTAGTTCTTCTGGTTTATGACGTTTACACTGTCATTTCAGGCAATTGCACAAGTTAGAACAGTTTACTCATACGTGGGCGAGAGCAAAGCCCTCAATTCATATTCAGATGCAATTCAGAACACATTAAAGCTCGGATACAAGGCTGGCATGGCCAAAGGCTTGGGTTTGGGATGTACCTATGGAATAGCATGCATGTCGTGGGCCCTTGTTTTCTGGTACGCCGGGGTTTTCATCAGGAATGGACAATCTGATGGCGGGAAGGCATTTACTGCTATTTTCTCAGCCATTGTTGGTGGGATGTAAGACCTTGTACATTGTTTATAGTTATCACTTCCATTTTCATGTTAACTCAGTGCATGTAACCCATTATTGGTTTGTTCAAACCTTGGCTTTTACAGGAGTTTGGGTCAGTCATTTTCCAATCTTGGTGCATTTAGTAAAGGAAAAGCAGCTGGATACAAGTTAATGGAAATCATCAAGCAGAAACCTACCATTGTTCAGGATCTTGCAGATGGAAAGTGCCTGTCTGAGGTCAATGGGAATATTGAATTCAAAAATGTGACCTTCAGCTATCCTTCAAGACCGGATGTAATTATCTTCAGAGATTTCTGCATTTTCTTCCCTGCTGGAAAGACAGTAGCAGTCGTTGGTGGCAGTGGCTCAGGGAAAAGCACTGTTGTTTCGCTCATAGAAAGATTTTATGATCCTAATGAGGGTAATCTAAGACTTCTGCCACATTAATATTTGAACTTTTGTAGTTGTTTACCAGTTATTCCATCTAAAATATGGTTTTGATCGTGCAGGCCAAGTTTTGCTGGACAATGTGGACATAAAGACATTACAGCTCAGATGGTTGCGAGATCAGATTGGCCTTGTGAATCAAGAACCTGCATTATTTGCTACTACCATACTTGAGAACATACTGTATGGAAAGCCTGATGCAACTATGGCTGAAGTTGAGGCTGCTACCTCTGCTGCCAATGCACATAGCTTTATTACCTTGCTTCCTAATGGATACAACACCCAGGTTAGTTGGTGTAAGCCTTATCGTTCAATTTCCGAGAGCAACAACAACAACAACAACAACAACTACCCAGTATAATCCCACAAGTGGGGTCTGGAGAGGTTAATATGTACGCAAACCTTACCCTACCTCGAAGGGTAGAGAGGCCGTTTCCAGGAGACCCTCGGCTCAAAAAAAGCAACAAGAGACGATATATTAGTACCATAAAAATGCATAATAAAATAACAGCTTTATAAGAGATATGAAATACAGAATACGAAATACGAAATAGATGGCTGGTATAGTAAAAACTAGCAGGTAAAGCCCTGCATCAATAGACGACCAATGACATTCTTAGTCTAACTCCTAACTGGCTAGTCTCACTCTATTGTGCTGTAGAAATATTCACAACTTTCCCCTAACCTACAACCTTAATGCTCGACCTCCATAATTCCCTGTCAAGGGCCATGTCCTCAGTAATCCTAAGTCGCGCCATGTCCTGTCTGATCACCTCTCCCCAATACTTTCTTAGGTCGTCCTCTACCTCTCCGCGTGCCCACTACAGCCAGTCGCTCACACCTCCTCACCGGTGCATCAGTGCTCTTCCTCTGAATGTGCCCGAACCATATGAGTCTTACTTCCCGCATCTTGTCCTCCATGGGGGCCACGCCCACCTTCTCTCGAATATCTTCATTCCTAATCTTATCCATCCTTGTATGCCCGCACATCCACCTCAACATCCTCATCTCTGCTACTTTCATCTTCTGGATGTGTAAGTTCTTTAACGGCCAACATTCAGTTCCATATAACATGGCAGGCCTAACCACTGCTCTATAAAACTTACCTTTTAGTAACGGTGACACTTTCTTGTCACACAAGACTCCCGACGCTAACCTCCACTTCATCCACCCCACCCCTATACGGTGTGTGACATCCTCGTCAATCTCCCCGATTCCCTGAATAACCGATCCAAAGTACTTGAAACTACCCTTCTTGGGAATGACTTGAGAGTCAAGCCTCACTTCAACTCCCGCTTCCGTCGGCTCAACCCCAAATTTGCACTCGAGGTATTCCGTCTTCGTCCTGCTCAACTTGAAACCTTTAGACTCAAGAGCATGTCTCCAAATCTCTAGCCTCTCGTTGACGCCGCCTCGTGTCTCGTCAATTAGAATAATGTCATCAACAAATAGCATGCGCTATGGCATTGAATTTCCTAGAGCATTGAACTTAATTGGGTCGTCGACTAAGATGGTTCGCACTTTCTCATAGCCCCAAAAAAAAAGAATTTTTTTTATTGAAGTACTAGTTCCACCTGCACTGCCTAGCACTTATACTGATGAAATTCTGTGATACCAAATCCAGGTGGGAGAGCGTGGTGTCCAACTATCTGGTGGACAGAAACAGAGAATTGCAATTGCAAGAGCTATGTTAAAGAACCCAAAGATCCTCCTGCTTGATGAGGCCACTAGTGCTCTTGACGCTGGTTCAGAGAGCATTGTCCAGGAAGCTCTGGACCGCCTCATGGTTGGCCGGACTACTGTAGTTGTTGCTCACCGTCTCTCCACAATTAGAAATGTCGATTCAATTGCAGTTATACAGCAAGGGCAGGTAGTTGAGACTGGAACACATGAAGAGCTGATTGCCAAAGGTGGGGCTTATTCTTCTTTAATCAGATTCCAAGAAATGGTTGGGAACCGAGACTTCTCAAATCCATCTACTCGTCGTACACGTTCATCTCGTTTAAGCAGTTCACTATCAACAAAATCTCTAAGCCTTCGCTCTGGCAGTTTAAGGAATTTGAGCTATTCATACAGTACCGGTGCAGATGGACGTATCGAAATGATTTCTAATGCTGAAACAGAGAGGAAAAATCCTGCACCACAGGGCTATTTCTGCCGCCTTCTCAAACTAAATGCTCCCGAGTGGCCTTATTCAATCATGGGAGCCGTAGGGTCTGTTCTCTCTGGTTTTATTGGTCCAACTTTTGCTATTGTGATGAGTAACATGATTGAGGTATTCTACTATAGAAATCCTGCAAGCATGGAAAGAAAGACAAAGGAATATGTCTTCATTTACATTGGGGCAGGCCTTTATGCTGTTGTAGCATATTTAATACAGCATTACTTCTTTAGTATTATGGGAGAAAATCTCACTACCAGGGTGCGGAGGATGATGTTGGCAGGTATTTTCTCTAGTCATCCCGTTCAAAAATATTTATTTTAAAGTAGTTTATAATGACAAGATTTTAAGCAAAGTTTATTACTTTCAACTTGTTCAGCAATTTTGAGGAATGAAGTGGGGTGGTTCGATGAGGAGGAGAACAATTCAAGTCTACTTGCAGCTCGCTTAGCTACAGATGCTGCAGATGTTAAATCTGCCATAGCGGAGAGGATCTCCGTTATACTACAGAATATGACATCTCTTCTCACTTCATTTATAGTTGCATTTATAGTCGAATGGCGAGTCTCACTTCTCATCCTTGCCACATTTCCGCTTCTAGTCTTGGCCAATTTTGCTCAGGTAAAAAAAATACTTAATCCCTTATTTCATTCAAAGCATTGCACCTAATTAGAAGTATTTTTTTCCCATTTTCAAATACCATGTTGGCCTTTTCAAGAAATTATTAAAGCAAGCATGTCCGATTCTATTAGTAGCATTTTAAAGAAAATCTAAAAATGGAAAAGGAAAAATAAAATGATTTTACAAGATTATATTTTGGACTCTGAGCTGCTGAATCTTCATCAATGGTAAATTATTTAAGATTCTCTACTAACAAAAGTTACAACAACAACAATAAAAACCCAGCCACAGGTGCGAGTGCGGGGTCTAGGAAGGGTAGTGTGTATGCAAACCTTAACCCTATCCAAATGGAGTAGAGATGCTGTTTTCGATAGACCCTCGGCTCAAGAAAACGAAAAAGAGGCCAATAACAAAAGTTTGACGTTGTAAAAAAAAAATCACATTGTTAAGTCACCTAGATAACTAACTGTCAAAAAAAAAAAGAGATTAATAGTCTGGTAGTATAAAAATTCATTACATTAATGTAAATTTAAATTAATAAAAATTTGAAGTGGTTGTTGCTTGGAATCTCGCTTCCGTGTACTTTCTAAGTAGCATAGGACAAGAGGAGTAAGTAGAATATGGTACCATTCTGGTGCATTGCATGTGCTTCCTCCGATTCTGCTGCTTCAGTTCTTCGAGACTCGCTTAAAAAGTACCCCATAATTAAAAGCTCACCTATTACTAGCAATTCCAGTAAAAACTGTAAAGATTCTATTACTCCCCATCACCCATCAATACCAATGTCACTGAGCAACACTTTCTCTCTCTCTTTTTTTTTTTTTTTAAATTCGACTTATTTCTTTTGGTTGTCCACTTCTCGAATTACTAAAAAAGGCAGCTTGACACATTAATCTCCCGCTATGCGCGGAGTTCGGGAAGGGCCGGACCACAAGAGTCTATTGTACTCAGTCTTACCCTGCATTTATGCAAAGAGGTCGTTTTCATGGTTCGAACCCCTGACCTCCTGGTTACATGACAACAACTTTACTAGTTACGCCAGGGCTCCAATTCTATTCTCGAATTACTATTATTTTTGGTTTTTGCTGTCTAGGTAAAAATAAAATAAAACTACGTCCAAAGAGTGAATGGCAGAGAAAAAATTGACAGGAGTGGGAATGGGTTAGACTGAATAATTGACTTTCTAGTCTCTTGGGCTACTAGATATTCATGCCAGAGTCTCAGAAGTAGCAGAGATTCTTTTACCCGTGATCATCTTGTATATTGACAAACTGGAGCCACCTTTTATCGTTTTACTGCTCATATATGCATTTTTTATGGGAGAACTGTCAGAAATGCCAGTCATGTGCTAGCTAGCTGAGTTTTGAGTCACAGATCTTATGCAGCTCAATAACTTAAATAGTGAGTAGCATGTAGAAGGGATAAACAATTATTTTTGTCCGTATGCTTGGCTTTCATTTCCTTTTCTTTTAACGATTCCCTAATTTCAGAAGCTTCCAAACATAAATATGTCCCCTATCAACCAAATGCTTCACCCTAACTGAGAAAATAACAGTACTACTTCTAGAGGTGGTTGTGTGTGATTTACCACTTGAGACACCTAGAAAAAAATTGACTTTACTAGTTTGAAACAGACTTTCTAAACGTGGGCCCATTAGCATGTGAGATGAGAGCATAGTTTGTATTTGCATGGATATAAAGTTTTTTCTTGCCACCATTCTTCTTTCAGTATTACGTACTAGATTGCAGTTCATGTATATAAAAAGTGTTCTAACTGTTAATTCCATTATTTTCATGCATGATATAGCAACTATCACTGAAAGGCTTTGCGGGAGACACAGCCAAAGCGCATGCGAAGACAAGCATGATTGCTGGAGAAGGAGTAAGCAATATTAGAACTGTAGCAGCTTTCAATGCTCAAGAAAAGATCATCTCTTTGTTCTCCCAAGAGCTTAGAGTTCCACAAATGCAAAGTCTTCGACGCAGCCAAATGTCAGGACTCTTATTTGGTATATCACAACTTGCTCTTTATGCTTCTGAGGCTCTGATTCTGTGGTATGGCGCGCACCTTGTTAGCAAAGGGGTCTCGACTTTCTCTAAGGTGATTAAGGTCTTTGTAGTCCTTGTGATCACGGCCAATTCAGTTGCTGAAACCGTCAGTTTAGCACCCGAGATTGTTAGGGGTGGTGAAGCTGTTGGTTCTGTATTTTCCATTCTTGATCGCTCAACCAGGGTTGATCCTGATGACACTGAAGCTGATCCAGTTGAATCAATTAGAGGGGATATTGAATTGCGCCATGTTGATTTTGCATATCCTTCACGACCGGATGTTTCAGTGTTCAAGGACTTCAATCTTAGGATTCGTGCAGGCCAAAGCCAAGCTCTTGTGGGGGCAAGTGGCTCGGGAAAGAGCTCCGTTATAGCCTTAATTGAAAGGTTCTATGATCCAACCGGTGGAAAAGTTATGATTGATGGGAAAGACATAAGGAGATTAAACTTGAAATCCCTTAGGCTTAAAATTGGGTTGGTGCAACAAGAGCCAGCTCTGTTTGCAGCTAGCATTTTTGAGAATATTGCCTATGGTAAAGAGGGTGCAACAGAAGCAGAAGTTGTTGAAGCGGCCCGAGCAGCAAATGTGCACACATTTGTTAGTGGTTTGCCTGAAGGTTACAAGACCCCAGTTGGTGAGAGAGGTGTTCAACTCTCGGGAGGACAGAAACAACGGATTGCAATTGCTAGGGCCGTTCTTAAAGATCCATCAATTCTCCTACTCGACGAGGCTACAAGTGCACTTGATGCTGAATCCGAATGTGTGTTACAAGAAGCACTCGAAAGGTTGATGAGAGGTCGAACCACTGTACTTGTGGCTCACCGATTATCAACAATTCGTCATGTGGACAGCATCGGGGTGGTGCAAGATGGTCGCATTGTTGAACAAGGTAGCCATTCTGAGTTAATCAGCAGGCCAGAAGGTGCATATTCTAGACTATTGCAATTACAACACCACCGGATATGATAACTTGAAGAATTTAATTTCTTTTTTTCTTTCCTTTTTTATTTTTATGGAAGCAAGTAACATGGCCTAGTGTTTTGGGGGAGTGACAATGTTTGGGTCCTAGTCTGTTGCTTTTATTGATTATGATGATGATGCTGATAGTTGTAGATATGGGAATGTCACGGTCAATATTATATCATCGGAAAAGTCTCCAACTCTATTCCCTATGGAGAATATTATATGTTAAAATATTGTTATCCACGGAGTATTGAGCTTTTCTATATCTGGCTGGATTATTCATTAGCTTGCTTTCCCTTTCTTTCATCTTCTCAAGTTTTTCTAACACTGAAAAAGCAAAAGACCCACCACTTTTTTTTTTAACTTTCCAGCTCAACTTAACTTTTATTGCCTTCCAACTTTTTCTCCAGCATGTGTTTGCTCTGGTGTTATTTGTTGTTTTAGATAAGCACCTTTTCTTCAAGAAAAACAATTGAAAAGAATTTGAAATTGAAATTGTATTTGGACATGCTTTACTTGAAAAGAATTTGAAGTGTTGTGAGGGTAAAACTTTAAAAATTACTCTAGAGCTATATTTTGAGATTTTAAGATTTTATTATCAAAATCTGCCAGAAATGGTTAAAATTTATAAACAAACAGATATTTGAAAACAAAATTTGAAAAAAAAAACTCCCACCAATTTTATGGCCAAACGGGAGCTTAGTCTTAGAACCCAAGTTGCGCCCAAGCTCTCAGCCTGAGGTCATGTCACGTCTGTCCGGACGTCATGCATCTAGTCGCCCTTGCACCAGGGGCGGCCAGACGAATTTTGTGGCCTAAAGCCAAACTTTACGAGGGGCCTTAACTTTTAATTTTTTTATTATCTATTTGCAGTCTATTTTTTTAGCTTTTCTTAGATACAAAGTTATTAATAATTTTCTTATAATCAATAACTTCTAATAAGTATTTCTCAATTGACAATATAGCTAATCCATTTAACTTTTCTTGTGATATTATTGTTCTTAAGTAAGATTTTATCAATTTTAATTTTAAAAACTTCTTTCCCCTAAAGCATCGATAACATGAGTTATGAACATTATTCCATAAGATATTTATGCATTTGGAAAAAAATTTAATCTTTTATTTTATTAAATGTATCAATTAAATTGTTTTCTTCTAATTGTACTATTTTTCTTAATACTTTTAGTTCAGAAAATAAATCTAAACAGTCAATATCGAATTGATTATTATGCTTTAAGGAACATTCAAGATTGAAGAAATATTTTTTAAAAATTTTCAACATCTCGTGATCTTAATTTTTACTGCCAAATAGAAAACCAAAAAATATTTCCATATACTTCGAATTGTTCAAATCTATTTTGAAGTGAAAAGATAGCCTTGTCTATTGTGTATAAAAGTAATTAACACTAAAGGACTCTTTGAATGATTTTGAGATTTTATTATCAACATTCGCATCAAATTGTTACTTCTTATATATCACATGTTTCTTACGAAATTTAGGTTCAAAATTCATTTCAAGTGCAATTTCCTTGGTAGAAATCATAACAGTTGCAAATTCTTCTTGTCTATATTTGTTAAAGAAAGAAATCAAACTTTTTCACCTTACAGAACTCTTTTTTTAAACTTATACATAGTATATTAGGTGTAAAAAAAATGGACCCCCACAAATGTGGGGCCTAAAGCGGTTGCTTTACTTGCTTTACGGAAGCGCCACACTCAAGCATGCATGTGGTTACTTTAATCTAAGGAAGGTCTAATCACTAATGGATCAGGTCGGTAGTAATGCTGACGTGCAAATCGTTCGTCCAACTTGGTTATCTGAGAGAAAATTAAGCTATTCGAGCTGTCCCAACAGCCCGAGGATAAATGAAAATGCAGTGATAATTACCACTAATCTACTAAGCGTAACCCGACCAACATCTTCTTGTACGTTCCTTAATTCTCTACTCGGACTTGTCTATTTCCATTTTGTCAAGAATCTAGTTAGATATACAAAGTAGAAGTTGAGACATATTCATTGGGTCCAGATGGATTGAATTATTGTTAAAAAAATACAAGTAGGGGGAGAAGAACATGAAATGCCAACATCAAATGAAAGTATATGAAGTTAAAGAAGAAGTATAAAAGAAGGCTGTTTGCTCACTCTGTGTTTCAAAGTAGTGACCCTACCATGTTTAAATCTACAGTGTCAGCAATAAGGACTCTGGCTAAGTGGCTTCTCTCTGTGGCTAAAGTGAAAAGAGTCAGTTTTATGAAAGTGATAATTGCATTCACTAAAAAAACTTTATAAGGACAACCCATATGCGTCCGTGAATCTGTTGTAAGGAAACTCAAAAAGGCTTCCAATCAGTGAATTTCTGTAGCTTCTAAATTGTGAGTCTGTGTGTTTACAGTTCACTAGATTTTTAGACACCAAAGAAGAAAGCAAAGACTTATGGGTTGATGGCAGTAAAACCAGAGAGCAGTAATGTGTAGCACTGTAGAGGTTTAAATAATTTGGACCCACCCCCTTTCAGCATCGATTATTAGCTGCAACAAGTGAAGTTATTTGTGCCTTGGCACATTTGACTCGTCTTATGTATCATTTTCCGCATGATCCCTAACCTAATAATGTCTTCCAACCTCCATGATTTGGAAGCTTTTACCCTTTCCTGATTGCAATGGCAAGATCAAAATCACAAGTATCAGGGTTAGTTTCAGTCTTTAATCTTAAGGTATATTAACATTTTTCAATTCAAGTGAAAGATCCTCGTTACAGGTGGACAGGAAATAAATATGGTAGAGAGTCAAGTCACGACGATGAATCACTATATTTATACATAGATGCTCTACTCTCCAACTTGACAGTAAAATATAGATAATTAATTAAGGTATATTTATGTACATATCCTTAATTTAGAGCTGTCAAAATGGGTTGACCCAATCTAGGCTAGTCCTATCGAGCTATAGAATGGAATAGCCCGACCAAGCAAAATCCTTCACTTGAAGGGGCTTGCAAAATTCTAGCCCAACAAAGTTCTAACCGACCCACGAGCTAGCTTGGGGACTAACACTTCAATTGTTGTTGTTTTCAAAAGCAATTTACTCAAAATTATTAACTGAGGCTAGCAGCTGAATATGGCTCGGTTGAAAAGCTTCATATTTTAATAAGCTGAAAAAAATCCAACCTTACCCTATTCAACTCGCAGGATGGATTGGGCTGGCCTCTTGAGAAGATACATTTTGACGGAGCTAGCTCTAATTACTATATATAGTCAAAGAAAAAATAAAATTTTTTGGAATTTGTGGCCCTAAACAAGTCAAAATGGAGCCCAGAGTATTTGTGTGATTATAAAAGCTTTTCATTAAGGACAAAATTGAAAATCTAAGCTAAATTATTTTCAAATTTAGAAAGAGATCATTCTTTTTGGAACAGACCAAAAAGGAAATAGGTTTGTTTAACCAAAAAATAGAATTTTAGTCAAAGCTAGAATTTAGAAGAACGCGGGTTACTGATAATCAAAAGAATATGTAGAAGAGAATAATTTGGGGTAACCAGAATATAATCAGGAGAAAAACAAGTGAATCAGAGTATATTTCAATTGTGTCTGTCCTTACAAGTGATTAGATACCTCCCTTTTATAGGTGTCTTGAAGGTATGCGTTTCCTTCAAATCATAATGAGGCTATTATGAATAATTAAAGACATTAAATGTTACGTTACACAATCATTGTAATCAATACAAATTCTCTAACGTATCCGGTATTTAATGCCTATCGAATTCTGTATCTGCACTCTTTATTATGGTCAGATCCGTTCCTTTTGATAAATGATCTAAATAGGTACAGGCGCTGAATCCTTTAAATGTCCTCCCGTGCCTCTTCCTTTGCCTTTGCTCGTTTCTATTGCTGCCCGTGACTCTTTATAATTCTTTGACTATTTGACCATTCCACGTGTTTCAACATATAAAAATTCAATTTTTCCCAATACAGATAGTCCCCCACTTTCCATTTATTCATCAATTGAATATTTGGGAAGTGGGTTTCATTAAAACGAGAATTTTTGTCACCATTAATGCTATGACAAAACTGACGCTTCAATTGTCACTTCTATTTAATACTTCATGCACGTGTAGATTTTCCATTGGCTCTGCAGTTTTTGCAGCCCTTTTTCAAGGTTTTTACGGTGCCACTATTAACGAAGTGCCAGTTATCATAATTATGGTATTTTCACCTCTGCACTTTTACCTTTGGCGGTTGCTTATCGGTATAAATATAATTTTTCCTTTGTCTTTATCACATAAAGCTTATTGAACACTTATTTCTCCAAATCTTTGTTGACTTCTTCCTTAGACCATTCCTCTTCGATATGTCTTCTCCAAGCCCTAACCCTGAGAGAGTTTCCATTACTGACTCCTTCCCTAATGCCCCTGTTAGGCATAGAAGGGGATGTAGACTTCGTAGTTTAGGATCTACTCGAGGAGGTGGTTCATCTATGCCTTCTTCTAGTTTTGGTCCTTCCTCTAGAACTAGAGGTTCCCTTTCTCAAAAATCTTCTTCTAGGGGTAAAAGCCATTCTGAACCTTTACGCGAACCGTTAGTAGATGAGATAGTTCCTTCAGAATTGTCTTTTTACCATGACAGAGAATCTCTTAGAAACCAAGTTTCCGCATTAGATCGTGTCGATACTTACCCTACTCAAATTACAGAGGTTTTGACTCCTGTGGTTCGTAAGGACTGCCATTAGAGTAATGATTTTCCCATTATTATCCCTAATCCGAATCAGAGAATTACTTCCTATTTAATGGGGTTCTCTTTTATTTACACTTACCCTTTTACTTTAGGGTTTAGACCAGCAATTGACCCAGTCATTCTCGAATTTTGCCGTTTCTTCAATGTCTGCTTGGGTCAAATTGGCCCAATCATAGTGAGGGCAGTTACATGTTTAAGGCATTTAACCACTAGAGCTGAAGCTCTTACTTTCCCTCACTTGATTCATCTTTACTCACCTAGGCTTTTTCGTAATGGTGTTTTTACACTAGTGGCCAGGAGTAAGAGGGTTTTGGTGAGCCCTGAAGATAACAAGGATCATGACTGGTATGCCCGATTTGTTGCTGCCCCCACTGTTGGTTAATGGGTGAAGATAATGTCCCCTTTCCTGAGAAGTGGAATTTTGCACGTAGGTCTTTTATCCCTCTCGTACCCTCTTCTTTCAAATTTATCAACTTTACTAATTTTACCCCTCCCCCTTTGTTTTTCTTTTTAGCAACCATGGGAGTAGTGGGGGATGTTCCCAATTTTCGTGGTTGGGTAGATAAATTGCTGAAGATCGCGCCAATGGACGGTAGATCTTGGAAAACACTTTCTAATCGCTTTGGTTGGAAGGTTAAGACTCACGGTTAGAGTTCACATTTTGTTTTTTTATGCCTATATTCTCCTTTATTGTTTTAACTTTTATCCTTCTTTTTGTCAGGATTTGCTATTCGAGGGGTTACTGCGGAAGCAGTTGCAGCCTCTCGTGTCACTTCGGGGACCCGTACTCCTTCGAGAACCCGTATCTCTCTAGAGAGAGCCCGAGAAATAGTCTTGGGTTCCTCTTCTGCGAAAAGGAAGGCTGCTGAAGAGGAAAATTCTGAAGATGAGGAAAATGAGAGCCCGTTGGTAACGAGGCCACGAGTTAGGAGACGTATTGTTTCCGATGACAAAGCTGAAGTCTCGGTTTTTTTTACCGAACCTGTTGAAACCCCAATAATAATTCCCGATGATGATGTCACTCCCTACGACACTCGTGAGTCTATCGACCAACTTTTTGTCAGTGGATTTGGTCGTGAAGATGTTGGGCTTATTTTAGACGAAGTACCTTTATCATCTTTCTCATTACCCGTGCCTGTGATTCCTTCTTTACCGGCCCCAACTATTTCCGTTCCTTCTTCTACTGCTCTTACCTCTTCTCCTGCTCCTCCTTTGGCTATTCCCCCTATAGTTCATCATACTGAAACGGGCTCTTCAAGTAAGAGTGCCGCTATGAGGCGGGTAACTATTGAAATTCCTGCTGAGAATAGTCTTTTGAGAAAATTAGGTCAGGCGGATATATGGCTAGAGCCTCTTATTGGCCCAATTGAAAAAGCAAAGCTGGAAAGCCATAGTTCTCTGACTTTAATGAATGACATCGTGAATGCCACTCTGAAGGTATTTTCCTTCTCTCCCACTTTGCAAAATTTTTCATCTTTGAGATTCTTATTTCTTCTCTTTTCTTTTTAGGCTAATCTCATCGGTACAAAGTTGATGAAAAGAATTGCTCATTTGGAGAAGACAACACGTGACTCTTAATTGGAAGCAACCAATTGGAAGGGGCAATTTGAGAGTGCTCAGCTTGACATAGAGAGTTTGCAAGAGAACAAGAATACCTTAGAGCAGCGAGTACGGGCCTTAACCTCAGAATTGGCGGTTATAAAAGCTTCTTCACACCAAGTAGAGAAAGACAAAGAGCGTCTCGAGTCCTCCTTTTTAGAGCAGCTATCTAAAGCTAGTGAAGAGATCAGAGAGTTAAAGGCTCTTTTAAATCAAAAGGAAGTTTACTCTGGGGAGCTTGTGTAGAATTTGACTCAAGCACAAGAAGACCTCAAAATATCTGCTGATAAGGTGCGTGCTTTAGAATGCTCCCACGCCTCTCTTCAAGCTTCCCACAGCTCTGCCTTAGCTGAAAATGAAGAGCTAAAAAATGAGATCACTACTTGGGAAAAGGATTATGAGATCCTTGAAGAAAAATCTGCTGTTGAGGCAAGTTGGGCTTTTTTGAATTCCCGTCGTGATACCCTACTTGAAGCTAGCCAAGAAAACTTCAACCTGGAGTTAGAGTTAGCTAAAATCAACGAAACTATTGAAAAGGCTCAACAGACTCAGGACTTCCCTTCTCCTGTGGATGAAGTTCCCGTGGCTGAAGCTTTTATGAATGTTGAAGATGATACAGGTGTCATGACTGTTTCAAACCCGATCGAGCCCGTTGCTGCAAGTCAAGTTGAAGTCGCGCCTGCTGATGCACCTGCCCAAATTGATCCTGCTGCTATCGATGTTCCTGCCTCAGTACCACAAACTTCTCAGTGACCAGTTTTAATCATTCAAATGATTTTATTTTTGTTTTGACTTTGGAAGATAGTAATCAAACCCTTAACTTCATTTGAGGGTTGATTTTAGGAACGTCAGTCCCCAAGTCTTTTAATGGGGTAATCTAAACAATTTCGTAGTTTGATGACTAAGTTGGAACTTAGTATTAGATGTTTTTTTACATATTAAGAAGTTTTTTATCTTAAACTTCTGCTTGCTTTATTCTCGCCTTTATTTTTAAGGACTTACAGAATAATTTGCATTTTTGTTTTCTGAAAAATGCTTATGTTAACCTCATGATTAATTTAAACATGAGTTTTATAAAAGAGGACCCTTTTATATTCCAATACTTAATGAAGAAGACGTCTCAACTTCATAATGGTATTATCATACAACAAAAGAAACACGAATACACATGTTTTTCTGAAATAACTTGGACAAGTTTTTATTTTTGAACCTTGTCTAGTTCCTGTCACGCCTCCTTTTTCCGACCCCGCGAAGGGCGTATGGAGTTTTTTCCAATTAAAGGACAGTCGAAACGAGATTTATTTCTTTATTTCAGAGTCGCCACTTGGGAGATTTAGGGTGTCCCAAGTCACCTATTTTAATCCCGAACCGAGGAAAAATGACTCTGTATTACAGTCCGCGAACCAAAAATCCGGATAAGGAATTCTGTTAACCCGGGAGAAGGTGTTAGGCATTCCCGAGTTCCGTGGTTCTAGCACGGTCGCTCAACTGTTATATTTGGATTGATTATCTGATTTTATACAAATATGGACTCATGTGCAAGTTTTATCTTTTTACCGCTTTCATTATTATATTTTTTAAAGAATGTGAACATCGTTTAAAAAAACATGTCTTTGGATTGGGTCACATAAAATGCATCCACGATCCGAAACATATTTTTATTCAATGTTTTGGGATTTGGATTTGGGTCGCATAAATGCATACCCGTGTTTAAGAATGTATTATTATTATATCGCGCCTAAAGCAATTAGCGATTTATTACTTTGGGGTAGGGCCGTGAAATTTGCTAAAACGACTCCTCCTTAATTCTAAGCAATTAAATGTACATTTATTGAGGGCCCCGCAATCTATACATTTTATTAAGCGAGGCTCATCTCATTTATTTTTCTAAATGGATAAATCTTAAAGCGACTACATTTTGCTATTTAAAATTAGTCTCTAAAATGAATAAAGAAAATCCTAATTAATTACGTTTTTTTTATTATTATTTAAGAAAACATGACACGCTAATTGCTTGATTCATACAAATATTGATGAAAAAGGGATTTTATTCTTAATTTCGAAAATTATAAATTAAATAAAAATTCAACAACTAATATTCAAAATAAACAAATATAGCTAGATGAAAACTTAGCATTGTTATTTTTTTTTAAAAAATATTATTGAGATTAATTATTCAAAATCATTTGAAACTAAATTTAACCATAATTACTAAAGCTTATTAGAAAGAAAGTTTATTAGACTTAAACGTTCTTCTAATCTTGCTTAAGCTCAAGACATGCCTTAATGCCTAATTTACGATGTTTAATTTAAATTCGTGTCTTAGCTAAATTTAGCTACTTGTTCATGATCAACCCATAATCTTGAAGCCTTCATAACTAGTGAATTAACCTATTTTGTCGAACCGATTTATTACAGACTAACTTATGATATTATTTTCTTATTCCAATTATTATTTAGTAATTCATGAAATAGCTTAAATACAATCAACAAAAGGAACAAATAAAAAAAAACGAAATTAAAACTTCAAATTTTCATTCTTCATATGTATTCACGCTTCATATTTCGGATTACAATAACCAGCTTTTCAGTTGTGTACCTGATATTGGAAGCAAAAGAAAATGAATATGAGAATCAGCAGCAGTAGTAAAATCAGTACAACACAGCAACAATAGCCCAACAACAGTAACAACCCAGTAACGGACCGGTGGAGTAGTAATCCAAAAAACAAAAGCTTCCAGCTTTGATGAAACAATAATTAATTCTGATTTCAAACAACAAAAGAAAGCAGAATATTTTTTTTAGTTTTTTTTTATTTGAAAGCTTAAATATTTTTCGGAATTTTCTATCTCTTAAATGTTCAGCCCTTTTCTCTCTCTTATTTTCAGATTTGTTTCTCTCTCTCTCGTATCTGTGTATTTTTCTCTATCTCCCCTGTGTTTCTGATTTCAAGACTTCTTATAACCCATCTCATAAAATCTTTCCATTAATTAAAATCAACCCATTTTCTCTACCAAACTCATTATCTTCCCACTCATTCCCATTACATTAAATAAACATATCACACCACCCCATTTCATTTTGTCCCCCATGCTTTATTTAAAATAATACAAGATTCCCCTTTAATTTAAATCTTGTCCCCCTTTATATTAAATAATCATATCACAACCCACCCCATTTCATTTTGTCCCCCATGCTTCAAATAAACAATTACAAAATGTACAATTCCTAAACTACCCCTTCCGACCTTACTGAAATTACCAAACTACCCCTGAACATATTACAAATTTACCAAACTACCCATCAGCTATAACACATCAATTAATCAAACTTAACCAAAATATAGACAATATGATCAATTTCTAACAATGTTCAAACAACAATATGAACACGGATGAACATCATAACAACAATATCACATGAACACGATTTTAACAACATTTCAACAACAAATCACATGAACACAAATTGAACAACAAAGAACAACTAAAATTTGATTGAACAATATTTTAGCAACAAACAATCCTATTTTCGGATTCAACAACTACAACAAACAAGTATTTTTAGATTTCTAACTTCAATCATATTGAACTTAAAATCAATTCTAACAATATTACAACCAACAATTCTTATATTAAACTTTATGAGAAAAATTCACGAAATAATCACAAATGGTAAACAAGAAATCAAGCTATACAAATTTCGGATTCAAGAACAATCAAACAAAGTATGAACATGAATTAAATCTATTTTAAACAACAAACATGATGGATTTAAACGATTAAACCAACATATTTCTCTAACACAACTAAATTCTTTAAACAAATAACAAGATCGACGAAGAAACAATTATGAACTTAAACTTGAACTTAACAATATTAACAATTTCTAACAATACATAAACACATGAAACAAATTGAAGAAATATTTAATTAACTTTCAATTTGTATCTAACAAACATCAAACTAACAAATATTCACTTAAACAATAATACAAACATGAAATAAATATGAAAACAATTAATTAAACTTCTATTTTGAAATCTGAAAATTAATTTTAACAAACAACACATGAACATGAACTAAAATTAATTCAAACGATAAACAAAACAAACATTTGCCGATTTTAGATTCGAAAATATCAAAACAAAATACGGACAAAAATAAAACTCAAAATATACTAACCGGATCGAAACGACGAACAACGACCAAACAAACAACGAACTTGACGAGCCTCGACCAAAGCTCGAACCAACGATGACGAACACGAGCAGACGACCAAAGAAGATGGTCGTTTGGCATCGTTTAAAAACGAACCCAGTGGCAGCAGCAACTCGGAGGAACTGGGAGATGGAGAAGGTCGACGCACTGGCATCCATGGCTGCCTGTGTCGATGAGGCAGCAGCTAGGGTGCGTTCGGCAGAAGCAGTACTCGTCGAGCCATGGACGTCGAGGGTCATCCATGGACGTCGAGCTCGACTTTGAGCTTGACGTTGAATGACGACGATGCTTCCATGGCCAGCAGCTGAAACTCCCAAAAATGTGAGCAACAACAGTCCGTTGAGTAAGAAGACGGAGTGAAATAGCAGCAGCTCGGAGCAAACGACGCAGTGGGGCAGCAGCTCGCGAAATAAGCCGTGGTTGTTCGAGCTGTTCGCAGTTGAAGACGAAGCAGTAATGGAGGTCGTTCGGATGGGGAAGATGAAGCAGAAGCAATAAGAAGCAGAAGGGTCGCAGCTGCTCGTCGAGGAAGGAGATGAAACAAGCAGCGATTGGGTTTTCCTTCCATTTTGGCCGAGGGTTTTCCGGCGACGCAGCGGCGAAGTAGATGGGGAGGTCGACGTGGATGGTGGTCGTTTGGAGACGAAGCAGCAACAAAAGGGTCAGCCATGGATGGGGTCTTTGAGCTTTTGGAGAAGAAAGAGCAAAATGGGTGTTGGGCGGATGCTTTCTTAGTTTTAGGGTTTTTGGCTTTGTTTTTTTTATTTTTTTTTGTTTTGTGTTGTAAAATGTAAGACAAAGGGGTTTGAGTCTTTTGGGTTATGGACTGGGTCGACCCAGTTCGAAATGGACTGGGTCGTAGGGAAGATTGGGCCAATTTTTGGGCCTGTGGCTTGAAATTGAAGAAGAGGCCTAATTCCGACTTTCTTTATATTTTTGCTTTCTTTTCTTCTTTTATTTCTCTAAAACTAAATTATAAAAATACTTAAACTATTATTAAGAATTAAATTAAGTTATAAAAGCGCAAATTAACTCCCAATAATAATTAACGCACAATTAAGTATTAATTAAGCGTAAAATTGTATATTTGGACATTAAATGCTAAAAATACAAACGATGCCTATTTTTGTAATTTTTAATTTTTGTAAAACAAATTTAATTACTAACAACTATAGAATTAAATCTTACATGCAAAATGCGACATATTTTTGTATTTTTTATTAATTTATCAAATAAACACGCACAGACAAATACAAATAATTATTCAAAATATCACAAAATATCACAAAATTGCACACCAAAGAAAAATCATTTTATTTTTGGATTTTTTGGGAGTAATTCTCATATAGGGCAAAAATAACGTGCTTACAGCTAAAAAAAATATTCTGCTTTCTTTTGTCTAATTTTACAGCTAAAAATGCACTAGTCAGATCTCATTTTACCACCAAAAATCATTTTATTTGATGAACTCTCTCACTGAGAAGTCTTGAAATCAGAAACACAAGGGGGAGGAGAAATACAGAGAGAGAAAAAAAAAAGGGGGAGAGAGAAACAAATCTGAAAATAAGAGAGAAAAGGGCTGAACATTTAAGAGATAGAAAATTCCGAAAAATATTTAAGCTTTCAAATAAATAAAAAAAACTAAAAAAAATATTCTGCTTTCTTTTGTTGTTTGAAATCAGAATTGATTGTTGTTTCATAAAAGCTGAAGCTTTTGTTTTTTTTGGATTACTACTCCACCGGTCTGTTACTGGGTTGTTACTGTTGTTGGGCTATTGTTGCTGTGTTGTACTGATTTTACTGCTGCTGCTGATTCTCATCTTTATTTTCTTTTGCTTCAAATATCAGGTACACAACTGACACGCTGGTTATTGTAATCCGAAATATGAAGCATGAATACGAAAAAATAAAGAGTTGAAATTCTGAATTATATTTAATTATATTCTGAATTTTATTCGTATGTATAAATTATGTAGTTTGCAAAAAATCAGAATCATGTAGATATTTAATACATATAGTGGAACATTCGACGATAGCTTAACAAATGAACTATCTACATCTATTGCCTAAAAATAAATAAATGGTGTAGTAATTCCGTTGAATCAAAAATCAAACGAATAGGCCATCTAGTAGGAAGTTGATAGAAATTTATTTAGTTAAATAATATTGGTTAATTTCATCATGTAAATGGTCTAGGATTAAAATTAGAATTGCTATATTTTTTTTAATTTGACAAACTGAGAACATGCCTAGTATAATGTAACTAGGTAATAACATGTAAATAAGTTAAGATATTTCTCCTTTATTTTGTAGAGACAAATTTCAATAAAAAATGTAGGCGTTTTAGGACTGTCCTTTTAAAAATAAATGAGATGAGCCTCGCCCAATAAAATGCGCTAATTGCGGGGCCCTCAATAAATATTTAATTGAGTATTTAGAATTCGGGATGGACTGTTTAGTGAATTCCACAGTCTTACCCATAAATAATAATATGTTAATCGCTTTAGGCACGATTTAATAATAATACATTCTTAAACATGGGTGCGCATTTATGCGACCCAAATCCAAATCCTAAAACATTGAATAAAAATACGTTCCGGATCGCGGGTGCATTTTATGTGACGCAATCCAAAGACATGTTTTTAAACGATGTTCACATTCTTGTAAAAATAATAATAACAATTATGGAAGCTGATGACATATTTTGAAGTCAATTCACACTTGTTATGACCAGACAGACTCTATTGGGGAGTTTTTCTATGAAAGGAGAAAGATAAAAGAAACAAAATAAAAGACAAAGGAAACGATGACTCTTTTACAAAAGAAACTATAAATAAAAACCTATCAAACGAAAACAACGACTCTAATGGTCATGACATGCACATGTGGCCTATCCTCTGCCGTCAATCGTCTTTCAAGACCTTCAATTGGCAATTCTCCATCTGATTCCTAATCTTATTCGACTTGTAGTGCCCGAAGGGTTTTCACTATCAAGCCTCTCTCATTTTGGTTTTTCTCTCAGCTTTCATCGCCTTATGGTGTCCGTGAAGATTTTCACCGATAAGACTCTCTCATTTGTATCATTTTCCCGCTGGGGATTTTGGAGTGTTGCCGGTATGACTCTCTCTGCTGGAGATTAGAGTCCTTTCTGTTGTGGAACAGAGTGTTATATTCGCCGGTAAGACTCTCATTTGTCTGACTTGGCATCTTTTGCAGACTGATCAGAAGGTCTTTCTTTGGACGGTAATGTGGGTTTTTGGATAGGCTTAGAAAGAAAGGGTATTAAAGACTCAAAACAAAATAAACTGGAGGTTTAAAATTACAACATTCGGAACCAATTTTGCTTACCACAAGCGCAACGCTTGCCCCAGTTTCTTGCTTGGGGATTATTTATTAAATTTTTTTTTATTTATTACACCATGCATACCATGCACATTATGCACACTATGCACCCTATGACCGAGCTGTGAAACGCCTACGTATCCTCTTTGAGGAATCAGGTCAAACGTAGTTCCCAATTCCTCTGTTTTCATTTGACTTTTTTTTTTGTTATCACTTTTCTTTTCTTTTCTTTTTCGTTTTGTTGTTTTCTTTTCTTCTTTTTTTCTTCATGTTTTCATGCCATGCTCGCGTTTTCTAGTCGTTTTTACTGATTCCGAATGAGGGGTATGAAAGAAAAATAAGTAAGGCTCAAAAGGGGTAACGAAGGATAAAGTGTTTAGGTAGCAGAACAAAATGTCTTCGTCATTCCAGTCTTCAAAACATGCCAAATGCAAACAACACAACAAACAATAGATTTATAGTCTCTTCCGACGGTGCTGAGCTTGACAATTATGTTAAACATTTGCTTTTCCCTTTGTTATTTCTAAAACATCGTTGGGCGACACTCTCATTTCATGAATGACCCTCACGCCAATTTGGCAAATCTTGATTTTAACGGTTTTCTTTGTGTTTAACTTGCCCCAGTTCCACATGACTCGGGCTTCAAATAATCCCAAACCGTTCTTATTTCCTTTAAATGGTCTGATCGCCTTTCCAGGGTTTTACGATTAACTTTTAAAGTTAGGCCCAAACTGTGTGCGCATGTCATGTCACTAGAATCGGCACTGAACAAAAATGATAAAAGGACTAAACAAAGAGATGACTGGAAATAAAGAAAGACCGGATTTTGTATTAGACTACTGGTGAAATGGTTTAAATAACAAAACAAACAAAATAGTCCAGAACAAAATCCTAAAACAAACTGGACAAGACAATATCCGACTTATAACCCTAATAATCCGAACAACATAAATGTCAACAAAATAAGCCACCACAAGCTTCTTTCTTGTTAAACAAGTAACAGAGCGTCCTTCCACTTTATCAAGACTGACATCTTAGCCATCGAGCTTTGCATCGATACTGCCAAGACCATTACCAGCTTCAATATCATCAACATCCGTCGGCAAGTTCGAGGGGGCTGGAGTGCACCATGTCACTGTTATTAATCACAACCCGCGCTTCTTGGATCATTTTCTCTACTTCCCTTCACCAACTATGACAGCTCTCAATGTTGTGCCCTATGACATTGGAGTGGTAGGCGCATCGCGCTGCCGGATCAAAGCTCCTTGCAAGTGGATTTGGAGTACATGCAGGGAGTGGTTCAATCGAGCCAGCATGCCTTAGCCTTTCAAACAGACTGGCATAAGATACCCCGATAGGGGTGAGAGCCTTTTCTCGTTTCAGCAACCTCTTCATTCTTGCATGTTGACAGGGCCAGAAACCTGATCCAGATGGCTTTTGGTAGGCTTGTATGGGTGGGTAAGCATTTCGTGGAGTCGGGTACCTGGGAAGTGAGGTATGGCTTTTGAGGTCACGGGGAAAGAAGTGGTGTTGGGGAGCGGAGAAGCATTGAAGAGTGATGGAGCTACTCGGATAGCTGGGAAAGCTGCCATAAATGGGTTGGGATGGAGAGTATGGAGAATCTTCCATTATGGTGTTGGGTGCTTGGGAAATGACCGAGTTCAAGAGGCTTGGCGGTGGAGGGGGTGGTGCTTTTCCCGTTATCCATGCCTGATACATGTCTGCCACATGCTGTCTCAACATTTTCACTTCTTCTACCAACCTGTTGTTCTGTTCGACCAATTGTTGTCAGTCATCAGTACCGATCCACTCGGTTCTGCGGTTCTGAGCCATTATCCTTTGATTTTGCTTTGCACGGAGGAGTTACCACAACCAACCACTTTCTATACATGGACACATCAAAGGGAAGCCATCACGTTAGTGTTAGGGCATTGGACAGACAATCATGTATCAGAGATACAATGTACCTAAGCAGTTAGACAATTGTGCCCCCCGAAAATCTTCCACACTCTCTTTTATTTATTTTTTATTATATTTTTTATTTTATTTTAGTGGTGGTCGAATCTTATGGAGATTGCCTACGTATCATGACCCCGCATGAATCAGACCGAGCGTAGTTCGGACCCAATAAAAGATAAACAATGCTAAACATTTTTTTCAATTTTCATGTTAAAACAAACTGAGTTTCAAAGGTTTGAAGATGACCTACAAGCTAGAAAATCAAACAACCCACATATTCTAATTAAAAGATTTACAAACGGCCAATTTCTTTCCCCGTTTGACAAATGCAACCAAACGGTTATTTTTGCAAATGTGGCCCCTTCCAAATTTCACATGAATTTGAGGCCGGGGAGGATTATTTTATGACACTTTACACACTTGTCCATTCTTTCACGAAAATAACCTTTCGACATCTGACAGATACTCTAAGGTTATTTCGGCAAGAACGGTTCAAGACGCGGCCGAAGTTGGCTCGGCTTATTTTGACTGAAAAATCCAAACGGTATTCACCTGACCGTTGACTTTTTTTTTTCTTTTCAAATTATACTAAAAACCTGATGTTGCAAACACGGCCCTTCAGCGCCTCGGGGACGAAGATTTATAGGGTTGTGTGGGTCAACTAGACCAAAATCCTAAACATGACCCAAAAAGGTGGTTGTTTATGCAAAGTCAGTCTTCCGACGTCCCTCTCGGGAACATTCGGCTATTTTTGACAAAACAGCATCACCCGACTTATTTATGACTCTTTTTATCATTTTTCGAATTAGAAAAGTCAATATTGCAAACACGGCCTTTCAACGCCTCGGGGACGAAGATTTTTAAGGCTGTGTGGGTCAACTGGACAAAATCTTAAAAATGACCCGAAGGTGGCTGTTTATGCAAAGTCAGCCTCCCGATGTCCCTTTCGGGAACATTCGGCTATGCCTTCATAAAACAACGTCATCCGACTTCTCTATGACAAAATTAAAATTTTGACATGTTTTTTTTTTTTGGCTATTTTAGCGAAAGGGGAGGTTGGATACCACCCGACTTATTCATGACAAGATTAAAATTTTTGATCTTTGGCTATTTTAGCAAAAGGTGAGGTTGGACCCGATGAGGGTTGCCTACGTATCTCACATCCGGTGAGAATCAAACCCGCGTAGTTCGAGCCTCGCGAATAAGTAAATGAACTAATATTTTTTTTAATTGGAACTGTGAAAGAACTGCTTCAAAAGAAGAAAGGAAGTATATATATATATTTTTTTTGATTGATTTCTTTTTGAAAGAAAGACTTGTAAAAATTCCTTTTCTTTTGATTTGAACTTTGAGAATTTCAAAAGTAAAAGGAAGTATTTTTTTTTCTCTTATTCTAAAGAAAAAAAAATATTTTTGGAATTTTACCTTTGATAAAAGAAATGCTTCTAAAAAATATTTTTTGAATTTTGAATTTTCTTTTCAATTTTGAAAGAAGTATCAAAATATTTTCGGTTTTTTTTTTTAAAAAAAAACATTTTTATTATTTTTGTTTTATCAACAATGGAAAATAAAGATATTTATATTATTTTTTGCAAGACATATTTTTTTTTGGAATTTTATTTTGAATTTTCTTGGCAAGACAAATATTCTTTGCAACAAATAAAGATATATATATCTTTTGGAAATAAAAAAAAAACTTTTCGGATTTATATATATATATTTGCGACAAATAATGAAAGACTTTTTTTTTTTTGCATTTTCATAAGCAAATAAATAATAAAAAAACCATTTTAAAAATAAGACTCTTTTTTATTTTCATTTTCATGGCAAGAAAAACTATATATTTTTTCTATTTTTTATTTTTGAAAAACAAAAACAGAACAACGACTTTTTTTTTCTTTTCTTATCTTTTAATAAAACAAACTAATAAGACATTTTTTGTTTCATTTTCTTAAAATTTCGGCAGAGTTTTGACAGTATTTGGGCATTTGTTTTCTTTTCAAAAATAAACAATCAATTCCCTAACCGCTATTTCGTTTTTTTTTCAATTTCAAAATATTATTCCTGATATTCACAAGTCAGTCAGCACACAAGTCCGAATCAAATAAATGCGCAAGTAGTAGCAAGTAAGATGCATCAGGATGGTCATTTTCATTTTTGGTACACCTATCCTAGAAAGACCCAACCCCTGTGTTGGGCCTCCAAAGTCAAATGCACGTGACTCAAACAAACGTTCCTACTAGGGATCCGGCATGTGGCTTTGTTATACTAGGTTCAGAACCTGGGTGTTTGTTCTAGACCTGGCTTACCCGAGCGGACAGCTCGAGCCGAGGAGGAGGCGGCAGTCCGGGAATACAGAAGCTTCACCGGCTTTGAGACTTATCCAAACCTCGTTCTAAATTGGGACTTGACACTATACAGAAAAGAAGTCGTACGAAGTACACCCTTCTTCATGATTCAGAAGACTCAGAGAGAAGATGGGTTTCAGCACAATTTATATACAGTTCACATAATATCAAAACGGTAAAAGCATCATTTAGCACATTAGGCTCAAACACATGTAAAAATCAGATAAAGCCAAATATAACAATTTATCTAAGCTCGAATTTCTAACCCTGAACCAGTGGTTCTGGGTGTTAATCCCCAGCAGAGTCGCCAGAGCTGTCACACCTCCTTTTTCCGACCCCGCGAAGGGCGTAGGGAGTTTTTTCCAATTAAAGGACAGTCGAAACGGGATTTATTTCTTTATTTCAGAGTCGCCACTTGGGAGATTTAGGGTGTCCCAAGTCACCTATTTTAATCCCGAACCGAGGAAAAATGACTCTGTATTACAGTTCGCGAACCAGAAATCCGGATAAGGAATTCTGTTAACCCGGGAGAAAGTGTTAGGCATTCACGAGTTCCGTGGTTCTAGCACGGTCGCTCAACTGTTATATTTGGATTGATTATCTGATTTTATACAAATATGGACTCATGTGCAAGTTTTATCTTTTTACCGCTTTCATTATTATATTTTTTAAAGAATGTGAACATCGTTTAAAAAAACATGTCTTTGGATTGGGTCACATAAAATGCATCCACGATCCGAAACGTATTTTTATTCAATGTTTTGGGATTTGGATTTGGGTCGCATAAATGCATACCCGTGTTTAAGAATGTATTATTATTATATCGCGCCTAAAGCAATTAGCGATTTATTACTTTGGGGTAGGGCCGTGAAATTTGCTAAAACGACTCCTCCTTAATTCTAAGCAATTAAATGTACATTTATTGAGGGCCCCACAATCTATACATTTTATTAAGCGAGGCTCATCTCATTTATTTTCCTAAATGGATAAATCTTAAAGCGACTACATTTTGCTATTTAAAATTAGTCTCTAAAATGAATAAAGAAAATCCTAATTAATTACGTTTTTTTATTATTATTTAAGAAAACATGACACGCTAATTGCTTGATTCATACAAATATTGATGAAAAAGGGATTTTATTCTTAATTTTGAAAATTATAAATTAAATAAAAATTCAACAACTAATATTCAAAATAAACAAATATAGCTAGATTAAAACTTAGCATTGTTATTTTTAAAAAAAAATATTATTGAGATTAATTATTCACAATCATTTGAAACTACATTTAACCATAATTACTAAAGCTTATTAGAAAGTTTATTAGACTTGAACGTTCTTCTAATCTTGCTTAAGCTCAAGTCATGCCTTAATGCCTAATTTACGATGTTTAATTTAAATTCGTGTCTTAGCTAAATTTAGCTACTTGTTCATGATCAACCTATAATCTTGAAGCCTTCATAACTAGTGAATTAACCTATTTTGCCGAACCGATTTATTACAGACTAACTTATGATATTATTTTCTTATTCCAATTATTATTTAGTAATTCATGAAATAGCTTAAATACAATCAACAAAAGGAACAAAGAAAAAAAACGAAATTAAAACTTCAAATTTTCATTCTTCATATGTATTCACGCTTCATATTTCGGATTACAATAACCAGTTTTTCAGTTGTGTACCTGATATTGGAAGCAAAAGAAAATGAATATGAGAATCAGCAGCAGCAGTAAAATCAGTACAACACAGCAACAATAGCCCAGCAACAGTAACAACCCAGTAACGGACCGGTGGAGTAGTAATCCAAAAAAAGAAAAGCTTCCAGCTTTGATGAAACAACAATTAATTCTGATTTCAAACAACAAAAGAAAGCAGAATATTTTTTTTTTATTTGAAAGCTTAAATATTTTTCGGAATTTTCTATCTCTTAAATGTTCAGCCCTTTTCTCTCTCTTATTTTCAGATTTGTTTCTCTCTCTCTCGTATCTGTGTATTTTTCTCTATCTCCCTTGTGTTTCTGATTTCAAGACTTCTTATAACCCATCTCATAAAATCTTTCCATTAATTAAAATCAACCCATTTTCTCTACCAAACCCATTATCTTCCCACTCATTCCCATTACATTAAATAAATATATCACACCACCCCATTTCATTTTGTCCCCCATGCTTTATTTAAAATAATACAAGATTCCGCTTTAATTTAAATCTTGTCCCCCCTTTATATTAAATAATCATATCACAACCCACCCCATTTCATTTTGTCCCCCATGCTTCAAATAAACAATTACAAAATGTACAATTCCTAAACTACCCCTTCCGACCTTACTGAAATTACCAAACTACCCCTGAACATATTACAAATTTACCAAACTACCCATCAGCTATAACACATCAATTAATCAAACTTAACCAAAATATAGACAATATGATCAATTTCTAACAATGTTCAAACAACAATATGAACACGGATGAACATCATAACAACAATATCACATGAACACGATTTTAACAACATTTCAACAACAAATCACATGAACACAAATTGAACAACAAAGAACAACTAAAATTTGATTGAACAATATTTTAGCAACAAACAATCCTATTTTCGGATTCAACAACTACAACAAACAAGTATTTTTAGATTTCTAACTTCAATCATATTGAACTTAAAATCAATTCTAACAATATTACAACCAACAATTCTTATATTAAACTTTATGAGAAAAATTCACGAAATAATCACAAATGGTAAACAAGAAATCAAGCTATACAAATTTCGGATTCAAGAACAATCAAACAAAGTATGAACATGAATTAAATCTATTTTAAACAACAAACATGATGGATTTAAACGATTAAACCAACATATTTCTCTAATACAACTAAATTCTTTAAACAAATAACAAGATCGACAAAGAAATAATTATGAACTTAAACTTGAACTTAACAATATTAACAATTTCTAACAATACATAAACACATGAAACAAATTGAAGAAATATTTAATTAACTTTCAATTTGTATCTAACAAACATCAAACTAACAAATATTCACTTAAACAATAATACAAACATGAAATGAATATGAAAACAATTAATTAAACTTCTATTTTGAAATCTGAAAATTAATTTTAACAAACAAACATGAACATGAACTAAAATTAATTCAAACGATAAACAAAACAAATATTTGCCGATTTTAGATTCGAAAATATCAAAACAAAATACGGACAAAAATAAAACTCAAAATATACTAACCGGATCGAAACGACGAACAACGACCAAACAAACAACGAACTTGACGAGCCTCGACCAAAGCTCGAACCAACGATGACGAACACGAGCAGACGACCAAAGAAGATGGTCGTTTGGCATCGTTTAAAAACGAACCCAGTGGCAACAGCAACTCGGAGGAACTGGGAGATGGAGAAGGTCGACGCACTGGCATCCATGGCTGCCTGTGTCGATGAGGCAGCAGCTAGGGTGCGTTCGGCAGAAGCAGTACTCGTCGAGCCATGGACGTCGAGGGTCATCCATGGACGTCGAGCTCGACTTTGAGCTTGACGTTGAATGACGACGATGCTTCCATGGCCAGCAGCTGAAACTCCCAAAAATGTGAGCAACAACAGTCCGTTGAGTAAGAAGACGGAGTGAAATAGCAGCAGCTCGGAGCAAACGACGCAGTGGGGCAGCAGCTCGCGAAATAAGCCGTGGTTGTTCGAGCTGTTCGCAGTTGAAGACGAAGCAGTAATGGAGGTCGTTCGGATGGGGAAGATGAAGTAGAAGCAATAAGAAGCAGAAGGGTCGCAGCTGCTCGTCGAGGAAGGAGATGAAACAAGCAGCGATTGGGTTTTCCTTCCATTTTGGCCGAGGGTTTTCCGGCGACGCAGCGGCGAAGTAGATGGGGAGGTCGACGTGGATGGTGGTCGTTTGGAGACGAAGCAGCAACAAAAGGGTTAGCCATGGATGGGGTCTTTGAGCTTTTGGAGAAGAAAGAGCAAAATGGGTGTTGGGCGGATGCTTTCTTAGTTTTAGGGTTTTTGGCTTTGTTTTTTTTTATTTTTTTTTGTTTTGTGTTGTAAAATGTAAGACAAAGGGGTTTGAGTCTTTTGGGTTATGGACTGGGTCGACCCAGTTCGAAATGGACTGGGTCGTAGGGAAGATTGGGCCAATTTTTGGGCCTGTGGCTTGAAATTGAAGAAGAGGCCTAATTCCGACTTTCTTTATATTTTTGCTTTCTTTTCTTCTTTTATTTCTCTAAAACTAAATTATAAAAATACTTAAACTATTATTAAGAATTAAATTAAGTTATAAAAGCGCAAATTAACTCCCAATAATAATTAACGCACAATTAAGTATTAATTAAGCGTAAAATTGTATATTTGGACATTAAATGCTAAAAATACAAACGATGCCTATTTTTGTAATTTTTAATTTTTGTAAAACAAATTTAATTACTAACAACTATAGAATTAAATCTTACATGCAAAATGCGACATATTTTTGTATGTTTTATTAATTTATCAAATAAACACGCACAGACAAATACAAATAATTATTCAAAATATCACAAAATATCACAAAATTGCACACCAAAGAAAAATTATTTTATTTTTGGATTTTTTGGGAGTAATTCTCATATAGGGCAAAAATCACGTGCTTACAGTTCCGAATAAAACTTTACATGTATTTGAATTACATCCGTAACTTTCTCGTAACTGTTTTTCTTGTAACAGATTTAAAAAACAATAAATAATAGACACGGGGTTTTTCTTTATAACCCGTTTTAGTACAAAGCCTTTATCCCTAGTGAGGTTTTTCTTTTGCCTTAGCTCGTGGCTTTATGAGTTTTACTCTACACTTGACTGGCTTTAGCTCGTGGCTTTATGACTTTTACTCTGCACTTGACTTGACTCTTTCAGGCTTGATTTTTCCTTAATCTTCTTTGCCTTCTTTATACACATGTCCGTGTATATTATGTAGTCCTCCAAGTGTTTGAGTGTTGAAGTATGAAGCCTCGAGCACTTGATAGTTTCTCACATTTGGTCCTTTCCCTGAAAAGGAAAAACATACGAGACTCGGAGGGACGATTATAGATGAAGACTGCATAACCCGTTTGTATTTCTATCAGAATAATTGTAACCCTAGGCCAGAAATTTTAGGTTACTCCATGTGCCTTGCAGGTCGTGACTCATCATTTAGTACAGGTTAGCGTTTTGCCTATCATCTAAAATCGTTAGTAAAATCTTTACAATTCAAAAATGAGATTTAAAATGGTTATACCTGACCGTGGATTTTCTTTAGAAATAGTATCTCTTTAAATGAACAGCATTCCAATGCGAAGGTAGTATCTTGTCATCCATTGTCTCCAGTTCATATGCTCTTTTTCCTGCAACATCACGCACTCTTTGGGTCCTTCCTGTAAGCACGTGATTTTTGCCCTATGAAAGAATTACTCTCAAAAAATTTAAAATAAAATAATTTTCCTTGGTGTGCAATTTGGGAATTTTTGTGACATTTTTGGATAATTATTTGTATTTGTCTGTGCATGTTTATTTGTTAAATTAATAAAGAATACAAAAATATGTCGCATTTTGCATGTAGGATTTAATTCTACGATTGTTAGTAATTAAGTTTGTTTTACAAAAATTGAAAATTATAAAAATAGGCATCTTTTGCATTTTTAGCATTTAATGTCCAATTGTACAATTTTATGCTTAATTATTACTTAATTGTGCGTTAATTGTTATTGGGAGTTAACTTGTACTTTTATAACTTAATTTAGTTCTATATAATAATTTAAGGATTTTTAGAATTTAGTTTTAGAAAATAAAAGAAGAAAAAAGAGCAAAAATATAATGAAAATCGGAATTGGGTCTCTTCTTCAATTTCAAACCACAAGCCCAAAAATTGCCCAACCTTCCCCATGATCCGGTCCATTTCAAACCGGGTCGACCCGGTCCACAACCCCAAAGACCCAACACCCCCCATATTTTGCATTTCAAAAAACAAAACAAAACAAAAAACCCTAAAAAACCCTAAAGAGATCCGCCCCCCCTCTTTCTCTTTTCTTCTTCTCCAACTCCCCGAGCTCCCCAACCATGGCAGCTACCCTGTCCCCCTCTGCCTCACCTTCGCACACACGTACAGCCCCTCCGTCGACCAACCACAGCACCCATCGACGACCTCACATCCAAAATAACCAACGACCATGGCTGCCATGGCTAGCGCTGCCACTGTCGCGTCTTCGTTTTCTCCATGGCGGGCTCAGGCTCGTCCATGGCTTCCCTCAACCCCGCGTCTGTATCTGCTCTGTCGAGCTCCACCATACCACCATGAACGATCCTTCTGCTTCATCTTGTCCATCCGAACGACCAGCCATGAACGACCCTTCCGCTTCATCTTCTCCATAGCAGCTAACGAGCCAGTCCACTGTTCCATAGCGTTTTCACGAGCCAGTCCACTGTTGAGCTCCCAAGGCCGAAAATCTCCTGTTTCTGCTTCTTGCTGCTTCCGCTGTGTCCAACCATGCCCATCTCGTCGAACATCGTTGCTTTCTTCATCATAGTAGCTCGTTGCTACTTCGCTTTGGTCGGGGTTTGTCAAAACAGTCCATACGAGTTCGTCGTTGGTCAATCATTGCTCGTCGCTTCGATCCGGTTAGTGGTTTTTGAGTTTTATTTTTGTCCGTATTTCGTTTTGATATTCTCGAATCTAAAATCGGTAAATGTTTGATTTTTGTTTTGTTCGTGTTCATTGTTTTGTTAATTTTTCAGTTTGTTCATGTGAAATTGTTAGTTTAATGTTTGTTAGAATCAAATTGAAGTTTAATTAATTATTTCTTCAGTTTGTTTCATGTGTTATGTATTTTTTCAGAAATTGTTAATGTTGGTTAAATCATTTGAATCTGTCATGTTTGTTATTGAATATGGATTTAATGCATGTTTATTCTTTGTTTGAAATTCATCCAGTAATTTAATTTGAGTTTGTTTTGGTTTTTGATTTGTTGATTTAGTTTGAATCATGTATTGTGTTGTTAATATTGTTGTTTCCTTGCTCATTCATTTTTGGTCTAAGTTAACTAGGATTGGTTCCCAATATGGTTAATTTATTCCCATTAATTTGATGTTCATCTGTGTTCATATGATTTATTGTTGAATTTGTTTAGAAATCGTGTTCATGTGATTTGTTGTTTGAATTTGTTTAGAAACTGGTCATATTTGCTATATTTTGGTTGGATTTGATTAGGTGAATTGGTTATAGCTGATGGGGTAGTTTGGTAAATTGCAGTACGTTCAGGGGTAAAATGGTAATTGCAATAAAGTCGGAGGGGTAGTTTGTAATTGAACATTTTGAATAATTCTTTATGTTAAGCATGAAGGACAAAATGTAATGGGGTGGGGTTTGATACAATTGTTTAATATAATGGGGGACAAGACATAATGTAGTGGAAGGGAATATTGTAATTGTTTATGTTAGGCATGGGGGACAAGATGTAATGAGGTGAGGTTGATACAATTATTTAATATAATGGGGGACAAGACACAAAATAGTGGGGAATAATTCATTTGTTTAAGAAAGTGGGAAACAAAGCATGCTTTGAGGGAAATATTTCGGGTTGGGGATTCAAGACAAGAGTCTTGTTATGTATAGGGTCATTTGACACATTATACAGGGAGAGACTTTTACACTTAGGAGTTTTGGGATTGAAAAAAAAACGGGCAGTTTAAAAAGAAAGAGAGTTTTAGATTAAAACTTGGGACGAAAAAAAAGGGAAATACTTGAGAGCTTTTAGTTTGAGGAGAGTTTTTTTAGAAGAGGACTTTGACACTTGAAACATTTTGAGAGTAAAAGAGAAAGACAATTTGAACTTTCACTTGAATAATTTCCGTTTGCCTTTCCTCGAGTGTGATTCAAAATCAGTAAACTAATGCATCTTGTATCCGTCTCTCTTCTGCTTTGACTGCGATTGCACTTTGGTATTGCTGATTTTTCAATCTGTTGCTGGGTTATTCTACTGGTTGTTACTGATTTTGCGGTGTTGCTGAACCTGCTGTTGCTGTGTTATTACTGTTGCTGACTCCTACTTCTTTTCTTCTTGTACTGCCATTTCCAGGTACACATTTGTACACTCTCGGCTTGAAGCGAAATGAAATATTAATCAGGCTTTGTTCCTGTTGAATTCCTCCTGTTTAGATTTGTGTTTGAATATAATTTTCCTTTCTTTGTATAAAAATGTAGTTGATTGATTAATGAGTAATGATGTTGCATATGTATAACTTCTTCATCTAATAATGTTAGTTTAAATTAATCGAAGAATAGTTAATCTGTTTTGATATTATTGTGCGTCAATCTCATGTTCCAGTGTTATTAAATAATAGAATATAGAACGGAAGCAATCTCTCTTTGTACAAACTTGATTGCAATTTTCCATTTGCATTAGCCGTAAACTAATAACTAATAAGTTCGACTTTTTCAGCATGTAATTAATTGAGGGATTTTCTTTTATTTTAGAGACAAACTTATAGAAAATGTAGTCACTGTAGGTTTGTTCTTTTAAATAAAAATGAGACGAGCCTCGCCAAATAAATCACACATCGCTGGGGCCCTCAATAAATGTACATTTAATCACTTAGACTTCGGGAGGAGCCGTTTAGCAAACTTCACGGCTGTCCCCAAATAATAAATACGCTAATTGCTTTAGGCGCGATTTAATTAATCTTACCTTCTTACACTCGGGTGCGCATTTCATGCGACCCAAATCCAAATCCCAAAATATTGAATAAAACTGTGTTCCGGATTGCGGGTGCATTTCATGTGACGTAATCCAAAGACATGTTTTTAAACGATGTTCACATTCTTTTAAAAATATAATAATAAAAGCGGTAAAGAGTTAAAACTTGCACATAAGTTCATATTTATATAAAAATCAGATAATCAAGCCGAATATGACAGTTGAGCGACCGTGCTAGAACCACGGAATTCGAGAATGCCTAACACCTTCTCCCGGGTTAACAGAATTCCTTATCCGGATTTTTGGTACGCAGACTGTAATATGGAGTCATTCTTTTCCTCGATTCGGGATTAAAATTGGTGACTTGGGACACCCTAAATCTCCCAAGTGGCGACTCTGAAATAAATAAATAAATCCCTTTTCGATTGTCCTTTAATTGGAAAAAACTCCTTCACCCCTCGCGGGGCGGAAAAAGGAGGTGTGACACTTCCCATGTTGGACTTAATTTCCTTGTGTTTGCTACCTTTGTATACTAAAAAACCCTTTTAAGCACGAAGTCCCCAATTTTGAAGAACCTGAGGCGTGCTTTTCTATTGTAGTATCGTTCTATGACTTGCTTCTGTGCTGCCATTCTTATTAAAGCAGCTTCTCTCCGCCCCTCGAGTAAATCTAGATTGACCCGCATCTCCTCGTCATTAGACTCTTGTCT